>NC_140944.1:85485683-86189849 GCF_014529385.1 Adiantum capillus-veneris
CAACACTACAGAGACCCAGTATGGACCCTTGCTACCTGTAGATACAGTTGTTCCGGTAATGTCTATTCAAGTATGGCAAAATATGTTCAGCTTCTAACTACTTATATGTACTTGTCAACTTTTATAGAGGTTGATTATCTTGGACCTCAATGGGTTGTTGCTGATGCGCGTGCCTCTCGGTGACACGGAACCCTTTGAGGATTTGCAAACGTTTCGGATGGGAACTTGTCAAGTCGTGGTTCGTCCAGGAACCAAGGAATTTATTCAGTTTCTTCTTCCGCGCTTCAGAGTTTCCATATGGTCTTCAATGCAAAGGCAAAACTTGTCGCCACTAGTTACAATAGTTTGCGGTGTATGCGGCGCTCACATGTCAGATTTTGCCTTTTTGTATGATCAAAGAAAATGTGTTACCGTCGAGGGCCACTACCACCCTAAAAAACCACATTTACCTCTTTTGTACAAACCATTTAGCGAAATCGGTGTACCCTTTGATGCAACTAATACACTACTTATTGATGATACTCCTGAAAAGGGAGAACTAAATCCACTGGGAACAACTATCTCACCACCTTCTTTCGAGGGGCATTCCTTTGATTTTTACCTTGAAGACATTTTGATTCCATACTTACAAAAATTGTATCTCAGTCCATTGTTCACGGACGAGTTTGTACTTTCTAATGAATTAAGATGACTCTTCTATCATGTCTTTGTCTTGTCTAACATTGAGAGAGAGAGAGAGAGAGAGAGAGAGAGAGAGAGAGAGAGAGAGAGAGAGAGAGAGAGAGAGAGAGATTTGACATGCTAAAGAAATGTATTTCAAGCACAGTTATATTCACAGGGCACAATCGACACTGATGAGCTCAAAAAACTTCATGTATTGAAAGTCATTCGTATACACTTGGGTTCACAAGAATCTATGTTACATTGACACTATTTCAACCTGACCAATTGCACAAAATATCTTTTTTCCTTCGCCGCATCACCTTACGGCCAACTAGGAAAAAGGAAAAATCTGATAGGTCCTTGTCCATTGACTCTTCAATTATGTCATGCCGCAACTGCAAAAGATTGCATAGCTCCCTTATTGTAACCACCAACATTAGGCCATGCTCTTTATCAATCACTTCCACATCCGTAGCAGGATTATCTTCCAAACCTGCAGAAACCTGGTCCATAGGAATGTACTTACCATTGAGCAGTTGTGATCGCATATACCAAAAGGAGAGTAACAGTGATTGGCTTGCAATCATGTACTTGACAACTAGAGTATCAAGCGCGACCTCGCACCGTAAGCCAATCTCTTCCTTTACATACCATCCTCTGTCAAGAAGCTTGTCACAGGATGACTGCTGAAATGACTTGCACATGAACATAGTTTTCGTAACATGGATATTGTAGCTATGAAACAACTCTATGAAGAGTGCAGCAGGACAAAAGTTTGCAATTCTAACCAGTTTGGTGGGAATAGAGCTACGTAGAGACCTCCGTATATCCTTGTAGAGTTTACTTCGCATTGCCTCGACCATTGTTTCCTCGGGAACTGGCCAGTCCACAGTGTTCCAATCGGTTGGTAGAGGCAGTTTCACCAACATGCCATTCTTATTTCCTGAGCTAAGTTGGTAGAAGTGGTCATAAAAAAATATCCCTTCATCAGCCAGACTTTTGCTGCTCCTCCCTGAATACTGTAGAGAACCAATGTGGGCATGAACAACAAGGAAGAGGCCTATGATGCACTCCACAGGCTCCCATTGCTCATAAGAAGAGGGATAAACATCTGCAATATATATAAGAAGAGTTAAACTAAGAGTATCAATAAGTAAAAATGACAAATCTAATGTAGTTGAGCTGTGAAGAATGGAGACATTGCTCATAAGAAGAGGGATAAACGTTGCAAAATATATAAGAAAAGTTATAATGATAGTGTCAATAAGTGAAATGAAAAATCAAAGGAAGTTCAGATGTCAAGAGTACTTACAATTGCAACGTGGTTGATGTATATCTGATACATTTCCACCGTTTGCTATCACTTGTGGATGGGTAAACACATGCTGAACAAGAACTTCCTTTACAGATATTTTTCCGATTTCAACTTTGAAATCCAACACTCTGGCTTTCCATGCTGAGTGCTGTAAACATTGATACCACTAGACCTCTTGGGTCTTCTTGGTTGCATGAGGACCCATGAACCTTTGTTTATCCTTTGTCCAACCCATTGGTTCTTTGCACTTATTGAAGTTGATATTGTAATTGAGGATATGCTACTACTTGGCCTTCTAGGCAAAGTGCAGCTGTTGGTTGTTGGTGTGAGAGACAGTAAACACCTAGAGCTTCTTGGGCGAGAAGACGTGGAAGCCATAGCTCTCAGAGAAAAGCTTTAGTGGAGGGAGATTCACTTTGAAAGCATTCTAATGGAGGGAAAGTGTTTTAGAATTCCAATATCTTGTGCGGGCTTAATGGTCACCCTCCAGTACGTTAATGACCATAAGAGAATATCAGCAGTGGGACCACTGGCAAGCACCTAGCAGCTCGATAAAAGCAAGGAAATTACAATGTCACAATCCAAGTTTTTAGGCTATTTTCCTATTTTTTGAGTCTTTCCACATACTTTCCTACGTAACGTAGCCCTCATGCTCATTGGACGCGCTCTATTTTTCTCTCTCTTCATATGGCCCTCCAAATGACCTCCGAAATTTCCTAATGGAACTGATTCTAGAACTTTGAGCTCGTAAAGCATATAGTCTTTGTGTGTTCCTTTTGGCATATCTTCTATCCACTTCTTGAGCTCATCTCTGTCATCAATTGAGTCTTTTTATTCTTCAAGCTCTTGAATTTATCCCTTGGATGATGTGCATGGTAGGTCCAGTGTGGGGGCATGTCAGCACTTCCTGTTGGGGTATAAAGCCCAATGTGGTCGCCCAGGTAAGTGGGCGGGCCGCCAGGTATGTACACATATTCTTTTGTAAAAACCTAATAAGAACTCACTATGCTCTACACATTACAGTAGAGCGAGTTCACCATATCGTCGTGCTCTTCTTCTCGCACTCTCTCTCGCGTCGCACTTCCGCTCGTACTCCTTCAACTGGTATTAGAGCTCAGATTGAGGCTCGGGGAAGCACTGCAAGAGGCTAGAGTCACCAGCTCAGATTGGAGTGAAATTCGACAGGCAAAGACACGGCCCCAAATCCTATGGGAGAGTCCGAAGGCCTTGGTGTTCTCAGAATTTCATTCTGAGGTCATCTCGGCCACCGTTCGGCTTCGACAAAGGTCTGTGCAGGCCATTTTCGACTACGTGGTCTCAGCGGGTGCAGATCCGACTCTGCAAATTTGGGGTTTTCGGCCTACGACTATAGGTGCCGAGGATATCGACACTCCCAGAGTGTTGATTTGTGGCTGTCTACACATCGAAGGACGGCTCACAGTTCTTTGAGGCGTGTCACATACGACACGGGCGCATCTACACACAGACTGTAGGCGACATCCACTAGTTTATCAGGTAGCTTGTGTTTGCTGCTTGATATTCCAGATTTCATCCTGACATTGCAGGTACTTCCACATGGGATGTATTGTCAGAGATGATGTATGTCTGTTGAGGGTTTGCTGGCTGTGAGTCACGCAGCAAACAACCGCCGCAGTGGTTACAGCATATAGTGGGAAATTTGTGGATGTATGACTTTGTGGGAAGTCTATGTACTGTCAGATTTACTGTAGCCTTTGTTGAGGGTCGAGTGAGGTTTTATTGAGCTAGGGGATTCTCGAATGTTGAGATCCTTTCGGTGATACAGGTCTTGAAGCGATCCCTCGAGCACCCTTAGATAGGCAGCTAGGATGTATTGACTGTGAGTTAGACAGTTGGGATTGCATCTTTGCTTTACTGCCATTGAGGCATTGTCGCAGTCTATGCTTACAGGACAGTGAGAGACAGTACAGGTACAGGACAGGTTTACCCGCAGCTTACAGTGTCAGAGAGACAGTGTTTTTGAGCTGTTTTTTGGTCTGTTTTTGAGTACACCAGAGCCATTTTACAAAGGAGACTCTGCCAAAATTTATGCAGAATCTGAAGCTTTCTTGGTTCATTTGACAGGTTGATATTGGT
Source organism: Adiantum capillus-veneris (assembly GCF_014529385.1). Taxonomy (NCBI): domain Eukaryota; kingdom Viridiplantae; phylum Streptophyta; class Polypodiopsida; order Polypodiales; family Pteridaceae; genus Adiantum; species Adiantum capillus-veneris. Next base: position 85,489,777 of record NC_140944.1, read on the forward strand.
TCAGAGGTCAGTTTACAGGGGAAACTTTGCCGAATTTTTCCCAGGAAAGTAAACTACTGTGAAGCGTAGCTATGGCTGGATCACAGGACACTGCTCTTTACAATATCAAGAAGCTGGATGGAACCAATTTCCCATTGTGGAAGAAGCAGATTTGGCACGTGTTGGTACAAAAGAAGCAAATAAAACCTATAAAGCTCAAAGGGATAAAACCATAAGATATGGACGAAGATGAATGGAGCGAAATGGATGAATTGGCACTTTTTGCCATTATGCTGACTTTGGCAGAAAGCGTTTACTTCAATGTAGCAGACGAGATGTCGGCTTATCAAGCATGGTTAAAGCTAAGTGATCTTTATGAGAAGCAGAGTGCAGCTTCACAGGTATACTGGCTTAAGAAGATTATTGACTTGAAGATGAAAGAAGGGACACCTATGTCCAATCATCTGAATGAATTCAACACCATCTACAATTAGTTGTCAGCTCAAGGTGTCAAGTTTGATAAACATGTTAGAGCTATGTTCCTGTTGATCACATTGCCGGAAAGTTGGGACACTTTTCGCACAGCTTTGAGTAATTCTGCACCTCCAGATGGTTTGAACATAGCAGGTGTAGAAGGAAGTCTGCTTACTGAAGAAACCAATAGAAAGACCATGGACAAAGGCAAAGGAACAGCCTTAGTTGTCAGGGGAAGGACCAAAGAACTGTACAAAGGTGGAAAGAGGAATCAGTCTCGTAGCAAGTCCCGCAGTGCTAAAGGCAAGAGTGACATAGAATGCTACCATTGTGGCGAGAAGGGTCACATGAAAAGAGACTGCAGAGAATGGAAAGCAGAAAAAGGCAAAGAGAAAGCTGAAGACCATGGTGAGAAGAACAAGTCCTCAGTGAAGATTCAAGAAATAAATGTGACAAACACTGTTGCAGAGGATGACAGTCTAGTGTCAGGAGACATCTACTTCTTGAAGAATACAATGGACTCAGCTCTTCTTACAGCATCTGATGGAAATGCACTGAGTGACTGGATTATAGACTCAGGGGCATCACTTCATGTGTCTCCAAACAAGGAGTGGTTTACCTCTTATGTGACCACTAAAGATCATGTTCGGCTAGGCAATGGGCAGACATGTGAGATCTTAGGTGTTGGAGATGTTCAATTGAAGTTTAAGAATGGATCTTCTTTCACGCTGAAGAATGTGAGACATGTTCCCGCAATTACAAAGAGCTTGATCAGCACAGGTTTACTTGATGATGCTGGCTACGTCACCACTTTTGGACAGAACATGTGGAAGATATCCAAGGGTTCTATGACAGTAGCACATGGAGTAAAGTCTGGAGGACTTTACATGATTTATGTATCAAATGTCTCTAAAAATGTAATCAATGTAACCGAGCAGCCGAACGTTTCTTTGTGGCATAGCCGGTTAGGACATATGTCCAAGAAGGGAATGGAAATCTTGTCTCGTTCTGGTTATTTGCCTGGCTTTTCATTTAATGATTTTGAACTCTGTGAACATTGTCTGTATGGTAAGCAAACACAACAGCCACATAAGCATAGAAGCAGTAGAAGAGATACACAGTTGGCACTTGCTCATAGTGATTTGTGTGGACCTATGCCTAACCTATCTCTAGGGGGAGCTTCTTACTTTATGACATTTATAGATGATTACTCGAGGAAAGTATGGGTTTACTTTCTCAAGCACAAGGATGAAGCGTTTAGTGTTTTCAAAACGTTTGTGACACTTGTGGAGAATCAGAGTGGCAAAAAGCTTAAATGCTTACGCACTGACAATGGTGGAGAGTATGTTTCAAAGGCCTTTCAGGACTTTTGTGAGTCAAAAGGTATAAAACGTGAACTTACTGCTCCTTACAATCCTCCTCAAAATGGTGTTGCTGAGAGGATGAATAGGACCATACAAGAGAAGGTCAGAAGTATGTTGTCTAATGCACAGCTACCAAATGGGTTTTGGGCTGAAGCTGTATCAACAGCTGTTCATCTTGTAAATAGATCTCCTAGCAAGGTTTTGCAGAAGGATTCAGTGCCAGAGATGGTATGGTCAGGCAAAATACCTCTCATCTGAGGCTATGAGGCATATACTCACGTTCCAAAGGAATTCAGGAACAAACTTGAGCCAAAGAGTAGAAAGTGCATCTTTCTAGGCTATGGTAATTCTGGTGAGATGGGGTACAGACTTTGGGATCCCGAATCTAGAAAGGTTGTCCGCAGCAATGATGTTCACTTTAATGAATCCAAATATCATTCTAAACCAGAGAGGGTTGAGGAGATTAGAAAAGTTGTCTTCCAAGAAGATGGACCTGCACGTGCAAGACAAAATGTCAGGGCTCAAGAGGAGCAAGGGCAGGATAGAGTGGAACCACAGGTTGTGGCTGAGCCTGAGCCACCTATTGTGCGTAGATCTGGACGTGTCACGCGACCTCTTGATAGGTTTGTTCCATCTATGAACTATGTCATGTTGACTGATTGCAATGAGCCGTCATGTTACAAGGAAGTAGTGCAAATGAAGAACTCCGGGAATTGGCAATTGGCCATGCAGTCAGAGATGACAGCTCTGCATAAAAAGAAGACATGGAAGCTAGTTAAATTACCACAGAGCAAAAAGGCTCTACCTTGTAAATGGGTTTACAGGTATAAGATCACCGCTCATGATAGTCAGCCAAAGTACAAAGCAAGGCTTGTTGCCAAGGGCTTTAAGCAAGAACAAGGCATTGACTTTGATGAAGTCTTCTCTCCGGTGGTCAAGATGACTACATTGAGATGCTTTCTTGCATTGGTTGCCATATTAGATTTGGTGTTGCACCAAATGGATGTCAAGACAGCGTTCTTGCATGGTGATTTAGATGTGGAAATTTACATGCAGCAGCCAGAAGGGTTTGTTGAGAAAGGCAAGGAAGATTGGGTATGCCAGTTGTTAAAGAGTCTTTATGGCTTAAAACAATCACTTTGGGCATGGTACCATAAATTCGACAAGTTTATGCTTTCTCAAGGCTACAAACGTAGTGAGTTCGATCACTGTCTATATACAAAGAAGGCTAAGGATGGTAGTTGGCTGATCCTTATTTTGTATGTGGATGACATGTTGATTGCTGGCAAGCACTTGGAAGAAATTTCAGCTTTGAAGTCAAAGATGGAAAAAATCGTTTGACATGAAAGACATGGGTGAGGCAAGTCATATACTTGGTATGCGCATTGAGAGAGACAGATCAAAGAAGTTGATTTGGTTATCTCAAACAGAGTATATTGACAAGGTTTTGCAACGGTTCAATATGGAGAAGGGAAAGGCATTGAGTGTTCCATTGCCACCATATGTGAAACATAGCAAACAAGATTGTCCTGTGTCTGAGGAAGAACAGGCTGAAATGGATAAGATTCCATATGCGTCTGCAGTGGGTAGTTTAATGTATGCAATGATTGCTACTCGCCCAGACATTGCATTTGCAGTGGGAGTAGTAAGTCGATACATGTCAAACCCAGGCAAGAAACATTGGGAGGCAATAAAAGGAATATTGAGATACCTGAAAGCTACAAAGAGTATGCGTATATGCTATGGGAGTCAGGAGCTAAGTGTAAAGGGTTTTAGAGACTCAGATTATGCAGGTGACTTAGACAACCGAAGGTCTACGTCAGGGTATGTCTTTACATTGGCTGGTGGAGCAGTATCATGGCGTTCTAGATTACAAGATTGTGTTACTCAGTCTACTACAGAGGCTGAATATGGTGCAGCATCAGAGGCATGCAAAGAATCAATTTTGCTTAATCGACTAGTAACAGATTTGGGAATCAAAGAAGAGATGCCTGTGTTATATTGTGATAGTCAAAGTGCTATACAATTGGCTCGCAATCCAGTTTATCACTCAAAGACAAAGCATGTGGATGTGAAGTATCATTTCATCAGGGAAATGCTCGAGGATAAGCAACTTCAGCTTGTCAAAGTTCACACCACAGAAAATCCTGCTCATCTACTTACAAAAGGACTTCCCTCAGAGAGCTTTGCGCATTTTCGCAAGCAATTAGGTGTAGGGTAGTACATCACTTCTCTACATCTCTTGTATATTAGCTTGTATAGTAGCTTCTCTCACACTTAAAGTACCACATTGGACTTTAAGTGGGAGGTTGTTGGGGTATAAAGCCCAATGTGGTCGCCCAGGTAAGTGGGCGGGCCGCCAGGTATGTACACATATTCTTTTGTAAAAACCTAATAAGAACTCACTATGCTCTACACATTACAGTAGAGCGAGTTCACCATATCGTCGTGCTCTTCTTCTCGCACTCTCTCTCGCGTCGCACTTCCGCTCGTACTCCTTCACTTCCAATCTCAAGATGATGTGTTTGGGTGATTGATAGATGTATTGTTGTTTGTAGAGCACCAAATTCCATAGCTTTAACTTCCATCTCTTTGGCATGCATCTTTGCTTGGGTAGTTAGGTCTACCTTGGCCTTTGCTACTACTAGTTGTTCTTGTAGCTCATTGATCCGCTGCCCTTTTGTGAATTTGTTGTGAGCATTTTGGCGATCAAAATTTGCCTCTGCAACGTCTTTTGCTCTAGCTTCACCTTTAGTGCTTTAATATCCTTAGAGTTTGTTGTGGAGGATTGTGATGTAGAAGCACGTGTTGCTATGTCTTGATTTTCTAGGAGGGGGGGAGAGGGTGTGCTTGACGACATCGTAGGTGTTGTACAACTCGGAGTAGAATTTTGTTTCCCCCTCCAAAGCCTCGTCTAGAGCGTGTTGCTCCACCCGGAGCTTTGTGTTGGCTTCAATTTGTCATGATATATGCTTGCAACATCTTCTTTCTCTTTAACTAGAGCAATCTAGAGCTGCTCTTTATCTTTCTGTAGGCTTTTTGCATGTTGTTTTAGCTGCTCTATTTCACGGTGAGCCCTTGAGTGTCTACTTTAGCATCTTCCTGTTAGATTTTTATTCACCTCCAGATGCTTCACATAGTGTCTACATGCTCCTCACCACTCATGTGCATTGACCCTTGATTGTGGGTTGGCCATCCGTACACCTGCTGGACAGGGATCTCAGGCACACTTAGGGTGGCTCATCACATTTCCCATTTTAGACCTGTTTCGGTCACATATTCCCCCATTTATATTGGAGGGTCATATTTTTAGGTCTTTGGGCTATATTGAAAATTATTGCCCGGCCAACCCTTTTCTCCTATATATAGGAGGGGGAGCACCCTCTTTCTCATTGTCTTGTCTTGTCTTGTATAGAGTTTTCCATTTGGAGTTATTGGGCTACTAGCCTTTCCACCATCTATCTCCTCTCATGTCTCTCCTCTCTCTCTCTCTCTCTCTCTCTCTCTCTCGGTGCCATTGTCTCTTTCTCTCTCTCCCTTTTGTTGCACACTCTGACATGGTATCAAAGCACAAGGGTGCTAGATCTACCGTTGCCTACCCCTAGGAGGTCAACATGGATATTTCCATTGCAAAGAAGTGCCTTTCCTCCACCAGCATTTTTCCTTGCAGAAACGTTTTTGCTTGCAGCCCTAGCGTTTTGTGGATCTATGGCCTCTTCTAAACCCCTCTGCTATCGCCAACCTCCCTCTACCTAATTGCCACCTTGTGTATCTCCTTGCATCAGCATTTTATAGCCAGCATTGGCCTAGCATTTTTGTTGCATGAGGGCCATCATCTGATCTAGCGTTTTTCAACCAGTAGGATCTGCGTTTTCCAGCCCTATGCCCTTGCATTTTTGGATAGGACAACAGCTAGTTGCACTAGCGTTTTTGGCAGCAGGACAGCCAATAGATTGACCAATGTTTTATCTCTCATTTTAGCCCTTCATCCTTGCCAATCTTGGATAGCCAGATCCTTGCTCCTTGCCCCTTGGTCTTTTCGCGTGGAATTTGATCAATCATGTGACTTTGTCGGTGATTTCCCGATTAACCCCTTGCTGATTTTCAGCCTATTTTGATGTATTTACAACTCTCACCTTACCTTCTCGACATCGGTGTTCATCACTTGCCATTTTTCTCAAACCCCTGCGTTCTTGTGGTGTTTTGAGCTTCCTTTTGCTACAATTTTAGGTTTGGATAGCACCTCAACTTTGCTTTATTGACGTCCTTTTGGGTTTCCCTTGCCTCTCTCGTCACTTACCCTCTTCTTTGCAGTCATTTGGCATTCATCTAGCGGAGTTTTTCACCCTCAACATTGCAGATCTTTCCTCCTCGCGACTTTCTTGCCCTCGAGAAGATGCATGGGATTGGATTAGTACAGGTACTTATGTGGATGTGGCTTGTGTTTTCCTCTTCTACTTCTCCCTCGGTAACCCTCCCTCCCTCCCTCGCCCTTAAATATTGTCTTTCTATTTGCGATTGCCCTATCCACCTCCTTCATTGGTTCTTTGTATGATAGACGTGTGCCTCTTGGCATGTCAGACAATTCTTTTGGACTTGTACTCCTAGATGTTAGTATCCTTTGGCATCTGGATGCTTGCATGGTCTCTTCCGGCACACTGCTCTACGGTGGCTCTTTCCCTTGCCTCTACTTGGTAGAGCCTCTTCCTTGCTTCTCCTTTGTCTTGTGGCTCCTCCACTTGCAGTTTGGATGTACATATGCACTACTTACACGGTGAAGACCTCTTGTATGATGCTTGCTTTGTTAGTCTATTCCGAGGCTATGACTTCTATATCACTGGTCATTCTTCCCGATGCATCGTCTCAATTGGCCTTTACCTCACCACATTCCATTACTATGTTGCGTTTCTTCAAACGACTTGCTTTGCAGATTTACATCTTCTCTAGATTTACCAGGCGTGCTGCATTCTCCTTGACAGCTTCTCTGCATCTGTTGTTGAGGGGGGTGTTAGATTTTGATTCACCTCCAGATGCTTGGCACACTGTCTATAAGCTCCTCACCACTCACATGCACTGGCTCTAGGTTGTGTGTGTGCCACCCGTACACTTGTTGGACAAGGATCTCATGCACACTTAGGGTTGTTCACCACATTTCCCATTTTAGACCTGTTTTGGTCACATATTCCCCCATTTATATTGGAGGGTCATATCTTTAGGTCTTTGGGCTATATTGAGGATTATTGCTGACCAGCCCCTACTCTCCTATATATAGGAGGGAGGGCACCCTCTTTCTCATTGTCATGTCTTTTCTTGTACAAAGTTTTCCATCTGGAGTTATTGGGCTGCCAGCCTTTCTACCATCTGTCTCCTCTCTCTCTCTCTCTCTCTCTCTCTCTCTCTCTCGTTGCCATTGTCTCTTTCACTCTCTTCCATCCACTGCACACTCTAACACTTCTGCATCTTGGATCCAAAGTTGTATTATCACCTTCTGACATTTGAATTGTAGTTCAATCATCTCAAGATGCTCTTTAAGATCAAATTATTCTCAAATATGCTTTTCCGCCGCCTCATTTGCTTGGTTCGGATGGCGGAAGTCTCTTTTTACTTGTGTCTCTCTTTTGTTGAGAAGTCTTTGCTTATGTTTGTAATTGAAGTTGGTTCTCTTCTTCCAGGCGGTATTGATCTTTCTTTTGGCTTGAGAATCTCTTCTTTGTTGATCCACAAGAGGTGGAGATTGTTGCTTCAGAGATACGGTTTGCTTTGTTTCTTCAACATCTTTAGTTGTTCTTGTGTCTTTGGCAGTCTCCTCATGATGTGACTGTTGACTTTGAGGAGAGTCCATTGGTGAATCTAAATCTATTGTTTTTTGTCATTTAGACTCCTCTTCCCTTTGTTCACCTTTTTGCTTCAAGACCTCATGGATCCTTTGTCATGCAAAGCGTGTCAATTGGACTTCTGCTTGGGCCTTTTGTCTCCCTTCTTCCTTGATTTTCTCAAGCCTTGCATCCAGCTCAACATCATTGGTATTGCAGAAGGTGTCTTGTTGTGTTTCTTCTATTTCTTCTCCTCCTCTCTCTTTGCTTGTCTCTCCTCTCTGAGCCTTTGAGATTCACCATTGATCTTTGTGCTTGCAACTTGGGGATTTGCTCAGCCTATTGTGGTCTCTTTTGGATCAAAGGAACTTATACTTCTTCTTCTTCTTCTTGAGATGATTGATATTGGGATGACACATCCTCTCTCTTTTTTATTTTCTTGTGAAGCTCAAAATCAAACTCCGTAGCTTCACTATCAGCCCTTGAGCTTTGGCTACATGTTCTTCTCTTTGTTGATGTCCCCACAGGTTTAGCTGCATGCTTTGCTTTGTGTAAGAGGTTCAATTGTGATTTATCTTTCGATAAATCCTCTATCATCCGTAGTGCCTAATAAGAAATCCTTGTAGGCATTGGCCCGACATTCATGTATACATTGTTCCTTTCACTTCTTTTCAGATTGGCTTCTACCAAATTTTCTAAGGCTTTTGAGGTCGCATTTGATGACTCTTTTTTCTGCTAACCCAATAGCCATGACCACCTCTACGTGTAGTAAGGGCTCTATGTAGCACGATGGCTTATGTACCTTCAGTGTTGGGATATCAGTAATAATGGAAAACTTGTCTCTGAAGATATCAAATCCTTATATGTTAACTTGTGCCCTTGTTGCTTAATCAAAGCTTTATCATTATTTATGTTAGGAAATAAGACGTAGCCAAATAGATAATTGAGTAGATTACTTAATGGAGAGAGACAGATTTATATACACGAGATTATAGAGTAGAGAGAGAGAGAGAGAGTACACACGATATACGTGGTTCACCCAATGTGGGCTACGTCCACGGGAAAGCAGCCACTCAATGGCTTTAGTACTTCAAAACAAGAAGTAGTTTACAAAGGGATTATACCCTTAATGAAGCTCCCGCCTTGCTTCACTCTCACCACCTCACACTCACCTTGTTGCATCAACTTCACACTATGAAATGTGTGTAGAAATGGCCTCCTTTTATAGGCCAAAAGGGCTGCCCTCTCTTATGAGAGACAGCCATGTGTAGCCGCCCTTGTGTGAATAAGTCCAAATCGGACCCTCCAATCTGCCCATGTGTGGCCGCCCTTGAGAAGACAAGTCCGCTTTTGAATTCGGCCACCGGCCACCGGCCAACCGACCGGTTGTTTTCCGACCACTTTCCGGCCGCCGTCCGGCCATAATATTCCGGCGAAAAAAAAAGTCTCGGGGGCCTCCGCCCCCGAGGCCTTTAAAGTTGCCCCTGATTCTTATCCGTGAAAATTTTGGTTTCCGGTGAGTGATTTTCCTTCACGCGCAATGGCTTCTCCTCATAATGGGGGCCTTACAAATGTGCGCTTTTACCACAGAAAATTACAAGGGTAAATCAAGCTCCATACTTAACAATCTCCCACTTGGAGACTGATCTCCAAACCAAACCTGTGATTGCTTTCCATTCTGGCTTCTTATCCTTGAACGCCGATTGAAGATGAGCAAAAGCTCAACTTCTCCTTGTTGACCACCTTTGTAAACATGTCTGCAGGATTTTCACTTGTATGCACCTTTCCTAGCTTTAGTTGTCCCTCTTCCAAAAGAGTGCGTATGAAGTGATATCTCACCTCAATGTGCTTTGTCCTTGAATGAAAGACTGAGTTCTTCGCAAGATGGATAGCGCTTTGGCTATCACTGTACAAGACACAATTGTCTTGTTTGAATCCAAGCTCTTCTAAGAATCTGTGAAGCCACAGAATTTCTTTGCTTGCCTCCGTCATTGCTACATACTTTGCTTCCGTGGTAGAAAGTGAAACCACTTTCTGCAGCTTTGAAGCCCAGCTTACTGCTGTGCCTCCAACCGTGAACACATAGCCAGTAGTGCTCCTTCGAGTATCTTTGTCACCTGCCATATCTGCATCAGCATACCCTTCTAGAAAAATATATGTTCCTCCAAAATACAAAGCATTTGTTGTTGTCCCTTTTAGATACCTAAATATCCACTTCACAGCTTGCCAATGCTCTTTACCTGGGTTGTCCATGAACCTACTCACAACTCCCACTGCATGTGCAATGTCTGGCCTTGTCCAGACCATAGCATACATTAGAGAACCTACCGCTGCAGCATATGGAACTTTAGACATATAGGCTATCTCCTCTTGTGTCTTTGGACACATATCCTTCGTTAGTTTAAAATGACCAGCCAAAGGTGTAGAAACTGGTTTTGCATTTTGCATTGCAAACCTTTCTAGTACCTTCTTGATGTAATCTTCTTGAGTTAGCTTTATTGTCTTCTTCGTCCTGTCCCTTGATATTTTCATACCAAGTATCCTCTTTGCAGCACCTAAATCTTTCATTGAAAAAGATTTGGACAGCTCCTCTTTTAGGTCTTTGATGTCCTGCATGTTAGCACTTGCAATCAACATGTCATCAACATACAACATTAGGATGATGAATTTCCCATCTCCCAAATTCTCCATGTAGACGCAGTGATCCGAGTTGCATCTTGTGAATCCATGATCCAACATCCATCAATCAAACTTCAAGTACCATTGTCTTGATGCTTGCTTTAAACCATACAAGCTCTTCTTTAATCTGCAAACCATTTTCTCCTTACCTTTTACTTCATACCCCTTTGGTTGAAGCATGTAGATTTCCTCCTCTAAGTCACCGTGAGGGAATGCCGTATTTACATCCATTTGCTCGAGATTTAGATCATGAGCAGCCACAAGGCTTAAGACAAGCCTAATTGAGTTCATTTTTACAACATGAGAAAATATTTCATTGAAGTCAATACCATTCTTTTGAGAAAAACCTTTTACCACAAGCCTAGACTTGTACCTTTTCTTCCCACCTTCTTCTTCCTTTAGCTTGTACACCCATTTGTTTTGAAGTGCCCGCTTACCTTTAGGCAACTCAACCAACTCCCATGTTTGGTTGCGATGTAGTGAGTCCATCTCCACTTGCATGCTCTTAATCCATTCTTCTTTGGATTCATGTTGCATAGCTTCTTCATATGATTCCGGCTCTCCAGAATCTGAGATCAAGAGATGGTTGAAGGAAGGAACAAACCTTTCTGGAGGTCTACTTGATCTTGTAGATCTTCGGGGAATAGGTTGAGGCTCCTCATTTGGTTGACGTTGTTGCACATTGTCACCATTTGCAGTCCTTGAGTCTTCACCGTCCTCAAGCTCCATGTACTCATCACATGTTTCTTTTGTTTGTTTTCTTTCCAAGTAATCTTTGTACATATTTTGTTCGTTAAAAATTACATCCCTACTCCTTAAGATTTTACCATCTTCAGGATTCCATAGGCGATACCCAAAGTCTCCTTCTCCATAGCCAATGAAGAAACACTTTTTGGACTTTGCATCTAACTTTGATCTTAGGATTCTATCTATGTGCATGAAAGCCTCACACCCAAACACTTTGAGAAATGCATAATTCACCGGTTTACCTGTCCATGCCTCTTCTCGAACTCCCCCATCCAATGCCGTTGAGGGTGACCGATTGATTAAGTACACAGACGTACTTACAGCTTCCGCGCAAAGCTCAAGCGGTAGGCCTGCATGTAGCCGCATGCTTCGTGCTCGTTCCATGATTGTCCTGTTCATCCTTTCCGAAATCCCATTTTGTTGAGGTGTCCTTGGGGTTGTCCTTTGCCTCCGAATGCCATTGCTAGCACAAAAGCTTTCAAAAGCTTGGCTGCAATATTCGCCTCCATTGTCGGATCTGAGGCATTTAACCTTGGTACCTGTTTCATTCTCCAAAAAGGCTTTCCACCTTTGAAATATGGAAAATACATCGGATTTATTCTTCATGGCATAAACCCATGTTTTTCTAGTCGCATCGTCTATGAATGTTACATAGTACAATGAGCCACCAAGTGATGGTGTACTTGCAGGACCCCAAACATCAGAATGAACCAACTCAAGTTTTTAATTTTTTCTTTCATTTCCTGATTTTTGAAATTTTACCCTCTTTTGTTTACCATAAACACAATCTTCACAGAACTCTAAGTCCACTTCTTTCAAACCTGGTAGAAGCTTCTTTGTTTGAAGGATTTGCATTCCTTTGGCACTCATATGCCCAAGTCGGTAGTGCCACACCGCACTGTCAACTTCTGTAGTTGCTGCACAAGCTGAAGGTTGCGTGATAACAGTACACAAGTAAAGTGTACCGACTTTTTCACCCTTGGCAACCACCAAAGATCCCTTTGAGATCTTCCACCGTTTGTTTCCGAATGCAATGTTGTGACCTTCATTGTCCTGTAGAGATCAAATTTTTGCGAAGAGAAGGAACATGCCTAACATCTTTAAGCTTCCATTCATTTCCATTAGCAGTTTTGACAGAAACTGTACCTTTGCCGACAATCTCACAAGCTTCATCATCTCCCAAGTATACATACCCAAAATTACCTTTGGTGTAGTCTTGGAAATGTTGCTTGTGTGGTGTCGCATGGAATGAAGCCCCGAAATCTACTATCCAAGAATTAGACACATTGTCTAATGAGAGAATTAGAGCATCTTGCTCTACTTTACCTGCCACATTGGCCTCCGATGTTGGCTTGTTGTCTTGAGACTCTGTCTCCTTCTTCTTCTTGGACCAGCAATCCTTCTTGACGTGGCCCTTCTTGCCGCAGTTCCAACATTCAAGAACTGACTTTGTGCGTGACTTGCTCCGCCTTGAGCGATCACGACCCTTTTGGTTTTTGAACCTCTCCTTAAGCCTTCCTCTTGTTTCCACTGATAGTGCAGTACTTGATGATTCTCCTGTGCTTCTTCTTCGCATTTCCTTGCTTAGGAGAACACCCACAACATCATCAAACTTAAGAGTATTTGTGCCAGAGATAGAATTACTTACAGCCATCACAAGGCTGTCCCAACTATCCGGTAGAGATGATAGTATAAGGAGAGCTCGCACTTCATCATCGAAATTGATTTTCACTGATCGAAGTTGACTTATGTTTGTGTTAAAGTCATTTAGGTGTTCTGCAACTGAACCATTCTCTGCCATCTTTAGATTGAACAAGCGCTTCATAAGAAATACCTTATTGGATGCCGATGGTTTCTCGTAGAAGTCGTCAAGTGACTTCATCAAGTCCTCCGTGGTCTTCATCTCCGAAACATTGAAGGCCACCGTTGACGCCAAGCTTAACCGGATTGTTCCCAATGCCTTTCGATCAAGGACAATCCATGCTTCATCTGCCATTGTTGCGGGCTTCTTCGCAAGACCGCCTAGTGGCAAATAGAGGTCCTTCTGGTAGAGATAGTCTTCAATCTGCATCTTCCAATGTTGGTAGTTTTTGCCGTTGAACTTCTCAATCTTGAGCTTCCCTTCCTCCACCATAACTCCCACTCAATTCAAGGAATCCTTTCCTTGAGATAATTTAGCTACGAGCAAACCTTGCTCTGATACCAGTTGTTAGGAAATAAGACGTAGCCAAATAGATAATTGAGTAGATTACTTAATGGAGAGAGACAGATTTATATACACGAGATTATAGAGTAGAGAGAGAGAGAGAGAGTACACACGATATACGTGGTTCACCCAATGTGGGCTATGTCCACGGGAAAGCAGCCACTCAATGGCTTTAGTACTTCAAAACAAGAAGTAGTTTACAAAGGGATTATACCCTTAATGGAGCTCCCGCCTTGCTTCACTCTCACCACCTCACACTCACCTTGTTGCATCAACTTCACACTATGAAATGTGTGTAGAAATGGCCTCCTTTTATAGGCCAAAAGGGCTGCCCTCTCTTATGAGAGACAGCCATGTGTAGCCGCCCTTGTGCGAATAAGTCCAAATCGGACCCTCCAATCTGCCCATGTGTGGCCTCCCTTGAGAAGACAAGTCCGCTTTTGAATTCGGCCACCGGCCACCGGCCATTGACTTCTGACCACCGGCCACCGGCCAACCGACCGGTTGTTTTCCGACCACTTTCCGGGTGCCGTCCGGCCATAATATTCCGGCGAAAAAAAAAGTCTCGGGGGCCTCCGCCCCCAAGGCCTTTAAAGTTGCCTCTGATTCTTGTCCGTGAAAATTTTGGTTTCCGATGAGTGATTTTCCTTCACGCGCGATGGCTTCTCCTCATAAGGGGGGCCTTACAAATGTGCGCTTTTACCACAGAAAATTACAAGGGTAAATCAGGCTCCATACTTAACAATTTATGGCTTTGGTCTTCAACAACATGTTGTGGCTACCTGCTAGTAGTGGAGTGCTTGGCACATAAGATCAATCATGATTTTGACTCAAATAGTGGCTCCATCTTTGTCTGTCCAGTTGGATTCTCCATTATACTTTGTGGTGCTCATTAGCTCATGGGCTCTCTAAAAGTCTAGTTGACCCATATTCCATTAGAATCTATTGACCAATGCCTATATGAAGATCATCACGGACAAAAGTTTGATTTGATTTCCAAAAGTCAAAGTCAAAAACCAATCAACCTAATACTGTCCAAGAAATTGCATATGACCAAGCTCACATATGCATATCAAGATGCAAATGGCCTGAATACCGGCAAGTTCATGGCCTTGTACAAACCCCTATGGATGGTCGTACTAAAGTCAAAGATTATTTCAAGTTGATGCAAAATCCCAAGCCACAGAATAGATGACAGATAGCTCAAAATAAACCAAAGCTAGAGCTAAGAAGGCTACACAAAAGTCACCACCAAAATCCCCTCCAAAGAGATAGATTCTGCCAAAAAGTACAATGGATATTCTAAGATCGAAATCTACCCAAATGTAGGTAGATAATGTACAACAATTGAAAGCAAAAGGTGCAACATCACAACTAAATGAGCCAACATTGAATGAAGCAAGTGATCAAAGCAAAGAAGTTGCAGAAAAAGTTCAACCTAAGGACACCGCCATAGCAAAATCAGTCAACATATAAAGAAATTCTGAGAAGATAAAATGCAACATTACTTTTGAACATGAGGAAAATATATCAAGCAAAAAAAGCTAGACTTCTAGCTAGACAAGAACCTCATGTCCTTTTGCACTTGGAACAAATGTGGCCAACCACAGCTGGAAGATGCTCCTGTATTTGTTAGCATATCTAGAAACAAACAAGCAGAATGCTAGGGAATCATTTCCACCACCATTCAAATAGGTTCACAGACCCTCATGGCTCAGTTTCATGTGATAATAGTAAAAGGCGTTCCAAATGACATTATATTGGGAATTTCATTGGCCTCTAGAGATATGGAGTTCAAATAAGATGCAGTATTCAAAGACAACCAAGAATGAAGACCAGAACTAGTCACCAATGGAAGACAACACAAAGTCCTTAAGTACAACTCAAACGGAGATAGAAGACAAAGCAAAGTTTATGGAAGATGATTCCTCCACCCAATGGAAAACCTAGAGAACTTGGAGAAAATCAAGCAAAAGCAAGTGTATTTCAACAAAAAACAACAACCATGAAAGCTAT
The DNA here is from genome assembly GCF_014529385.1 of Adiantum capillus-veneris. Lineage (NCBI taxonomy): Eukaryota > Viridiplantae > Streptophyta > Polypodiopsida > Polypodiales > Pteridaceae > Adiantum > Adiantum capillus-veneris. Next base: position 85,505,055 of record NC_140944.1, read on the forward strand.
TTAGCAAGAAATGCCATTAAAACTAGAAGTAAAGAAGATCAAGGTTGAAGACAACCATGAATCAATAGGAAGTCCAAAGGCCGATTACTCATGCCAATTGAGTCAGCAGATGTAAGTTTGAGTGGAATACAAAGTTTCAAATCACCTTCCCTAGAGACCAAGCTAAAGCAAGATGATACCACAATAGAAGCAGGACATGAAACTTCAAGAGAACCACCAATGAGAATATCTATAGTCCTTAGTAGTGCAAATGGAGCAAGTGTGAGCTGCAAGACTCTACTGGATAAAGAAGCCCAAAGTGAAATATGGTTACAAAAACCATCCAAAGGGTCCTTGAGATCACTCCGGGTAAACAAGATAGCAAAGTAATGTTAGGTTTCAAACCAATGGCCTATGGCCGGGCGTCCCTCCTCTTGTATTCTTTTTTTCATAAGGAGAATAAGAGAAGATAGTTAACCACTCCCTACAGCTCCACCAAGATACTTTCTACCATCATCATCCCCTTCCCCTTCTCTCCTTTGGTTGCACTCATAAGATCGGATCCATCAAGCGGTATCAAAGCCCAGGAGCATGACTCCCAAGCCTTTGCTAACCGCATGTGCACAGACCCCGAGCAAGGGGGTTTGGCAAGATGTGCATGACCAAGCAGAGAATCGGGATGAGCTTTGGAATTTTTTGAGAAAGCTTTGAAGCTTTAACTGAGCCGTGAGCAGGCAACTGGGGGGAATTGCAAGTAGCAGAGCCGAGAGCACTCAAAAGAGCTGGAAACTTTGGGGCATAATTGAGCCCGTGAGCAAGGAGGTAGAAGCAAGCAGCTGTGGACCAAGGCATCCACGCATGTGCGCGCACACACACACACACACACACCGACAATCGTCAATTTTTCTACAGCTCGTCAGACTTGGTAGGCAAAGTTTTCGACAGTCTACAAAAATCAAATTTCTATTTAATTTCAAGATTAGACCCTTGTGTGCAATGGGCTACTCCCACCACAAGCCCCCCACTCACCCGACTCTTCGACCACACTGACATCACACACTAAAGAGACAAAGTTTTTTTTTAATTTTAAATTTAAAGATCAAAGCCTTGTGTGCAAGGAGCTACTCCCACGACAAGCCCCCGCTCACCCGACTCTTCAACCATCGACATCACGCGCTAAAGAGACAAACAAAGAGAGTGAGAGAGAGCACAACTTGAGAGCTGTGTGAGAGAGAGAGATTTTCTCAAAAGAGAGCGAGCAAGAGAGCTTGATTGAGAGTGAGCGTGTGAGAGATTGAGAGAGTGAGAGAGCCAAGTTGTGAGAAGGAGAGTGAGCGTGTGTGAGAGAGAGAGATAGCAAAGTTTTCATCTTGGCATTAGGAGGCTCCCGTCCGACGGCGAGAGGCGGCCTCGACATCGACGTATTTCCATTTTGACACCATGTTTGCAGCTTGGCACTGACTTCCTTACAGCTAAATTTTGACATCCGAGTGGACGCTGATCTTTTTGCGGACGATCGTTTTCCCCGCAGATGGCTGTGCTTGCGACGTGCATGGGTGAGGTACCTCTACCATAGAGGAGTGACACCCGGTATCAGCACCAAGCGCACCGATCAGACTTTATGGCACGGTTTTTAGCTATGACACTCTTGGAGGTTACTCGACTAGCACATTTTTTTCCAGTGGTGGAGATCGGCACATATCTACACCGACATGCATGTTACAGGGCACACCGATTCTCCAAGTTTCCATACACTTACAAACACAGCGCCTTTCACGCAATTTTGCCAATCATTTTGAGAGTAGTTTCTCTACAGATAGACGTGGTGACACATGCATGTCTACTTTAACACACCATAGTGCCTCGCATGGATCATTTTTATTGCACGCTATCTGATCTGATCGTGCGGCAAGGATCTACTAGGGGAAGGTGAGACCTGCGAGGCTTGGGGCTGTACTTGCGGAGTCTAAGTGCTGAAACAAAAATTAATGAAGTGCTTGGATTGAATTCTCGCTAGAAACTACAAAACACTAGGTAGTGCTGCAAATCGGAAACGCTAGTTGGTCTGTAGCAAAAATGCTATGCCGATCCGCAATCTGTAAACGCTGGTCCCTCTGTAGCAAAACACCAAGGCTGATCTGCTGCAAAAAATGTTGGATGCTATTCATGGCTGAAAACGCTAGGGAGTTCTGCCGATCTTGCTGAGAAGGTGCACTGCAAGTTGTAGGACTTCTGCTGCCTCTTTTGCCAGAAAGTGCTAGCACTAGGTTTCATTTATAGAGCTTAGCAAATTTGCCCTATCCAGTTTCTTAACAAATTTACTTATTTATAATAAGTGAAAAATGGCTAAAATAGCGAAAATGGGTTCTATGCACTGTTAAATGCCCATGATGGATACTGACTATAATGATGATGATCATGTTGTGTGAAACATAGAAAATGCACAGTAGTCATACGACAAGTGGGAGCAAAATTCACTTCCTAATCTATATCTTTTGGTTGTGCATAACCTTTTGCAACAAGTCGAGCCTTATCACGATCAATCTCACCATCCGGCTTGCGTTTCAACTTATAAACCCACTTTGTACCAATGGCCTTTTTTCTAGGAGGCAAATCACATAAATTCCATGTTTCATTTTCTATAAGTGCATCGTGTTCTAATTGCATGACAGCCATCCAATTTTTTGAGTTTTGTGCTTCATCAAAAGACAGAGGTTTCTCAACATCATGTAAGCTAGACACAACCAAAGCATAACAGTTTGATGCATAAGATGCGTGGCAAGAACCTGAACGAGTACGGCTAGACAAAGGTGCATCCAATTTACTATCACACAACATATGCACCAGACATTTAGGCATACCTCTAGCCTGCTCATTCTCTCAGTCCTTTCCTCATCAAGTAAATCATGTACATCTGCATCAGTAATAGGCTGATCTATAGCATTTTTAGAAACCCCCATTGGTTGTACATTTGCGTCATTGGAATTTACATTCAAACTTCCACCATTGGAAAGAGGAAACAAAGTGTCATAAATGTCCTATGAGCTTACATTATTGTCTCTAGTACATGACAACAAGGGTTGAACAAAATCTTCCACAAACACGACATCCTGTGAGACCAAGATACACTTTGTTTGCAAATGATACAACTTGTAACCTTTGCTTTCTACACTATAACCAACAAAAATACATTTGATAGCCTTATCATCCAATTTCCTGCATTGTGTTTGTGGCACCAAAGCATATGCCAAACAACCAAAAACACGCATGTGCTCAATAGAAGGCTTTCTATCATGCCATGCTTCATATGGAGTCATAGACTACAAAGCTTTTGTAGGACACCTATTTAGTACATAAGTGGCACACGTGATGGCCTCAAGACAAGATGAATGCAGCAAAGATTGATTTTTGACCATACATCGTGCCATTTCCGTAAGTAATATCTTTTCTCTCATCAACACCATTTTGCTGAGGCATATAAGGAACTGTACATTGGTGTTTTATCCCACAATTAGCCAGAAATGCATTGAATTCATGAGACATATACTCCCCCTCTCGATCGGAGCGGAGGGTGCCATAGTACATTTTGAGACATTTTTAGCCATAGCCAAAAATTGTTTGAAGCACATAAATACTTCAGAATTTGCTTTAAGCGGATATATACATGCATGCATGGAGTAATCATCAATGAAATTCACGAAGTAAAGGTAATTGCCCAAGGACGGAGTTTGCATGGATCCACAAACATCACTATGCGCACAAGATGCAACCTGCATGTGGCACTAACTCAAACATCCTTTGGAAACTTAGAACGGTGCATCTTACCCAAAATACAACCTTCACAAACATGTTTGAGAGGTGCTTTGAGAGGCGGTAAAGAAGCAACCATATCAAATTTCTGCAAACGCAACAAACTGGCAAAATTTAGATGTCTAAAAACGTGCATGCCAAAGTTTTGCATTTGAAATAGCCTTAGAATCCACAATTGCATTTGCAAAATTCTACCCACACTTGTCATACAAAGTGAGCTTATACAACCTACGACATAAAATCCCGGATGCAACAATTACCAAAACTGAGATCATGTACTGTACATCTGTCATCCACAAATTTGGCTAGAAGACCAAGTTTAGCAAGTGCAGATATAGACAAAGGATTCTTCTTGATCCCAGGTACATAAAGTGCATCAACAAGTGTGAAAGAATTTCCATTTGCAGCAGTAAGCACAATATTTCCAACTCTCTGAACCGGATAGAGACATTGTTGGCACAAGTAACTAAATACCCATGAGGGATAGACTCAAGAGAGGTGAACAATTCACGATGTGAGGTAATGTGCTTTGTAGCACCACTATCAAAATACCACACAGGTGAATTTGTAGCAACAACTGACATGCATGCATCATGGACAACAGGATTATAGGTACACTCTTCACTAAAAGCCCATTTTGCATCAACATCAGCATCACAATCTCCTTTCGCAGAAGAATCAACAATGGCGAGGTAATGTGCTTTGTAGCACCACTATCAAAATACCACACATGTGAATTTGTAGCAACAACTGACATGCATGCATCATGGACAACAAGATTATAGGTACACTCTTCACTAAAAGCCCATTCTGCATCAACATCAGCATCACAATCTCCTTTCACAGACGAATCGACAATGGATGCATTTGTAGTAGAACCATCATTTGTAGTGGAACCACCCTCTTTCTTCTTAGCCTCTTTGGTCTTCAACTTAGGAAACTGCTTGATCAAGTGATCATTAGCATTACATTAATGGCAATGTATCTTCTTTTTGCCCTTATCACCAAAATTCCCAGACAAATTGCTACCAACAGAAGCATTAGAAATAGGTGATTTTCCACTCGTAGAAGAACCATGAGAAGTGGCTGCATTGATGTTACCACCTTTTCTTTGAGAAGCAATAAAAGCATGTTCAACTGCATGCTGTCTAGTCCTTATTTTTTTGGAAAGTGGATCTTGCAACAACAATGTGCACAATGCATCAAACTTGACAACTTCAGGATTTTCTTGGGTCATAAGTCTCCAAGCACTAGCAAAAGTATGGTAAGAATCTGGCAGGGCATCAAGAACAATCTGTACAAGGGAACTGTCTGAAATGACTTCACCTACAAAAATAAGTTTCTCATTGATATCCTTGACACCAACAAGAAAAGTGTCCATATCATCTTCCTCATGCATAATCTTCGACTCTACTCTTTACGCAACAATGCAATTTTTGTCTCATTGCGACTTGCATAAAGACCAGCCAAAATATCCCAAGCATGTTTTGCAGATTTCACTAAACAAATGTGGCGAGTAATAGTGTGCTTCACAGACAACGCAATCAATGCATGAGCCTGCACATCTTTTACATCCCAACGAGCCTGCTCGACCGTAGGCAAAACATTGTTAACATCAGTAATCCTTGTAGCAAGACCTGCAACATCCTGAACATCACCTGTATCCTCAGAACCAGGATGTACATCAATTCCCTGCACAATGTTCAAAACACCCTTTGACACAAGAACATGTTGCATTATATAAGCTCACATAGGTAATTGTCCCCATCCAATCTGTCCTCAGCAGCAAACATCTTGAACACATTCTGTGTTGTTGCCAACCATGGTAAATGTTGCACCTGATGTGAATACCCAAAAAGAGGAAAAAGAAAGCGGAAAAAACATATGCTATATAGTACAAACCATAGAGGATTATAAGGGACATGTTATGCAAAATACAACATTGACAAGTTTTTTGCACAAAATGATAAAATAGCCTGTGTAGTATTGCGCATGTAGTGGAAAGGGAGGTCAAAATGAGCCTAAATAAAAAATATGAGCAAACTAAGCTCTTCAAGCTCGCCCAAAAAAACATTGACCTGCAAATGCTTGCCAAAGCTCAAACAAAAGCTGGACCCCAAATCAAGTGCATCTTCATTGGATATGGTGTAGATGGAGAGATGGGATATCGTCTCTAGCACTCAAAATCTAAGAAGGTCATACACATCTCACAAGTGATATTCAACGAGTTTAAGATGCATAAAAAGCTAGTGAAAGACATTGAGTATCGTAGAGTACAATTTGAGAGGAAGTTTCCTCATTGTCAGTTACATAGAATGTTGGACGTGCTAGTGATTCACCTTCCACTAGTACAAACACACATGTTGCTCCAGAGAGAGCAGAATCCAACAGTCAAGCACTTTGGAGATCTACTCGCACATCTCGTGCACCTGGGAATTTTGAGCGAGGATTGGACTACTTGCTAGTCATTGATTTGCAGTGAACGCACTTGCTACAAAGAGGCCATTCAAATGGATGATAGTGTGAAGTGGAAAGAGGCTATGCAATCTGAGTATAACTTGATCTTAACAAATGAAACTTCAAAATTGATAGAGTTACCTGTGGATAAACAGGCATTTCCATGCAAATGGGTGTACAAGAAGAAGTATATCATAGATGATCCCAAGCCTAAGTATAAGGCAAGATTGGTTGCAAAAGGGTTCAAGCAAACGAAAGGCGTGAATTTTGTTGAAATCTCTTCTCTAGTGGTCAAGATGACTACATTGCATCTTGTGCTTTGTCTAGTAGCCATCAAGGACTTGGAATCGGTCCAAATGGATGTGAAGACAATGTTTCTTCATGGGGATCTTGAAGAGGATGTTTACATGAAACAGCCAGAAGGTTTTTTGATAAATCTTGAGAAGCCAACAAGGGCAGAATTGGCATGTAGACTCAAGAAAGCTTTGTAGGATTAAAGCAAGGCTCAAGGAAATGGTACATCAAGTTTGATAAGTTGATTCAGTCCCAGGGTTACGTAAAGATCACTCTGTGATGTGAGTGAGAGGGAACCTCATTAACCTTGCTCCACACTGGCTAAATTGAACTCCTTGAGTTCCCAGACCATGTTGTGTCCCATATGACAACATGTGCCAAAGAAAACCCTACATATAGGTCCATAACTGCATAATGCAGAAATGTATTTGGGACACTACAACCCAAAATTATGTGCTCTTACATGACCTTGTCATGTCTCTGCAGAGCAAAAGGGATGAAATCATTCAAGCTTATTCATCCCACTTGAAAAAGTGAAGCAAAGAAAATTTAAAAAGGGAATAAAACCAAATCATATGCATACATGAAGGTTGAGCATAACGTTCACTTACCCGTAGTCACGTGCACATTGCAAACCTGAAAGATACACTTGGAAAGATGCCTTACCATAAAACCAACCGTAAAGAGGTAATATATTGGTGACTTGTTGAACACTAAATGAAAGATTAGGTGAAAAACAAGCAGTATAAAGCGTTAACCCTCGGTGTTTCCTTTGCAATCCAAACCCTTGGTTAGCTTCTAAAATGTCGAACCACTTGGTTAGACTTTGCATGAAAATTTCTCAGCCTAGCAGCCAACGGTGAGCAACACAGTCTACCGTGTTTAACAATGATTGAAGTCAACTTTGTAAGTTAAACTTGTCCCCTACCCTTGGTAGCTTGTGAACTCCTTTCTGTGAAAGTACAAGTGTGAAGGGTCCAAGAATTGACCACCAACAGTTAGTAAGTAGTTTAGTAATCGAAAGATGGGTCTTTATCTATTGCTCAAGTGAGTTATTGTGTGTACCATATATGCCTTATTGGGACATAATAACCTATAGACACTTTCGCAAGTTCCCCTAAGTTTGTATGTTAATAGCATATTCCAAACCTTGGAAACCGCAATGCCAGATGCCAAATTGAAGCTTTGATTCACATAAGTACTCATGGAGTTCTGGTGCTCATAGCTAACAGATACTCTTACCAATTTACAAATGGCATAGCAAAAGAAAGTCGGCCTTGTCGAGCATTTATAGATAATCAACCTTGTTGAGTCGTACATTGTATTGAGAAGCTTAAAAACACTTGCAAGTTAAGAATGTCATACCTGATTAGCGTGATTTCTATTGCCCTAAGACTTCTGTTGATGTCTCAATTGGAACAAATGGCCGGTCATACCGGACACCTTGACACCCTTCATCAAGGCTAGCAACAGGCCGTGCCAATCTACGTGAGATTCTCAAGCATTACTGGGTGGCCTTGCCGTATCATTAAAATATAAAATTTTGGAAACCCCTTCAACGAAGTGCCCTGGCTGTTGCCATTCATAAATGTCTGGAGCGTTCGAGCTTGCATGATCCTCAAATCAATCTTCAATATTAGTGTTTCTGAGGAGCCTTGCCCTTATGGCTAATGAAGGAGAAGTATGAATACCTGAAATTGTTTGCCCCACAATTCTTAGCCTCACCATGTGCTAGCAATTGTCCTTCCTTGCAGAGTTGTGCATGACATGGTTGCATGCCACGCAATCCTGGCCTCCTTGATCACTATAGCCTTGGCATGAGCATCTATAACCCTGGGGGATGGCCCTTGGCCAAAAATTTACTCCATGGCGCTTTCTTGTGTGCACGAATGCCCTCGCTACAGTATGGACTTTCCTCGTCCCGCTCGAGCGCTCCCAGCAAGGGTCGTGCCAAGCTGTTTGAGGCTGGTCAAGGTAGGTCGACTCATCCTCATATGGTCCCTTGAAGAATCGGGAGAATATGGAAGACCTTGTGCTTTGTTTGCCCGTGGGTGAAGCCCATAATTAGAGTATTGCCCAATTTAGGGCATGAAGAATAACTTTTTTTAAAAATGAAGCTTTCATGGTGTCCATCTGTGAGCGACTACACAGGGAAAACAAGCTCGCGGGCGATGATGGGGACCTCCCCATCCCTTGTGGCTGTGTCGAAAAGTGTTCAGCTCGGTCTGGCAAAACTTTTTGGAACCACTGCCATGCGGTTTGCTGTGCAGCTCACCATGTGGCCTTGGGTGTACTAAGGCCTCTTCCTGCAGCCTTCATTGTCCGCTCCCAGCTCCTGCTGAGGATGCTTTCCCACGGTCCTCACATCCCCTCCAAGAGAGAGAGATCTTCTTGCAACCTCCTCCTTAGGGGGCTTGCCCACATCCTCACGACCCAACCTCTTCACAGCCCAAGCTCACCATGAAACACCGCAAAAGAGAGAGAGAGAGAGAGAGAGAGAGAGAGAGAGAGAGAGAGAGAGAGAGAGAGAGAATGCATAGCCATGCAAGGCTCTCCTCCCTCCTCCACGCCTTGAGCTCTAATACCAATTTAAGACAGCATGGCCTCAATCATGCAACTCTCCACCCAACCTCACCATATATAGGCTCCTAGCCCGCTAAATATGGCACCCCTTGACCATGTGTGAGTCTTGGCACGCCCGGTCTTACCCTAGGCCTGACAATTGCGAGGGTTCAAGCCACGACCAGTCTCCACAAGAGCTACTCCCACCCTTCGTCGGAAGTAGGGAGTCCCTCCATTTGAGGACCAACTGCATCATTCTAAAACACTCAACAATCCACCTTGGAGGTTCCCTTTCTCCCTCATAGATCAGCCCTTTATCGAAGATTGTGTTTCAAAAGGAAAAACAATTGACCCTCACACTGTCGACAAAAGTGCCCCACGCTTAGCATTGTCAAAGTCGATGATCCAAAAGCATAAAGCAATGGAAAGAATGCAAAAGGGAGAGAAAGAAAGAGAGTTTCTAAACCAACCAACCACCAATGAATTAATGATTTCTAACGGGGGCTTGGGTGTGCTTATAGACTACCCAAAATAAATTGCCTTACGTAGAATCGTGCCAAATAAGTAACATAAATACATAAAAGACAAATTAATAGCTAGGAAGAACACATTGGACATCCACTTGAGATGCATAAACTTCAACAAATGCTGCGAGACTGACCAAGGTGGTCGAGAGGGTCATCAAGAATTAAGGGTTGACCAAGTCAGTCAAGAAAACCTTTGAATTGGCATGACCAAAAGCTCAGAGGTTTTCTCGATTAACCTTGGTTGTGTGGATGTATGCTTTTTGGGAGTGGGCCCAAATACACACCATTGTTGTCTATATCACCTGTTTTAGGGTCTTACTAGTACGGCCAGTTACCGAAGGCGACCTCTCCCTCTTTATCGCGTGTCAAGGAGCCACTCTTATTTTTGGTTTTGGAATGTAGCCTTCATCTTGCAGCTTGCGCCACGTGTAAAGGGGACTCCTTTTTGCCATATTATGTTAAGTAGATTCATCATTGGTTAAACCCACGGTGCAAAAACTTGTTGATTGACGAGATGTCTATTGGATCGAACTACATTGCAATGCACTATTAACTTTACCTTAGAACCTAAACTTTGCCAAATTTGGAGATGGTGATGATTAAGTATATCTAGTGTGAGCCCTCTCACAAAATTTACACACTTTCTTACGATGTTTCACTGAAGAGGCTACAAAATCTATGAAGTTTGACAAAAAATAAAAAAAATTCATACTTAAATCTCTGTCAAAAAAGAGGTGCGAAAAAGTTCAATTTTTTTGAGCTTTACATATGAAGTTAAGTGTATGGGGTAAGAAGACCTCCATATATTGAAAACCTGCAAGAACATTTGACGCACATTTTAAGTTTTGGAATCAGGTTCGTGGTAGCATCGTTTTCTTCCTGGCATCGAACGGAGCAAATGTTGGGTATGAAGCTTGTTCTCTCGTTGAAGCTTGATCCCTAGAGATACCTCCAATGGCAACTTGAGGTCGAAAGTCCTTTGTTTCTCTTAGTGGTTACTCGAATATGTGGGTGGCACGGGCATCTAGATAGGTGATGGAGTCTCGGTTCCCCGCTTGGGGGAGCGGTGTGCTCTCGCTTTGCTTGTAACTAGATAATTATTTTTTATGGGGTGGCTCCCTTACTAACCTTGTTATTGTATTTGGGACCTTTGGATGCCATAGCTCGATTGGAGCATGCTTTTTCATGTAATTTTTTTGAGTTTTATATGATCTCTCCCTCACGGTTTGTGAGTATTAAAAAAAAGAATTTGGGAGTATTTCAGTAGTGCAAGTATGTGTGCCTGATTTTCAAAAAAACAGTGTTCCCACTGTCCCTGCTCCCTTTTCCTGGTCTGCCACCTACCCTGTTGCCCCTGCCAACATGGGGTGCGAGCTCCCCCTTCTGCAACGTGGAGTGCGCATAGCCTTTCGGCATCTATTAAAGATTCGCTTAGTGTTTTCCTTTTTGTAGGCACATACTATACTACATACCTGGCACACTCATAAATAAAACCCCAATAGTCTCTGGATACCCTTACCCTGCCGAGATTCCCTCCCCTCCCCCCCTTTCCATGTCAGCGAAGAGAGATAGTACCATGCACGCACCCCCCCCCCCCCCCCCCCAAAAAAAAAAAAAATCTCGAACCCCCTCTACCACTGCCCGCTCTGCATTATGATAACTTGGTGTATGCGGAGGGATGGCGGGTGGTCAAACAAGGAAGGGAAGGGGACATATGATTTTTTTTTATAAATATATATTAAAGATGTCGCCTGTAAAATCAGCATCGTGACTTCGCTGGGTTGGCTATGTCAAAATTTTCCAAATCAAGACGTGAGTGGTGGAGAGTTCAAATCTTGGGACGACATGGGAGTTTCGCTTCATTTGCATGATAGATGATAGATGATAGATGCCCCACTTAATCAATGGGTAAATGGGTTAAAAGGTATAGAAACCCATGGACAGTTCAAAGTAACGAGCCCAATCCCCGCTCTTGAGTGCCTGCATCGCGACTTTTGCAGACCCGCTTCCAGAAGCAGTGCGCACAAAAGAAAAGTCTGCCTAGAATTAGCAAGTGGAGAATACAGTGTAAGGTGGCGCGCGGCACATTCAAGCGCAGAAACTAAGTAATTAATGGATATAATTTGTAAGTCGTGAGTACATGTCAACTAGGGTCCTGTGGCCCAATGGATAAGGCGCCGGTCTACGGAACCGGAGATTCTGGGTTCGATCCCCAGCAGGATCGTCGCTCTAGAAAATCAGATTTACTTTATCCCAAAGAGTTTTCTTCTTGGTTTTTATCACATGAAAAAATAAAAGTTTATACCAAGTGAAGTAAACTTCTGCCCATACATCAATCTTTTGACTTTTTAGAGCACCTAGGACTTGAAAACACTCTCTTCTTGTGAGGTTTTCCTTTTCTTTTGGCATGCTGCAAGATGCCTTAGAGGAGAAGGGAGAAAGGCTTACTGCTAAAAAAAAAAAAAACTAGGATGTAGTGGATTTTGTTTGAGCTTGCTTTGAAGAAAACCAACAAAACATTTACAAGTGTCAAAGTAAATACCGGCAAATGCTTCAAAATTTTGACCTAAAAATTGGAAGAGATTTGAGTGCGCCCTTATTTTCTTCTATTAGGAAAAATACTTTTGGCAAGCCTTGAAGAGGCATGCAAATGTTTATGTGCCTTTTGTTTAGTTAGTGAATGGGTCTCTTCGCTAGTAGGTGAGGCACTTTGTTTTAAATGGCCTCTAAGTAGAGTCCGTAGGTGCAGTAGCTAGTCAATGGAATCGGCACAACCCATCCCTCTCTCACAACTCTCTTTCGTACATGGCATGGGCATATTGTACCCCGAATCTAGCAGTTGTACAAGGTTCTCTCTCTCTCTCTCTCTCTCTCTCTCTCTCTCTCTCTCTATGCGTGCGTGTGTGTGCGCATGCACGAGCGCCTTGTTGTCTTTCCCAATCAAGGTGGAATAGTGTGAGGAGGCATGGTGCCGGAAGGCGGGGGCGCATAGATAGAGTGGGAGGGTGCAAACTAGGCGGTTAGAGCAATGAGCGGTCCATTGTGAAGAATTTACTCATGTAGGCACATATCGGTCTAGAGATCATGGTTGTGGATAGATGCTAAGAGTGAGGCAAGGAATGGAGTGATCTCATCAATGGATTCCATAGCTGAGATGGTTACGTTTGCGAACACAAAGTAAAGAATGAAGTGCTCTCATCAATTGATTCCATAGCTCAAATGGTTACATTTGCAAACACACAAGCAATTTCTAAATATAAGCCAAATAATCAATTTCTTTTAGTTAGAGCCCTCTTGTGAGTACTCTTGCATTACACACAAGCGATGTAATCAATTTCTTTTAGATAGAGAACTCTTGCCAGTACTCTTGCATTTGTTTTAGAATGCCTTTGTGAGTGGGTCCAAAGAACATGGAAAAATGGTTTCTAAAGACTGATCTTTTCCTTGAAGGAAGGAATTCAGGTGGTCTTGACATCCTCATCAACACTCAAATCATCAGGTACGTCTTCGTACATAATGTATGGCAGACAAGGAACCGCCGTGTGTTTGAAAGAGGTCTTGAGGTGGCAAGCTTCACAGAAATTATACAAGAAAGCAAAGGGCTAATATGGATGTTCGGATGCAAGCAACACTCAGAGGATTGGTCTAGGACTACTTGGGCTTTGTTGACAGCAGATGGCATGCCTAGGACCGGGGAAAATCTTGGCTATCGATAATTAAAAGATCTTAGAAGAACATGATAAGGGACCCTATGTATCAAGGATAAGGGGGCGAATTGGGTGGGATGGCTGTCCTGATAGCCGTTGTAATTATGGTCCCTGATGACGTCATGGCTCAACACGAGCATGACAAGACCTTGTAATTATTTGGGTTGATAAATATAATTCACTCACAATTGTGAGTTTCGCTTAAAATAAAAAAAGAATGCCTTTGTGAAGCTTGCACAAGGAAAATACAAACGTTTCTCCTAAATCCACCGTGTCTCTTTTTAACACTAAAAAATTCAAGGACATTCACGAATACAACTGTTCATTCTTTTTAGCATCTAGTGTTCCAAACGATCCTACTAGCCAGTTTGTCTCTCGACGTCGGAGGGAGAGAGAGAGAGAGAGAGAGAGAGAGGGAGGGAAGGGAGATGGTGTATCTATGTCATTAAAACTTCTATTATTATTCTTCTTTTCCTTCTCTCTTTCAATCTTTGACTTCATTGCTTAATATGTGAGGAAAGCTCAACTCAAATATGGTATGATGTTTAGACAATAGAGCTTGCAAAGGCCATAGTATGCATACTATTGGGGTAAAGGCGGCGTGCCTTGCCCTAGGACATACGTCCACAGTGTTCGTCGCCCACTGACCTCACTAGCCCACTCAGTTATTCTTTATGTACATAGAAGAATAAGGAGTGAGTGTTGCTTCTTGCCACTCTGCTCCACCCCACTTTGTTTTCTCTCTCTCTCTCTCTCTCTCTCTCTCTCTCTCTCACCGTATTCATGCATCTTTTCAAGTAGTATCAAAACGCATGGCGATGGGTAGCACGATGCCTCGACAGCTCCGAGGCGATAGCTTGTCTGGTGGAGAGACAAGAACGCTTGGAAACTTTGTGAGAACGTAATGGGAGCTTGTGAGGTCAACTGAGAGTGATGTATGCACTTGCGAAAGCTCAAAAGAGAGTGTGGAAGAAAGTGTGTAGGTGAAGGTTGTCCTAGAACTGTGTGTGCACAACAACATTGTTTTGTAGATCGCTTTTCTCCTGGTAAAATGTAGATAAAAAGAAAATTTGAGAGAGAGAGAGAGAGAGAGAGAGAGAGAGAGAGAGAGAGAGAGAGAGAGAGAGATATTACCCATAGAAAAACATGTCATCCTTTTTTGTTTAGAAAGTGGGATTTAAAATTGTGTGTGTGTGTGTGTGTGTGTGTGTGTGAGAGAGAGAGAGAGAGAGAGAGAGAGAGAGAGAGAGAGAGAGAGAGAGGAAGGGAGGAATGAAAGAGATACAAAAAGGTCTCAAATTTCATGATTTTATAAATAAAGATGCATAAACAATGCAATGCAAAAGAGAAACACAAAAGAGTTATCATTCAAAGTGTAGCCTAGAGACAACATTATGGATTCTATAAGTCCAAGGACCTATATTGTATACATTTGGCAAGATGTGAGGGGGTGTTTCAACTAACCCCCACCTGTTGTACATTGAGTAACATTTCGTTATTCACAAACCAAATATTCACTCGAATTTGAAGAAGGTTTGGATCTAAAGAAATAGTTTCCAAGATCTATCATAGACATATCTGTATCTAAATACATTCGTTCATAAACACCTATGATGACATAATTTTGATGATAGTGATGGAGGATATGATGAAAACTTAAGATATTAAAATTTTTTCATGCCAAAACTCTTACAATATAACATGAGCTTTATCAAATAAGATCACCAAAAACATAGTTGGAACTCTTTTCCTCCATGGGGGTGTAAACCAATCAGATTCTAAAGTAAGCTAAAGGTCAAGTTAATATTCCCCTTTAAAGAAATAAGATCAACACCTTGAATAAATTGAGTGATATGCACAATGACATAAGATGCATTGTGTTGAACATCCATTTTGGCAATACTTTGATCTAAAAGGCGTCAATTAAGTTTAATATTGAGTATCATATTATAAGTGAAAGAAACTACGTACAACTACACTGAGTTTGCTACCGATAATAATTCTTTGAACATAATATTTGGAGTATAGAATAACTTTGTTTGAGTGTCCTCAGTATTGGTAGCAACCCTCATTGTAGTTGCACTTCTCACATGTGACAATGCAACATGTAAAATTAGCGTATGTGTGTGAGATGCAAAAATGCTCAATCGGAGTTTTCCTTGCTCTTCGTGGCCTTTTTCCACAAAAAATGAGTTGTAAAAATTTTATAGAATAGGAATTTTGGCCCTCCTCATGCAAACACCCACTTTCTTTTCTATCATTGACCACATGGCCTTTTACTACCCTACTTGCCTTGAATGCTTTAAAAGGCATTTCCTATACAACCCTTTTCTTTTTAAGCATCAAATCCCTACATTTTAAAATTGACATGTACACTTCAATTAAATGTAATCTGAATCTTTTAACCTATTTCCACTCATGGAAGCGGAGCAACACGAGAGTGGTGCATAGTCTCTAAATAAGGATGCTACCCATCTTCTCCAGTCAAAAACAATAGAATATATAGTAAAGACATATAAACGCGTTGAATATTGGAGATCATTTTTAAATTTCCATGTTCAAAACTCAACACAATGCAACAATGTCCAATATTTTGTTGATCTCCTTGTCTAGGCATTATGGCTGCAAGTTCAAAACCCCAAGGTACAAGATACTGCAAACTATTACATTGATGCTCTACATTAACGATATGAATGTTGTTAGTGGTAGAGTCTCTAAATGTATAGATATTGTGAGTGATAGAGTCTGTAAACATACTAGCAGTAGCCCTAAAGTGCATAGGGATTTTACCTTATGCACCATCAATTATGAACACTCTATGAAACTACCATCTAAGTTTGAAACATGATGTAGCCTATCATGCTCTGTATCATAAATAAATGTGGAACCTCATTGGCTCCTTCATTTGGAACTAGAGAATAAATGTTATGATAAAGAGACTTGTGAACTCTAAATGTGTATGTAAGTACCCCTCCCACCATAGTTGATATTTTCATACATATGAGCACCAAGAAACACATTAGTTGAGCTATTATGAATACGACCTACCATGTGGACTATGGTAGGAGACTGATTAGAAAAGTTCGGTGTAAAGGATCCTTCATCACGAATTCAAGAGGGAATCCAGGAACTTGAAAAGCCTCACCTAAATACTTGGCATGTAACAACGCTATACGAACAAAAGAGCTTTAAACATGGCCAGAGAGAAGCCTATGCCAAGAATGAAAGGTAAAACACAGTTTTGAATGTTGGTAAAGGCTGAAGATTGTGTAAAAGACAAAATCTCAGGTCAATTCACAAAAACTCAAGACACAAAAACAAAGGAAAGTGTTAGAAACATGAGGAAACCAGCTCAAAAGACTGGAAAGGAAACAAAACATAAAAAACAAAAAAAAACAGTGATGGATAAGTTTGGGGAACCAAAATGGAGCGTACGAAGAAATACCAAGAACTTAAGAAAACATTGACTGAATTATGGACTACGGAGGTAGAAAGCAAAGAGGAAGAGGACGAAGAAAAAGAAAGCAAAGAGGAAGAGGACGAAGAAAAAGAAAAGATGAATGTCCATGACAGGAAAATAGTAATGACTCAGCCAATGAGGGAGAAAAAAGGAAATGAATCATATGGAGGCCCTAAAAACATGAAATGATAGACCTGGTAGATCCTGGAGTGAAGGAGTACGAGCGGAAGTGTGACGCGAGAGAGAGTGCGAGAAGAAGAGCACGACGATATGGTGAACTCTCTCTACTGTAATGTGTAGAGCATAGTGAGTTCTTATTAGGTTTTTACAAAAGAATATGTGTACATACCTGGCGGCCCGCCCACTTACCTGGGCGACCACATTGGGCTTTATACCCCAACAACCTCCCACTTAAAGTCCAATGTGGTACTTTAAGTGTGAGAGAAGCTACTATACAAGCTAATATACAAGAGATGTAGAGAAGTGATGTACTACCCTACACCTAATTGCTTTGCGAAAGTGCACAAATCTCTCTAAGGGAAGTCCTTTTGTAAGTAGATCAGCAGGATTTTCTGTGGTGTGAACTTTGACAACCTGAAGTTTCTTATCCTCGAGCATTTCCCTGATGAAATGATACTTCACATCCACATGCTTTGTCTTTGAGTGATAAACTGGATTGCGAGCCAATTGTATAGCACTTTGACTATCACAATATAACACAGGCATCTCTTCTTTGATTCCCAAATCTGTTACTAGTCGATTAAGCAAAATTGATTCTTTGCATGCCTCTGATGCTGCACCATATTCAGCCTCTGTAGTAGACTGAGTAACACAATCTTGTAATCTAGAACGCCATGATACTGCTCCACCAGCCAATGTAAAGACATACCCTGACGTAGACCTTCGGTTGTCTAAGTCACCTGCATAATCTGAGTCTGTAAAACCCTTTACACTTAGCTCCTGACTCCCATAGCATATACGCATACTCTTTGTAGCTTTCAGGTATCTCAATATTCCTTTTATTGCCTCCCAATGTTTCTTGCCTGGGTTTGACATGTATCGACTTACTACTCCCACTGCAAATGCAATGTCTGGGCAAGTAGCAATCATTGCATACATTAAACTACCCACTGCAGACGCATATGGAATCTTATCCATTTCAGCCTGTTCTTCCTCAGACACAGGACAATCTTGTTTGCTAAGTTTCACATATGGTGGCAATGGAACACTCAATGCCTTTCCCTTCTCCATATTGAACCGTTGCAAAACCTTGTCAATATACTCTGTTTGAGATAACCAAATCAACTTCTTTGATCTGTCTCTCTCAATGGACATACCAAGTATATGACTTGCCTCACCCATGTCTTTCATGTCAAACGATTTTTCCATCTTTGACTTCAACGCTGCAATTTCTTCCAAGTGCTTGCCAACAATCAACATGTCATCCACATACAAAATAAGGATCAGCCAACTGCCATCCTTAGCCTTCTTTCTATATAGACAGTGATTGAACTCACTACGTTTGTAGCCTCGAGAAAGCATAAACTTGTGGAACTTATGGTACCATGCCCTTGGTGATTGTTTTAAGCCATAAAGACTCTTTAACAACTAGCATACCAAATCTTCCTTGCCTTTCTCAACAAACCCTTCTGACTGCTCCATGTAAATTTCCACATCTAAATCACCATGCAAGAATGTTGTTTTGACATTCATTTGGTGCAACACCAAATCTAATATGGCAACCAATGCAAGAAAGCATCTCAATATAGTCATCTTGACCACCGGAGAGAAGACTTCATCAAAGTCAATGCCTTGTTCTTGCTTAAAGCCCTTGGCAACAAGCCTTGCGTTGTACTTTGGCTGACTATCATGAGCGGTGATCTTATACCTGTAAACCCATTTACAAGGTAGAGCCTTTTTGCCCTGTGGTAATTTAACTAGCTTCCATGTCTGGTTTTTATGCAGAGCTGTCATCTCTGACTGCATGGCCAATTCCCAATTCCCGGAGTCCTTCATTTGCACTGCTTCCTTGTAACATGAAGGCTCATTGCAATCAGTCAACATGACATAGTTCATAGATGGAACAAACCTATCAGGAGGTCGCGTGATACGTCCAGATCTACGCAAAATAGGTGGCTCAGGCTCAGCCACAACCTGTGGTTCCAATCTATCCTGTCCTTGCTCCTCTTGAGCCCTGACATTTTGTCTTGCACGTGCAGGTCCATCTTCTTGGAAGACAACTCTTCTAATCTCCTCAACCCTCTCTGGTTTAGAATGATATTTGGATTCATTAAAGTGAACATCATTGCTGCGGATAACCTTTCTGGATTCGGGATCCCAAAGTTTGTACCCCATCTCACCAGAATTACCATAGCCTAGAAAGATGCACTTTCTACTCTTTGGCTCAAGTTTGTTCCTAAATTCCTTTGGAACGTGAGTATATGCCTCACAGCCAAAGACTCTAAGATGCTTGTATGAGGGCATTTTGCCTGACCATACCATCTCTGGCACTGAATCCTTCTGCAAAACCTTGCTAGGAGATCTATTTATAAGATGAACAACTGTTGATACAGCTTCAGCCCAAAACCCATTTGGCAGCTGTGCATTAGACAACATACTTCTGACCTTCTCTTGTATGGTCCTATTCATCCTCTCAGCAACACCATTTTGAGGAGGATTGTAAGGAGCAGTAAGTTCACGTTTTATACCTTTTGACTCACAAAAGTCTTGAAAGGCCTTTGAAACATACTCTCCACCATTGTCAGTGCGTAAGCATTTAAGCTTCTTGCCACTCTGATTCTCCACAAGTGTCACAAACGTTTTGAAAACACTAAACGCTTCATCCTTGTGCTTGAGAAAGTAAACCCATACCTTCCTCGAGTAATCATCTATAAATGTCATAAAGTAAGAAGCTCCCCCTAGAGATAGGTTAGGCATAGGTCCACACAAATCACTATGAACAAGTGCCAACTGTGTATCTCTTCTACTGCTTCTATGCTTATGTGGCTACTGTGTTTGCTTACCATACAGACAATGTTCACAGAATTCAAAATCATTAAATGAAAAGTCAGGCAAATAACCAGAACGAGACAAGATTTCCATTCCCTTCTTGGACATATGTCCTAACCGGCTATGCCACAAAGAAACGTTCGGCTGCTCGGTTACATTGATTACATTTTTAGAGACATTTGATACATAAATCATGTAAAGTCCTCCAGAATTTACTCCATGTGCTACTGTCATCGAACCCTTGGATATCTTCCACATGTTTTGTCCAAAAGTGGTGACGTAGCCAACATCATCAAGTAAACCTGTGTTGATCAAGCTCTTTGTAATTGCGGGAACATGTCTCACATTCTTCAGTGTGAAAGAAGAGCCATTCTGAAACTTCAATTGAACATCTCCAACACCTAAGATCTCACATGTCTGCCCATTGCCTAGCCGAACATGATCTTTAGTGGTCACATAAGAGGTAAACCACTCCTTGTTTGGAGACACATGAAGTGATGCCCCTGAGTCTATAATCCAGTCACTCAGTGCATTTCCATCAGATGCTGTAAGAAGAGCTGAGTCCATTGTATTCTTCAAGAAGTAGATGTCTCCTGACACTAGACTGTCATCCTCTGCAACAGTGTTTGTCACATTTATTTCTTGAATCTTCACTGAGGACTTGTTCTTCTCACCATGGTCTTCAGCTTTCTCTTTGCCTTTTTCTACTTTCCATTCTCTGCAGTGTATTTTCATGTGACCCTTCTTGCCACAATGGTAGCATTCTATGTCACTCTTGCCTTTAGCACTGCGGGACTTGTTACGAGACTGATTCCTCTTTCCACCTTTGTACTTTTCTTTGGTCCTTACCCTGACAACTAAGGCTGTTCCTTTGCCTTTGTCCATTGTCTTTCTATTGGTTTCTTCAGTAAGCAGACTTCCTTATACACCTGCTATGTTCAAACCATCTGGAGGTGCAGAATTACTCAAAGCTGTGCGAAAAGTGTCCCAACTTTTCGGCAATGTGATCAACAGGAACATAGCTCTAACAGGTTCATCAAACCTGACACCTTGAGCTGACAATTGACTGTAGATGGTGTTGAATTCATTCAGATGATTGGACATAGGGGTCCCTTCTTTCATCTTCAAGTCAACAAGCTTCTTAAGCCAGTATACCTGTGAAGATGCACTCTGCTTCTCATAAAGATCACTCAGCTTTGTCCATGCTCGATAAGCCGACATCTCGTCTGCTACATTGAAGTAAACGCTTTCTGCCAAAGTCAGCATAATGGTAGAAAGTGCCAATTCATCCATTTCGCTC
The DNA here is from genome assembly GCF_014529385.1 of Adiantum capillus-veneris. Lineage (NCBI taxonomy): Eukaryota > Viridiplantae > Streptophyta > Polypodiopsida > Polypodiales > Pteridaceae > Adiantum > Adiantum capillus-veneris. The sequence goes on from NC_140944.1 coordinate 85,526,160, forward strand.
CATTCATCTTCGTCCATATCTTCTCGTTTTATCCCCTTGAGCTTTATAGGTTTTATCTGCTTCTTTTGTACCAACACGTGCAAGTGATATTGTAAAGAGCAGTGTCCTGTGATCCAACCATAGCTACGCTTCAAAGTAGTTTACTTTCCTGGGAAAAATTCGGTAGAGATTCCCCTATAAACTAACCTCTGAACCAATATCGACCTGTCAAATGAACCAAGAAAGCTTCAGATTTTGCATAAATTTCGGCAGAGTCTCCTTTGTAAAATGGCTCTGGTGTACTCAAAAAACAGATCAAAAAATAGCTCAAAAAACCAATGTCTCTCTAACACTGTAAGCTGGGGGTAAACCTGTCCTGCACCTGTACTGTCTCTCACTATCGTGTCATTGTCCTGTAAGTATAGACTGCAACAATGCCTCAACGGCAGTAAAGCAAAGATGCAATCCCAACTGTCTAACTCACAGTCAATACATCCTAGCTGCCTATCTAAGGGTGCTCGAGGGATCGCTCCAAGACCTGTATCACCGAAAGGATCTCAACATTTGAGAATCCCCCAGCTCAATAAAACCTCACTCGACCCTCAACAAAGGCTGCAGTAAATCTGACAGTACATAGACTTCCCACAAAGTCATACATCCACAATTTTTTCACTATATGCTGTAACGGCTGCGGCGGTTGTTTGCTGCGTGACTCACAGCCAGCAAACCCTCAACAGACATACATCATCTCTGACAATACATCCCATGTGGGAGTACCTGCAATGTCAGGATGAAATCTGGAATATCAAGCAGCAAACACAAGCTACCTGATGAACTAGTGGATGTCGTCTACAGTCTGTGTGTAGATGCGCCCGTGTCGTATGTGACACGCCTCCAAGAACTGTGAGCCGTCCTTCAATGTGTAGACAACCACAAATCAGCACTCTGGGAGTGCCGATATCCTCAGCACCTACAGTCGTAAGCTGAAACCCCAAATTTGCAGAGTCGGATCTGCACCCGCCGAGACCACGTAGTCAAAAATGGCATGCACAGAACTTTGTCGAAGTCGAACGGTGGCCGAGATGACCTGAGAATGAAATTCTGAGAACACCAGGCCCTTCGGGCTTTCCCACAAAATTTGGGGCCGTGTCTTCGCCTGTCGAATCTCACTTCAATCTGAGCAGGTGACTCTGGCTACCTGCAAATGTTGCCCCGAGCCTCGATCTGAGCTCTGATACCAGTTGAAGGAGTACGAGCGGAAGTGTGACGCGAGAGAAAGTGCTAGAAGAAGAGCACGATGATATGGTGAACTCGCTCTATTGTAATGTGTAGAGCATAGTGAGTTCTTATTAGGTTTTTACAAAAGAATATGTGTACATACCTGGCGGCCCGCCCACTTACCTGGGCGACCACATTGGGCTTTATACCCCAACATGGAGAGGATGCGAGACCAGTCTATACAGCAACAAATTTGAGCACAGAAGAAGAAGAGATGCTCATCTGAATCCTCAAGAAGTATAGAGATGTTTTTGCATGGTCATATAAGGACCTCAAAGGAGTGGATCCAGTAATATGTCAACATATGATGCCCTTAAGTCTGATGCAAAGCCCTACAGACAACGTCCCTATACCTATAATGATACATTTGCCAAACAAATCAAAGAGGAGATCAACAAGATTAAAGAGGTGGAGTTCATTTATGAGATTGAGCACATAGATTGGGTGTCACCCATTGTGGTTGTCCCCCAAAAAAAAGTGAAATTACCTGTATGTGTAAATTTCAAGAAAGTGAGTTCTACAACAATTAGGTATAACTATCCATTACCAATCATGGAGCATGTGCTTGAGCGAGTGGCTAGCACAAGCAAGCCTGCTCCTTCCTAGGCAAATTCTCAAGTTACAACCAATTAGCTATCATGATAGAAGCCCAGTACATATGGCATTTGCCATGAAATGGGGAATTTATGTTTATAGGGTGATGCCTTTTGGCTTAATCAATGCCCTTGCCACATTCCAAAGGCTAATGACACACGCCTTCAAAGAACAATTGTGGATATTCTTTGAGATATACATGGATGACCTTTGTGTACACTCTATTCTTAGAACAAAACACATTGAGCATCTTAGAAAGGTATTTGAGAAGTGCAAGACCTATAAAATCTATCTAAATTCTTAAAAATGTGTCTTCATGGTGAGACAAGACAAAATCTTGGGACATATTGTCTTTGAAATGGTATATCTATCGATCTTGACAAGACCAATGTGATTGTAGAGATGTTAAGGCCAAGTAATGTCAAGTAAGTAAAGTCGTTCATGGGACATTGTGGGTACTACTGATGGTTCATATATATGTACAAAATCATTGCACAATCCTTGAATAGGTTAATAATTTTCTTTGATTGGATTGAAGAGTGTGACGATTCATTGAAGAAACTTAAGGATGCGCTTATATCAGCACTAGTGCTTAAAGCACCAGATTGGGATAAAATATTCCATGTCCACATTGATGCCTTGGCATTTGCAATAGGTTGTATCTTGGCTCACCCAGGAGAAGGTACAATGGATTTCCTAGTTTGCTATGCTAGTAGACAGTTGAATAGCGCAGAGAAGAACTACACAACCACAAAAATAGAGGGGTTAGGTATGATATATGCCATAGAGAAATTTAGGCATTATCTTTTGGCCAACAAATTTGTTTTCTTCATAGACCATCAAGCCCTCTTGTATTTAGGAAACAAACCTTGCAATAAGAGGAGAATCATTTGGTTTTTCATTATATTTCTAGAGTTTGACTTTATGATAGTGGTAAAGAAAGGCAAAAACACCTTAGAGTGGACCACCTCTCTAGGTTACCAAACGGAGAAGCATCAGAAGAGGGGTAGATGATGACATACCTAATGCATACATCTACATCAAGATGGTTCCTAAATGGTTTCAAGAAATAGTCACACTTTTGACCTATAGAGGCTTTTTTGATAGAACCGAACAAGCCATTAAGCAATAAACAATTAGACAAGCTAAGAACTTTCAGCTTATAGGAGGACGCTTGTACCATATGGATCAGATGGAATATTGCGATTATACATAAGTCCAAAGGAATATGAATGTTATCTCATGGAAACCCATGTATAGGACACAACCTTCCATTGTTCCCAAAAGAAGACACACCAACACCTAAAGAAACTTGGAATATATTAGCCACATATGCATGTTGATGTACATAGATATGTCATGAATTGTGCTACATGCATGATCAATCCACTGGTGGAATATGCCACATTGTTCCAAGTAGCAATTGCACCTCAATGGAGTCAGTATATGATTGATTACCTAACATCAAGGACATTCCCTGAAAACATAACAAGGGGCAGACAAAGAGCCATTGAATTAGAGGCTAGAGACTTCACTTTAGTTGAAAACCAACTTTACAAAAAAGGGAAAGATAATCAACTCAGGATATATGCAACAGAAAATGAATATCTATCTATCCTAGAGCAAGCACATGGAGGAATTAGTGGAGTCCATTTCTCAAGAGATAAAACAGCTAGAATTGTCTTAACTATTGGAATTTGGTGGCCAACATTGAACACCAAAGCATATGTCAAACAATTGTCTTGACTATTGGAATTTGGTGGCCAACATTGAACACCAAAGCATATGTCAAACAATGTGATGATTGCCAGCGTACCAAAGTACCTCTCAAAAGATATGAGATGCCATTACGGCCGATGATGGGAGCAAGGGAATTTGCTAAGTGGGGATTATATTTTTTGGGACCTATCTCACCACTCGCTTACAGATCCCATGCCCAATATATCATTTTTCCACACTATCTCACAAAATGGGCTAAAGCAAAGGCCACACAAAAGCAGATGCAGAACCACTGCACACTTTCTATACAAGTGTCTTTGTAAGATATGGTACCCATAGAAATTGTCAATGATAGGGACACACATTTCATAAATGAATTTATAGAAAAACTTATTGAAGAATTCATGATCATTAATAAGAAGTATGCTCCATATCACCCACAAGCCAATGGATAGGTTGAAGCTACTAATAAAACACTTTGCACAATATCGACCAAAATTGTGGCAGATTCAAGAATGGATTAGGACTTTAAGTTACATTCTGCTTCGTGGGCATATAGAGTGGCCTATAAGACATCCATTGGGGAACAACACCTTACAATATGATGTATGGTCTAAAAGTCATTCTGCCTATTAGAATTCTTAATCCCAACCTTGAGAGTAGTTAAACAATTAGAGTGGACAGGTCATGAGTTGTCTTCTAGATTAGATGACCTAGAAAAGCTAGATGAGGTACGTCTTAAAGTAGTAGCATCTATCTATGGTAGTAAAAGACAACAAAAAGAGTTCTTCGACAAGCATGTGCGGTCAAAAGAATTTAAAATAGGTGACTATATCCTATTTTATACCCTCAAACAACATGCTAAAAAACAAAAAAAGAAAGGGATGGGACCCTTTGTGACTAAAGATGAGCTAAAGATCTATCACCAAACGGGGCCATCAAGCTTGCGACATTAGAAGGAGAAGAAATACCTAATTGGATTAGTGGATGTAGGCTCAAGAAGTATCATATGCCATTAACCCAAGATATGTTACAACAAATTCACAAAGAAAAAAAACAAACTAAAGAGAAAGAGTAGGTACCACCCTTGCCCAATTTGGACATAAATGTCAGCTATCGCAGTTTCTGCCAAGAGATCTCTTTGGAAAATTGAGGGCCTAAATGAGATAGAAAACATATCAAGTGGGTAGTCCAGAGAGCCATAAAGAGGAAAGGAATCCATATATGGATTCACACAATAGGTCAGGTAAACGATGGCACTATTAGTGATCAAGGTTGTTGCTATATTGATAAAAGGTTAGGTAAAAGATGGTAGTGTCAATGATCGAGGTTTTTGCTATACCGATAAAATGTGAGACTGAAGAAGATCATTAGAAAATACTCACTTAGAGGACTCCATAGAACCATGATTGCACAAATTAGACCTCATGGCCATAGATATTGACATAACTAACTAAGAGGGAAAAATTGCCCATAATTAGACTTGTCATGACTAAAAATTTTGCACTAAACAGTGAGATTTTCTTTTGACACACAGGTTCAAGCACTCCAAAGAAGATAAGGCACCGAAGCATTTACAAATCGGAAGATAAAGATAGCTACCAAGTCAATATAGATAATATCATTGGATCAATGGCATGCTTCATTGACGAGTCCATCCAGCAGCAACACGGTCTCAAAGTGTCCAATTGTGTTTGGAAGGATGAGCAAGTAAGAAGATGGGAGGCACCTCAAATGCCCAAGGACTTATACACAATTGATTACACACCACAGAATATAGACAAGGCTATCTCTAGGATAGGGGTTGAGGACTTCCTTGCAGAGCCCATAATCCAAGCGGACTGCAAGAAAGACCATGAGCTGATCACAACTTTACAAAAGGTAGATGAAGACAACGTGATGGCTATACTAAAAAATGTAGAGTGGGAAAATATATCAGTAGAGATAACCCTGAATACATTGGCAAAAATCACCAAGTTACCAAGGAGAAAGCTTGTAAAGCCACAAGGTTATGTGGATGAAGATATCAACACAATGAAGCCCTAATTCACTATGGGAGAGTATATCCATGGATTTTATCTTTGGATTACCTAAGTCTATCCATGGGAATACAAGAATATGGACAATAGTCGACAGGTTTAGCAAGCAAGCACACTTTATTTCTATCAAAAAGACTATTAAGGCACACCAAATGGCAACCCTCTTCATATCTTAAATTTTCAAACACCATGGATTGCCAACATCCATCGTGTTAGATAGAGATCTTAGAATGACTAGTAATTTCTAGAAAGGTCTCTTTGAAAATCTAGGTACAAGATTGAATTTCTCTTTGGCCTATCATCCACAAATGGATGGCCAAAGTGAGATAGCCAATCTTACGATTCTTTTCTCGATCTACTAAAGACTTATGTTACCAAAGTAGATCAACACTCACAATGGGAAAAGTACTTACCTCTTGTAGAGTATGCATACAATAATACTGTCCATACTACTACAACAAAAGCACCTTTTGAGATCATAGAGGGAAGACCTAAAAGTACCTTGCTACTTAAAGTACATGGAATGATCTTCGTTTTCTGATGAGTATAGCCGTGACCTACAAGAATAATTCCAAAAGATTAAGGAGGCTATATCCATCTCTCAACAAAGGCAAAAGGCTGCTGATAAGCACAGAAGAGCCTTAACATTCAAAGAAAATAATTGGGTCCTACTCAAGTTTCCCAAGGCTTGATTAAGGAAAACAACGGGCAAAAATCCTACTGGCCATCAAAAGTATTATGCTAAACTAGCAAAAAGATACTATGGCCCTTTTCAAATCTTGAAGCCAATCAATGACATGGATTATAACTCAAGTTGCCCAACCATTGGCTCATACACAATGCTTTTTATGTGAGTCTACTTAAGCCCTACAAAGGAGAGCCACCAAGTGAACCAATCATTGAAGATCCCCAAAAATCAAAGATCAAGAAGATGTGCTACAACCTGAAGCTATCCTTCGGCATGGAGACAAGGTACTACATGGTAAGATTATCCGATGATTAAGTTCAAAAATTATCCTTTTGAAGATGCTAGATAGATGCAAGGAATACAGCTTAAGGATAGTATGAACTTTGTCAATGCTTACAATGCTACATTAGAGTAAGCAAATGTACATGTTTCTTTTAAATGATCAATATTTTTGTCTTATAAGAATAATTCTCTTTTTCTTATCCACAAATTTAAGTAGTATGTATGCTTAGAATCATGTTTGTGTTGACGATGTCTCTCAAACACCAAGTAGAAATTATCACTCTACTTTGGAACTATGATATGGACTACAGACCAAACATGCTTGCGGCAGCTAAGTCTCCCAAGCCCCAAATGAATTAGGCATCCATCTTGGAATGATGTCGTAGGGTAAAATGGGATCCTATACCTGCTAGGAAACATCGACTAATGACTAAGGCTTTATCTCTTCTACCTCATAGTCGAGGACAACTATGATTTCAAGAGAGAGGTAATGTCATAAAATCTAATATCTAACCAACCCAAATGATTTTATCATATTAAACTAATCATTTAATGTAGGAGAATAAATGGGAACAAGGGTTAGAGTATAGACATGTGCTTCTGGATCTATCTCAACACGGGACCAAAGTTAAAGGGGTCCAAATGAGAGATGGTCTGTCAAAAAGAAATGCTAGCTAATGGAGCTTGAAAGACCTTAGGGTTAGCTTCATTAAAGACCTCCAATGGTTAGTGTAAAAGTCCTTAGAACTTAGGTAAGCTAGGGTTGTGCTTGAGGTGGGAACCCAGCCCAAGATTGAGGTGCTTGTCGTGCTTGTTGATTAAGGTGCTTGTCGTGTTCGCTGACTAAGATGCTTGAGGTCCTTAATGACTAAGGTGCTAAGGTGCTCCATGACTAAGGTGCTTGAGGGGCTTAAGGTGTTCCAAAAGTCAACAAGTATCCCTACTCATGAGAGGGAAAGCCCTTATTGTAGGGGCATGAGAGAGAACACACACACCCTCACAAGGCAAGCCTAGTCTAAAGAAGCAACAAGGACACATGTCAAGGACACACACACCCTCACAAGGCAAGCCTAGTCTAAAGAAGCAACAAGGACACATGTCAAGTTCCTCTCCATGTTGCCCTCATGGTGTGCCTAAAGCCTATTGGTTGGCCTCTCAAGAGGTCCAATGATAATTTAGCTAATTAAATTAAATTTTTATGCATTTATCAAGTCCTCTGTCTCAAAGGGGAAAGGGGGACACTTGTCCTAAGGCTAGCATGGTTGCTTGATATGCACTTTGCATGTGATTGGCTAGGTTTGAAGGGGTCTAATCAACTTCCAGCATGGGCTACAAGCCGGGGGGTCGACCAAGGAAGCTAGGGGCTTGCTTGCAGGGTACACACACACACACACACACACACACACACACACACACACACACACACACACACACACACACACACACACACACACACACACACACACACACACACACACACACACACACACACACACACACACACACACACACACACACACACAGACTTATCTACCTGACAATTCTTTGGCTAACCCTTGGCTGACTGCTTCTCTCTTTGGTGCTTTAGGCCGATGTCAGTCTTGGACATGGGTTCATGCCTACATCTTTTAGAATGGACTTTTTTATACACATAACCTTCAAGGTTTAGAGAATGGGTTTGGTTTTGGACAAAGAGCCTCACCGTTCGGACTTATACTTGCACACATATTTACTCAGAAGCTAATCTTAGATGTCATTTATGAGAGCTAATATATAGCCACTCATAATTACTCAACTACACACCTGCTTCAACACACACAGTTGTGTTTGACAAAAGGCAACTCAGTTAAATATGATCAAACAATCACCGTGATTGGGGATACGGTATATCACGAGAAGCTGTTACTTCGTTACAAATCTACACCTACCTGGCAAATAGTGTTGAAGATGTCCAGTCCAATAAATTAAATGGTTTTTTATTACATCCCTAGATTATGGTTTCGTACCTGGTTTGTAGCATTACTTGAAAGAACTGTGGCTATTCAGGTGTCCTACCTTTGTTGAAATCTCACAAACTTTCAATGCTACACCAATCTTAGAAATTGTCTCACTCACTGTATTGACCTCCCGTGTCCAAAATTGGTGGTCTCTACTCCTCCCATGATTATTGCCTTCACACCAAAAATTGATCTAGTGCATTATATCTCGCCCCCTCTTTTATGGCCTGCTGATCTGGCTCTTTCGTTTGGACACAACCGCAGACACATAAGCATGATCTCTGCACACACAAGGTTTTTTCTATTGCTCACTTGCACAACGAGCATCGTCCGTGTTTGCAAAACCCTCGAACCTTTAAAGAGAATACACTTAGAAGTTTTCTTAACTGGAGATGGGGCAGGTAGTAGACTTGAATTATGAATCTTCGAGTCAATACACATCATGTGGATGCTCATAATGAAGTCTACAAAGGCGTACATGTGCGCTTTAAGACGACTCCTCTATTTTTGGAATCGGGGTTCTTTTATAAAAACTCGCTGTATTTCTGTGCGTAACCACTAGCCCTTTCAGGGTGCTGCTCTTCTTGCAAGTAAAATTGCGTGCACCCGCGCGCGCGCCCGCACACACACACACACACATCAGAGGATCTCTCCCCACATAGGCTCTCTCTCTCTCTCTCTCTCTCTCTCTCTTTCACACACACACACACACACACACACACACACACACACACACACACAAGGGAATTGTGGTGTGTAGACTCCCTCAACTCACCTGCCATATAGTTGTTCTTGGTTGCAAAGCATGAATACACATCGCAGGATTCTGCTCCTCCCCCATCTGATACACAGGAGATTCAATGATCAGATCTCTGTGGGGAACGAGCTCGGTTACTGCAGGAAATGACCTACCTTGACAAACTATTGGGACTTGTGGAGGATCACCTCTCTTACGGGCTTGCTAATTGGATTAACCAATTGATCATACTACCGACATCTACAGTTCAACCCAAACATTCTGATAGGTGCTATTGCACCTACTCAATTCCTTATCTATAGTCTAAATGGCTTCAAAAGATTAGGCTTATATGTTTAAGCTGGGTAATTTTCCTGCGTATGAGTCCTTTTTCTTAGACATGCACTTGCACAATCGAACGGGTGGTGAGTTCTATTATGTCTTTTGATGATGGTCCTCTGGTTTCTTCTGGAAAAATGTCAGAAGCAATGGAAAAATACTGGAAAATTCATAATCAACTGAAAATTAATAAAAAACTTTTTATACATAATTGCTCATTTGGATTTATATTCAGTCATATGAGGATCTAATATGTTGTGGCCCTATGGGTAGCTGTACCGTGCTGCAGATTGTAGACGCAATTGGGTATTGGGCACTATTTCTTAGAGATTGTAATGATTCACAAGAGGCACAATGGTAGTGGTTGTCTGTGATAGACAACATACCATATATTTTTGCAAAATCTGATTAGGTCATAAATTGTAAGCCTTGGAATTTGGAAGGCGATATACATATCAGATGAGGCTGGTCTACATATAGATAGACTATGGCTGATCTGTATTGCTTGAATTTTGGACTATATGTGTCTTCACCTAGGTTGAGTTCATGGTCATACATGTCGATACATAAAAATACAGAAGTCAATACAATTAACTACCTTACAATGCATATTTCTTGCAGAAAATAATGATTTCTCTTCAATGGGCAAGATGCTTATGTGAATATGGTTTACTACTATGATTTATGGTATCCTCTTATACATGACCTAAATACTTGGATGCCACCTCTCTCACCTTGCTATTCTCTGACTTGATTGGGTTGCCTAGGTATTGGGAAGCGATCTCTCCCACCTTCTTATTATCTCTAGCTTGATTGTATATGTGATCGGCATACAGGTAGGTGCAGGTAACCTGCTAATACATTGAGATGGTTTTTTGCAGGTGATGCTAGCCTTTTTTCACATTTATGATGGTATATGTATGACTATAGCTGTAGGGATATATCTGAGCATATTCACTTTGGTAAATTCAGCACTAGGAACTGATTTTCAACATTTTTCTCTTCGTTGAATAGATGCATAATGTTTGAAGTTAGTGTTAAGATTTTACTTTGAACATACTCCAAGATTCTTTAAAAATAGAGCCTTAATCCTCATGTGAGGGTCTCAAATGAGATGGCATTGGATTGAACTTTTGAAAATTGATTCAAATTACAAAGGAGGTGCCATCCGATTTTTTCTAGAATTAAAGGATGTAAACATTATCACAAATAAATAGCTCATTACGTAAACTTAATATTTGATCTATGTTATTAGGTTAGTTATTGTTGTAATTTTTACAATCTGGGTGACTTGAGAGTATTATAGCGTCAGTTCAGGGCGACCATACCCAACTTTATTAGCTGGGCACTACTTTAACTAGTGTTCATGGACACAAGGAATGAATGCATAGGAATAACACAACAAATAAATGCAGCAACGTAGTACCATAACTTTACAAGAACTTGGTCCTTGACACAAATTTCTTTTATTCTATCTTTTTATGCAAGAACTCAAATTTGATGAAGGTAAGTATATAATGGAGAGTTCAAAATTGTATAGTGCTTATTGATGCTATAATGTACTTTGAAAACTGTCCAAAGGTTGTAAAAAAAGCCTTAATCCTCAAGTGGGGGTCTTGAAGGAGATGGAATTTGACTGGGTTTTTGAGATTTGAACCAAATTACAAAGGAGATGTTGTCCAAATTTTTTTGGATCATTCTTTAAACTTCATATTTGATCTAGCTTATGTTGTTAGTTTCTGTTGTAATTTTTGACACCAATAACAAGGGGAGGGAGTCGTTGACACCTATCTTCCCAAGTAATGCCAATTCTGACATGCCTGTGTTTCTTGGATGGTGACACGTAAGAGATTCTTTCCTTGGGATTACAACAAAAATTGCAGCAGTAACAGAAGATTGTCCAATGTACTAGCTGGATCCTTCTCCATGTACATGTAGTGGAAGCTCATCCCAAAGGATGAGCACATAGAGATACAACACTAAGATATTACATTGTAGTGATAAGATCAAATTTTTGACCTAAGTGATTGTATTATCCATTAGATACAGAATGTTGTATTGGTGTATATGAAATGATAATTGAGGTTCATGACATCTTGTTTTTAAACATTGTTAATTAATATATTATTTAATACAATTGTCTAAGTATGGTTCAATTATGAGGGGATTTTCATACTTACACACACACATACACACACACACACACATGCACGCACACTCTCATTGTGCAAAGTGCAAGAGCTCCATATCCTTCTCCAAGCTTGTTGAGAAGTTGAGAGACTACACCAGCACTCTTGGCTATCCAAGAGCCATGCTTAAGCTTGCCATCTTCTTCATCTTCATTATTATGCTATGATATGCAAGAAGAGTGATGATAAGTGAGGAACTATCTCTTTCTTGTATGTTAATTCTTCTTACTCTTCCCTACCCTCATTCCGCGCTAGCTCTTTCCTCCTTCAAAGGTATTTGAGGCCTTGGAACTGAGGCCGGGATGGTTAATGCTTTTACAAAGTTTATGTTATGCTCGTGATGCATGAAGCTTTCTTCATTGCATCACCTAGGTCACAAGGAACACAAATATTGTATTGTACCAAGTCTCTCTTTATGGGAGAATCTATAATACAAAAGCCTATTGGAGGGGGACCGCGGCTCCACATAAATCTGGTCCTCAATTGTTGTCATGTTCTCTAATTATTTCTCTTGCAAAAGTATTGTTCATGCCAAGTTAATTAAGTATAATGGTTATGTTGCTACCGCTAATTAAGTTTAATACCCTCTATGTTATCAAAGTAGTCTCATAAAAATGCTCTCTCTAGTTCTCTTTATTCCGGTATTCTCAAAGTTCTTAGGCCATTTCCATTACATAGTCTTAAACATGCCCTTGTAAACCTAGCTAGTAAAATTTTCATAGGAGTGCATAAGTTTTCTTTATGTCTGGGTGCCTTGCACTAGGAATGTCATCATGACATTCATAAAGGATTTGGCTCCAAATGTCTGCGTCCCCATCAATACTAAAATTCTCCTCTTGTGGAGTAAGTACGCATCATCTATTAAAAAAATTTCTTCCAACTTTGTAGCTCATCACTTGAAAGAGGAGAACTCGATGTTGAGGAAGTAAACACACTGCCAATTTATTGCAACTAATATCAACATCAAATAAAAAATGACACAAGAAGTAACACAAAAAGAGCCCTTCTAATTCATTATTTGAAGAGAGATTCATAAACTTGGTTGTGCAAATAAGTGATGAGGGAGGCACATCATTTCTCCCAAGAGTAGCACATGCACAACATTGGATTCAAACCTTAGACTATTATGCTCATAGCATTGATGTAAGGAAGACCCAACCCATGCAACCACTCCCAACTCCAAACCACATCTTCCCTATTTATATTCATAACTTGAAAATCCAAGGTTGTCTCATTCCTCTGGATCTCAAGTGGGACCCTCTTGAGATGTGTATCCCACACCTCAACATCATGATTGTTTATTATAGCTATCTTGTAGTGATGGGTAGAAGGCTCTATGGTAGATTGAGACGTTTCACCAACTAATAGTTAATGAAATTATGAGAGATACACCATTCTCTACTAGAATTCTCACCTTGTGACATTTGATCGACCCATTGTTAAAGTTACAAGTCCAACACATCTACTTGAATAAGGTGGGAACAAAGGCTTAAGCATGATGCTATGGTAGCTTAGGATGATGACTTGACATAATTTTGGATGGTCAATAACCCTTGCGTCATCATCTATACACGTTGAAGCATCTACAACAACCACCAAGCAGTTAGGTGGAAAAGTACCTAAAACGTAGGAGCAGATTTAGGAGGTGCATCAGGCAGATTTGTAGGGATGAAAATAGCCACCTACAGCTGTGATCTTGTGGAGAAATACAAAGAGAAATTGTTCTACTCCATGTGGACTATAATCCTATCAGAGGGTTTATCCTAATTCAGCTTCTACCATATTTGGTGAAGGTGCCAAGTTGGCTGCCTGCAGAGTTGCAGACTGCACACAGAGGGTAACCTGCCAACTTGGGATCTACCTATTTGGAGATACAACCATGATCTCTTCTTGGAATATGAAGGAGATATGTTCCCCACATAATGGTGCATCTACCTACCAAAGGGATCCACGACTTATGCTCAGCATTGAGAGATACAGATATATAAAGATGTACCAGTACATGAGTTCAACAGAGAGACAGACAACATAGAAAGACAGAGAACACAGAGAGACAAAGAAACAGTGAAACAGAGAACACAGAGAGAGAGCTAAGAGACCTTGTGAGGCTTAGATCATCTTGTATAGAGTGTTGTTATCTGGGAAAACACACTCATTGTACTTGGGACTTTAACCTCTAGCTTGGGTTTGGGGATCAACCATTCAGTCTCACAGAAGTACCTATACTGTGTACCATTGGTACTTTCCGAGTACCTGTCTTGGTACTTCCAGAGTACCATAACTGTCTGTTTGGTACTATTTACTCTTTGTTATTAGTACTGTTAAGACTGTGTCACAGTACCTGTATTGGTAGTCTGCAGTACCTGCATTGGTAGTTTGCAAGTACCAATATTGTATCTCAAGGAAGCTTCATCATCAATAAAGATATTCCTTTCAATATATCATTTTCTCTCTCATATATTTCAGTTAAACACTTGTCACTCTCACACATATCTTAGCACAAAGATCCATCCCTTCACTCCCCCTATTTTTCACATGGTATCAGAGTAGTCGTAGTGCCAAGATAGAGTGATCTTGAGTGAGTTTGAGTGAGTGCAAAAATCCCCCTTCATCACACTATTTGTGAGGAGTTGAAGATGACACCAAGCCTACATAATCTACATTTAGAGGGAGCTGAAAAGCTCAATGGCAACAATTATGCAACTTGGAAGGTGAAGATGGAGTCCCTACTCTTCTTCCAAGATTGTTGGCAGCTGGTTTCCATGGAGAGACCAAGTGAAGAAGAACATGATGAAGAGGAGCTAGAAAAATGGGACAAGAAGGCCATGTTTGCAGTCCACATGCTGAAGTTAAGTGTCAAAGATGACATCCTTAGCCACCTAATGGATGTGAAGACTCCCAAGAAGGCTTGGGACACAATGAAGAACATCTATGAGTCAAAGAGCACCTCAAGGCAAGTAGCATTGAGAGCTGAACTTACCAACACCAAAAGGAATCATGGAGAGGATGCTACAAGATTCATCAAGAGGCTCAAAGATCTACATCAACAACTAGTAGCTGTTGGAGACAAGATGACAGACAATGAGTTGTCTACAATCATCATCCATAGATTGAGAAAAGGATATGAAGGTCTTGTCCAAGGGCTTATTATCTTGAGGGAGAAGCCATCACTTGTTGATATGGAACAAATCCTTAGAGATGAGGATCAAAGGCAAGCAACCATGAAGATCATACATGAAGGAGGAAAGAATACAAGTAGTACCACCAACAATGACAAAGCACTCTTTTCAGCAAGAGGAAGAGGAAAGACAAACACTCAAAGAGGAAGAGGAAGACATCAACCCAAAAACACTCATGATCAGTATTCTCATGAAGGTAACTCATCCTATCATGGTAGAAGAGGTCATTCATCTAGAGGTAGAGCAAGAGGAAGAGGTAGGAGCACCTACTACTCTATGCAATGTTATAAATGCTCAAAGTATGGGCATATTGCAAGGGATTGCAAAAGCAACCAAGCTGATTGGAAAGGAAAATCAGCCAACTATATGGATGGAGACAAAGAAGAAGGAAGTTCAGATTGCTTTCATGAAGATACATAATTGCTGTCCTTGGAGGAGATGGCAGCTCACACTCATGGAGACCCATGGTGGATTGATAGTGGGGCAAGCTCCCACATGACCTCACATGCTGAGTATTTCTCTAGTTTAGATGATACTCATAATGGCATCATATATACAGCAGATAGTACTCCTAATAGTATTGCAGGTAAAGGAGATATACCCATTCAATTGGGCACAGGAATGAAGAAGACTCTTGGAAATGTTCTCTTGGTACCATCCCTTACCAAGAACCTACTTTCAGTTGGAGCTATGACAGAGAAGGGCCTCAAAGTGGAGTTTGAAGGCCAACAATGCCTCATTAGAGATCCAAAGAATCACTACAAAGTACTTGCCAAAGGGCAAAAGCATGGAAAGCTCTTCAAATTGGAAGGAACACCATCAGCATTTTGAGCCACAGGTGGTGGTGAATCAACACCTATTTCAGCCACAGAGTTATGGCATAAAAGGTATGGGCATTTGAGCTTCAAAAGCATGTGTATGCTAAAGAGTCAAGGCATGGTTTTGGGCATTCAAATCTTACAAAGGATTGGGAAAGTATGTGAAGCATGCTGTCTAGGAAAGCAGTCTAGAAGCAAGTTTCCTAGGAGCAAGACTAGGTCACTTGGGATAATTGATTTGATCCATGCAGATGTGTGTGAATCAGCCCACACTTCCTCACTTGGTGGGCACACTTATTATGTGAGTTTCACTGATGACTTTTCTAGATATACTTGGGTTTACTTCATGAAGTTCAAGGTTGAAGTATTTCAGATTTTCAAGCTCTTTCACATGATGATTGAGAAGATGACAGGTAGAAGAATCAAAGCTCTCAGGTCTGACAATGGAGGAGAATTCTTATCCAAAGATTTCAGCAAATACCTCCTTGAACATGGATCAAGAGTCAACTAACTTGTAGCTATACTCCTCAACAAAATGGAGTAGCAGAGAGGAAGAATAGGACACTCTTTGAAGCAGCCAGGTGTATGCTCAAAGACAAAGGACTTAGCAATAGCTATTGGGCTAAAGCTATCAACACTTCATGCTATTTGATGAACAGGTCTCCTACAGATATATTGAAGGGAATCACACCATATGAAGCTCTACATAAGGTCAAGCCAAAGGTAGATCACCTCAGAGTCTTTGGATGTTTGGCATTTGCTCACATTCCAGATGAGAAGAGGAAGAAGCAGGATGACAAGTCAAGGAGATGCATACTTGTTGGATATAGTGATGTAAGCAAAGCTTACAAGCTATATGATCCTATCAAGAAGGAGTCATTAATTTCAAGGGATGTCATATTTGATGAGAGTGCAAGCTTCAAATCAGCCACAAAGTCAGAGGATGCAAGCTCTCCATCACCTCTCAAGATGGACATACCATCCAGCATGCAAGACGAGATTATTGAAGAACTAGAGGAAGAAGATGAGGAGCATCAAGCAGCCCTTAGAAGGTCTTCAAGGACTAGAAGACAACCTCAAAGTTAACATATCACAGAGGTAACAAGTGAAATCTTGCACTTGTTAGCTCCATATTACAGCATGAAGAACCTACCACATACAAGGTAGCTAGTACCAAGAAGGAATGGAACCAAGCTATGGAAAAGGATATGGATGCTTTCCACAAGAATGAGACATGGGATCTATGTCCATTACCCCCCAACAAGAAAGCCATTGGATGCAAGTGGCTTTACAAGCTGAAGTTCAACAAGGAAGGGAAGATTGATAGTCACAAAGCAAGATTGGTAGCCAAAGGCTTTGCTCAACAATATGGTTTGGACTATGATGAAACCTATGCTCCTGTAGCCAAGATGAGCTCTATTAGGTTGTTAATTTCTTTAGCTTCTATCTTAAAGTGGAAGCTTAAGCAAATGGATGTCAACAATGCCTTTCTCAATGGGCTACTTGAGGAGGAAGTCTACATGCAGCAACCAGAGGGATATGTTATTGCAGGGAAAGAGGATATGGTATGTAAGCTCAACAAGAGTTTATATGGATTGAAGCAAGCTTCAAGAGCTTGGTATGGGAGGATTGATGATCACCTCCAATCTCAAGGATTTCAGAGAAGCCATGCTGATCACACTCTTTACTATAAGGTACAAGGCAAGGATATTACTCTTGTTATCATCTATGTGGATGATCTTATCTTGACAGGTAGCAATGAAGCTATGGGAGGATTGATGATCACCTCCAATCTCAAGGATTTCAGAGAAGCCATGCTGATCACACTCTTTACTATAAGGTACAAGGCAAGGATATTATTCTTGTTATCATCTATGTGGATGATCTTATCTTGACAGGTAGCAATGAAGCTATGGTGGAGGATGTTCAATCTCAACTCTCCAAGGAGTTTGAGATGAAGGACCTTGGATATTTACACTACATCCTTGGTATTGAAGTCTCTAGGCTGAAGAAGGGAGACATCTTTATCTCTCAACAAAAGTACCTCCACTCCATTCTTGATAGATTTGGAATGATAAGCTCAAAGCCTATTTCTACACCTTTGGAGTCTAGTCTTAGACTCACTAAGGATGAACATGGTATTCCCTATGATGCTACACTCTATAGACAACTCATAGGTTCTCTTATCTACTTAACTATCACTAGGCCTGATATTTGCTTTGCTGTCCACTCACTTGCTCAATACATGCAAGCCCCAAAGATATCTCATTGGAATGCAGCCAAGAGAGTACTTCGGTACTTGAAAGGTACTCCTTCCTTAGGTATTTTGTATGGAGGAGACAAGCTGAATCTACATGGTTTTAGTGACTCTGATTATGCAGCAGACTTGGTGGATAGGAAGAGAATTAGTGGCAATGCTTTCTTTCAAGGTGCAGGAGCCATCTCATGGAGCTCCAAGAAACAAAACACCATCAGCCTTTCATCAACAAAGGCTGAATATAAAGCTCTTACTATAGCAGCTTGTGAAGCTATTTGGTTGCAAAGATGTTTGCAGGAACTTGGTTTCTATGGAAGTGGCAAAGCTACACCTATCATGTGTGACAACACCTCAGCTGAATCTTTAGCAAATAATCCAGTGCTACATCAAAGGCAAGCACATTGAAGTCAGAGAGCACTTCATCAGGGAGAAGGTGCAAAGTGGAGACATAGTCTTACACCATTGCAGCACCATGGAGAATGTTGCTGATATCTTTACCAAAGCTCTAGGGAAGGAGCTTTTCTTAAGGCATAGATCAACACTTGGCATCATGGAGCTTCCCTTAAGGGAAGGAATTGAAGAATAAGGGAAGGCTCTTCATGCAAGATCAAGCAATAAGGGAAGGCATCACAACAAAGCCTTCAACAATTTAATGTTTGGTTTACTTTAGTTGTTTTTGATTTCAGGTTTTACTCTTTTCAAGATGCTTATGGACTTGAGGGAAGGTGTTAAAGTTACAAGTCCAACACATCTACTTGAATAAGGTGGGAACAAAGGCTTAAGCATGATGCTATGGTAGCATGATGGCATGGTAGCTTAGGATGATGACTTGACATCATTTTGGATGGTCAATAACCCTTGCATCATCATCTATACACGTTGAAGCATCTACAACAACCACCAAGCAGTTAGGTGGAAAAGTACCTAAAAGGTAGGAGCAGATTCAGGAGGTGCAGCAGGCAGATTTGTAGGGATGAAAATAGCCACCTACAGCTGTGATCTCGTGGAGAAATACAAAGAGAAATTGTTCTACTCCATGTGGACTATAATCCTATTAGAGGGTTTATCCTAATTCAGCTTCTACCATATTTGGTGAAGGTGCCAAGTTGGCTGCCTGCAGAGTTGCAGACTGCACACAGAGGGTAACCTGCCAACTTGGGATCTACCTATTTGGAGATACAACCATGATCTCTTCTTGGACTATGAAGGAGATATGTTCCCCACATAATGGTGCATCTACCTACCAAAGGGATCCACGACTTATGCTCAGCATTGAGAGATACATATATATAAAGATGTACCAGTACACGAGTTCAACAGAGAGACAGAAAACATAGAAAGACAGAGAACACAGAGAGACAAAGAAACAGTGAGACACAGAACACAGAGAGAGATCTAAGAGACCTTGTGAGGCTTAGATCATCTTGTATAGAGTGTTGTTATCTGGGAAAACACACTCATTGTACTTGGGACTTTAACCTCTAGCTTGGGTTTGGGGATCAACCATTCAGTCTCACAGAAGTACCTATACTGTGTACCATTGGTACTTTCCGAGTACCTGTCTTGGTACTTCCAGAGTACCATAACTGTCTGTTTGGTACTATTTACTCTTTGTTATTAGTACTGTTAAGACTGTGTCACAGTACCTGTATTGGTAGTCTGCAGTACCTGCATTGGTAGTTTGCAAGTACTAATATTGTATCTCAAGGAAGCTTCATCATCAATAAAGATATTCCTTTCAGTATATCATTTTCTCTCTCATATATTTCAGTTAAACACTTGTCACTCTCACACATATCTTAGCACAAAGATCCATCCCTTCACGCCCCCTATTTTTCACACCCATGCATTTTGCACAAGCTCATGTGAACCAATAGTTGGTTGCCACATAGAGGCCATAACATAGCACTCATGCACCGCTTTGGTGTGTGTTACTTGCACCTTTGAATAGTGAGAAAAGGACTCTAGAGGGAGTAATTGCACCATGTGCACATCTTTCTCTTTGCCTTGGGCATCATATTTTTCCCTTAGGATAATCCTTTTTGCCATGCCCACTTCCCAAGCAATTAAAACAGAACTTATCTTATTTAGCTTTTTTAAAATCCTCAGTTGAGAGATGGTTGTGAATGAGGCTACCATAAATTTCATCTTATTATGATTGTGAGATGCACGTGCATTTGTAGTGTCATGCATGTGTGTGCTATGCAAATTTGTCTCATTTGGATCATAATGGATATGAACCTGTACTATCACTTCCTCATGTATTTTGGGATCTTGTGTTCTAACGTGCTTCATAAGCTCAAGATTTAGTCCACAATTAAATCCTTTCACTTGTTGGAAGGATACTAAACCCTCCAGCTTGAGAATAGCATCTCTATAGTGCAAAATATACTCAAGCAATGTCTTATGTTGACGCATAGAAGACTTATCCCATGCGGTCCAATTTTTTCCTTCTCATTAGTAGTCAAGAATTATTTTCTAAACACATCCTCAAATGCGGCATGATTCCCTTATCCTTGGGTGACTTCCACCACTTTCATGCTTTACCTTCTAGTGTCAAACTAGTTTGCAATGCATTGACTACATCTAGTGTGTGATGTAGATCACGAATACCCTTTCATTTACTTAGGCGACATCCACCACTTTCAAGCTTTACCTTCTAGTGTCAAACTAGCTTGCAATGCATTGAATACATCTAGTGTGTGATGTAGATCACGAATACCCTTCCATTTACTTAGGAAGATATTCACTGCATCTTTGTTTCATTCTTTTTCCTCCCCACAAAAGGTTGGTGGTTTCATGTTTTTCAACATCTCATCCATTTGTTTTTGGATAAGAACTAACAACAAATATGGATTGGAGCCATGCTGAGGAATGCTAGGGATAGGATTTACAAGCACAATGCCTGATGGACCCCCAAGCTGCTCATTTGCAGGGCCCTTGGCCTATTGATGTGGATACTGCACCACAAAATTAGGCAGCTTTGCGACATTTTCATTCAATTGTGCTATTTTTTTTTCCATGATAGACATGTGCGATTGTAATGCCCCCACTCTTGCAAATCAAGGAACTCTATTGTATCATCTATGCATGTTGTTGTACGGGCACCCTTCATGAGAGTAGCTAGCGACAAAGCATCTGCAGACATTTGGTGCGAGACATTTGAAGTCAAACTAATGATGCACATTTATGTTTGAATAGATGGTGGAATAGTATTGTGCAAGAATAAATGGGAAATGAATACCTTACGCAATAGAGATGTCGATTTTCCGTGCCAAATTAAAACCACGGGTTCAAACTAAGTATTCAGCACCAAAATCAAAGCCGTGTTGAAAGGCTTGCAGGTAACGACATTTGTAGTAAAAGTTATCAACTCTCCAAAAATTTGTTCAAATACTTTTAAACAAGATGAAAAAAAATTGAAGGTATGATTTGCACCCTTCAATCCTCTTATTGCAAGCAAGAGAAAAAGAAGAAGCTTCGAGATTTTCAGACTCTTTGAAAATCTTGGTAATTTGCCTGTAATTTTTTGTTTCATGGATGACAATACCGAAGCTTTTCTACCCTTGGAAGGTAATTCCTGTGCAAATTTGTGATCTCCATAGATTTTTTTGTGCATCAAAGGGACTTTAAACCCCCAATCCGTGTGCTAAACATGAACTCTTGACCTTGTGAGTGAAGAGTCAAAAGGATTGCAGGGGAGACTGGAGGGGAATGGCCCCTTGGGCTATCCAAATTTTGTCCAGCACTTTTTTGATTGCCTTAATGTATGAAACCAAGCTCACCAAAATGATGGTTGTGGGTCCGAGCGCAATGGAGGAGTTGCGGAGCACAAGGAAAATCCTTAGAGGGCTCACCACAAAGATGAGAAGGGATGAGAAAATCCATATGCTCCCATCGAGAGAGAGCATGCAATTCGGTGTTGGTCACCATCGGAGAGCGCGTGCACGTGCACGTGCGTGTGTGTGTGCGTGTGTGTGTGTGTGTGGATGTTTTATCATAATTAATAACACATAATTGAACTTTTACATTCAAAAGACAGCTGGCTCCAGAGTAAGAAAAATGATAAGTACAAAACAACTTAGTCTTAGAACTATCTTTGTACAATTTTTGTATGAATGAAGCCTCATTCCAGTATACAGATATCATAAGTACTTCCCTTGTATAGGTGTATGTGTAATCCTGTATTGGACAACTGATAAAATCCAAAAAAACCTTCCAAGATAAAATAGAGTCCTTACCTGCATCCATCCAAACAAGACAACAAACACGTTAGCCTTGGATGTGTTTTACAAGTATCAATGGACTATATCAATTGTTATCCATGTCCATCTTTGAGCATGTTTTTAAAAAACATTCTAGCTTAGTGCAAAGAAATTATAATCCTTTTATATAAGTTTTTATTAACTCAAAAGTATTTTTTGTATTTTTGTCTTAGCATAGAGGTTCATACCCCCTATTAATACTTCAAATGGTAAGTTCCCAAGCGCAAAGCAACTTTGAGTAAATTAATGGAGCTCCCTCTATAAAGAAGTATAAACATGCTATAAACGAGTATAAATTCCGAACTGATATAGTTTTTTTGTTAAATTATTCCAATTTTCCTTCTTGCTTCAAGTTTACAGACTGCCATCAAGTGGTGAATGCAAATACAGCTTTGCTTTTTTTTGGTTTTATCAAAACCAGGTGTAGGGAGCCGTTTTAGCACGACCTAATCGCAACCCGCAAAATTGTCAAATCGTGGATCGGCAACCCGGCTAGGGCATGGAAGCACGAGCTTTGGATGTATAGACATAGAGGATTCAAGGGATCCTTCTACTCATTATAGAGAGAAGCCATGGAAAGGGCTTCCTCTAATCAACAACACATTCCTACTTACTAATTACTTGCACATAATCATGTGGTTGAAATTAACCTCTCACATCAATCACTCTAATCACAACTCTTAATCACACAACTACACAAGCATGCAATTAACATACCTTCTCTGCATTAGTGTGTCCATTCTGGCACAACCCCTCAATGCGACTACGTATGCACACACACACACACACTAACCGCACACCTTGTAGAGAGAGATGAAGAGAAGGAAGACATAGCCCTCACACACCATGGACAATGGTGTGGATAGAATAGATTAACTCAAAAAAGGGATTAGAGCTCTACCATCACACTAATACAATCTCACTCCACATAATCAAACAAAGAAGACTAATAAGAAAGAAAGTGTAATTGATTATTAAAAATCAAGAGCTACATAGGCATGGAAAGCCCATGAGCCTCATGAACATCCACTCTACAAAGAGGAGAACTCACCCAAGAATGATTGTTCATTAAGCATAGGTCTCTTTTATAGCTTTGGGCCTCAAACCCTTCAAGTATGGGATAAAGTTGAGCTCTCTAGCTTAGACTTATACAACTTTGGAACTCCTAAATGAGCCCAAGGCCCTATAAAATGAAAAGAAAATATTGTGCACTATAGCACATCCACAGCTTGGTGCATAATTGGTGTATCCTGTGTTAGCCGCTGCTAACATTCCCCCCTTCCTAATTTGGCGCACGTCCTTGTGTGCCGGTGAAGCAAGATACGATGACATGGTAGAAAGCAAGTCCATGGAAGAAATGTTGAGCTGCAAAATATAAGAATAAATAATGAGCATCAAAGGCCACCAAGAATGAATAAAACATGAAGCACAAATGAACAATCATGCAAAGTGATGTTTTTTGCTTCTAAAAGATGGGTCAATCATAGTCAAAAACTAGACAACATAAAACAAAAAAACACCTAAACTATTGTGAAGATTAAACCACTTGAAATTTCAGTTTTATGCATGAAACACAAGCAATCAATTTTTACCCTAGGCTAATGCAAGTTCATAAATCTACTAGCTTAAAAACTATGTGAACAATCTTAATAAATCATCCAAGTCTATCATGTCTACGGGCTATAAAAAAGCTCCTAATCTATTAGTACATTGTCAAAGCTTTTTGAAGCTCATGGAAGTTTTGTTTTTGTTATTCATTGAAAAAATTAAAGCACAATCACAAGGTTACCACCCCAAGGCAAGTTTAGGTGCGACTCTCGGCTCCTTGAACACTCAAGAAGGTGTTCCAAAAGCCTACTAGCCTACCAAGGCGACGGCTAACCCCTATCAGCCCAGGGCATCGATTTAGGGCCTTGATCAAGCGAGCCAAGGTGATTCCCCTCGCTTGCCAAGTGCCAATAAGGCGCTAGGCCTCACATAGACACAACATAACATATAGATTTGATTTTCATGTGCCTAGTAGAATTTTTGCTACTTTTTCTTAACACTTTTTTGCTTCATTGTTCATTTTTTTAGCACTTTATTGCTTCCAACATGAGATGCTAATGGCAATTGGACTAAAGGACTAAAGCTTAATCATAGCCCTAGGTCATGTTAAAAATGAGTGGAGTATTAAGACTATCACTAAGAGTCTAGGACTAATGAAAAATGATCCTACATTAACCTAAGGTCAAGGCCAATTACCTATGATTATCACACATAAAACATAAATTTTTGATGAGTTAATTTTCACAAAGCAAAGTGTTGAAACTTTAGGATGCCTAGCTTTCGAACATGAAAAAAACCATAGCTTAGAAGCTAAATTTCACTTAAGCCAAGCAAGAGAATGGAGAGATGAACAAAGAGCAAAATCATGGAAGGATTACACCTATTCATGCTCTTTTGAGCATCCTTGAGCAAGCATCCCCTTCGTGTAGAGAAGCCTCTTGATCCTTTTTTATTTGCAAAAGAAGCTTTTTTGAAGCTAAGTGTAAACACAAGCTACAAAGCCTTTTATTGAAAACAAAAGAACATAAAAAACATTAATGAAAACCTAAAGCTAGGGTCTTGCATACCCGAATTTGCCAAAGGGAACAAAGCCAAGGGAAGAAAGTGCCTTTGGTTATGCACATGATGCTCTTTGTAGCAAATCTATGCATACATAACAACCATGAGAGATAAAATGAGCTTCTACATAAGCAAATGTTAGAAATTTTACAACTCTCATGCATGATTCAAAAGTTTGATTAATTTCTAACTCAATGAAATATGGAAAAACAAGCCAAGAGCTGAAAACAATGCAACTTTTGAATGAAATGAAGTGGCTCTCGATAACCAAATTTTACAATTAAAAGATCCAAACAAGTTGGCTAAACACTAGCTGACATGAAATTTTCAATTTCTAAAGCAATCTATGAGCTAGAGATGACTACAACTTGATGAAATGAAAATAAATGGCTCTCAACAGCCAAATTATGTGCTTGAAAGCTCAAAAAATTTGGGTAAACACTAGCTCAATTGAAAAAATTTAAGTTTGGACCAAGCTATGAGCTAGCATATATACAACTTTTTATCCAAACAACTCGAATGGCTCTAAGTAGCCAAATTTTACAATTTTTTGCAATGATGACCCCTTCTTGGATCAATGCAAGTTCTTGTTGTCCACAACCCTTCAAAATAAAGCTCAATTGTTAGTGCCTCAAAACATTTGTCATTCCAAAGTAAGCACTAAAAATTGCACGACCACAAACTCAAAATGATATTGCTCTCCGATGGGCATTCAAAAAGCTTGATTTTAGTGCTATGTAAAGATTTTGCAATCTAATCAAGCACTAAAATACAACAAGCAATGCCAAGCAATTTTAATGCAAACTCTTCAAGCATTAAAGCATTAGCAATTGTAGGTCTCAAAGTGAATCACAATCAAGAGGAGTTTTCATTTCTTTGCAACAAAGTTTTGAATCAAGATGGCTAGCATTAATGCATTAACAAAAAATTTGGTGCAATGAGATTCATTTATGCATGGAAGTGCTCATATATATAATCAAATCACACATGCCACGATGCCCCTTTCCTTGCTCTCACCTAGCAAATATGTCATACATAGCATAATCAAAATATCATCTCTCTTGAAAGCGTCGATGCCCAATTTTGTGTAATTGGCCATACCCCATAAATCTTGACTATTAGTGCATTTGCATACAAAATAAGCATCAATCCATCCAAAATAAATATAACGATATCCCGTGGTCAGTTACCAATGATCAATGCTTAAGTTCAGCACATTTAGAATACATGTCGAGCACCCAAAATATATGTTCCAACATTAGACGTGTAATGCTTAATTTTTCAATTAAACATCACAAATCCCATATTTTTAATGCAATTCTCGAACCCATGCATAGCATGAAATTCATGTTCCATGCTCTCATAGAACAAATGAGCGGCTCCGATCAGTACAAAGGTAGGGGCAGTGACGGGCTTTAGCCTTATGAGCTCGAGCGCAAAGAGAGGGGTGGGAACGCCTTTTAATATATTTTTTGAACTTTTTGTCTTTAATTTATTGAGTCTGCTCTGTTTCAGTCGGCAGGGAACGCTTAGAGAGGTGTTGATTGCGGTCCACTCTTCCAAGGCAGATGCCATAATCAACAGCGCCATAAATGCAATGGCATGGATGAATTTGCGAGCAGAGTCAGAGGGTAATTGACCTTGTGTGTGTACCTGTGTGTGTCGAGTAGCGCTGAGCAGGTTGTGTATGTGCTGCGAGCCAAGGTAGGCTGTCAAGAAAATAGTGTGTGTGTGTGTGTGTGTGTGTTGTCGTGTACTCTCTCTGTGTGTGTGTGTGTGTGTGTTGTTGTGTACTGTGGCCAACACTGCAGAGGCCCCATGATTTTGATGGCTAGCCGTTGCAAGCCGAAAGGCCTTCAAGGGGTTTGTTTGACTTCAAGTGGGGCCGATGTGAGGGAGAGCAATTGTGTACACTCGTGCCAAGCCAGCCACATTGGGCCCAATGAAGATCCATGCATTGTTTTCCGCATAGTTTTTGGCAGATAGCAATTGTGTGTGTGTTGTTTTATGCGCCATAATCAGTTGCCATTGCGGCCATTGTGTGTTTTGCCCGGTCAGAAGCGGGACCAGGTGGGGGAGTGTGTGTGGGTAAAACCAAAGGGTGGTGGGCCAGTAGGCAGCCAGAAGCGACTCGGCAGTTGAAATGATGTGTGTGTAATGAGAGCCATACCACGCAAGTATTGTTTTGGGTGGTGGGTAGTGACAAAAAAGAAGAAGAACTGGCTTGGCCCCCCTTTTTTTTCTTTTTTTAAATATAACTCCCTCTTGGAGTGCATTCCCACGGTGGATCACGAGTGTGTGTGTGTGTGTGTGTGTGTGTGTGTGTGTTGAGAGACATGAGAAAATGGTAGTCGATTTAGTCAACTGTGAGTTATCAAGGGTTTGCATATCAACAATCCAATACATAGTACACAAACAATTAAATTAGGACATACATTCCTTAATCGAATCATCATACAACTCAAAAAATGGATTTGTTGCTTATGGATCAAGCATTGCACCCAGAATGTAGCGCGATACTTCTCCTAGAATGCAAACGGTATCCAATTTTCAATCATTACAATTTTGAATTGCTCATATCCGAGTTCTCTAATCATCCAAACCATTTAGATTTGTCATATTAGTTTCTATGTCTACACATGAGTGAATTTTGTGTGCAATTAGACACACAATTGAATGCAAAATTGCCATGTTCATCACATTGTTTGATTATTAGCATGGCGATATACTAAAAATATTCACAATTAACCATCAATTGAGCGATCTATCTCAATGATCCAATCTTGTGATACACACATCAAATATTTGGCCAAATCATCATATTTGGTAAAAAATACCAATTATTCATTCAAGCACCGGATTGCACATGCCATTGAGTAGGCACAATACCCAAATTTAGGCCAAAATTTTATGCAATTCACCGATCAATTTCACATTTCAATGCACAAATTGCAAGCTCGATCAAGCATAATTGGATGCATGCATGCTCAATTTCTAAAAAATTACACCATTCTTACCCAATCAAGCAATGCACACACTCAAAAATTAAGCACAAAAATTCAAATTTGGCTCAATTGGCAATGAATTTAAACCTAATGATTGCACACACTTTTCATGATCATTTCACAATCAAAAATCATTTAGGTGTTCCAATTAACCATCAATCACTTAAATCAAGTGGTCATGGATGGGCAATCATTGATTTGTAGGTCAAAATCAAACACTCAAATAATCAAATTAGGCATAAATTGGTACAATTAACTTGGTTAGAGTGATGATTCCACCTCTTGCAAGGGGATTTCACATTCATTACACTTCAATGTTAGTGGTTAGGTTAGCATGATTAGTAAAAATTAGCATGAAATTAGTACAATTAGCATGGAAAGAAGCGAAATTAGTAAGGGTTAGCATGAATTAGTGAAATTGGGGGTTTGGGGTATTCATAACTCAACATTAGCATCAATTTCTTACACAAACATCATCAAATCAAACCAAAAATTGAGTCACACACTCAAAAACCAACAAAATTAGTAGTGAAATTATTCTATTCTACACATCCTAAATTCACTAGCTTATGTTATCGATCCCCGACAACGGCGCCAAATGTAGGGAGGCATTTTAGCACGACCTAATTGCAACGCACAAAATTGTCAAATCATGGATCAGAAACCCGGCTAGGGCATGGAAGCACGAGCCTTGGATGTATAGACATAGAGGAGTCAAGGGACCCTTCTACTCATCATAGAGAGAAGCCATGGAAAGGGCTTCCTCTAATCAACCACACATTCCTACTTACTAATCACTTGCACACAATCATGTGGTTGAAATTAACCTCTCACATCAATCACTCTAATCACAACTCTTAATCACACAACTTCACAAGCATGCAATTAACATACCTACTCCGTATTAGTGTGTCAAAAACTCCTCAATGCGACTACGTATGCACACACACTAACCGCACATCTTGTAGAGAGAGATGAAGAGAAGGAAGGCATAGCCCCAGCCACCATGGCCAATGGTGTGGATATAATAGATTAACTCAAAAAAGGGATTAGAGATCTACCATCACACTAATACAATCTCACTCCACATAATTAAACGAAGAAGACTAATAAGAAAGAAAGTGTAATTGATTATTAGAAATCAAGAGCTACATGGGCATGGAAAGCCCATGAGCCTCATGACCATCCACTCTACAAAGAGGAGAACTCATTAAGCATAGGGCTCTTTTATAGCTTTGGGACTCAAACCCTTCAACTATGGGATAAAGTTGAGCTCTCTAGCTTAAACTTATACAACTTTGGAACTCCTAAATGAGCCCAAGGCCCTATACAATGAAAAGGAAATATTGTGCACCATAGCACATCCATAGCTTGGTGCATAATTGGTGTAGCCTATGTTGGCCGCTGTCAACACCAGGTGTCAATATGTAACTAAAACAAGCGCCATGGGGTTGCCCATACTAGTGTGCTTTTAGCAGGCAATGTACGGTACAAACAGAATCTCAAAGTACATACACCTAGTAATTACAGCGATAGTACCAACCATAGAAGCTAATAGTTACCCAGGGAACTCCTTCATTCCAAAGCATCTTATTGTAATGATACCGATACATTCATATGCAAGAACATGCCCTTTCCAGGTGTACCCAAAGCTCAAAATGTGGAATACTGACCTTCTTGGTGGCCAAATTTTTATCAAGCCAGTGAACCAGTCATCACGAATTTTAACAAAGTAGCTTTAAGTCAAAGCGGTATCTGCCAGAACATTTAAGTACAACCTTGCCAAAACATCTTTGTTTGATTGCACCCTTAATTAGGCGGTAACCAACTCAAACCAGTAATCACTGGGTGAGACCCACCCTCTTTAACATATTTTTGCCGTACAATCTGCATACAATCATACACTACATGGTCCAGCCAAGTGGTAATACCCGAATACGTGAATGAACAGTTTTCTCAGTGCAACCAGAGAATTAGTAAGTTAAGACCAAAGAGTCAATCATTAACCAAATGATGCTATGCATAGCCATCAAAAAATGAGGCTAAAGCACCGTTTACCAATACCCTTTTGTGGTGTTACGAATGCTGTCCTATAACATGGTATTTTATCAATCAACCAATTTGTAGCCTGTTCTGATAAGCGGTGTCAAAACCACCCGTCTACTGGGCAATATCAAGTATGTAGCAGATATCTTCCCTAATTTAAGCTATTACCAAGCAATGTTATGTGACTGAAACCAGTAATCATCGGGTTAAACCCTTCCCCTTATTTTCAAAACCCTATATCATATAGTCTGTAAGAAAGATACATACAGCATGGTCCAACCAGTTGGTAGTACTCCACTATCAAGTAGACAGTTTTCTTAGTGTGGCCAAAAAAACCAGTAAGTTAAGCTCAAAAAATTAACTATATGATGCCAAGTACAGCCAGTAAAAGGTGGGGCTATAATATTTTAGCAATACTTCTTAGTGGTGTTACCAAAGCCATGCCATCCCACACATGCTATCAACACAACATGCCTTGTCAAGCCGAGCTAAACTAACCATACATAGAGTAATACTAATCTCAAAAAAATTGTAATGCAATCAGTGAGACCAAAAAATGGTAACCAACCTGTGTCGCGGTAGTTGTAAGCTCCATTGAAGGTGCAATAAAATATTTTAGTAAACTCTCCTGACACTTTACGCAAGAAAAACTCACACAAAGCTAAGGAGGGGCAGAGTGTTCCCTCACCTCTTTAAATAGGGGAAGGAGGAAAGCCGCCATCCTTGAGTATGTGTAGCATGTAGGTAGCACTGAGTGAAGCGTGCCCCTCCTGGGGATTTGATCAAGCACGGCCGCCTGTGATGCGGTAGAAACCACCATAGCGCCTTCACAACAGGGTTTTAGAGAGGGTAGTAAAAACCACTTACTATGCAAGCTAAGGGTTTTTACTAATTATACATATAAGGATAGTATCCCACGTCTACCTATTATCCCAAACAAGTTGAGCATGAGATACCTTCCAAACAAGTTGAGCAATCAAAATGCATGGCGTTGAGCACCATGGCACAATCCCCTGGTTATGTCTAGCCTCCAATTTAAGCTCAACCTCCATCCAAGATTTTTTCTCAGGAGTTAGATATTACATTATGCTTGACTTGTTTGCTATACCAAACTTCTGAAACATAAATACTTCATGTGCCAAGTTGGGTGGAGCTGTAGCCTACGAGATTCTAAAAGCAAAAGTTAGCGGATAAGAAGATGAAAAAACACATTACAACCAAAGAATTGAACAACAATAAACCATATAATTCTTACTCGTTTGTTGTATCAAGACTCAAAATCAACTCTGCTTCATTCTTTTTATCGATCTCAATAAATGCACAACAAAAAAATTAAAAGGTATTCCTAATGGCTTAAAAATAAATTAAAAGGTGCTCCTAATTCAAAGATTCCACTCAAAAACGAAAAAAAACCATACGTTAATCTATAGCATGTAACGATAGGCAATGAGGAAGCACATAGATTTTGCAACAATATTACCTAAGAAAGATGAATACAAGAGAGAGAGAGAGAGAGAGAGAGAGAGAGAGAGAGAGAGAGAGAGAGAGAGAGAGACTAAAGAGAACTTAGAAGAAAACTCTAAAGGAAAAATGAAAGAGCAAAGAAACACCTATTTACAAGGACACAAAAGGTCTTTTGACTTTCCATCTTCATTTGTCTTTTGACTTTCCACTTTCATTCGTCTTTTGACTTTCCACCTTCATGTGTCTTTTCATTTCCTAAACTCACCCTTCACTTATGCACTTAATATGATTTGAAAGAATTTTTATTTTTCTGAGATTGGGGAGACCTAATTGCACATGATATTTTTCATCCTCAGAGTGCTCTACAAAAGAAACATCATCCAAATTAAATTTTCAAGTGCAACAATATATATTTAAAATCAGACACAACAAGAAAAGAAGCACTTGCCTTCTTCAATTTATCGCATCCAAATTTTCAACCTGTGGTTATGATCCCAAACAAAAAAAAGTTTGCCTCAAAGATCTACCCAATCACCCATAAGATTCTTTTCAAATTTTGCATTGAGTCTTTGCCATATTGGATTCCACTTCTCAATCGTATCTTTTGTCAGATGTTTTGTTTCTCCATGTCGTCCTTTAAGTGAAACAATAAAAGAACCCATTGAAGAGACATAGCCAACCCTATCAAACGTGGGTGTCAACCAAGGTGCATCCAAAATTTCACATCGAACAACATCTGTAGCCATTAATCTACATAAGGGAACAAAAGGGAGACTCTGACTTTCTTTTGATATGAAATTGAATTATGACTTCATTCATCAACCCTAGAGACACATTCTCCCCAAAAACCATGTTATGCTTAGAAAACTCATCTTCTTCATCTTGGTCATTGGTCTCTGTGTGACTAGTCTGTGGGGTGGGGGAAAAGATGGATCAATAGTATTCGGAGTGATAGTAGTGCTATTAGAAGCTCCACCTATAGTTCTGTCCAAGGACCACGCTTCATCATCAACATACACACATTGATTTCTTCTTTTCACAAACTTCTTTGGTGGACTCATTGGCTCTCTCTCTCTCTCTCTCTCTCTCTCTCTCTCTCTCTCTCTCTCTCTCTCTCTCTCTCTCTCTCTCTCTCTCTCTCTCTCTCTCTCTCTCTCCCCCTCCCCCCCCCCCCCCCCCCCCTCACACCCACACTGATATGCTAGCACCAAAATTTTTCTCACTGGAACAATTCTCCATTAACACTTCAAACTGTGCTTGAGGTACTGTGTACCCACATACATACCTTGAGAAACATCAAAAGACTTTCACTCGATGTTCAAGCTTGAAATGTTAAAAACATTGTATATGCAATTTCAATGCTCTGGCCCATAATACACAAAGGTATTTGTTTTGGCCTCCAATGTGTGCACGTCTCTCGCACGTGTCAAGCAAAGAACTTGCCAATACACTGTGTA
Source organism: Adiantum capillus-veneris (assembly GCF_014529385.1). Classification (NCBI taxonomy): domain Eukaryota; kingdom Viridiplantae; phylum Streptophyta; class Polypodiopsida; order Polypodiales; family Pteridaceae; genus Adiantum; species Adiantum capillus-veneris. Next base: position 85,559,098 of record NC_140944.1, read on the forward strand.
CAAGCCACAAATGGCTCCAAGCACGCAACTAGCCTAAACTAGTGAGCTCACAGATGACGATGTTGTGTCACTCACCGCTCTAAGCTTGCTGTCGTGGAGGATTCCTTGCTGCGAAGAAGAAGGAGCCTCCGTTGCGCCGTGCTTAACTGCTTCACCACCACCATGCCTTCGTCGCAATGCTCGATCACACACACACACACACACACTCTCTCTCTCTCTCTCTCTCTCTCTCACACACACACACACACACACACACACACACACACACACACACACACACAAGGAGATGGAGATGGAGAAAGAGCACTCTTCAATTGCACACATGAAAGAATAAGTGCATTTTAGGTTTAGTTGGCTTTTATAAGAGCTCGCCCCATTCACACTTGGACGCCCATGCTTAGCCAACTAATCCCTTGAATTTTCTAGTTAGAGTGCACCTCTCATCGGCGATCACTCTTACCCTTTTCCTATTGGACCGACAAGCCCGGTACCTTGACTCTACCAAATAAATAATACGATGTCCATCTTAGGTGATAGGAATGTGAGTGAGGGTTAGCATGCCCCCTTCCTGATGTAGATTCCATTCTCAAAAGCTATTGAGTTGAAGCTCGCTCATCGAGGTGGAAGAGCATTTGGGATGAATGTCCTTAGCCTGAGTCTTCATGCAAAATCAACAACATTGGCACAGTAATTTCATTCTCATATACATTTTAAAAGCATATGCAGTTGTAGGCAGACAATTTGATTGGTAACAAAATTTTAAACCATTTGTCAGCAATAAACATTAAATTGGAATATAATCAATGCATAAACAGTTGTAAAGGTGAAAAATTAAACAAGTCTGGGGTCGCTAATTTAACGATCGAAAGGCACTAAAGATCGACTATTAATACCATGGGCAAGCTTCTCAATTTTCTTTGGTCAATTAAGTTGTTAATCGGGAGAGCCAAGTATTTCATGTCCGAGGGCTGCTGACTAGAGGCTATACCTAGAAGGCCTTGTAGTTAAGCTACGATAAAAGGAATTCTCACGAAATCATTGCCTGACTTATTTCCTTTTCTTTGACCCCCCAAAGTCCTTTCACATTGTTCCAATTTTGATGTGTATGCTTATTTTGTATGCCTTGGGTTTTTTGCTTTTCAAGGAAAAGCGCCCACACTGGGAACCTCTAGGGCTCTAGTACCATAGGCGATACATGTGAGTGAAGTACCCAATCAAGCTGAGATTTCTCTTCCAGCTTAAGATTTTACATTGTGGCACTTTGATTTTCTTTTGTTTGTTCGTTTTCAACATTTTAATTTTGTAACTTTGGGGGGTCATATAACACTATTACACCTCCCTAGGCTCATCACACTAGTAAAATCCCTTTATAATACTTAAGCTAAAGGTCAATAGGGACTAAGCCCACTAGAAAACCTTGTACATTTCACACAATGCTTCCTAAATCGGATTAAGAACCTAAGTAACGATTGATTATTAGGAAGGCATTCCCCATGGTATTAAGAGAAGATCTCTAACACCTAGCTTGGTCAAACTAGCTTAGTCGGATTGCTTGATTTGTAAATGTAGACAAGTGACTATGACAAAATTACATTGAATTTAATGTTTGATACTAAGCAAATGCGTTGGATATTATGCTACCAATCACAATTAAAGCAGAAAAACATGGATGCAAAAAGATAAGTGGCAATGCTAATGGACAAGAAACACCTGTTTGTGTTGATGGTCACGCTTGATTTGAAGTGTGAATGAGAGAAAGATTTCATGAAGGTCCAAATCCTAACAACAACAACATGTTCTTGTACACACTAGGAAACACAAAGAATACCTCTAGGAGGCACATCAGTGGGAAAAGGTACCAACACTTATTGAACACAATTAAAAAACATAAGGAAACCTTACCTAATTATCTGCACCCTAGAGAGTCAAGGGAATAGGATATTGTAGAGATTGGGGGAAAACCCTAAGGCTAAACCCCTATCCTCATCATCGAGAAAAACAAAGTCATCATCCGTGAGACCATATGTGCCATCCATATAATCATGTAAATCTTCTTCATCATCAGAGGCACCAATGTTTACTAAGAAGGTCACTAGATGCGTATAGTCATCTTGGTGAAAGGGTAGGCTTGTGCAATGGGAGCTACACTCTGTACTAAGTATGGATCAGTCGTGGTCAAGAGACGCATCAGCCATTCTAACTCCTCAAAATTCCTCTCACATGCTAGCGTTTCTACCAAATCCCATTCACAAGCAAGCACCGGAAAGACCATGTGAAACATTTGTGAAAAGTAACGAGGGTACCTCTTACCCAAGGCAGGAGTGAATGACTCTAGCGTAACAACCATATCTGTACATGCAAATAGATGATGGTTAGAGTGCAAATATTACAAGGGTCGTGTTCTTCTGCATAATGTGTTTTTATGATTTTGTGTTATGGCTCTTGCTCTTTTAATTTTTTATCTTGTTTTTGTGAGTATAAAGCTAATATATACATTCCCTAAGATTAGAGATTGAGAGGTCAAGGAGGAAGGTTGAGAGGGAAGCAAGAGAATGATGGATGTCAGCAAACACTCCCCCCTTCCTTGGGCAGATCATACCTTTTGGAATGATGTCATCACCTTTTGAAACCAATTGTTCCAAGTTGTTATGGGTGAAGGCTTTAACCAATAGTTTTCGACCGTCCTATGCGTTTCATTTAGTTGCAATGGTGGTAAGGTACTCTCCCATGATTTTATTTGCAACATTGTTGTAGGTTGTGAACTTATTATGGGAGGTGCAAACTCTTTCTTGCGTGTATGGATATGTACAATGGTAGGTGGAGGTTGTGTAGAAGCTTCTATTTTTGTATAGGAATTACATGAAGAGCAAGAAGCTTCATTTGATTTCCCTGTTCCTGATCTAGGTGGAACAAATCGTTCTTTCTTCGGTACCCAAACTAGCTCTGGAGCAGGTGTGTAGCATTCCATGATTTTTTTCTTTTCCCAATCTTCAATTTGTTTTGGAACCACAGGATTGAGTTCACATGGGCCCGGTGACAAGTAAGAGCACAATTTATGTTTTGGCACCCAGTTTGATCATTTCCTTTATAGTACCCTTGGGATTCCAATAGGTTTTTTAGGAATCCAATGCAACGTTTCTTTATATTTCTTGGGGCAAATAGGAAGTCTCTTACCAGGCTCCTGTCTTTTAGCACTGGCTATGGTTGCTAAAGAAGCTTTAGGGACCCACTTGTATGTTTTCTTCGTTATATTGGGATGGATCTTGTGTGTCTCAAGCTTTATTTCAACTACATCAGTTGAAGTTGTAGAGAGTTGGGCTGTGGGGACATATGGTTCAACCTCTTGGACATGCAATGTTTTGTGTTTTATTTCCTTAAGAGGTAATATATCAGGGACTATGGCTTGAGTGGCAGGGCTAAGAGTTGGTTTCTGTGTTGTGACACCCCATGTCCCCCAATCAATAGTGCATTTGGTGGCTATCATCCATGTGCGTCCTAGGTTTATATTACCCTCCATAGTTCCAACAGGCATGACCAAAAAGTCTTGAGATACAACCCCATTGTCATAATTGACAGAAGTGTGCCAGATTCCAAAAAATGTAGTTTTTTTCTTGTTGATATCCCTGACTTGGATAATACTCTCAGATATAGGTTGCTTCCCTAATTGACACCACACCCCATATGATAGCAGATTATATGTAGCACCTTTGTCCAATAAGGCGTTATATAGAACTTTTCCATAGGTGCTGTTTAGCTCAATAGGGTATCATAGAGCTGTGTCAGAGTCCAACCAATGCTCGTCAGTTTCAACGTGGAATGCATGTGTGACTCCAAGGTTAGCCTCACGTTTTTGTCTTATGCGTTGTTGTCGCTCCTTAGCCTCAGCTTGAGCTTGTATCTTCTTCAATTCTATTTGTGCCTTGGCTGCCTTTTTTGTATGGATGACATGTAGCTCCTCTTGGCTTAAAGGGTCATACTATCTTTTAAATTTGCTCCCATTGAGGAATCCAATGGTTTCAATTCCCTCAAGAGTCTCCACACGAATGGTTCCTTGTGGGGTGATCTCACATACTCTATATGGTCCTTTTTCTGCATATTTCAACTTTTTCTTTTTGTTACGCACTCCATACATAAGGACTTTATCACCAACATTGATATATTTGTTCTTTAGATGACGGTCAAACCATTTCTTCCTCCTATCTTTCTCCACAAGTGCATTTTGCACAGCTAATTGCCTCTCTTCATCTACCCTTTCAAGGATATATAATTGCTCAACTAAGGGGTTACCATCCCAACCTTCTTGAGAAGCTACTCGAAGACTAGGAGCAACAAACTACCATGGCATAACCGCTTCTTGGCCATACACCATCTTAAACGGTGTGCAGTTAATGGAAACTTTGTACGCAATACGATAAGTCCATAGAGCTGATGTAAGCTTTAAATCCCAATTTGTGTGCTGAGCTTCCAACATTTTTGTCAAGATAGAGATTAAGATCTTGTTGGTGCTCTCAGCTTGTCCATTTGCTTGTGGATGATAAGGTGTGGACTTATGGTGAGCTATCATAAAGTTGATAGTGAGTTCTTTTATTACTCCATTTATAAAATGAGTACCATTGTTACTCACAATCTCAAAGGGACAACCAAACCTTGTAATAATGTTCTCAAAGAGAAACTTGGCACTTGACCTCGCATCAGCCTTACGTGTTGCCTTGGCTTCCGCCCACTTTGTCACATAGTCAGTGGCAACGATAATATATCGAGATTGGGTGCTACGAGCTACCGGACTAATTGGTCCTACAAAGTCCAAACCCCATTTTTCAAATGGTTGAGTCACTTTCATAGGATGTAAGAGCATTTTATCCTTTCGTTGTTTGATCTTGTAATGTTGGCATTCATCACATCCTTTTGCAAAAAGTGATGCATCCTTGAATAAGGTAGGCCACCAATAGCCTGATTGCAGCACCTTTCTAGCTATTAGTTCCCCTGAAAAATATCCTCCGGCTATACCCATGTGGGCTTCTTGAAGTGTGTATAAATACTCATCCTCACGGGCACAATGTCTAAGAATATCATCCTTCCCTAACCTGTAGAGAGTTCCTGCAATTAGAGAGTAAGGTTCACATTCTTTTAACAGTTTTTGAGCTATGTCCTTACGAAGCTCTTTGAGTGGAAAACCATTAACTAGAAAGTTCACAATCTTCTCACTCCATTCAGGTATGGTTTCGACTAGGAATAGAGAAGTATCGGTCAACTCATCATCGGTTCCAGTAGGGGCTTCACCATTGGGTATGCAGATGAATGATCTGCCATGACATGTCTTTTACTAGGTCTCACCACAACGGTAAAATTAAACTCAAGGAAAATTAACAACCATCGTGTAAGTCTTCCCGTGGAACAAGGTTTATTTACTAGATACAACAAGGCTTGATGATCAACATAGAAAACAAAATTGTTGGCCGGAAGGTAGTAGCAAAATTTCTTCACTGCATAAATCATACCTAAACCTTATCACTCTGTAGTGGTGTAGTTTCTCTCGGCATCATTCAATTGACGACTTGCAAAGCTAATGGGGTAGTGTAGTTTATGTTCTCCTGGTTGAGCTAGAACACACCCAATAGCAAAGTTCGATGCATCAATATGCACATGGAAAATTACATTCCAATCGGGCACTCATAGAATAGGAGCGCTAGTCAAGGTCTTTTTCAATGACTCATAAGCATGGTCACACTACGCGGTCCATTGGAACTCAATAAAAGTTTGTACAAAGAACGAGCTATCTCAACAAAGTTTAAAATAAACCGTCGGTAATAACCAACATGGCCCATGAACATTTGAACTCCTTTATAGTTTGTAGGTGGTGGCAATTCAACAATGGCTTTGATTTTTCTCTCATCTGTGGAAAACCCATTTTTGGACACTATGCCCTAAAATGACTCCATGTTTAACCCAAAATTGGCATTTGAAAGGGTTTAAGGAGATGCGATACAATCTGCACTTCTCAAACACTTTTCGTAAGCATGATAGATGTTCTTTCCAAGAGGAATAAACACAAAGGTCATCTAAGAAAGCTTTGCAAAACTCCCTCAAATATTCTCTAATTTAGAAGTGTTTATTAATCTTTGAAAAGTAGCAGGGGCATTGGTTAAGCCAAAAGCCATAACACGAAATGCGAACACTCCAAATTCGGTTATAAAGGCTATTTTAGCTTGGTCCTCCAGTGCAATTGTGATTTGATTGTAGCCAGAGTACCCATCTTAAAAGCTATAAGCTTCCTTCCCTGCAACTCTTTCAAGTACATGTTTTGAATATGGCAAGGGGTAATGGTCCCTTCTAGTGGCGGCATTGAACTTCTTGAGATCCATGCACACTCTGAGTTTCCCATTCTTTTTTGGCACAATCACTGTTAGAGACACCCATTCTGAGTGCTCAGTAGGGTATATGAATCCGCATTTCACAAGCTTTTCAATCTCTTCTTGAACGATTTTTGCATATTTAGGATTCATTGGGTAGTGTTGTTGGTGAACTGGTTTAGCCATGCTATTTATGGGGATTGTGTGTTGGACCATGGAAGGTGGAACACCTTTCATATCATGATATGTCCAGGCAAATATATCCCTGAATTCCTTGAGAATTTCTTTAAGTACACACTCCTCAGTCTCTGTCAGATCTTGGGCAATGAAAACAGGTTTGGACTCTTCTCATGGGTCTGCTAACTCTATTTCCTTAACTATCACTGGACCATCATGGACTCCATTGCTTCCATCGATAGGTTTTCTTTGAGCCTTTGTATACATAACCTTACGTTCCTCTGTGGTGTAGGATTTAAAATGTTCAGGTGCAGGGTGTAAGTCTGTGGGGTCCTGTTGTTTTGTGGACTGTGATTTCACTTCCGATTCCTTTTGTTGTTGAGTTAACTCTCGATTTTGTTGTCTCCTTATGGTACGGCTCAACTTTGGCTTCTCTGTAGCCTCTAGTTGTGCGATGTCAATGGGTTGTGGACTACACCACATAATGCTTTGAAGGTATTCACCCCAGTTATCTACCAACTTTCGATGAGCATCACATGCCCCTATATAATTAAGCCATTCTACGGTAGATTTCTGTTCATTTTATTCTAGCACGCACATTTGCTCAATATCATCGCCTCTTATATCTCTTACTCTTCTTGTCTAATTTTTGATTACAACCGATCTCTAGTGAAGAGTCACTAGATGAATTGCTTCTTGTGCCTTCGGCTCCCTTGGATAGATTGTCATCTAGGGTATCACTGGGCCCTGAATGGTTTGTCCCCACATTTGCACTAAGATTTAACTCAGATTATTCATCCTCAAAGTCAATTTCAATTGTTGATTCTAACCCCAAATTGTGTGGGCTATAGTCTTATGAGGCACTACTGGTTCCAATGCCATTCCAACCTTCATCTTGTAGGTCATCAGAAGCTATATGCTTTGCTTCTAGCATTTTTAAGGGTACGAGTGGTGGCATTTTATTCCCCTTAGGTGTTACCCATGTCGTTTTCTTATTTCTCCAAGTGTGTATGGTTGCTTCTAGGTGGACCCAATCCACATTGTCCGACTCAGTCATCCCAGGTAGTACATCCATATAAAGAGAAACTTCCCCAGCATCAGTGTCCGCTTTACACGTTGTGAGCGGGATGAAAACACACACAGCGCCTCTATAAAGACCCGACACACACTCTTGGGAAGATACACACACACTATGGGGCACCACTCGGCTTAGACAACACACCTGGCCGAGACAGGGAACACACCTCTGGGGTGAGAGGAGGGAGACTATCCACTTGCCCACTCCACACACACACACACACACACACACACACACACACACACACCCCCCCAAAAAAATCAGCTCAAAAGAGGATAATTTCTGATGTTTAGATACAATTGAGCTTGGGCCAACACCGATGGGGCAAATAGCTCACACAATATGGGTAAAATAAGCCAGATACAATCACAAACTAGAGCAGAAACTTCGCTCATAGGAGAAGATTACACAGAAAAATAGCAGAAAAAGAGAGAGGAATTTGGAAAAATGGATAGCGCCATCGCGTCTGGAACGGCCCAAAACCCTAGTCTACAATGTCAAAGTGCTCAAATCCGACCTCGAATGAGCAGTTTACGGCCAAAACAAGCTCCAAAAACCCCAAAAACACACCTGCGGTTGTTCCTCCTCTCTTCTCCACGTTTTTTCTGGTCTTCTCTCAGTTTTTTCAGTTCCCACACTTAGCTTTATTAGTTGGGAACCCTTGGCCTTTTAGATGACCTCAAACGGACCCCGAACATGCCAAAAACTAACCTCGCAGTGCATAGTTGTCACCTTGCTGCATCCATGCGCACACCTGGCACTCATTTCTTTTCAATAATGCGTCTCGCAACCATGTGAAGTGGCCCCAAAAAGTGGTCCTAATGATGACCTTTCTGCATAACTCTCACAAGAAAACACCACTTTGTGTCCGTATTCATCCAAGTGCAAATATTGACCCCGTTCGCCCTCTTGATGCCACTAGATGCCATCTGACGCACCTGCTTACCTCATGTCGTCGGCCTGCTGATAGCTTCCTCGAGAAGTTTTACGCACTATAAACTCCTCATTATTGTAGAAAAAACATACTGATACTGGTGATAGTGAAAATAGATGCACTATGTACATGTTGTCCTACCTGTACACATGTGGGCCCCACGTAACCACCTGGCTATGAAAATTGGGCAATCCTTTATTCGATGCACCATGCATGTGTATGTACATATGTGCAATATCTTGCTCCAAAAAACTCCTGACATAATTTGCCCATCCCCTAGCCTGCTAGATCATTCATGATCAGCAGCAACAAAAAGAGATATGAGACTTGCCGCATCACAGGTCTCCTCATCGCTCACCAACACTCCTTGATCCACATACAGCTCATCCTGCTCGACCATCATCAACCTGGCATGATACAATTTAAGACGCAATCCATTTACCCTTGACTTATGTAGAAACCCATCCAGGTTAGCCAACTGATATGTACCATTCGGGAAACACTCCACTACCTTGAAAGGGACTTCCCACTTAATTTGAAACTTCTTTTGGAAGGTGTTATCCAGCTTACTGTTGTAGCGCAAAACCAAGTCATGTTTCTTGATACCCTTACTTTTGACCTTTTCATTTATCTTTGCCAAAGCCTTATCCTGCATCTGCCCATAATGCTCCAATGCGCTCATCCTATCCAACTGGACCTCTTGTAACTGCAAGAGCCTCTCTTTGAATGCATCACTAGGCGGCCCAAGCAACTTCTCTAACATCTTGACCGCAGGCAACTCTACCTCCACAGGCAATAGTGCTTCCTTTCCATACACCAAATGAAATGGAGTAAACCCAGTACCTGTCTTCACCGAAGTACGGTAAGCCCATAGTGCACTAGGAAATTCCAAATCCCAATTCTTTCCTTGGTGCTCTGTCACTTTAGAAAGAATTTGTACCAACTCACCATTGAATCTTTCATTTAAGCCATTACATTGCGGGTAATAAGGAGTGGTATGCTGGTGCCTAATCTTCATCTTTGTGCATAAGAAGTCTAGCAGTTTATCTCTAAATCTTGGCCCCTTATCTGAAAGTAGCTCTAATGGCACCCCAAACTTGCAACATATTTCATCATACACAAATTTTGCCACATCCTTTGCAGTGATCTGCTTTACTGCTATAGCCTCTGCCCATCTAGAGAGATAGTCCACTGCCGTCAAGATATAGCTTTTGCCCCTGCTTGTGATAGGTAACAGGCCTATTGCATCAATCCCCCACTTTTCAAACACATCAAACGCCATAATGGTTTTTCGTAGCTCTGGCTTCAACACTCTCTTCCCAAATGCTTGACACCTATTGCAAGACCTACACCAATGGTGAACATCCTTGTGCAAACTAGGCCATACATACCCCTCTTGCAATATCTTATGCAAGGTGATCTTTAGAGCAAAATGGCCACCACATGCGCCTTCATGATTCTCTTCCAAAACTCTGTAAAGCTCCTCCCGCCAAGGTACACGTCTCAACACTAGATCAGCCCCTTTCATGTATAAGACATCACCAATCAATTTGTACCTGTATGCTCTACGCACAAAGCCATACTTCTTAGACTTGTGAATCTCCTTTGGAATGATTCCTGTTAGCAAAAACTCCTCTTCTTGAGCCAAACTTTCCCGGCCATGATAAAGAGGTAAAGTGGTCCTCAACACAAATAGCTCCCCAATCATGCCTTGAGCTGCTTCATGTGCCTCTCCATTTAGAGCACGTTCAATGTGTCTGATGATCCATGCTTCGAACTTTTTTAACATGCCTTTAATTCTGAAGCACATTTCCTTCAATGAGGTGTTTTTGCTCTTCCACACACCCAAAACTTGATTCACCACTAACAAGGCATCACCTTTTATGCTCAACCTTCGAACCCCATGCTTCAAAAAAATGTGTAATCCGGCTTCCAGAGTAGCATATTCAGCCTCATTGTTACTATGAGCATCCAATTTGAACCCTCTCTTGCATACTAGCTTCCCCTCTGGGTCATAAAGTGCTATACCCCCTGAAGCTGCATCATGGCTCTTTCTGTATGAACCATCAAAGAACAACACATGTGCATTGCTGATCTGTGGCACTTCTTCAACTACCTTTCTCACCACCTCTTCCTTAACAATAAGGGGATTCTCCTTGTAGGTCAACAAATCAGCTAGGGTAGCCCTTGTACTATCTTCCACTAGAAAAGAGAACTCAAACTCTTGCAGCTCAATTACCCATTTCTTCACCACATTTGACATGTTAGTACCATTAATTAAATGTGGCAAAAAGGCATAAATCGTCAAGAAAACAAAAGGCCGTGGTAGCAAGTAATGAAGAAATCGTCGACAAGCAAATATTACACTAGCCATCACTAGCTCTACTTCCGAGAACTTTCTCTCCGCTACCAACTTCACTCGACTTGTACAATACACTGGCCTCATATAATGGCTACCCTTCCCCTTTTGCAATAGCATGGCTCCAATGGCATCATCCCCTACTGATGGATTTACATAAAACACTTTCTCCCAATCAGGAGCCTGCATGGCTGATAACCCCCCTAACACCTCTTTCACCTCTTGAAACACTTCTTCACACTTGTCATCCATTGCAATGGATCATGCTTTGCCACTTGCTGTAATGGATAAAGAAGCTGCGAAGACAATGGAATAAACCGTGCCATGTACTTCACTTTGTGTATAAAAGTTGCCAATTGCTTCGTACTCGTAGGTGATGGAAGAAGAATAATAGACTTAACCTTATCTGGATCAGCCTCAATGCCATTTTCTGACACCATATGGCCCAATAACTTCACCCTTGGCTGTGCTAGATGACATTTCTTTGGATTTAGTTGTCCTCCACATTCATCATATCGAGCCAATACCATCTGCAGCTTCTCATGGTGTTCAGCCCTACTGCTATAAACACAGAAGTCATCCATAAAAGCTTTAACACAACTACCAATGAATGGTTCCAATACCCAATTTGCTCTCTCTTGATAGAAAGATGGTCCATTTGACAACCCAAACGGCAATACTGTGTAACAATAACAGCCCCATGGCGTAATGAAAGTTGTCTTTGTGCAGTCTTTAAGAGCAATCTTCAATTGAAAATAGCCTGAAAAACCATCACACACACTGTACCTCTCATAACCTGCCACTGAATCCAAGATCTGATCGATGAATGGAAGAGGATATGGGTTCTTCTTAGTAGCTGCGTTTAAGGGTTTAAAATCTACACAAATTCTCCACTTCCCATCCTTCTTTGGACTGACTACAACTGGACTCACCCATTCTGTGGTCTCCACAGGGACTATGAACCCTGCCTTCAATAACTTGTCCACCTCTTCTCGCAAGGATTCCATTTGCTCTTGACCCATCCTTCTTAGCCTTTGCCGCACTGGCTTAGCACCTTCTTTCAGCTCTATATGCATCTCTTCGCCCTTGAACCCTCTGATCTCTTCATATGAAGTAATGAACAAATCAGGAAAATTAGCCAGCATGCGCAAATAAATATCCTTCTCCATAGCTAAGAGGTCTCCACTGATCATTTGTGTCATCAATTCCTGCTTCTTTGACAACTCAACCTTGGTTTGCATCAGCCCTACAATCACTTCATAAGGCCCTTCACTTTCATCTTCAACCTCATTTGCAAATGCAACTAAACCAAACTCCTGGATTTCTTTGTCCATCAAAAGAAATGCAACATCAGCATCCTCATCACTGCTGGTAGTGCTATCATTGTCCTCATCTGTCACCGTGGAAGAGTCTTCATCACTAGACTCATCCTCATCTTCATAAAGCTCCTCTAATCGTTTCCTTGTGTCCATATTATAAAGCTTCTTGGTACCTGTCTTTCCATAGAGGCTAATCGTACCATGTCGCCAATCTTGAACAGCTCCCACTACACGTAACCATGGTCTGCCTAGTATAATAGGATATGCTCCCAACCCTGCTGGCATCACATGAAAATCAACCACTGCCTTTGCATCATATGCCTCCACTTCTAAGCTCTTTACAACACCCAAGCATTTTACCTTTTGATGGTTTGCCAATCTGATGCGAAAACCTGACACCCCAGCCACTGTGAGACCCATCTTCTCAACGCATGAGTGTGTTATGACGCATATTTGGGCTCCGCCATCCACATAACCTTGTCCCAAATTTTTCCTTTTATGCCACACATCTACTATTGGACAAATGTGTGGTAGCTCATCCATTGCCAACACCTTTACTGAACCTCTCTCTGGCTCTTTCTCCATTGGGTTAACCATCCTCTTCCACTGTCGCTTTAGCTTAGGTACCATCTCTATAAGCTGCCCAAAAGTAACATCTGCCTTCCTGCTCGTAAGATCCTCCTTCAAGTCATAGCTTAATTGCCCATCCCCTAGTGGAAAATCTGAAACATGAAACTTTCGATGAGCTCTTCTTTTACTCTTGGCCTTGACATCCTCGCCTTCATGGCTCTTTCCTTTCTTCTTACTAGGACCTGAGGCACTTCTTCCTTCCTTATCCTCTGTGGTCCTCTTCCCAATAGGCATCACTAATGTATCCTCTAGCTTTGATGCCTTCTCCAAGGTGACTACACTTAGCACTTTTGTCTTTCCCTTTTCCTTGTGGATCAGTCCACTGGTTCCTTCGTCTCCCTTAATTTCGATGCCATAATCATTTGACCTAGTTAGCACCTGTCTTGGCAATGGATACATGTCTCCCCCCATCCTTGGTGGCTTATCACATTGCGGGCTGATGTGACCCAAATCTCCACAATTATAACATGTGGGCGTCTGCCTCCAGTACCTACCATTGCTTTGTCCAACACCATTCCTAGGCCTTTCTTCACCTCTTGGCTGATTTTCAAACTTCCCTCGACCTCGATTATTTCCCACTTGACCTAGCATGTTTAGGCTGAGATTCTTCATCAAATCTACCACTTGCCTCATGTCTTGCCTTAGCCCATCATCTTGCACCGATGTAGTGACCACTGCTGGCATAACCTGAGTAGTAAGAGGAACCACTGGTTCATGATGAACCCTTGACATGCGACCTTGTAAAGACTCTATAGGCTGAAATTCAGACCTCATGGGCAAAGACTCCAGCCCTAACTGGCTCATTTTCCTCAACTTCCACTCTTTGTTCCTTGCTACCTCTAGTGCATCTTCATATGTCCTAGGCTTCTTTAGCTCCACTCTCCAACGTATATTCTCCCAAAGACCAGCCAAGAACCTATCCTTATTCATCATGTCAGGCGGGGGTACCTATGGTGCTAAGGCCTTGCACATTCGCTCCCATGCCAATGAAAACTTACGTATGTACGCATCTATTGGCTCACCTTCCTTTTGCACCAAAGCCTGTACTTCTTGCCACACTTTGTCAGGATCTTCTATCTTCACAAACTCCACTTCCAACCCATGTCGTAGATTGTCCCAACTCAACCTTACAGGTGGATCCGCTACACGCAACTCCTCTTCAAATGCTTTGGACCAAACTCATGCATCACTCTTCAAACAAATTTGGAGAACACGTAACATCTACACAGGGTCATGAATCTGGTTGCTAATGCAGGCAACCTCCATCTTTTCCAGAAAGTCTTCCACATCTTCATCACTTCTTCCATGAAACTCCGGATAAGAGAAAGCCATGGCTACCCAAGTTTCAATGCTTTGAGAACCCCTTTGAACACACGCGCAAGAACCCAAAACTTTTACTGACTCAATTCCCAGAAACTTCAATGGAGCTCAACTTTAGAGAAGGACAAACACATGCACATCAAATGAGTTTTCATAGTTGATCATCGGAATTACAACAGGCAAAGGACATTCCAAGATCTCTCGTAATCTTCTTGGCCCGAACATAAAGACTATGCCCTGCTGGAAAAAAATATTCCTAGACACATGAACATTTATCTAGATTCTTTGAGTTAAATGAAATGGAGTGAATTGAGGGCCATTTTGATCATCCATTAAAGCCAACCATGAATCTCCCAAGAAGGCACACCTGACTTATCCTCTGATTTTGCCAAAATTTCAGTAGCATAACAGCATAAATGGCTCAAAAGACCAAAAAACCATCCATCATAACTTGGGAAAATTTCGACAAAGTTTCCCCAGAAGTAGAGGAGTAGGAACCCAAAATATAGATTGTATATGTATGCATAAACTGTCAACAATAGAACCCGAGCATCAAGTAGGACTCACTAGTACATAGCCTATGGCGAGGTCACAAAAAGGGTGCTCCAGCTACTTGTATCACCGAAAGGATCTCTACATTTGAGAATCCCCCAGCTCAATAAAAACCTCACGCTATCGACCCTCACACGAAGGCTAATGCAAATCGCGTATAGTCAAGTCTCAGAAATGACTATCTTCCAGACCAAGTCTCAGAAATGGCTAGGACTGCCAAATACAACCAAGTATGGCTCCACAAATGCGTACAATGCCAGTTTCCACAAGTAACGTACAATCGAGAGGACAATGCGCTCAAATAGGCGCCAAGTGATGCATACCCACAACCACTGCAAGTGACATCACTGCTAGTATATCACTGTACTCCAGCTACCTGTACCTGTGTGAATCACTTGTACCTGTACCTGTCCCTGTAACCTGTAACTTGTAACCTGTAACCTGTAATCCCGAATCTCGAAGCTTGAAGCTCGAAGCAGAAGGTACTCAAAGAAGATCCTCCGTGGGGGCGCCAAAAGAATGTGAGTGGGATGAAAACACACACAGCGCCTCTATAACGACCCGACACACACTCTTGGGAAGATACACACACACACACACACACTATGAGGCACCACTCGGCTTAGACAACACACCTGGCCGAGACAGGGAACACACCTCTGGGGTGAGAGGAGGGAGACTATCCACTTGCCCACTCCACACACAGACACACACACACACCCAAAAAAATCAGCTCAAAAGAGGATAATTTCTGATGTTTAGATACAATTGAGCTTGGGCCAACACCGATGGGGCAAATAGCTCACACAATATGGGTAAAATAAGCCAGATACAATCACAAACTAGAGCAGAAACTTCGCTCATAGGAGAAGATTACACAGAAAAATAGCAAAAAAAGAGTGAGGAATTTGGAAAAATGGACAGCGCCATCGCGTCCGGAACGGCCCAAAACCCCAGTCTACAATGTCAAAGTGCTCAAATCCGACCTCGGATGAGCAGTTTACGGCCAAAACAGGCTCCGAAAACCCCAAAAACACACCTGCGGCTGTTCCTCCTCTCTTCTCCACGTTTTTTCTGGTCTTCTCTCAGTTTTTTCAGTTCCCACACTTAGCTTTATTAGTTGGGAACCCTTGGCCTTTTAGATGACCTCAAACGGACCCTGAACATGCCAAAAACTGACCTCGCAGTGCATAGTTGTCACCCTGCTGCATCCATGCGCACACCTGGCACTCATTTCTTTTCAATAATGCGTCTCGCAACCACGTGAAGTGGCCCCAAAAAGTGGTCCTAATGATGACCTATCTGCATAACTATCACAAGAAAACACCACTTTGTGTCCGTATTCATCCACATGCAAATATTGACCCCGTTCGCCCTCCTGACGCCACTAGATGCCATCTGACGCACCTGCTTACCTCATTTCGTCGGCCCGTGGATAGCTTCATCGAGAAGTTTTAGGCGCTATAAACTCCTCATTATTGTAGAAAAAACATACTAGTACTGGGGATAGTGAAAATCGATGCACTATGTACATGCTGTCCTACCTGTACACATGTGGGCCCCACGTAACCACCTGGCTATGGAAATTGGGCAATCCTTTATTCGATGCACCATGCATGTGTATGTACATATGCACAATCCATTGCTCCAAAAAACTCCTGACAACGTGTAACAATACTGCAATGGGACCGAGTGAACTGTGGTGTCAGATGTATGATCAATTATAAACCTGTTTCCTAGGGGATGTGCTCGACCAGTTATTACAAGATCCACTCGAATGACAGAATCTTGGAACTGCAAGTAGACATGGTTTTTAGACCAGTCATGCACCATTTTTGGTTCCCTCATGAAAGGACGTCCTAAGATCATCTCCGATGCCATAGTGTGCTTGGAGAAATCGTTAACAATGAAGGTAATTCTTATTTTATGTCCAAAGACCTTGATCTCGAGATCTTCTAGCATCCCGATAGGTTTAACAATAGACCCATTAGCCATCTTCACTACTATGGTTGTGGTCGCAAGGTGAGGTCTTCCCATAGTTTCTCAACAATTTTTAGTCACAATGCTAACCCCAACACCACCATCAAGGATTCCCTTCAGAGTTAATCCCTTAGTAGTGATTGGTATGGTCGCATTGGATTCATCACCCTCAAAGTATTGTCCCAACTTGTTAACAGGTATTTCTACCACAAGGTTCTCATCTAGGTTGGGTTGTGGATATAAGTGTTCCTCCTCCATTGGCATCTCCCCAGCTCCATCCATCTGTGCAAATTGTGGTAGCCCAAACTTTAGTTCTCCGTTGAGGAAGGCTCGAAGAACTGAGACTAACTCAGGGTATTTATATAGTTTGGACATGATGGTGGTTCTAACTTCTGAAGACATGAAATCCATCAATTTGACAATGTTTAACGGCACATTTTGGGCTTCAGTCCCTTGACGTGGGGAAGATGGGATCTCCATTTCTTTGATAGGATCAGGTAGTCCCTCTGTAAACATTCTTTCCATCAAGAAGTGAGTACGCCCACTTTCCCATGACTTTAAGTCACTTTCTTCTTGGATGACACTAGGTATGGCTAAGGGTCTATGGACTTGGTGAGGTTGTTGTTGCGCACGAAGCACGGTGTTTGTAATCTGGATCTACCTAGGTGTTGGTTCTAGATCCCTTTGGGTATCTTCTACCAAACTCCTTAATTGATTGACTCGCTCAATCTCCTCTGTAGGGTTTGGATAAGTTCCTGTCTTCTTCTTGGATCCCTACCATTGTCTCTTATGAAGACCTTCAGTGCATTTGGATTATTTGGACATTGGGCAATCAAATGATCTATGCCACATTGATTACACATGAGTATCGGCATTGTAGACGTGCTCGCTTGATTGGTTTGCATTAGTGTGGTGCTCTTTTGTAGCCTAATAGGACACTCGGCCGCACGATGTGGACAGCCACACTCATAGCATTGAAGAGGTGGTCTCTTAGCAATGTAATTGATATTTTGGCCAGCAAGAGCAGCTACTTGATAGACAGGTTGGACTTGTGCCCAATAGTCCTCCATGTAGTATTGTGGAGTTTGTTCAAGCACATCCATCCCATAGGCAATATTAGGGTCTATATCTTCCTCACAGTCTTCCAAACAAGAAATAGATGAGTCAAAACCCACTTGATTCACAGAAGTGATTCTTGGATGTGGTGGTTGCGGTCCTAGCACTTGAGGTGGTAAGGCTGTTGTTTGAACAACATTTTGGGCCCTAGGGACCATGTGATGTGACGTTTGTTCAAGAGGTGGGGCCGGAATCAATGCAGGCACTCGAGGTGTCTCTGTCCATGCTAAGGTTGGTCTATTGGCCATCGCACGCTTAAATACTATGCAAATCCTTAGCTTGCTAACCATACCTCCCACAGGCATTGCAGTTCCCATTAATTTTACTCTAAAAGTAGGGCATTCACTGGTACTATGCGGTCTATAGCATACTGAGCACCATTGTTGCTCCCTTCTTGGATACATATGATTGGTTTGCGGAGTACGATTGTCTCTAAGACTCTCTTGAATGGCCTTGGTGAGATCTGCTAAAGTCATCTTAGATATCTTTGGCTCCTTAGCAATAGGCTTTAGGGTCATTGGATGATGCCCCGATGCTTGCGAGCTAATAGATTTAGGCTCAACAGACACTCTTTCTCCTTGAACCATTAAATTATCCTCGAATTGGAACGCATTGGTGGTGACTGCTTCCCAAGTGGTGATACCTCTAATGACTAGGCCATTGTAGATATCCTCATGTCATAATCCCCTAATAAATTTATCAAGCAATTCATTATTATTGAAGCACTCATTTAGATTACAACCGAGAATTCAAATGCTTCAGGTGACTAATAAAGTCTCTCACCGATTCTCCTTCCTCTCGTTGGGCTTTCTGGAGCTTAGAGGTTACACCCCAAAGCACTCCCTCTTGTATGAATTCTTATAAGAACAGTCTCCTAAGAGTAGGGTAAATCGTTTTTTCTTCCACCCTTAGGGTTCTATACCAATCCCCAGCCTTCCCACTCAAGGTTAGGCTTAAAGAATTATTCTTATGCAGGTCATTGTGTTCTCCTAGAGAATCACATATTTGTTCAAACACTTCGATATGCTTTCTCACATCCCCGTCTCCACTAAATTTTTGTGTGAGCTTGGCTATTTGTACTGCCTTACTTGTAGGTTCTCTATCAGGCGTGTTACGCATATTCTCAGCAATAGATCGACCGATAGCTTGAGCAAATGTTGCCAAGTCACCTAAGTAGTAGGCACCACGGGTGGAGGTACTCCAGAGACTACATGTGGAGTAGGTATTGGCATTGGGCTTGGCGCGTAGGAAGGCCTTGGGTTCCACGTTTGGTACGGTGTTGTGCCATGTGGCAGTCCAAAGTTCATATGTGTGGCCCTAGGCATAGCAGACGTCGGATGTGACATGCTAATGATAGCCGGTATGGTCCGATAGAAATAAGAGGTTGGGTGTTGTGGTTGTGGAGCATATATAGTTGAAACAATGGGAGGGGTAGGGGCTACATGAGTATGAGGACCCATGGGTGTATACGATTGGTACACACTTGTAGGTACTGTTGTCGGCAATGAGCTACCATATAGCTGTGCTTTATTAACAAATGAGGTCCATGGCATGTTTCTTGGCATGCCCATCATTGGAATAGGCATGGTAGCCATGGTGTCATCAAGAGAAAGATTAGCTAGGCTTGGAAAAGTAAAGCGATCACTTGTAGGCTCAGATTGCACTGAGACCCCTGACGAAACAACATATGGAGGATCCATCGAGCTTACCAAGGGAGCCTCCATTTGCGGTAAGGTTGGTTGTTTAGACATCTCTGTATCCAAGAATCTCATGAGACCCGTTGAAGGCATGTGGATCCCCTTGTTCTATCTCTCTAGCTCAATAACCCTATGGATGACCTCACAAACTCTTTGTTGTTGATCCTCCACACTAGTATCACCTGATGTGGATTATAGGACATCTAACCAACCCACGTGATAGGTGTGACCTGTGTATAGGTCAGTTAGAGTTTTCGTTTGTAGTTCGTACTCCCAGTTCTCATTTAGGAATGCTCCATCTAAGCTTGAGGTGCTAGGGGGATCCTTTGAACTACATGCAATGGGGCTCTCTATGGGTTGACCCTTAGTGGTCACTAATTCAGGAGCACTCGATTTCTCTCCTAGCAAAGATATTGACATAGGAGTCTTTGCTTTTAACTCTCTTCATTGCTCCGCCTTGCGGAAGCTCTCAATTTCCTTTTCCCTAGCCGCAATGATATATCGCTCAACTTCTTGCACCTCGGCAAGGGTTCTACCATCAGGTAATATAACCTCAGAGGGGAGTAGTTTTGAAGAGGCAGGGGGTGCAGTGAATGGAGTATTCACGTGCACATTCTCTAAGGGCATAGGATCTACGTTGGTCATGAATGGCAAATTTACTTCGCCACCCCCCTCATATACATCGTTAGTTCCGTTAGTTCCGTGGTCGGAGCAAGTGGCTCTACTAAAGGTTTCCTTCAAGCGGGTAAGCACGCTTAGCCCGGACTGCGGGCCCGTGGCATGCATGTCTTGGCTTGAGCTCTCAGGATTAGGCATTGGGTAACCCTCCATGATGTCGTAGTCAGAGGAAGAGTCACTAGACGCTATATGCGGGTCCTGAGTGGTACTACCTTGGGTTCCCGCTGAGGGCCTAGAGCCTAAGGTAGAGGAATAATGAGTGCCCGCATAAATAGAAACACTCTCAATGTGCTCGTCCTCTAGCACACACCCAGAGTGTAGGTGCATGTGACCTCGACACTTTAGAGGTGTTGGTGAGTGCCTCTGGAGGCCACTCACCTAGTTTTTTTTTTTGGGTGTTTACAACCCAATTTTTTTTTGTTTTTTTGGTTCCTTTTTTAACCGAGCCACAGAATATGGCGTGCGATAGCTCAAAACGAGTGTCTTGGCTAGAGGGACATGCCGTGCTTTACAGCCCCCGGTTCGGTTACATACAGCCCTCAGAATCCTAAAACTAGTCTTTTCCTAGGTGAGGAGAGGGCTAGAATTAGTAAGTCCAAAGGGTGAGTGTGAAGGGGATGGTGGAGGACTTGGGGAACTTATCCCACATGCCCTCATTCCCTCTTGGGGAGGTAGGGTATATATATAAGAGTGAGTCTAGTATATATCATAAGACTGAGGATTGAGGCCTGGGCCTGGGCTTGGGCTTATGATCCCGATCCCGATCCAAAATTTTCATAAAACACACTCACGCCTTACGCTTAAATATTTTTGGTTTTTTTTTTGTTTTGTTGTGGTCGCCGTGCGCGTGGTTTCGGTGGCCTTTTTGGGCCACACACAAAAAACTTTCTACCTACACTAACCTAACCTTATCTCTTCTACAACTAACTACTCTGCTAACTAAGCTTAACTACTCTGCTAATTACTAATTGACAGTGAAGAGTGAATCTACCTACTCTGCTAACTGTTTACTCCTTCACTAGCTAACACACTAACTATGCAAACAAATAAAAACTGTGTAAACAGACATCGATAGAAACCAAGCTATCTATTAACTGTGTAAAAAACTGTGCAAGCAACCATTGACAAAAAACACTCTTTCACTACTAACACATTAACTGCTAATTGTGCTAGCAAGCATTGACAGAAAACAGAGATTGTGCAGGAAAAAACTTGCAGAAATTAACTTCTTCTTCTTCTTCCTTCCTAACTCAAAGACTCACAGAAGAAGCACAGAGTGTCTCTTGAGCGCTTAGTGTAAGGCGATTCCCTGGCAGTGGCGCCAAAAATGTGCGCGTCTGTCGCACGTTTCAATGCAAAGAACTTGCCAATACACTGTGTGAAAGCCACAAATGGTTCCAAGCATGCAACTAGCTTAAGCTAGTAAGCTCAAAGATGCCGATGGTGTGTCACTCACCGCTCTACGCTTGCTGTCATGGAGGATTCCTCACCGCGAAGAAGAAGGAGCCGCCGTTGCACCGAACTCAACCGCTTCACCACCGCCGTGCCGTCGTCGCAATGCTCGATCACACACACACACTCTCTCTCTCTCTCACGCATACACACACACACACACACAAGGAGATGGAGAAGAAGAAGATGGAGATGGAGCAAGAGCACTCTTCAATTGCACACATGAAAGAATAAGTGAATTTTAGGTTTAGTTGACTTTTATATAAACTCGCCCCATTCACACTTGGGCACCCATGCTTAGCCAACTAATCCCTCGAATGTTCCAGTTAGAGTGCACCTCTCATCGGCGATCACTCTTACCCTTGTCCTATTGGACCGACAAGCCCGGTACCTTGACTCTAACAAATAAATAATACGATGTCTGTCTTAGGTGATAGGAATGTGTGTGAGGGTTAACATAATGTCTTGCAGCTAAGTAAATCCCATTGGGCTATGACTCTCAATTTCTTAGGTTGCTTACACATCGGATGCCCACATTTGGGCACGTAGATGTGGAAGCCAGTAGGCCAAAAAGCATTGGCTGTGCATAATGGGCAGTGGACAAAAGCGTGCCCAAGCTTGGGTGGGGCTTGAGCTACTAAGACAAAGGGAATTCTCGACCAATACGCTATGCTGGCCTACTCAGAGACGGGTATTTTTTCCCTACGGATTCTTTCAAAACATGAAAAAGTTATCATCATTCAAACAAATAAAAAAACTTTGAACTAGAGACTTGCTCCATTGAATGCAACACAAAATCCACCGGATTAGGAAGACAACCCAATAATTGTGATAAGATGGCTTTTACTTAGAGCAGACCAACCATTGTGGAATGATCTAAAAAATGGAATATATAAACTTAATAGTATGGGTCATGCATCTCTCTTCATCCTCATCAAGGTTCAGAAAGACTCTGTAGCAGGTCATCACTCAACGATGATCGACGACTTTGTAGCAGATCAACTCTGTAGCAGATCGACGACTCTGTAACATTGAGCTACATAGGTACCATGCAGCAGGTCATCACTCCTCTCTAAGTCAATCCCGAGTACGAGCACGCTATATGTCCGCACACATGCAGAAGAACAATGTGCTCGTATCAAAGAGGTAGAAGACATGCCCATCATGCAACCCCTTGCGTAGTTGAGCATGAATATTCTATGCGGGGCTGTCGTTGCCATCTGATTGCTATGCCAATATGTCACTAGCATGCGCTATGCACGGATTCTGTAGTCACGAGCAAGGAAAAAGCTACAGGTGATTCTCCCCATGCCGCTAAGGACGCCTTCAACATACATTAAGCCAAAAGACCTCTCCTCCTCCATCTTTCCCTCTACGCCTCCACCCCACTCGCTGAGCATGTTGTCCGTCTACGCACGGCGTGCTCAACGAGTGGGGTGGAGGCGTGGAGGGAGAGATGGAGGAGGAGAGGAATGATTTTTTAGCAAAAAATCTACCTGGTCTGCTCCCGCCATCGTTTCACACTTGAGAAGTTTTCATCGTTTATCAGCAAAGTTAAAGGTTTATTAGCAAAATTTAGAGTTTTAAAACTTGGAGATCGTATTAATTTAATTATCAAAATTTATGTGGTCGAAAAAACCTAGGTTTTATGAAATCCACTGTAACATTTAATGGCCTAATAACTTGTGTGTAGCAGAAATTAGCATGAACATAGTGGGCATTTCATTAGAATAGATTCCTAATGAGAATTACAAGAGTGCTTGGGTGGAGAGAGCAACAAAAATCATAACACCTAGTTAGATAGCATCAACTTTCAAAAGAGAGAGAAATTAAGCTATTGACAATAGTTGAGGACCGGATTTGCATGGAGCCGGTCCCCCCTCCAAAAGGCTTTGTTTTATGGTTTCTCCCATCAAGAGAGACATTGTACAATACAATTCTTTGTGTTCCTTCAAGACTAGCTAGTGCAATGAAGATGAAAGCTTCATGCACTAAGCAAAACACTTAACAAACACAACTTTAATTATCCCCGTTCTTAGACCCAAGACCTCACACACCTTCGAAGATGGTGAGAGCTAGCAGGGTATGAGAGTAGATTGAGAGGAAGAAGGAGTATCTTACGAGAAAGATGTACATCTCCTCACATAATCACTCATATTAGCATAGCTTAGCTTAGTAATTAGCTTGGTAGAGGAGATGAGCATGCATTGAAGCTTGGCTCTTGGTTGGATTTGCACCCACATGCCAAGAGAGTGTTGATGTAGGCTTCTATCTCACAAGCTTGGAGTAGGTGATGAGCTCTCCATTAAAGCTTGGGAAGAGACAGTCTTCTCTTTCTTCACACATGAGATTGTGTGAGTGTGTGTGTGATAATGCCTTGCAAAAATTAGCCCCCTCTCTCTCTCTTGGGCGAGCCCTCTTGCTATTTGCTCTTGCTGAAGCCTCATTGGCCCTCCCCAAGTCAAGCCAATCACACTTAAGCAGCATAAGTGATAGCCTTTTGACATGTGTCCCCCTTTCCCCTTTTGTGAGAGCTTTAGGTAATTAAATAATTAAACTAAACTCTCATTGGACCCCTTTGCCTCCTGGCCAATAGGAATCAGGCAAGCCATTGGGCTCCTGAATGCTCATTGGACCCCTTGGGAGACTGCCCAATAGTCTTCTAGGAGACTTAACTCTCATTGGTTTATTTTATTAAATGTTTTTAAATTAATTAAACTAGATCTACTCTAGCTTGATTCTCATTGGTCCACTTCAAGGGTCATCCAATAGAAACTGGGCACACCTTGTGGGCATTTGGCCTAGGGAGCTGACATGTGTCCCTCATTCCCTTTGTGTAAAGGGAGCCTGTGTGTGTGTGTGTGTGACTTTCTCTCTCATCCCATACCTTTAGGGCTCGCCCCCTCCCATGTAGGGACGTGCAAAGACTTTTTTTACACACACAAAGCATGCAATTTCCCCTAGGTTTGACCTTTGGACACAACCTTTGAATTTTGGAACCTTAGCATTTTGGAAGTCTTAATGGGCTGAACCTTAGGGTCTTTTTAGCCCATTGTTGCACATGGCTCTTTTGCAGATGGCCCCCCCTTATGATCCCTATTTTCCCTCCTTTGGATCCCTACTGAGGCCGGTCTGCTAGCTTAACCAATATTCTAGCTTTTTCTCGCCTGACACTTCCCCACATTAAATGATCAATTTAATATGAGAAAATCATTTAGGAGAATT
Organism: Adiantum capillus-veneris; assembly: GCF_014529385.1. Taxonomy (NCBI): domain Eukaryota; kingdom Viridiplantae; phylum Streptophyta; class Polypodiopsida; order Polypodiales; family Pteridaceae; genus Adiantum; species Adiantum capillus-veneris. Next base: position 85,583,965 of record NC_140944.1, read on the forward strand.
AGATATTGATTATTATGACATTACCTCTCTCTTGAAATCATAGTCGTCCTCGACTATGGTGTAGAGAAGATAAAGCATATTCATGAGTCCTTTTCTTAGCGGGTAGAGGATCCCTATGTTACCCTACAACATCATTCCACAATGGATGACTAGTCCATTTGGCGCTTGAGAGCCGGAGGCTGCCGCAAGCATGTCTGCACATTAGTCTTATCAATCTTCCATAGTAGAGTGACAAGCTCTACTTGGTGTTTGGGAGACGTCGTCTTCTTAAACTTGATCTAAGCATGCATACTACTTCATTTTTGTGCACAAATAAAGAAAAAGAGAGTCTTATAAGACAAAAAACTTTGTTCATTTTTAACATTTTGTACATTTGCTTACTCTTGGGAAGCATTGTAAGCATTGACAAGGTTTAGGTTATCCTTTAATTGTATGCCTTGCATCCATTTGTGAGGCTTCATTTTGGCATTTCCCAGTAAGACAATCTCCTCAATGGCATGATTTTTTCCTTGTTCTATTTGGGACCCTAAAGATTAATGATTTTGGCGAATTTTTATTTGAAATGATGGTAGTGCTTGTAGCATGTGCAAAATTGTTTTGAGTATTTAACTTTTACATGTGAAAAAATAGTACTTTTTTTGTTAAAGCATTGTAGGTTTCTCTACAAGAATGACATACATAGAAGTTCTTATTAGGTTGTAGTTTTTTTAATACACTAATGTTGTTGTTGTGAAGGGATTGTACATGTATCAAACTTGCAAAGATAGATAAAACTTAGAAACATCTAAGTGAACACTCTAGTTTGAGCATGCAACTTAGGAAGACCTAAACTATATGAGAAGCTCCAAATGAAAAGCTTTCAAAAAATTGACACTCCTCGCTTTTTAAGGTTGAATATTTTGCATACTTTTTAGTGAATTATAGCATCCAGAGTAAGTTTGGTTAAGAAAGCATGAGAGAACACTATTAAAAGGATTCAAAAATCTCTAAAAAGAGGATGCAATGGTATTTTTGTATGCAGAGGGTAAAAGGGGCTTGCGGCGTACTCGTGTGCATGCATGCAGTGATGGAGAAGAAGAAGAAGGGTGGATGGACATGGGTGACCGAATACTGGCCAATGACTGTCCCAGAGTGAGGCACGCCATCCCCAACAACCTCCCACTTAAAGGCAAATGTGTGGATAAGTGGACCTCTAGGCACATCGTAAAATATACAAGATAGAAAGAGCATATTGCTCAACTTGTGCCCATTAGCTCTCTCAAAGTACATGCATGTCATTGTATAAGCTCTATCAATGTGAAAAAGTGTATATCTCCACTATAGTACATATGCATACGTTGTAGATATCCTACAATGGCTTGTATAGATCCACAATGCGTCATACTAGTGTCAATCATCACTTGACTGACAATCCCAACTGCAAATACTCCCACTGCAACTGCTATCTCGAGTCTCAACTCTAAAAGTCGTACATGAGACTCCTAAAAGCTAGCAAAGTATGTGCAACCCAAGCTATTCTAGCCACCTCAACACTATTTGCATCAAATCCATCATCACCATCACAACTAGTCATGTATGGAAGTGTCAACTCTGACTTCTGGAGGACCACCTCCCCCTCATCCATAGGGGTTGGATTCACATATCCTCCCTCCCCCTCATCCATAGGGGTTGGATTCACATATCCTCGGTGCTCACATAAGCATATTAGTCTCTATAATGAGAATATCCAAAAACTTCATATCACCCATCCTCCATAGTAGAAGGCATCTCTATTCTAAGAGGATCTCTTGTGTCTCCCCAGAGCATGGCCACTCCAACTTTGCCTCTAAAAACACATCATGCACAGTAATCTGGAGAATCACGGGAGAGATTCTTCTTGTCTCTAGTTGACATGTATGCAACCAAATTGATGCCAATCTCTTTCGTACCTTGATACATGCAATGGATAGACTAAGCCACTCCGAGCTCTCCTTGCAATGACTACCAATTTGCAATGCATCTAAAAAGACTGCTCTCTAGGCAATATCTGACACCCACAATCTGCTAATTGTTTCACTGAGATCAAACTCTATCTCATCTGAGAAATGTAACACACGTCTCAAAGTATATATGATGCACCGCTCGACAATGACATACATTCATCTCTTGCTCGTACAATGTCAAACACTAAACCAATGGCCAAGTGGACTCGAACAAACCTCCCACTAAACAAAGTGTTAAACCACTCACAACATGGTGTGACGTGCAAAATTGTAACCAATGGATAGAGATATGACATGTGTTAGACATAAAAGCATGAAGAACATTGGAGGTAAATGTGACATCAGTAGTATGCTGAGCCACCTCTCTAGCTTGTGTCAAAACCTTTTTTGCATCTCACATACATCATTGTTATTGTTTCATACGTTAAAAGAAATGACACCCAATGTGCCTTGTGTGACTACAATGCCAACAATGCAAGTATCGACATGAACAAGATTTTTGTCTCTCTAGAGTCATCTTTGCAAACTCTGAAATGTCACACATATCTGCTAGATGGATGTCAAGAAACCAAAACTACGGCAAGAAATCATGGGATAAATCTAGTAGTATCCCTTGTAAATTGAGCAAAATCTCAAGCAAACACTCAACCATAAAACTGCATCAAAGATGCCAAAGCGGGAGATTGCCTCAACCACTACACAATCATAACCTGATCAATTGTATCAAAGTGATGCTTGCATATGTGTAAAACGGCTCTATAATAGGTATGTACTGTAAAATCCACAACTCAATGTAAATCTAGGGAGTAACCATGCATAGACAATTTCCAACATGGGATTAAGAACCGTAAACAAATTTATTAAACTAATTGATCTCAATCCAAGGACAAACAACACTCAATCAAGCATAACGCACATAAGCATAACGCACATAAGCATATACACAAGTAATGAGCAAGCATAGTGCTTAAAATACATCCCCTAAAATTGCATACAATAATATGAGAATGGTGCAAAATCTATACATAGAACCTATTGACTTTGTAAAGCCAAGACCTATGGTTGGTGTGTATCTATACGTACCTGTAGCCACAATCAGCTATACATAGAATTTGTAGAGCCTATAAAGCTAGAACCTATGCTTGGTGTGTACCTATATGTACATGTAGCCACAACAAGCATACACTACACTAACTCCTACAAGAGTGATAAAATGACAAAAAATCTAACCAAGGGAGAGTCAAACTCAATCACTATCAAACTGGGAGTAAATTGATCACCAAAGCATGAGAGAGTAAACCGTTGATACTGAGGCAGTCCGAGGCGAGCGACAAGAAAAATGACCTCTAGACACTCCTCAAGGCTCCCATGCTCCTCATTTGGGATGTGGTGGCCAAAAGCACAAACCAACATCCAAACCCAAGGAAGAAAAGAGGCACCACCTAGTTATGGAGGCGAATCAGGATGCAATAGATTTTCTGTCACGATTGAGAAGAGACAACAAAACCCAAGCAAGAAAAGAAGCACCACCTAGTTATGGAGGTGAACTAGGATGCAAGAGAGTTTTTGAGACAACAAAAACACACACAAAAGTAACTCGTAAAAGCATGCATCAAGCGAAGCACAATGAAGTAGAGTATGACATACTAATTCATTGTTTGAAGATGTACATTGGTCAAGAGATACAACGTCTCATGGTAAAGGGGGATGCCCTTCTCATTGTGAAGAAACTTTTAGGTATTTAGGCATGTAAGAACGAAAGCCTAAGGACAAAAGTTCATGCCATCCATATAATATTTAATCAATATGAAGAGGTGCAACTGTATCATATTCCTAGGAAACAAAATGAGGATGTTTATTTACTTACACAAGAAGTGGTTGCATGTGTTGAGAAAGAAGTGTAGATCATCATGGTGGTAGCAACTATCAAGCAACCAAAATACCATGGAATGGATTCATTGGCTCCAATTGTTGGCCACATTTTGGAGGGAAAGTTGCCATAAGGCTTCACAAAAGCTTAGAAGAGGAGGCTCATAAGAAAGCAAGTTCGCATTAAGTTCACATCTTCCTAGCAGGTTGTATAAACTCATATTCTTTTACAAAAAAAAGCTCACGAATGAGCCAACAGAGATCACCAAGAATTTGGAACCACTTACATTGGAAAAGAGGCCTTTTGATGGTACATGAATGTACAATCATCTAGGGGGAGGGCTAAATGATAGCCATTTTTTGGCTATCCACATTTGCAATAGGGCGCTACCTTGTCCTAGAAAAATCACCTAAAGACTATGGCTACTCTCACTTGAATCAAGGCCAAACAAGTTTTTTTCCTAATTCCATTTAACAGTACCCTTTTGTATATGAAAATGCGAGAGAAAATGAAATTTAATAATCCCTTCTACTGCATTCACTTGATAGTTAAATATTTATTAAGTGACCCTCCTGAATTTTTTTCCATCATGTATATATCTCATAGTTGAGAATTATCCTCCTCCATATACATGTTAATGATCAATTGAATGTCCATGTCATGCTCTCATGCATGGGGGGGCTCACTCTTAAAGCCTTTTGCAGTGAGAAACGACAGGTACTCTGGTGAGAAATGGCAGGTACTCTGGTGGAATTTTTGGTGCCCATTTCCAATTTGAAACCCAAGAGCTCAGCAATATCTACAAATTTTTTCATGATTTTTGGAGCTCGTGGTTTTGAGATTTTTTTTTTTTTTTTGTGGACCTCATTGTACCGACAACTTCACACAAGGAGTCATCCTAGTCTCTTTCACTCCTTACACACTTCCACATACACACACCGACTCATCCTCTCCCTCACTCAAACCTGCAAATTTCATCTTCTCTCCCACCCTCTACTCCATTTTTCCTCTCCTTACTTCCATGTTTCTACACATTTATATGCTCCTACATCTCTCTACAATCATTTCGATCTTACCACTCCTCTTTAACCTTTTCAAAATCATTTAAAATCACCAATAAATCTCAAGTTTAACCTTTACAAAATCACAAAAGCTACGAGGAGGACCACATTTACTAGCTGCTCCATCCATCGGTGTACATAAATGAACTTTTCATTTGCATTGGTCCAGTTTTTTGCAAACTCTATGATATAATTTATCCATGGCTCGTTGAAAAGATCCATCGATGAACAAGGTAAAATTATTGGGGATACTCTTAGGTGATGGCAATGGTAGGGTCTTTACTTCTGGCACTTTAATCTTCTTTTCATGCACTCTATAAGTGAGAATCCCTACCAATTGTGCACACACATTATCTTTTACCTTGAAAGAGTATTGAAACTCTTGCAATTCCATAATCCACTCCGAGACCCTAGTACTAATTAAGATTCATTTGAGATGAAACTCGAGAGAACAAATTTTTTGCAGTGAAAATTACATTAGGTTTTGGTAATAGGTAGTATCTAAGTTTTTTCACCGCAAACATGAGAGAAAGCAACATGAGCTCTACTTATATGTAACCCTTCTCCGAAGCATTCATGACCCTACTAGCAAAGTAGATGGATCATATCCTGGTACTGTGGGAATCTTGTTATAACAAAACAACACCCACAATATACTTCTCAGGGTCGGCTACCTCATTTAGTATCTCATCTTGAAATGAAAGGGGAAAGTGATCTCGCTTTGTTTCCTCGTTGAGCGGCCTATAGTCAATACATACTCTCCACTCTCCATTCTTTTTAGCAGTGACCACAACTGGAGAGACCCACTTTGAATTCTCCATTGGATAGATAAACCCTGCAACTAGAATCTTTCTTGCCTCCTTGAGTAGAGCTTTCTCCTTGATGACTCCTCCTTCGTAGCTTTTGTGCCTTGGTGTGGCCGGCCTCGGACTTTGACTTGATATTGTGTTGAATAACATCTACTCCATGCACATTTGTATAGTATTTAGCAAAAATCCTCAGAAAATTCCTTAGCACACATTTGAATTCCTCTATTTCTTCCTTGTAAGTGTTTTTGACAGCATACCTTATAGAATTCCATCAACCTGCATACTTTGGTTCTCATTGGAGACTACCTCCTCCAAGCCTTGACATGAGGTCTCTTGGTTGTTTGGCCTAAACCTTATCCTCATGACTTCAATGGAAGACTCCTCTTTCATGATGCTACCACTACTTTCTTCTTCTAAGGTGCTCTCGATCGAGTCTTCCTCCGTGTCACTTTGATATTATTCTTCATGGAGCACCTTTTGATGTTGCTCCTTCATGTCAAATACAACCTTCTTATGATTTTCATTCCTACAAATCAACCTCTTGCTTTCTCAATTCTGCAAAAGCTCACATTTTCATTAGCCGTGGTCTTTGTGGGATAAATGTACGGCCATAACCCTTGGTAGACATAACATAAAAATCAACTGCTTTCTTAATGTCAAAGGCCTCCACCAAAAAAAAAAAACAAATCCTTGAATATGTAGCTTTGCTATTGTTTGCCATTTTGACTTTAATTTCAGGCATCTCATGGATGTGTGTGCCTAGTCTTTGCATGAGACCCTTTGTCATGCTGCGAATTTGTGCACCCCCATCCACTTTCCTAACCAACTTTCTTTTGATGTAACAATTTGGAGCATGTGTCATGTTCTCATTTATTTTAGCTTGTGTCATTTCATAACAAGCACATTCTCTTTCTTTTTTCTCCTAGTGCTAATTGCCTTTGCTTAAATCCCTCCTAGTTTGTGGACACAATGTAATAAATTGAGGCAATGAGATATCAAGACCCTTATCTCTCATATATTCCAAAATGTCATATGAGCCATATCATGTCTAAGTGGCAAGTCTTGGAGATTGATACAACGTCAAGTTCTCTTGATTTCCTTGGTCTCCTTCATCTTCTTGCCTCGTCCATGGTCACTTTGTGATGTGACTCCTTCCTTCTCCTTACCTTTTCCACGGGTAAACTTGACGCCATTTGATTTCATGTCTAACTCATTTAACTTCGTCACCTCTACCACATACACATTTGAATCCGGCAAAGATAGGCCTCCTTCTACTCCTCCTCGTGGTTGAGGTCTCATTGCATTTGGTCTCTGCAAAAGCATGGGTTGTTGACTCGTACCTTCCCCTTCATTCATCACTAGATACTTGAAGTTAGGCCTCCTTGACTCCCCACAGGACCAAAGGAAATTTTATACCACATGCCAAGATTCTTCGTAATTTCAACACTACAATACCTGTCTCGGTCACGGCTCTTATTCTTTTAACTTATTTGCTTGTTCTTTGGGGCCAACAACTTGTGAAAGGTGAATTAACAAGTTGCACAAAAATTTGTTGGATAACCTCAGTCTTCACCTCGGACATCTCCTTAGAAGTTGATGCATGTTTGTTATCGTTTAGGACCCTCTATCGGAAGCTCTCCTTTTTTTTAAATTATGTGTCATTTTCAAAGTTAGCAATATTCCTCACTCATATAGCCCAAAGACGTAGACACTCCTACTTGTGGGTGTTGTAATCATCTAGGTATTTTTGCTTGTGGCAGTTTTTTGCCATAGTTTTTGAGTTTAGGAGTTGAAAAAGTATCACTTGAAGTGATGCAAAACATCTTTATAGCTTCTCCTAATAACCTCAAACAGGGAGGAAAACGAAGTACTAGAATCTTTTCTCAAAACTATTTCAAACATTTCTATGCATCCCTGATCACCTACCACCTATTTATGCAGCAAACATTTTGAAATTTGCTAAAAACAGCTATGCATGTTCACCAAGATTTTCAAAATAGAACGATGCTCTGATATGTAATGTTCGATCACTATTGAAACAATTTCAAATTGAAAACATGTTTCTTTCTTTTTTCCTTCTTTAAAGAACTTATATACACATTATTTGCTAGGTTACAATCTATTCTATAACAAAATAAAAACATGCACTTCAAATGATCCGAGATAGTCAACAAGAGGCAAGATGACAGGTTGTGGAGATGCAAGAATGTTGCCTACCCTTTGAGCGCCAAACTTAAACACCATTTGTTGTTGAAAATGATCTTCCTACTAATTGTGATGTTTATTCTAATATGTTGTGCAAAGTGAAAAAGACAAAAACACCATATTAGTATTTCATACCCATTTTTTATTCAAGACATGGCAAAAAAAGCAAAAGGTTTATACATAACAAACAAGCTTTAAATCACTCAAGAAAAACTTCATAGCCGATGATGCCCAAGGTTAGCTACAAATTGAAGTATGTTTTATGCCTTGTTTGAGGGTTTGTAACGCTGATATTTTTTCTCTCTTACTTTGCTTTGCTACATGCCTTGACTCCCACATTCCATTCCAAGATGGTGAGACTACGCAATTGCAATCACGTATGAAAGGCAAGGAGGCCACCTTTTGATCATTCTAGGCCTACTCAAAGATGAGTACAAATGAATAATGATAACATCACCATGGCACAAATAGCCTCGTTATCATATCATAGCAACTTAAGAGAATTATTGTCTTTAATATGTTAGACAAGGATTAACAATAAGTCTTAGTCAAATTATGCAAAGGTAGATACCTAGCAAGAGACTAATTGGAGAATTTACAAGAACACTAGGCATTCTTCTTCTCGTAACGAGGTAGCTCAATTTGTAATGGATAAAAATTGAAAAGTGATACAGATTGAGCTACATCGGGGTTCACTAATGTCTTAGTGAAATTACAAGAGAGCCATCAAAAACCACTATATGATCCTCTAGGAGGTTGAATGAGCCAAAAACATATTTCTCAATATAGACTTATATACCTTCATCATTGACCTCCATCTTCACATCTCTCTACAACAACACCCTCTTCTTATCAAAACATCAAGACTAAGCAATATTTGCTCAACATCTTTGACCTCTCCAAAGAAATTTCCCTCAAGCTTGTTGTTTTCATCCCCTCCACTATAGTAGGCTCCTCTGCTACATCTACCTTTAATTGGGTCCATGCCATTGTCAACTATATCAAGGAATGAAGGAGATTGGGTGTGTTATAGGTATTGCTGACCCAGACTGAACTCAAGTATCCCTACCCACCTCAAAATTCTTCTCCTAAACATTCAGCATTGGCATTCCACTACAAAAGAGGAAATCTCTTCAAGGAGGAAAATATAAAGTATACCGAGTCACTGTCAAACTATCAGGACTAGGTTTGTACAAGATGTAAACATCGCTCCTCTCTGGAACATTCCTTAAGTGTTCACATTGTATAGTCTCTTATAACATGGAGGTTTTGCAAATAGGTAAGCTTGTATATGTGTGCCACATTATTAATCATACAAAGGTTACCTAAATTTTTGGAATACACGACTTCATAGTCACATAGCGATGCTGAACAGGTCAAAATTGCAGAATTGCGAAGTATACAAGTATCAATGGTTACAAAGAAAATCGAGTATGATTATACTGAGTGAGTGCAATGTTAACATGCCTACTACATTGTTATGTAAAACAAGTGATGTGTGTGCGCACCAAATCGATCTTTCACATATACTGAGTGTGATTATACTAGGTGCAAATCTTAATGTGCTTACTATGTTATGCAATGCGTGTAGTGAGTATGAATGTGTGTGTGCGTGCATGCATGCACAATATACAAGAAAAACACTCCATGTGTGTAGATGCACACATTCTACAATGTCTGCTAACAACCAAACGTCAATATATTTTGACATGAGGCGAGTATGTTGCTTTTCTAACAATTCTTAAGACAAATTATTAAGTACAATGTACCTTTCGGGGAGCTCGAATTTACCTTATTTTAAATGATACAGTTCAGCTAGAGCATTAGGATAAGAGACCACATGGCAAGCTATGATCAGGTAAGAAATGTCCCACCAGGGTTGCTAAATAGCAATTACTCATTCCACATGCAATGCTGACCTGCAAGAGGTTTACCTGGTGAGCTAAATGTTAATAACTATCATTACACTCTATGTGTAGGTCATCTAATTGGACCCATCCCGTACGACAATTGAACCTCTTGCCGTCAAATTTTTGACTCATCCATCTCTGCATTGCGCCATACAACAAATTAGAGTACACAGAGTTTAAGCTCACCCTTCTTAGATGAACTCAGCCTGAGAGAGAGTTTAAAACCAGAACAATCAAACTTGTTTTGTGAGGACTGCAGTCAATGATGATAAGATGGTATGATGTAAATGGGCACCGTAGGACATCTATACAACGACTTGTTTGCTTAATCGGAGACATCGTCCTGCATATCAAGCAAATAATATTCAAATTTAATACCTTTCTCAGCTACCATCCTCAACAATCAACTGAATAATAGGTGCATGTGATATGAGACAGCATAAAATCCCATGAAAAAAGAATTGACACATCCCCAAGAAATTGTGCTGATCATAAAACATAAGCAAATCAAAGACCTGCTCAGTAGACAAGGCATCACTCTCTGGATTAGAAGGTTGGCGTAGAAGAGTCCGCTCTTGCTCATATTGCTGATGCTGCATGTACATAATAGGTCTCTGGGCAGATAGTTCACAAGGCTGCAATCAATAAAGTTACACACCTTACCGTCGTAACCATACATAAGGTCTAGAGTCATACATGAAAACAATCATTAACAGACCTCTTGTACGTTTAGCCTCGTTGGCGGAATCTGCCTGTTTTGAGCGAACCCCATGTGGGCAAAGCCTGCCATGTTTCCACCGTAAAATGGCATCCCATGTAGCTGACTCATTCCTGCCGGGTATTGCAAAACAGTAGTATTTGTTGAAGGCCCCATCTCTGCAATTCCCAGTCCCAAACCCATCCCCATTCCTGCTGCATGGCCTATTGGCACTCCAAGGCCAATGGAATGAGGTTGTGCCATATGCATGAGCGGTTGAGGAAGGTTCATTGGCATCATCATTGGTGACGCATTTAAACTGTTTCTCATCGAAACCATCTGCACCGTGGAGAAAAAACATATGCTCAGTCACCCGATGATAGCAACTCTACTTGAGAAGAAAAGCAAAAAATTTAACAAAGTGCACATCGGAAGCACCGACATTTCGAGCAAGCATTTTAAGACATGATTAACTTTGAAACTGGTGCTATCTTGCTGCCAACACTTATACGGACATACATACATATATATATGATGCATCTTTTTATCTTTGGGTATTTCTATCTCTAGTTACTACTTACAAATGTATGACACATGCGGACATACATATGCACATACACATACATGTAAGAACCAACTTTGAGGAGCATAGGGCAATTTCCTTATGGTGTTAATTGTACGACCTTAGCAAGACAATTAATCATATATACCTGCAACTGCATCTGTAAAGTCTTCATATACTCAATTGCCTCATCCAGAACAGAAGCCTTGTCGGTCTACAGATTACCTTGAAAACACTATGTTTTAGAAGTTTTAGAAGAAAATGAGTAATACAATCACAAAAATCATACAGCAGTTAGACCTTGCTTGAATTCGGGATAAGATCTTGCAAAGCCTTGATCTTCTCATTGATTCTGTTGCGCCGGTTCTGCTCAGATCAGCAAAACAAGTGAGATGAAAGATGGTATGGTCATCAATAAAGCTCGGGGGGTCCAATATTAAGAACCCCTCTATGTAACATGCCTTCGCCGGATACTTAAGAAACCCCTCTGTTTAAATGTTGATATGAATAGATTGACACTGATAAATTGCTCAAATTTTCCTGTTGAACTCACGTGATACATGGACATGATTATATACTAGGACCCCCCTGAGCAATGGTGACGAGAAGCCTGATCTCACCCATAGACGGAGTCTTTTCCTGAGCCCATACACTAGTGTCCCTTCCCCGAGTAAAACCCACGTTTGTCTTACAACATAATTTTCAACAGTTGTAAATACCTTGCAATGATTTATTGATATTCTGAAGAGAAAGTGACAAAAACACACATTCTGATACCACATTCACACAATTTTACCTGCCACTTTATGTACCAATACCTCGGAAACTAAGGGGGACCAAGAGAAACCCAGCTTTAAGGAATTCTTAATACCTGATTTTCTTTGGCCATAAGTTGTTTTCTCTTGTGAGAAAAGAGAGAAAGAGTTACCCTCTCAGAAAGATTATGAACTTCAGCAACCCTATTTCTTTTTGAAGGAAGCTTGCACCGCTTTCTCGTGTCCATTGAATCATCCTCGGCATCAGCATAATCCTGGACTCACAAAGACTTGAGTTGTAAGACATCAAATATTGTAAAGGAATCTCAGGTATTGATCATACTTCATTCAAAAGCTCCAAGTCGTCCTGCTTGTGCGGGAATTTCCCACTATATAAACTCTCCCGGCCACTTAAACTCATGCTTGAATGAGATACTCCAGAGCAAGACGTGGACGTCTTTGCACACCTTGGGTCAGCCCGAGCCACCGTCTTGTCCTGCGCAAGCTGCTCTTTACATATATGCCACACTTGGACCCACATTCTCTTGTGAAGTACAATCAATAAATTCCACATACCTGTTCTATGATACCAATACCCTCCTCTGTTATTCGACTTGAATCAGTATAATGTGTATGCGAATGTGTGTCATACTCTGTTCTTGCTCTCTTGGAAGAAGAAGATGTAGCCGACTCAGATAATGTGTGCTTAGTTCTAATAAATGGAGATGACTCGAACGCATGATTCGGTTTCATGTTTCTGGCATTTTGAAGCGGCTTGGGAACTGAGGCCGGCACCGAAGTTACCGGCAAGGCTGGCTTTATTGGCTGGCCCTTAAACTCTTTGCTGCAAGCATCGATGGCATGATATGGAGTACCTGGTTGCATCAATGTTTTCACATTGTTGTATACACCTTTGCTCATTCCTGAAGAGATGCCAGCAGCTCGTGCTGCTCCCTGTGCGAGAGCTTCCTCAGCATTGACATCACTTGATGACCTGGAGATCATAGTAGTCTCCATGTGTTTCCCCAAATGCGATGCATGTGGCATACTTCGTGGTTCGCACGTACTGACTCCTACACCTGCTGGAAGGTCCTTCTCTCCCTGAGAATCCACTTCTAAATTTGACTTAACAGTCACCTCGGGGGCGGCTGGAGCCAATGCTGACCATCCTCCTTGGTAAACATCAGAGAAATAACTCCTGTCTAATGCATCGTCTGTTGGATATTGAAGCCATGTGAGCAATTCCTCTTCGTAGAAACCAGCTGAAGGAGAGCTGAGGTTCCCTGGCTTGGACGCTGATTTATTTGTAAAAGGCATTGTAGGGGCTTGTCAGAAAGCCATGGGTCCCCACTCCGTCATCAATTGGTGAAGCACAGGACGTCACAAATGGAGTCTCCAGCGATGGAGCTTGAGGGAAAAGAAAACTCCGATGAGGGTTTACTTGTAGTTTCAGAGAACTCAAATTCAAAGGGCAACCTTAACAAGGGACAAAAACTGCTGTGAAGAGCTACATATATGCAAATCAATGGAGCAAAGTAGAATGTATAACAGCATGAAAGGCAAAAAAGACTGAAATGTAGAGTGAAGACTAATGGTACATTGCTCACCTGTGTCTAGAAAGCATGAGATTAGCTCTTGGTATAATACCGAAATTTGCGCACGTAGATCTCCATCAGACCTGCACCTCCGCTAAGCTAATCAGAGAAAGATTAGAGCCTCTTTCTACAGCCCAAGATCATCCATCGTCCGCCAGCGAAAGAAGACCAAAACCCATGTGAGGAATCAGAATTGCAGGTTTGCTAGTCTCTTGTAAGCAGTTTGCAGTACATTTGTAGAGAGAGAATGTGTGTTTAAGCTTCCAGGGACGGACGGAGAGAGAGAGAGAGACAGAGAGAGTCCTTCCCAGCACTAACTTAGCTCAGGCTTGCAAACACATTTCACGGAAGCTCCGTTGCGTAAACATCTTCAGCCTCTCTCTCTCTCTCTCTCTCTCTCTCTCTCTCCCTCTCTCTCTCTATATATCTGGTGGCAACTGTTGCGACACGTAATATCGCGCCTGTGCCACGTGGACCGACGCTTGTGGCTGTGCTTGATATGCTGCTTTCCACTTGGCTTGTGGAATAGTAAGATATGTCTTGTCCACGTCAGAATTCAGTACAAGCACTTGTAACCTAACCACGTTTCACCCTCAATATTGAATTGCATTTTCTCTCGTCTCTTCCTGAAATGACTCCTTTCTTTTGGCCAAAATATATCACGAGCAGCTTTGCTTCACATTGCCCTGCCATTGTAAATCGTGCCTTAACTCAGTTAACTCTTGGAGATGCATGGACTCATGGACATGGACATGGACATGGACATGGAGATGTTGATAACAAAGTTTGTCCTCAAGTACAGCGTAGTCCCCCAAACTATGGAGGCATCTTTGCATATGCTCATTGCTCTTTTTGTCTCTTTAGTTTCTTCCTGGGGAGGAAGGTCTCTCTCTCTCTCTCTCTCTCTGTGTGTGTGTGTGTGTGTGTGTCTCTCTCTCTCTCTACGCGCACGCGCATGCACATGCGCATCAATGGAGGAGATGGGAGGGTACACGATAACTTTTAGACAAACTAGTGTGTGACCCGCGCGCTTGTTGCGGTCAAGAAAAGCCTTGGCCATTCGGACACACACACACACACACACACACACACACACACACACACACATTTGTAGATGTGGATAAGTGTATGTATGCACACAAGTGGAGAGAGTGGATCACTCCAAAAATATGACAACACTTTCTCTCTCTCTCTCTCTCTCTCTCTCTCATATTAGATCATGAGATCAAGATTTTTCAAGTAGATCTTTGATATCTAGTTGCATCAATAAAAATTCTCTTTCCCCCCCCCTCGCCACTCCCCCCCCCCACCCCACACTCTCTCTCTCTCTCTCTCTCACACACACACACACATACACAAAGTTTTGAGGTAAAGACTTGTCAAGTACATTTTTGAGATCTCTCTCCCTGAATAAAAAAAGGAAACTACACTAACCATTGACTGCGGTGGATTGATTAGCAAAATTCCCTTTTAAAAACCAACTCTTAAATTAAAGACTTTTCAGGTTAAAAATTTGAGATCTGTTAGTGTGTTCCTATGATATTAAAATCTCTCTCTCTCTCTCTCTCTCTCTCTCTCTCACACACACACACACACACACACACACACACACACACATGCTAGTGCACAACCCCTCAATTACCCTCTTTGTTTCCCTCCATCAATATTTATCTCCCTATGGGAAAATTCAAGCCCATAAGGAGCTACCACTATTCTCTCTCTCTCTCTCTCTCTCTCTCTCTCACACACACACACACACACACACACACACACACACACACACACACACACACACACACACACACATGCATACTGACATTCAACCCCGCGATCACCCTCTCTGTCTCCCTCCATCAATCTTTCTCTTTTGATGGAAAAATGGAAGCCCATAAGGAGCTGCCACTCCTCTCTCTCTCTCTCTCTCTCTCTCTCTCTCTCTCTCTCTCTCTCACACACACACACACACACACACACACACACACACACACTCAAACTTAGGAAATTTTAATTGGAAGCATGCCATACAAATTGTCTCTACAAAAAGGTATATGTAATACAATTCTGACAATTGATCCTTGTTGGTATCTTCTCCAATAAGGAAATGCTCAGTTGCAGGGCATTGATCTCTTTATGTGGAATAAGTTTTCAAGATAAAAAACCCTTCAAGCAATCGATGTCTCTATATGAAATAAATCTTCACTGAGTTCTATGTCAAAATGCGATGTCTTATTAGCACAAATGTAAGAGCCTCTCTCTCTCTCTCAAAAGTCGTTGAAATCATTATCTAGATACCCAAATTCTAATGGTAATATAATTTTGCTCACATCACCTAATCTCATGAATTCAAAGATGCAATATCAAATAACACTTTTCATTTCCCTCAAATGAACCACCCTTTGTTTTATTTCAATCCTCAAAAATACGACCTCAGTAGCCAATAGTGTAACCATATCAATCGAGCACAATAGTTTCTCCCTCTTTTGGTGTTCACAACCTTGGGTACTTGAATTGTAATCAAGACTATATCTGTCTATTAGGATACTTCATCTTTGGCTTTCCATAATCTTTCCCTCGCACGAATGACATGTCTACAAACTCTAACACTGACACTCTTTTATTTTATGGAATATGTGAAAGTCGAAGTAGCGAGTGCTAGTTAGATAAAGCATTATTATAAAAAAATGCATCTCCCTTTTTCCTTGAAATGGTATGTAGTTGCTTTAGGAAGGCTGCTAGTTTACCAAGGAATCTCTCTCTCTCTCTCTCTCTCTCTCTCTCTCTCTCTCTCTCTCTCTCTCTCTCTCTCTTGCTGGTGTCCCATGCAAGGGTGTAACAAATTTTTGATAGATGCACCTCTCCCCTTTGTGCATATCTTGCGCTCAAGGTCGTGAGAGAGTGATCGTGGATGTACTTAGTGTGCATCTTTTTAGTGCCTCTCATGCCCTTTGATTTTGGGTATGTTGGAAACCTGTGTTTACAAAAATAAACAGATTTTAATCTACCTTCAACCGGCTAAAATTATAAAACTTGGGCTACATTCCAAGCTTGCCTTGAATAAAATCAATAAATTTTGCAAGTGTTAATGTAAATACTGACAATTCTTCAAGTATCAATGTTATCGACAATTCTTCATATTTTAACCTAAAAATTGGAAGAGTTTTATTTTTTTCCTTATTTATTATATTACTTCAATTAGGAAGAATATTATAAGTGGATGAAGCATTTCATATTGTAGAATTGACTCCCTTTTTTAAAAAACAATATGTAATTGCTTATGGAGGGTTGCCAAATTGTTGGGAAAACTCTCTCTCTCTCTCTCTCTCTCTCTCTCTCTCTCTCTCATGTGAGAGTGTAATAGATTTTTGACAAGTCCACTTTCCTCTTCGTGCATAGCTTGTGCTTGAGGTGGCAAAAGAGTGACCAAGCATGTGTTGTACATCCAAGTTTTTAGTGCCTCTCAGACCCTTCCATTTTGGGTCTATTTGAGACTTATGTTCACAAAAAAAGGGCTTCGTGTATTTCTAATCTGCTAAAATCGAAAGACCCAAGCTACATTCCAAGCTTGCCTTTAAGAAAATAGAAAATTGAAGTTCTTCAAATTTTAACCTAAAATTTAGAAGAGTTTTATTTGTGTCCTTATTTATTTTATTAATACAATTAGGAAAAATAATATAAGTAGATGAAGCATTTTTTATCATAGAATTGACTCCCTTTTTTTGAAATAATATGGCATTGCTTTTGGTTGTCTACCAGGTTGTTGGGGAAACTCTCTCTCTCTCTCTCTCTCTCTCTCTCTCTCTCTCATATGTCGGTGCTTCACGTGAGGATGTACCAAATTTTTTATAGGTGCACGTCTCCTTTTGTCACATACTATCCTTAGGGTGGTAAGAGAGTGACTTTGGATGTATTGAGCTTTCAACTCTTCTACATCCATCATGCCCTTCCATTTTGGGGCTATTTGAGGCCCATGTTTACAAAAAGACGAGGTTTAGTGTATTTGTAACTGAATAAACTAGCAAAATTTTGGCTATATTCCAAGCTTGCCTTTAAGAAAACCGGCAAGATTTTCCAAGTTTTAGTGTAAATCTTGTCAATTTTGCAGATTTTGACTTAAAAATCAAAAGAGCATTTATCATGCCTTTATATATTCCCAATGTTTGCAAAAAACCAAGGTTTAACATATTTTTAATCAGGTGAAAATTGAAAATTCTTGGCTAGTTTCCAAGCTAGTCTTGAAAAAAATTTAGACATGTTTTGCAAGTTTTAGCGGTAATTTCTCAAATTTTGGCCTTTAAATCAAAGTTTTAATTGTATACTTCTTTACTTCGAGTACGATTTTTTTTTTGGAAAGCCTAACAAATTAATTCGATCAGGAAAAATATTTTTGGCAAGCCCTATTTGAGATCTCACATGCCACATGTTTATGTTGTCCCATGTGAAGCATAGGTGGTGCCAGTCTGACTGTGAGACCATGTGACATTGCCTCTTTGGGTGAAGTTGTAACATGTCCTGTGCATGTCCTCGAGGCTGGTAGAATAGCTTTGCATTTAAGTATCAATCACAAGGTTTTTTCTCAGCATTGCCCGATGTGTGGAATCATGGAGAGCTTAGCATGTGCTATTCTCAGGACTTCTTCTCCTTTTGCTTTGTATGGTTCATGGTCCATGTTCATATGGGCACAATGTTCCTCAATGTGATGAGATGGCCTTATGAAGGCACCAATTGGTTATGGGTTACGCTTCCTTGTAGATAGCCTTGTGAATGGGTATGGTCAGTTGTGTTTTCTCCTCATGGTAATGGCAATTTCTTGGCATGAGGCTTATTTATCGATTGTGCTTTTAATCTATTAACCCTTTTGAGTATTGCTATAGATATTTAAAATAACAAAATATCAAAACAAAGTCACCCTTCAAATTTGAGAGCTCTCTGTGGATTTGTGTAGAAAGAAAAGGGGAGTTTCTTTAAAACATTCAAAAGGAAAATTAGAGCCACACTTCAAATTACTTTCAAGAGGAAAAATAGTCTCACCCTACATCGAGCAGTGTTATGCTTGCAGGACTCCTCTCTCTCTCTCTCTCTCTCTCTCTCTCTCTCTCTCTCTCTCATGTTAATGTTGCACATGAGGATCTAAAAGATTTTCAATAGGTACTTCCCTCCTCTCTTTGTAAAGCATGTCCTCAGGGTGGGGAGAGTAATCTTGGATGTACCAAGCATCCAACTTTTCACGTCTATCATCCCCTTCTATTTCGGGGCTATTCAAAATCAACATTCACAAAAAACCAAGGTTTATTATGTTTTTAACCAGCTTAACTTGTAAAATCCCAGATAGATTCCAACTTGTTGGGGTATAAAGCCCAATGTGGTCGCCCAGGTAAGTGGGCGGGCCGCCAGGTATGTACACAAATTCTTTTGTAAAAATCTAATAAGAACTCACTATGCTCTACACATTACAGTAGAGCGATTTCACCATATCGTCGTGCTCTTCTTCTTGCATTCTCTCTCGCATCACACTTCCGCTCGTACTCCTTCAACTGGTATCAAAGCTCAGATCGAGGCTCGGGGCAGCACTGCAGGAGGCTAGAGTCACCAGCTCAGATTGGAGTGAAATTCGACAGGCAAAGACACGGCGGGCCAAATCCCGTGGGAATACCCGAAGGACTACGTGTTCTCAGAATTTCATTCTGAGGTCATCTCGGCCACCGTTCGGCTTCGACAAAGTTCTGCGCAGGCCATTATCGACTACATGGTCTCAGCGGGTGCAGATCTGACTCTGCAAATTTGGGGTTTCGGCCTACGACTGCAGGTGTTGAGGATATCGGCACTCCCAGAGTGTTGATTTGTGGCTGTCTACACACCGAAGGATGCTCACAGTTCTTGGAGGCGTGTCACATACGACACGGGCGCATCTACACAGATTGTAGGCGACATCCACTAGTTCATCAGGTAGCTTGTGTTTGCTGCTTGATATTCCAGATTTCATCCAGACATTGCAGGTACTTCCACATGGGATGTATTGTCAGAGATGATGTATGTCTGTTGAGGGTTTGCTGACTGTGAGTCACGCAGCAAACAACCGCCGCAGTGGTTACAGCATATAGTGGGAAATTTGTGGATGTATGACTTTGTGGGAAGTCTATGTATTGTCAGATTTATTGCAGCCTTTGTTGAGGGTCGAGTGAGGTTTTATTGAGCTGGGGGATTCTCGAATGTTGAGATCCTTTCGGTGATACAGGTCTTGGAGCGATCCCTCGAGCACCCTTAGATAGGCAGCTAGGATGTATTGACTGTGAGTTAGACAGTTGGGATTGCATCTTTGCTTTACTGCCATTGAGGCATTGTCGTAGTCTATGCTTATAGGACAGTGACAAGACAGTGAGAGACAGTATAGGTGTAGGACAGGTTTACCCACAGCTTACAGTGTCAGAGAGACAGTGTTTTTTGAGCAGTTTTTTGGTCTGTTTTTGGAGTACACCAGAGCCATTTTACAAAGGAGACTCTGCCGAAATTTCTACAGAATCTGAAGCTTTCTTGGTTCATTTGACAGGTTGATATTGGTTCAGAGGTCAGTTTACAGGGGAAACTCTGCCGAATTTTTCCCAGGAAAGTAAACTACTGTGAAGCGTAGCTATGGTTGGATCACAGGACATTGCTCTTTACAATATCAAGAAGCTGGATGGAACCAATTTCCCATTGTGGAAGAAGCAGATTTGGCACGTGTTGGTACAAAAGAAGCAGATAAAATCTATAAAGCTCAAGGGGATAAAACCAGAAGATATGGACGAAGATGAATGGAGCGAAATGGATGAATTGGCACTTTCTACCATTATGCTGACTTTGGCAGAAAGCGTTTACTTCAATGTAGCAGACGAGATGTTGGCTTATCGAGCATGGACAAAGCTGAGTGATCTTTATGAGAAGCAGAGTGCAGCTTCACAGGTATACTGGCTTAAGAAGCTTGTTGACTTGAAGATGAAAGAAGGGACCCCTATGTCCAATCATCTAAATGAATTCAACACCATCAAGAGTCAGTTGTCAGCTCAAGGTGTCAAGTTTGATGAACCTGTTAGAGCTATGTTCCTATTGATCACATTGCCGGAAAGTTGGGACACTTTTCGCACAGCTTTGAGTAATTCTGCACCTCCAGATGGTTTGAACATAGCAGGTGTAGAAGGAAGTCTGCTTACTGAAGAAACCAATAGAAAGACAATGGACAAAGGCAAAGGAACAACCTTAGTTGTCAGGGGAAGGACCAAAGAACAGTACAAAGGTGGAAAGAGGAATCAGTCTCGTAGCAAGTCCCGCAGTGCTAAAGGCAAGAGTGACATAGAATGCTACCATTGTGGCAAGAAGGGTCACATGAAAAGAGACTGCATAGAATGGAAAGTAGAAAAAGGCAAAGAGAAAGCTGAAGACCATGGTGAGAAGAACAAGTCCTCAGTGAAGATTCAAGAAATAAATGTGACAAACACTGTTGCAGAGGATGACAGTCTAGTGTCAGGAGACATCTACTTCTTGAAGAATACAATGGACTCAGCTCTTCTTACAGCATCTGATGGAAATGCATTGAGTGACTGGATTATAGACTCAGGGGCATCACTTCATGTGTCTCGAAACAAGGAGTGGTTTACCTCTTATGTGACCACTAAAGATCATGTTCGGCTAGGCAATGGGTAGACATGTGAGATCTTAGGTGTTGGAGATGTTCAATTGAAGTTTCAGAATGGCTCTTCTTTCACGCTGAAGAATGTGAGACATGTTCCTACAATTACAAAGAGCTTGATCAGCACAGGTTTACTTGATGATGCTGGCTATGTCACCACTTTTGGACAGAACATGTGGAAGATATCCAAGGGTTCTGTGACAGTAGCACATGGAGTAAAGTCTGGAGGACTTTACATGATTTATGCATCAAATGTCTCTAAAAATGTAATCAATGTAACCGAGCAGCCGAACGTTTCTTGTGGCATAGCCAGTTAGGACATATGTCCAAGAAGGGAATGAAAATCTTGTCTCGTTCTGGCTATTTGCCTGGCTTTTCATTTAATGATTTTGAATTCTGTGAACATTGTCTGTATGGTAAGCAAACACAGCAGCCACATAAGCATAGAAGCAGTAGAAGAGATACACAGTTGGCACTTGTTCATAGTGATTTGTGTGGACCTATGCCTAACCTATCTCTAGGGGGAGCTTCTTACTTCATGACATTTATAGATGATTACTCGAGGAAAGTATGGGTTTAATTTCTCAAGCACAAGGATGAAGCGTTTAGTGTTTTCAAAACGTTTGTGACACTTGTGGAGAATCAGAGTGGCAAGAAGCTTAAATGCTTACGCACTGACAATGGTGGAGAGTATGTTTCAAAGGACTTTCAGGACTTTTGTGAGTCAAAAGGTATAAAACGTGAACTTACTGCTCCTTACAATCCTCCTCAAAATGGTGTTGCTGAGAGATGAATAGGACCATACAAGAGAAGGTCAGAAGTATGTTGTCTAATGCACAACTGCCAAATGGGTTTTGGGCTGAAGCTGTATCAACAAATGTTCATCTTGTAAATAGATCTCCTAGCAAGGTTTTGCATAAGGATTCAGTGCCAAAGATGGTATGGTCAGGCAAAATGCCCTCATACAAGCATCTCAGAGTCTTTGGCTATGAGGCATATACTCACGTTCCAAAAGAATTTAGGAACAAACTTGAGCCAAAGAGTAGAAAGTGCATCTTTCTAGGCTATGGTAATTCTTGTGAGATGGGGTACAGACTTTGGGATCCCGAATCCAGAAAGGTTATCCGCAACAATGATGTTCACTTTATTGAATCCAAATATCATTCTAAACCAGAGAGGGTTGAGGAGATTCGAAGAGTTGTCTTCCAAGAAGATGGACCTGCACGTGCAAGACAAAATGTCAGGGCTCAAGAGGAGCAAGGACATGATAGATTGGAACCACAGGTTGTGGCTGAGCCTGAGCCACCTATTGTGCGTCGATCTGGACGTATCACGCGACCTCCTGATAGGTTTGTTCCATCTATGAACTATGTCATGTTGACTGATTGCAATGAACCTTCATGTTACAAGGAAGCAGTGCAAATGAAGGACTCCGGAAATTGGCAATTGGCCATGCAGTCAGAGATGACAGCTCTGCATAAAAACCAGACATGGAAGCTAGTTAAATTACCACAGGGAAAAAATGCTCTACCTTGTAAATGGGTTTACAGGTATAAGATCACCGCTCATGTTAGTCAGCCAAAGTACAAAGCAAGGCTTGTTGCCAAGGGCTTTAAGCAAGAACAAGGCATTGACTTTGATGAAGTCTTCTCTCCGGTGTTCAAGATGACTACATCGAGATGCTTCCTTGCATTGGTTGCCATATTAGATTTGGTGTTGCACCAAATGGATGTCAAGACAGCGTTCTTGCATGGTGATTTAGATGTGGAAATTTACATGCAGCAGCCAGAAGGGTTTGTTGAGAAAGGCAAGGAAGATTTGGTATGCTAGTTGTTAAAGAGTCTTTATGGCTTAAAACAATCACCGAGGGCATGGTACCATAAGTTCCACAAATTTATGCTTTCTCAAGGCTACAAACGTAGTGAGTTCGATCACTGTCTATATACAAAGAAGGCTAAGGATGGCAGTTGGCTGATCCTTATTTTGTATGTGGATGACATGTTGATTGCTGGCAAGCACTTGGAAGAAATTTCAGCTTTGAAGTCAAAGATGGCAAAATCGTTTGACATGAAAGACATGGGTGAGGCAAGTCATATACTTGGTATGCGCATTGAGAGAGACAGATCAAAGAAGCTGATTTGGTTATCTCAAACAGAGTATATTGACAAGGTTTTGCAACGTTTCAATATGGAGAAGGGAAAGGCATTGAGTGTTCCATTGCCACCATATGTGAAACTTAGCAAACAAGATTGTCATGTGTCTGAGGAAGAACAGGCTGAAATGGATAAGATTCCATATGCGTCTGCACTGGGTAGTTTGATGTATGCAATGATTGCTACTCGCCCAAACATTGCATTTGCAGTGGGAGTAGTAAGTCGATACATGTCAAACCCAGGCAAGAAACATTGGGAGGCAGTGAAAGGAATATTGAGATACTTGAAAGCTACAAAGAGTATGCGTATATGCTATGGGAGTCAAGAGCTAAGTGTAAAGGGTTTTACAGACTCAGATTATGCTGGTGACTTAGACAACCAAAGGTCTATGTCAGGGTATGTCTTTACATTGGCTGGTGGAGCAGTATCATGGCGTTCTAGATTACAAGATTGTGTTACTCAGTCTACTACAGAGGCTGAATATGTTGCAACATCAGAGGCATGCAAAGAATCAATTTGGCTTAATCGATTAGTAACAGATTTGGGAATCAAAGAAGAGCTGCCTGTGTTATATTGTGATAGTGAAAGTGCTATACAATTGGCTCGCAATCCAATTTATCACTCAAAGACAAATCATGTGGATGTGAAGTATCATTTCATCAGGGAAATGCTCAAGGATAAGCAACTTCAGCTTGTCAAAGTTCACACCACATAAAATCCTGCTGATCTACTTACAAAAGGACTTCCCTCAGAGAGCTTTGCGCATTTCCGCAAGCAGTTAGGTGTAGGGTAGTACATCACTTCTCTACATCTCTTGTATATTAGCTTGTATAGTAGCTTCTCTCACACTTAAAGTACCACATTGGACTTTAAGTGGGAGGTTGTTGGGGTATAAAGCCCAATGTGGTCGCCCAGGTAAGTGGGCGGGCCGCCAGGTATGTACACAAATTCTTTTGTAAAAACCTAATAAGAACTCACTATGCTCTACACATTACAGTAGAGCGAGTTCACCATATCGTCGTGCTCTTCTTCTCGCACTCTCTCTCGCGTCACACTTCCGCTCGTACTCCTTCACAACTAAAGGGGGTCACTACAATAAAAAAAACATGTTATGTGGGTTCAACGTTATGGATTATTTTATTACACACTTTTTTTCAGAATTTTATATACAAAAGGGTATTGAAAAACTATATATTCTTGAAAAAAACTTTACAAATTGAATAGAAAAATGCTCCCTTGTATAGGTGAGAAATTCATAGCTAAGGGTTTTATATATAGTGCTTGAACACACGTGATATAGGTTTTACATATAGTGATCTCCCCCCGAGGATTCCACCCTTCATCAAGCAGTGTTATGCTTTCAAGGCTCCTCTCTCTCTCTCTCTCTCTCTCTCATGTTAGTGTTGCACGTGAGGATCTAAAAGATTTTCAACAGGTACTTCCCTCCTCTCTTTGCAAATCATGTCCTCGGGGTGGGGAGAGTAATCTTGGATGTATCAAGCATCCAACTTTTCTACATCTATCATCCACCTTCTATTTTGGGGCTATTCAAAAACAATGTTCACAAAAAACCAAGGTTTATTATGTTTCTTAACCAGCTTAAATTGTAAAATCCCAGATAGTTTCAACTCAAGGGGGTCACTATAGTGAAAAAATACCTATCACGTGGATTCAACGTTGTTGATTTTTTTATTATATACTTTTTCACCATTTTACATACAAAAGGGTGTTGAAAAACGATTCTTGAAAAAAACTTTATAAATTGAATTAAAAAATGCTCTCTTTTACTGGTGAGAAATTCACAGCTAAGGGTTTTATAAATAGTGTTTGAACACACGTGATATAGGTTTTACAGATAGTGACCTCCCCCCGACGATTCCAAGTTTGCCTTGAAGAAAATCATCAAAATTCTGCAAGTTTTAGTAAAATATGATCAATTCTTCAAAAGAGTTATTTCGATCACGAAAAAAGATTTGGTGCCCTCTTTGAGAATCCCCCCCCCCCAACACACACACGTGTCCTTTCATTTGAAAATGTTCAAGTCTGGTGTTGCATAAAAAGTAGGCTTTAGTATATTTTTTATGGTCTAAAATTACAAAATCCTAGCTAGATTCCAAGTTTGCTTTGACGTAAACCGCTAAAATTTTGCTAGTACACATACGAACAATTCCTTGAACTTTTAATTTTTATAGCCATTGGCCTTTGAAAAGCAAAGTTAAACCACCTAAAATTGGCTTTCACAAGGATAAGTAAAGACCTTAAAGTCTGCCTTAAAAGAAAAATTAAAGTCAATCTCTCTTTTTTTAAAAAAACTTGTCAGTTTGAAAGCTGAAATGGTTCACAAGTTCCAAGGTTCAGAAAAATGAACATTTTGCAAAGTTTTCTTTCAAGTGAACTTAGGAATGACATGTGGATGAACTTAGGAATGACATGTGGATACCTTCTCCTTGCTTGAAAAATTTAAGCTGCTTTATATATAGTATAGATTCTCACAACAATTTCCACATTGTGACTTACCTCAACTATCAACATCATGAGATTTTGTGAGGGCGGCACCACATACCTAGTTAGGTAGTGGGGGGGCCGGTGGTCCCTGTCACCAATCGCACCTAGCTAGGTATGCGGTGCCTCTCGAACAAAAGCTCATGATGTTATGCAATGTATGAAAATCACTCACAAAGACTCCATTTTTCTACATGAGAAAATTTCTAAATCTTCTTTTGGTATGGGAAAGGCGATTGGGATGTCGTGAGGGCAAGGTGGCAATTGTAGAAGAGTCTAGGAATCTCGACAACTAATGGTTTTAATTTCACTCTTTTGGTTATGCTAGAGATGTTTTAATAATTATAACATTGACAAGAGTCATTCTTGGTTAATGATAGCAAATTTTTATGGTCATTATCCTATCTAACAAGAGCCAAAATAGGCATTGCCTATGAACAATGCATATAAACAACATGATGATATCATTGCTATGGTCAATGATGTAATGCAAATAGACCAATGCAAAAACAATTTCTATATGGGCTCACATGTTCGAGCAAAGTTGAATGCACCAAGGTCCAAGCTTGCATAGATGCCTATTCCCCACTTATAGCCCAAGACATAAACTCCATGACTCATGAGTCTGAATCCCTAGACAAGCTTACTGAGAGTTATTTTCAATGACCTAATAAAATGCAAAGGAGAAAATATTCTTGAAAGTAAGCAATGTGTACAACATTTTTTCTATTTTTGGCTTGCCCAAGGAGCGCATCCTTAGCATTGCTTCACTTTTTTGGCTTTGGCTTGAAAGACTTTTGATATATTTTCAAAAAGAGACAATTTTGATTGGACACAAAAGACTGGTGATGAACATGGAATTGATGGAAAGGATGGATGCTCTTCTTTCCCAAATTCCTCTCTATCTTTCTTTATTTGTTTGGGTAAAAAGATGTCATTGATTGAGATATGTTTTGTTTTGTTGGATTTTAAAAGAGTACCTTGCCTTGTTTTCAATGAAAAATAAATTGGTTGAACATTAAAATGAGAACCATTCATCCAATAGTGCACCATGTCACAAATTCAAACCCAATTTTCAAAATGAAACAAGGTAAGGAGTCATGATGGCCTGCTGAGGGTAAGGGGAGAGGGGGAAGATTTATCAAAAGTAGGTATCAATCAATTGTGCAATTGTATTGTTTTAATATAGAATTGTATTGTCCATATACACACATAATTAGGTCCCTGTCACATTGAGCCGTGTGCCCATCATGAGTTGGTTGGATGACCTGTTACATTGAGTCGTGTGTCCATCATGAGTTGGTTGGATAATCATGACCAGCATGCCCTTGCGTGAGAAGAGTTTGGATTATTGCAGTCAACACAAATAATTTCACACTAAGCGCATGCGAGAAATTGAAAAGTTGATACGTCTCTAATCAAATTGCAGGATTAGTGTTGGGGTTGAAGTTGGGCAGGCATGGGAGGTCGATACACTTTTGGAAAAAGTGTACCGATGATTTGGACGGCCAACTAAGTTGGGGAAACATGGACAGGGCCCTAGTGTAACAGGTGACTCCGTCGGCACAGCCGTTGATTGGTTTGAAAGAGAATAAACGTCGTCCGTATGTCCCAATGTGACAAGGGCGTTAGAAACTAGAGGTTTCAAACCGAATTGCTGATCGGTATGGTCTCCACCACTGCCTTCAATGACGGATTATGGATTTGAAAAATGCACTTTCCCTTTGTCCCCAGTCCCACACACATAAATGCACACACATTTACATAGAGATGAAATTGTCAACAAATAGTGAAGTTAAAGTTTGTGTCAATGTAGAAAGAAAAGGGGAGTTTTTTTATGACCTTCAAAATGAAAAAAGTGAAATCACCCTTAATATTACACTTGTTTTTTCTAAACTCCATAAAGAAGTAGTAGAGATGTCTTGTCTGTTACGATGGGCCCATTTAAACAAGGTGAAACGATCACATTGAAATTTTAAGACAAAAGTAAAATAAAAACAATAAAAATAAAAACAAACTAAACAAGGTGAAAGATCACAGGGGCCTGCAGGGTGATAAATGAATGGGGGCTGGCAATGTCAAAGGTCGGCAATTGGTAGTAGAATGTATGTTGCGGAGTGATCGGACCAGTACGTGTAGTTGGATCCTGATTCGTATTTGGATATTGCCGAGGTAGCCCAAATATGGTCTAAAGAGGAGCCGTAGATTGTTGTAACATCTTTTATCAATTGTCTGATGTTATATTTGTGCAGGAAACAGAAGAGGTGGTTGCATGAACTGTTAGGAACTTTAGTGTCAATGTTGAAGTCACCCAGGATAATGATTGGAATTTCCATATTGTGTTGTTCAAGTAATGATTTTAATGCATCTATTAAATTTGGTAATCGTGTCGAAGGTGAGTTGTAGAGGGAAACTATCTTGATGATTTTTTTGTTTGTAAATTTGATGGTTGTATGTAGCATCTCAATTCCTGGACGAGAGATGTTCCCATTGGCAAAGTGGGTTAGTGTTTCTTTGTGGAGAATCGAGACACCCACTTTCGCATTAAGTTGGTGATATAGAAAGCCTGGTATTGCATGCGGTATTGTTTTTGTTAGTCTTGTCTCTTGCAAACAAAGCACATGTGCTGTCATAAGAATGGAATTTGTTGTAATCTTTCTTATGTGTTTATTAAAGGACACAATGTTGAGAGACTGAATGATGATATGTGTGTTTGAGTAAGATTGCAACAAGTTTTGGGTGGAGAGCCATTTAGCTTGCACTTTCAGGCGATTCAATTCTTGTAGCACAGTTTGGTCGACTTTGATATGGGAAGGTTGTATTGTTTTGAGCAGGTAAAGATTTGCTGGGTCTCGAAAACGTGACAATGCTGTGTATGCAAGACCATGTGTTCGTATGTTTCCAGGATTGAAGGCTAGTGTTTGCAACGTAAGGCCTTGGGATCGATGAATTGTTCGAGTACTAGCTGCTTGCAACGGGAACTGGTATCTGGAGATTACGTTCAAGTAGTTTTTGCTGACCTGGAATTCACGAACGAGATGTTCTATTGGGGTCCATCGGCTATTAATGGTTGGTGAATACAATGTTTGGTTTTCATAGCGTTTTTTATTTCCAATCACAGGGTTAGAGAAGTGAACCCATATTATTGTTTTTTCACTGGCTTGTGTGAAGGTTTTGTACTCGCCTTCTGCTCCATTAACCAACCCATAAAGAATATCCAACTTTCCTGCGCATAGCTCGATAACAATACCTGTTTTTAGGCTTAGTGTTGAGTGCAATCCTCCAGTGAATTAGGGATCTGTAGGGATGTTAATTGTTTTGTTGCATGAGTTATTTCTTTTATCAATAGCGATGAAAGTATGGGGTGTTCCCTCCATTTGATTGAAAACAACAAGATTATGAGCGTCCTTTTCTTTGTTGGAGTAAAATAGATGAGAAACTTGATGGCTGATTGGAACGGGTCTGTAGTAATTGTTGTTAAGGTATTCCAAATCCTCAGAAGTATGTTCTGCAACGCGAAGTTTGTTAAGAATGTCTACAAACGTTGGATCGTTTTGTCGCATTGTTAGAGTAAGCTCGTAGCATTGTGGGTGAGTGTGCCAATACGATGGAGAAACTGCTTCTAAAAGTGCATGTTTTTTGCGTGAAGATCCAACTATCCTTAACAGGGCTTGCCTGACATAGATCACCACAAAGAATGACATCAAGACCACCGAATGGTTTATTGTGGACACGCTTGATTGCTCGCAAGCGTGAGTCGGCCATTGAAAACACGCTTGACCCTATCAAAGACACCTCATCAAAAACTTCAATTCTCAAGTCTTTGTAAAGGAGAGAAAGGGAATCTAGCTTTTCGGCACTCAATCTTGTTTGTGCAGAAGTAATTAGAGGCAAGTGAAGCGCCGAGTGGATTGTTGTGCCACCAATACTAAAAGCTGCCTTTCCTGTGTACGCCATGAGCAATGCTATTGGAGATTCTGGATTTGAAGCGTTTCTATGGTTGTAAAATCTTTGTAGTCCTTCTACTAACAATAGCAATGTGAATGTTTTCCTTGTTCCTGCACCTCCTGTGAGGAAGAGGTGTATTTGTTTGCTGGGTTGAATTCTTTTTTTCAACATGATGTCGTCAAATATGTGTCGTTGCTGCTCATTTAATTTTTTTGATCCCTGCGTGGAAGTCGTCATTTGTCATGGAGGTGTACTTGAAATGCTATAAGTTGAAAGGGTTTCTTGAGTGCATACTTATTTGGAAGTCATTAAGAATGTCTGCGTGATCTGAAGCATGTGAGTCATTGTTGGTTGTAGTAGTTGTGCTTGGGGTGGAAGTGCAGTGCATCTCTAATTTGTCTATTGGGCTTGAGTCTTTATTGAACTTGATTTCATTTGATTTTATGAGTTGTAGATGTTGGTTATATACATCACTCCATGTAGACAGTTCTATCAAATGTTGGTTTTCATTATTGATCCAAAGAGATATAGCAAGCATTGTTCTGTATAGTGGTCTTCTGGGTTTTTAAGAAGGTTATATTTGACAAATCTTATGATCCTAGGTTTGCGCAATTCTTTGTATGTTGTACCCTCTTGCTTAATTTTTGATGCATATTCAGCCAAACATAGATGATGGAGGCTTTGTGGTCTTTCAGCATATTTGTCAATAATGTTTCGGAAGAATCTGTCTGTGTCGGATGAGTCAAGTTTTTGTAGAGATGATTTTCTTTTGAGGACCAATGCACGTTGATCAGGAGGGTTAGTACTTATGTATACAAAGTCATGAGTTGTGGAATGGAGTGGCAACGATAATGCTATGTAAGATGCTTGTTGTGCGCTAATTTACTGTGTGTTGAGAATAGTGTTGCCAAGCTTACGCATTCGCTCAATTGTTGTTGCGTTGTTGGTGACACAAATATCGAATTGAGATTTTATTGCTCCTATCAATGTGTTGTCGATTTTTGTCATGTATGATGTGCAATAACTTGCTGCGCCATGTGCGTTCAAAAAGAATTGAATGTCGGTGTTTGTGTCCCATAGTGTGGAAATCGTGGGGTTGAAATTGTTTGTGTAAATGTCTGTTATATCTCGTTTCAAGAAGATTGTTGTTGTGGATAGTGAGTTTGCTATTGCCAAAGTATATTCTTTGAATGTCAAATGGAGGTTTCGTATCCATTCTTCAAAGGAAATGGTAGTTCCAGTCGGAAGTGTGTCAAGACTGTTCTTAATGCGTTTCAAAGTTTTCTTGCTTCTCTTTCGATTTTCGTAGTCATTGATGGATGGTATGAGAATGATTGTGAATGGCATGGGGAATCTTGGAAAAGTGAAGCGGCAAGAGTTGCCTTTCTTGAGACAAGTTTTTCTATGGTGATGTGTTTGTATTTCACGAAGGTCTGATGGTAGCTTAGAGCTGTCTGTACTTATGTACTTGTCCACAAATGTCACAATACTATCATCTGTATCATGGTCTAATACAGGAGCTTCTTCAACCCATAGAAGACCATGGTCATGCTGGCTGCCACGACTTTGGAACTCTGTAACAAAGAAATAGTCAAGGATTTTTCCACATAATGTGGTATCGTTAAGTAGTATTCTTTTCATGGCTGTGAAGCGGTTAAGGTAAAAGCGAGCTGTTGTTACTGGATCTGCTCGTACCAAACGTCTACGGAAGCATCTATCGCTCTCATTGCTATCTTGTTTCAGCGGGACTAGTTGTTGCAAGGCATCGAGAAGCTTGTTCCGACGTTTCTCAGGAGAGGAAAATGTCACAAAGAAAGTTGGGGACCCTATTTGTTGAATCATGGAGAAAATCCTTTTTTTTTACTTTTCTTTATAATCCGGAGAGGTACGGAGCGCTTCGAAGTCTCTGTAGCCGAGTCGAGACGAGACTACCTTCTCTATGTTTGTGTCATGACTAACCTGTCCGGCACACAGCGTTGCTCCCTCGAGTTTCGCTTTGCGGAGACGTATCCAAATGGAGGATAGTATTTTTTGTGTCATGATCTTCACTGATTTGAAAAACAAGTTTTCGATGTTGAGCGTGAAATGTCTATCTTTGTGCATTAGCTCCCATTTGGCGACTGCTTGGTAATTTTTAGATACGTGCTGGTGGTATTTTCTAGGCTCTCCAAAGAAGATGGTAGGAAAACTAAGCTCCTCACAAAACTCATCAGCAAACAAACCAAGTGGTGTGTTGCTCTCCAATGGTGCAACGTGCAAAATTTTATCGTTATAATCAACGACCTGCTCAGCGGTAGTGATGCTGTGCAAGAGTACATCAGTGTCAATACTTTCCTCATCCTCTAGCTCATATGTGCTTGTGTGTAGGGGAAGTGATGAGTGCGAGATTTCTTGAAAGTGTGCAAGCCATTTATCATTTATGGTTATGTTTTCCTTTTTATACAAAGAGGTGTGAAGAAGAGCGTGTGTGGCCTTCATTGTCAGTAAAGGTCTAACTAGGCCAGACAAGTAGCAATGTGTGTACTCGAGCTTGCGTTTGAGGCCTATCAAGACTGAAGCCTCATCGTGGATAAAATGAGGAAGCACTTGCTATGTTTTTTCGATATTTGCAAGAACATTGACGACACTCCCTCGCAAACCGTATTGGCCATCATAAGTTAGCTCTCGAATCTTTGCAAACGGTATGCGAATGAAGACTAGGCGTGCCTCGACATTGTTTAGTTGCATGATTGGCAACAGCGGGTCGTTGAAGCCCGATGTATGCAAGCTCTCAAATGGGACCCTAGATTTTTTTGGTTTGCGTTTGCATGCGCGGCAATAGAATAGAGAACAACATCTTTTTCGTTTTGCATCTCCAGCATGTGAGGATGGTAGAGGAGTGAATTGTGTGACTTGCGAGCGGAAAAACAAACGGCCACATTTTTCGCATGGATATGTAGATGTGTCATTCAACCTCTTGAGGAATTTGTTCAAAATTTTGGTTTTTTGTTGTGGAAGAATGGAAGCATGTTGCTTCGATGAGGTAGTCTTTGTCAGCTCTACATGTCGTAGTCGCTTTAGTTTTGTTGTAATTGCAAAGTGTGTATGGACACAAAGTGGTTCCTTTTCGAGAAAAATATTTGCGATTTGAGTAGCCGGCTTATCCATGTTCTCCCTCCATAAGCGCGTTAATTCATCACACTCTACAATTGTCCAGTGGACAAGCTTACGACACGATCTTAAAGTTACGAAAGGACAATAGATTAAGCCCATAGTAGATGCATCCATAATTAGAAGCCCTTTTCTAAA
Organism: Adiantum capillus-veneris; assembly: GCF_014529385.1. NCBI lineage: Eukaryota > Viridiplantae > Streptophyta > Polypodiopsida > Polypodiales > Pteridaceae > Adiantum > Adiantum capillus-veneris. The sequence goes on from NC_140944.1 coordinate 85,616,962, forward strand.
TTGCTCGATTGATTTTCCAATTACTTCTCGTTTGCTGTCGCCGCTTGTAGCATTGCGAAGGATTACAACAAGTGCTTTTTCGAATTTGTGAGAGAAAATATTTATCACTTCCATTGTGAGAGTCATTGATGTTTTGCAAGTTTCATATAAAGCATTCAATTGCATAGCTCTTTCACTTAAGGACTCCAACTGTGAAGCAACGAACAATGAAGCTGAAGAGTGCGTGATAAAATTCGTTAAGTAGTTCTCGAACAAGCATTGTTGCATCGTAAGCCTAAATGATCCAAAGCTTAACTTTGTTTGCAACACACTAGGGAGTGCTAGAAACAATTCTTGATTAAAAGGATGTGTCTGCATGAATATCATGTCAACGTCTATCTCTTTTGGAATACTCAAATCAGTAGCATTTTCCATGTCTAGTGGAAATTATGTGCGTGTGTTTGTTTGTTTCTGGGTGTGTGTCTCTATCTTTTCACACGTATGTATGCAAATATCGATATGGCTATTTGTCTATGTGTTTGCGTTTGTATGTATGTGTGTATGAGGGGAGAGAGAGAGAGAGAGAGAGAGAGAGAGAGAGAGAGAGAGAGAGAAGAGAAATAGACAATCTTTTGAGCAACAACCACAATAGTTAGGAGCACAGCTAAAATTGTGCGAAAGCACCTACAAAAAAGTAGAGGATGGGAGCATTGGTTACATCCAATCACAATAGTTAGAAGCACAACCAAAATTGTGCAAAAGCACTTACAAAAAAGCAGGGGATGGAAGCATTCGTTCCATTCAAGCATATAGTTAGAACAAGCGTGCAAAATAATGGACAGCTAATAATGAAAGATGGACATTCGGAACACTAAGTTTCGGTTTGGTACGCCACCACATGCCCACTTGCATTGATTTTGAAGCGGCCAAAGTGTGAGGTTGTTGCCAAGGTGTCTCTTGCCTCAAAAGCAGACTCAATGTAGATTTCGTTGAAGGTCCTATCCAATGCAAGGACTACATCAATTGCTGCACCAATGACTTGCACATCGAGAAGCTTTTTGTCTTTTGTTGCAATACATGCCTCCAACTTTGGTGTCGTGATTATTGTGGTGTTTTTATTGCAAGATCCGCAATAAGGTGCTTGTCTTAGTCTGTAGACTTTTATGGATTTGCAATTTGAACAATGCTTCTCCAACAACACACTATTGAAGTTGACGAATCGAAGCGTGCCAACAACCTGCAGCAGATAACTATGTTAGAGTTTGAGAGGAGGGACTTGGAATATGTCACTTTATTCTACATGAGCACACCTTACGATTGTACCCCAAATTTTCGGTTTGAGTCTGGAAGACAACAGTGAGGCAAACTTTTCCATGCATGGGAACCCCCCATATTTTTTTTTCTCTTTTACCAAAAATATTTCCTATTATATAAGTTACTTTTGATTTTTTCTTCCCTTTTTCACAAACGTTTTAGCCTTTATTAAATAAATAAGACTTATGCTAATCAATCACGATGTAGCACAAATAAGTAAGCTTTTTTTGTTGATCTCTCTTTTGACCTTAAATATTAAATATATATATTCTGAATTACATTATATATTTTAGTATTTTCTAATATATTTTTCATGTATGTATATTATTCCACCCTACCAAATATTTTATTCACTAGTTTTCATTTTCAAACCTCAACCCCACTTTCAAATTTCAATAATACCTCCATCTAGATGATTGCCACTCTTTTCGAAACTCTAGGTCATGTTTTCATACACATGAAGGAGCTTACACTTGAAGGCAAGAGAGAAGTCCACTCAAAGGGGACCACCAAAAGACCTTTGCAGCCACAAATAATACATTATTTGCCTGACTTTTTTAAGTAAAGAAGAACGCTGAATCTGAAGGAGCGTTCAACATGAAAGATGTAGCTCATGATCTCAACTTTTAGCTCAATTTTTTTCAGAATTTTTGGAGTTATGAACACGGAGATATGATTTTTGTAGTGGACCCCAGTTTTCTCGTGTAATGGTGACACAGGCCATCCTCTAGAATTTTTGTAGTGGACCCCAGTTTTCTCGTGTAATTTTCTTCCCTCTAGAATGGCTATGGTTCTACAAGTCTTCAAGCATGATTACAAGAGACAAGGCTCTTTTAATGAGGTATTGGCAAGTCTAGAGTGATTCTATCACTATTTTTGGAGGATCCATCCTCATCAACAACTATCCACCTTTGACAATATCTCTTGTAAATTTCTTACCTCTCTCTTCTCTCCCTAATAAGCTTATGTTTAGCCAAAGCTAGACTATTGTAAATATCTCCTATCCTCTACATCCTACCCACATTCTCTCATCTTCTCTCTCTATTGACTCTGGTATTTTAAATAATGAGGAGACAAGATGGGAGCCACAGTCACATGCACCCCATTTTCCTAGTCATCAAAGTGGGACACTCACCTCAAATAGAAATATTGCTAAATCTTCCCCTCCTTCCCTCTATAAGGAGGCCATGAGAGCTCACTTAAGAGACACACACACACACACACACACACACACCTATCCATACACACTCTTGTGCTACATGCTTGTAGCATGAACCCTAATCACATGATCACAACACCATCATCATCACCATCACCATGCACAAAAGATGAGAACCACACCTCCACACCACTTGTAAGTAAGGGTTGAAGGCACAATTTCAAGAAGAAGAAGGGTGGACACACTCATGATATTCCTCGCCATCAACTCCCATCTCTCCATTATGCCTCCTACGATCTTGTCCCCTTCTCATTTTCCTGCCATACGCTACCTATTGTATTCATCTTTTGCAAGCAATCAACACACTCCATCTTGGTGCCATACTTTGTGTCGCTTTGGATACATCTCATTGTGAGTATGGTATATGCTTGTTCATTGCCCTTTTTTTTTCTGCTTATGTAAAGGTGTGCGGATTCGCCACCTCTTGTATGATAAGTGAGAATACTCGCAAGTTTCCCCTACCTCATTATCTTCCTTACTAACATGCACGAGTAGCGAGCCCATTCTCACTCACTCACCACTCCTCTCACCTTATTCTCCGACCACCCCATTCCACATTTGGGCGTGGATCTTGAAATTGTTTTCCATGGCATGCTTCATTGTGTATATGTATGCGTCCTAGCCGCATATCTTGCTAGGTGGTGCCCCTATTGTGTATCCCCCATGATGAGGCCATTGTGCATAGTCTTGGTGTAGAGGCCACCGGGTCTATTTTTCACTTCCGCCTCTCAGCAGCAAGCTCCTCTCTGAGGCACACACTACGAACGGGCACTAGAATTGTGACATCTAGTATCGACAAGGTGTTTGGTTTGTCGAGGAATGCTCCAATGTTTCTTGCGACACACATTACAGGGCCATCAACAACCATTTCTTGAAGCAACTGTTGACAATCATCTTTGCGAGAGTTCACAAAACTCAGCTGCAAGAGAATATTGAGTATGTAAATCAAATCAAAAAGAGCATGGCTGTATGATGGAAGATTTAAAATCTATAATAGAAGACTAGAAAGTAATAAGCAAGGTAGGTCAATTCTTACAAATGCCCTATCTGATGGGAGAGGACCATCTGTAACTAGAAGGTCACCGACAGGTCCACCAAATCTTGATTGTGAGTTGTGCTTTTGTAAAATAACAAAAGCAAGTGTGCTTAACTGAGAACGTCCGGTTAAAGATTGTTGTGCACCTATGTCATCAAGAAATGCACGTATCTTGCAATCAGGGGCGAAGGTGAGGGACACTGGGAAAGGTTCTGCTGTGCTTACAACAGTTGTAGCATCAATGTACAAGGAATACAATGTTGATCCCCCATCTGCTCTATTTTTGCGCCTAACAATTGGGTTGTCGATGTGAACAAAGTCACCGAGGTGGAGCTTGTCGACGTAGAGCTCTATGTATGGATCATTCACCACCACCGTGATTGTGTCTGTGCATTCTTCATCGACCAGGTCGACCTTCAAGTAGCGGTTGTACTTCAACTGGTCAAGGCCAACTTTGTAGGTGCCATACAGATTCAATATCTTGTCCTTGATACAGAATCGCAGGCTAGAATCAGAGATGTCAGTAATCAAGAATTGTGGTAGAAGACTTTGAGCAAATGGAACAATACTAAGATCAATAGAGTTGCTATGTAGTTGAGGTGATTCATCTGGTGCATATAGCCTAGAATCTTGAATAGAAGGCTCGACTTCAATTGGGCTTGGATCATTAGCAATGTTCAGAGGTGTGCACTCAATCACGTTTAGGCCGATTTTTCCTTGCAGTGGCACAAGAGGCTCAGTAGACAAAGGCGAAACAGGTATTTCAAGATATGCTTCCTTCTTGACATTAATGGGGTCCTCCACAACTTGGTCGCCTACATAATCCGAAAGATAGTAAAATCAGGAAATAGCTCTACGACTCGATAAAACGACTCTCAAAGAAAGGCACTTTCAAAAAACGAAAGGCTCACATCTAGAGTTCACGGAGTCGTTCAAACGAAACAATGCGCGTGCAATAGGCTTGTGGGGCTTATTCAGCTCTTCCTTCGATGTTTGGCGAGGCGGCGATGATGTGCATGCAATTGAGGACACGTCGACACATTTACGACTCGAGCTCGGAGTACCTTCTGTCAACCTTCGAAGCTCTGTAGAAGATCAATTATGAGGACGTAATGCATTTCACATATAAGGAAAAGTTCGACAACGATAGGTAGAAATAGAAGCACTCATTTGCGATAGAAATTTCCTTGCGTGACAACCTTTTCGTATGGTTACTTCTTGCATACTAAAGAAACTAGAAGGTAGAGACGTGCTTGCAATTATAGGAAGATGGGCAATCATAAGAGAGCGGTGAATGTGCTTGTGGTAAAGGTCTACGTACACTTCTGTGTATTACACACACACACACACACGCGCACACACACACACACACATAGAGAGAGAGAGAGAGAGAGAGAGAGAGAGAGAGAGAGAGAGAGAGAGAGAGAGAGAGAGAGAGAGAGAGAGATTCGATGGCTATGTAATGAGAATGAGCATGTAAGCATATTGTGTGCATGTGTTACGCGTGCAAAGCTACTGTGTTGGAGAGAATGCACAATGCAAGGATGCAAAATAAAACCTAAGTGTTTCAAAATCTCATTGTGCATCAAATGGTGTATTCAAGAGGTAGTGCTCATAGGCTCAAGTACTCGAAATATTGGTATGGGAGAGCGGCCTACGCGCTACACATGCGATGTGCTCGATCACTGTTTTCAAAAGCAATGCATTTGACTTTTTCTAAAACCCCCTAAAATGTAAGCCTTCCTCTACTTGTTGAGGTAAACCAATTGATTAGAGCAAGATTACAATTGACCTACTGCTGCATTTTGACTATTTTTTGACAATGTGAGTAGCGATTGAAGACAAGAGAAGCCCATGGAAGGATTCAAGCGTAGTATGACATAGAAACAAGAGAATGACCAAAACAAACATTACATTTGTAAAAGAGTAATGGAAGTAATGATTATCGAATAACGACACTCGCCAATTGATATTCCCCAAATTCAGAACTAGCACCACATTCGCAACACAAGTTAGAGATAGATTTCACAATACAAATTCTTCGAAAGTTTGATGAACCAAAATGAGCAACTACAACACAAAAGGCGTCAATAAGCCTCACCGCCTTCGAAGTCTATGCTGTCAGCACCATCGGAGTCTCCACTGCTTACAAACCATTCTCGTCCTTCGACAACAAGAGAATTCTCACTATGTTCTTTGGAAGCCATTGGCAAGCAAAGCTAAAGGTAATTTATAAGTAAATGAGCTCACAAATTCTGAGATGCACAAAGGTAGAAGAAGGGCTGCTCTTTCACAATTTCATAAAAGCCATTGGCAAGCAAAGCTAAAGGTAATCTATAACTATATGAGCTTACAAATTCTGTGAGATGTAGAAAGGCAAAAGAAGGGATTCTCTTATAGAAGTTGATAACATAATATGATTTTAATATTTGCCTCCACACAGCTTTTGAAATGCACAAGCTCAAATTGAAGTAGTCATCTTCACATTAACTTTCATAGGTGTCATTTCAAGCCTTAGTATATGCATTTGAACATTTTTATTATGGAAATGAGTGAGTGTGTGGGTGTGTGCGCGCGTGCACGTGCATCTCTCTCTCTCTCTCTCTCTCTCTCTCTCTCTCTCTCTCTCTCTCTCTCTCTCTCTCTCTGTGTGTCTCTCCCTACTAAAGTGTTCAGGAAAAAATATCTTTATAGACGTACAAAATTTCTTTTCTTGAATATGCCTAGAGAAAATGTTGAGAATTATATTTATTTTCTAAGTTTTTACATTATTTTCCTCTATTTCGAGGTGGAAATTCTCCTTTTCCGCTTGCTCTCAACTGACATTTTTGAGGTTGAAAATGGCACTAGCGCCAGGAAAAATACGGAACCTAGTCTGCTTTAAATGGTTAAATTTGGAAAATCCCGACTAGATTTCAAGCTTGCCTTTAAGAAACTCGTCAAATTTACACTAGTTTTAGTGTGATTGACGCACGCACGTGCATCTCTCTCTCTCCCTCTCCCCCGATTTGATAATATAATTGTGCAATCAGCTTCCCATCAAGCATTCAATGTCGATGTGAGAGCGGTGTTGTCACGCATGCGCTGTAGAGAACCCCGCGTGCTGCCCTGTAGAAGAGTCGCCTCATGGGTCGGGTCCTGTCAGCGGGCGTGCATCCTGGCGGTCCGAACTTCAACGGCCCAAAAAATGCACGTTTTTGCAACACCTTCTCCTATGGCCTCTGCATGCCAAAAATCGGAAGCTAGTGTATTTTGACCGGTTAAAATTGGAAAATCTCCACTACATTTTAAGGTTGCCTTTAAGAAAACCGTGAAATTTACACAAGTTTCGTTGTAATTGCTCGCTCTCAATTGACATTTTCGAGATTGTAAACGGCAGTATCGTTAGAAAAGAACCGGAATCTGGTCTACTTTAACCGGTTAAAATTGGAAAATCCCGACTACATTTTAGGCTTGCCTTTAAGAAAACCATGAAATTTACACAAGTTTCGGTGCAATTGACGGAAAAAGATTCAAATTTTGAGCTACAAAGCGAGATAATTTCAAGTTTCCTCTTATTTTCATTGTCTAGGAAAAATATATTTTCCTGGCCATGAACACAAAGACATTAAGTTGCAACACATTTTTCTTTTTATACATTATCATACTGTTCGACTACAGAACTTGGTACCATGCATTCAATGCCACAGAGGCGGTGAGGGCCGTGCAGGCAGGCATGCGGTATGCATTCAATGCCACAGTGCGGTTAGGCTCTGAGGCGCTGCGAGCGCCGTGCAGGCATGCAACCAGGATGTGAGAGAGCGCAGTAGCCTTGGTATGCACGTGTTGCACACTGTGAAAGCAGTAGAGACGTGGACTCTTGAAGTAGGACCTGCAGGAACGCAGGGATTGCAAATTTGCATGGACTGCTTATCTTAGGTAGACGCTGTGAGAGTGAAGAAGTCGACGGGCTGCCAGGCTGCACTATGGACGAGGGGCCAGGCCTTCCCCATGCGCTGCAGACAACTCACATCGCCCTGTACTCTCAATCCACCTGGGAGTCGTCCAACCGTCGAAAACAAACGGCCAAAAAACTGCACGTTTTCTCCACATCGTCTCCTATGGCCTCTGCAGGCCAAAAAGTAGATTTAATAAGCATAGATAATAATAAAATAATTTCTTAAGAAAAAGATACGTTTAATAAGAATAAAAATTAAAAGAACATTTTTGTGAAATGTCCTTTTAGGAAGTCTTACATGAAAAGATTCTTTTACAAATCAAAATATTGCATTATTTCACATCACTGGATCAAAATTCTATGAATGTACTACTAGTGCTTTGTTCTTTAAGGCTTTTTTAAGCAATCCAAAAGAACAAAGACAAAAAGAAAAAGAATTCAAGGGAGCTCTTAAATGAAGGTGCCAAATTACAATGGTATAAGGACCCATTCACAATTTAAAAAGAAGATAATACTTTCTTTTTAGGACACGTATCCACCATCGACAACCTCTCCATCAATGGCTTAGAAATTGCACCATTTCTCCACCACCCCGCTATGGCCTTCTTCAGGTCAAAAATCAGAGCATCCTTAGAAATAAAAGCATAGTGGCTCCCCTGATATTCACATTGTTGTGTCCACTCATCAAATAAAGGGAACTTCCATATAATGCATAAGAACTCTACTCTAAAGTAACCTAACATTCATATCTTCCACATTCGTAATTTCTCTCCTTGTTAATCGGCAGGCCTCATGAATTCTTCACTTGTTTTCTTCAAGTTATATAAGCCAACAATCTTCCAATGCAATGTGTTGCGGTGTCATATTCCACAACTCCTGCATTGGCTCAAGCCTCATTCTGGAAGGTGATTGCCAAAGAATAAAAATTTTGAAATACAGAAGATAGCTCTAGATATCAAACATGGGTCCTTACACACCCACACTTTCACTGTGAGAGACTCGGAACTAGCACATGCACATGTCATAAAATCTAATATCTAACCAACCCAAATGATTTTCTCATATTAAATTGATCATTTAATGTGGGAGAATAAATGGGAACAAGGGTTAGAATATAGACATGTGCTTACAAATCTATCTCAACACGGGGCCAATGGTAAAGGGGTCCAAATGAGAGATGGTCTGTCAAAGAGAAAGGCTAGCCAATGGAGCTTAAAGAACTTAGGGTTAGCTTCATTGAAGACCTCCAAAAGTTAGTGTTAAAATTCCTATGACCTTAGGTAAGCTAGGGTTGTGCTTGAGGTGGGAACCTGGCCCAAGCTTGAGGTGCTTGTCGTGCTTGTTGACTAAGATGCTTGAGGTGCTTGTCATGCTTGCGACTAGGGAGCTTGAGGCGCTTGTGGGAGCACTACCCAAGCTTCATGTGCTTTGTCATGCTTGCTGACTAAGGTGCTTGTGTTCCAAAAGTCAACAAATCCCTACAAAGAAGGGGGCGAGCCCTAAAGATAGGGGATTGAGAGAGAACACCCACACACACACAAAAGGTAAGCCCAAGCCTCAAGAGGCAGCAAGGATACATTTGAAGCCCCTACCCGTGTTGCCCTCATGGTGTGCCTAAAGCCTATTGGTTAGCCTCCCAGGGGATCCAAAGATAATTTATTGATTTAATTAATTGTTTTTGCATTATCAAGTCCTCTCTCTCAAAGGGGAAAGGGGGACACTTGTCCCAAGACTACCCTTGTTGCTTGATATGCATTCTGCATGTGATTGGCTAGGCTTGCAAGGGTCCAATGAGCTTCCAAGTTGAGCTAGAAGAGGGGATCGATCAAAGCAAGAAGGGGGGTTGCTTGGCGGGTATACTCTCCCATACACACTCACACACACTCTCATTGTGTGAAGTGCAAAATGCAAGAGCCCATCTCCCTCTCCAAGCTAGTAGGAAAGTTGAGAGTCTACACCAACACTCTTGGCTATGGAATCCAAATCCAACCAAGAGCCATGCTTCAATGCTTAAGATCTCCATCTTCTCCATCTTCATTACTATGCTATTATAGATGCTAGCAAGAAGAGTGATGATAAGTAAGGAATTGCTTCTTTCTCCTATGAATGTTTCTTCTTCCTCTTCCCTACCCTCATTCCCCGCTAGCTCTCTCCACCTTTGAAGGTGTTTGAGGCATTGGGACTGAGGCTTGGAATAGTTAATGCTTTTTACAAAGTCTATGTTATGCTCGTGATGCATGAAGCTTTCCATCTTCATTGCATCACCTAGGTCACAAGGAACACAAAGATTGTATTGTACCAAGTCTTTCTTGATGGGAGAAATTATAATACAAAAGCCTATTGGAGGGGGGGGTGGCTCCACATAAATCCCGTCCTCAAATGTTGTGAATGTCTATAATTTTGAGCTAATTCTCTCTCTCTCTTTTCAAGTTATTGCTCATGCCATGTTAGCTAGGAAATGTGTTTAATGTTGCTCTCTCCATTCAAGCACTCTCTCTACTACAAGAAGGATTTCCTTAACGAAATGCTCACAATGCTATTCTCTTTCCGCTGCAATCTAAGCTAATAGGCCAATTCCATTACATTGGTATCAGAGCATTTGGTTCCTTTTTTCTTGCTTGAGAAAAGAGGTCCTTAAGTAGCCTATTAATGGTTGGTTTTGTTAATTATAGAATAAGTGGGGTTGGGATCTATTATGAGTTTTGTTGAGCCCACTATGTGAGATATGGTGCACACCTCGAGAACTTTGGTCTTAATAATGGGGTCTTTTTAGACTTGCCTACGGCTTTACCATTATTGAGCCATAAGAAGTATGAAAAGAGCTATCCCTCGGCAATTATGGAATATTAGATACACTCCACTACTCTTTATAATTAACCAATTCGAGCCATGGGTGAGATGCTTAAGTGCTGATTTTCAAAGGCTAAGAGGAGTAGCAACTAAGGTTTTGAATTGCCAAAGAATACACTAAGTAAGCACACAAATTTTGTTAACATGGTTGACAATAACCAAGAGAGTAGAATGAACATTGATAAACTTGATTTTTCACATGAAGGTGCTAATGATGATGCCCCCATGTTTGTCAATTATCTTATTACTAGGTTGCAGCAAGCTATGAGCAACCTTACTTTGCAAGCCGAAGTTACTTAACAACTTCATGCTCATGGGATTTCCCTTCCTCTCCAAGAGGAGAGAGAGAGAGCCTAGAAGGCCTCTTGATGAGACCCCAAAAAGAACACTCTCTCCCATTGACGGACGCAAAGCGGACCCAGAACCCCGACGGCCTATAAAACGCTGGGGGCCGAATGGCTCGCCACGAGCCTGCCACAATAAAGCGAACAGGAGGGGCACCACCTAGCTTTGAGCGGCCAGGACACAAAGCCCACGATGATATGAACACCGCAAGCCTACATACCGAGAGAGAGAGAGAGAGAGAGAGAGAGAGAGAGAGAGAGAGAGAGAGAGAGAGAGAGAGAGAGAGAGAGAGATAGATTTTATTATCGTCCTCGGAGGTCAAATATGACCTATGGGACCAAAGTTACATGTGATGTAGTATGTGTATGGCTGATGAGTGACTCTCGATGCTCCAAAATTGTAGTGATGAGAGTCGCAATGGAGAGCCCACACTTTGGCTGGGAGAGGAAAGTGTGTAGGTCTAAGTTATGGCTGAAAATGTGAGAGAAGCAAGTTTGGATGTGATCAAAAGCTGAGCACTCTAGTAGTGTGTGGTACTCAGACTCTCGAACTTGCAGTGAGCATAATGTGCACAATTGATTTGACTCTTCTCCATTGCCCCAACGCCCTATCTCGCATCGAAGGAAATGGGAGCTAAGACGAATTGCTGCGATAGTGCGTATCGCGGACAAGGGAATAGGCTCAAGCATGTAAGTGTGAGTACGGTTTCCTCTCTCAGCGAAGAACATGGTTTTGTAGTTGGGGGCAATATAGGTGGTGTAATGTATGAAGCGTGACCCACCGGATTTCTCCCAAGCCGTAATACATTGGCGTTGTAGAAAAGCTTCATTCACTTGAGAGTCAATTGAAGCATCATGTAGCAAGTGTAATGCATCCCATCTCCCAAACCACTTCTTTATGTCTTGCATCCATCCTGTGCTCAAGATCTTGCTTTTATGCGTCTTTTGAACTTTTTTGCTTGCTTCCCATGCAATTGTAGGAAGTCGATGTGAGGGGTTTTGACGCATCTTTATCATGTACTCCACAACCCTTTCCATGCCCATAACCTCAATTGGAAGAGATCCCGACTCAAGAAGTAGGAGCATATATGGTGTTTGTGTCTTAACTTGGAGAAAGTTTGTAAGAAAACGCTTTTGGACATTCTCAAACTCTTTCCAAGTAGACTTTGAGATGCTCCCGCCCCACACTTCAACTCCATAAAGAAGAACCGGTGTCACCAATGCATCAAAAAGATACTTCTTGAGAACCCAACACTTGATGTTTCCCGCATTACACATGTTCTCAAATGCATAATATGCTCTCTTTCTCGCTTACAAACGACGCATAGCACATTCATGCCACTTGTGATTGGATGGAACCTCAAGGCCAAGGTACTTAAAGCTCTCAACAACTTCAAGTGTCTCGTTGTTGTACACAATGCATGGCTTCTCCTTATGGTTGGTTTTCACAAGCATAACCTTTGTTTTGGATTCATTTACAATCAGCCCACTATGCAAGCAAAAGTTCTCAAGGACAACCATAAGCTTTTGTGCATCTTCTAAAGTGTGTGCTAGAAGAACTACATCATCCGCATACAACAAAAGCATGATCACCGCATTGCAAATAGTGACCTCTTCAATGCCTTCTTCTTGCATAAAGTCAAGTACCATTTGTTCCAATTGATCAATGCATAGACCAAAGAGAGTTGGTGACAATGGACATCCTTGTTTAACCCCAATAGTGCTTACAAATTTTTTTGAAATTTCTCTTTCCATGCGCAATTGACAAATCACCTTCTCATAGATTCGAGAAACCGCAAGCATAAACTCACTTGGCACTTGGAGTTCTTCCATCCTTCTCCACAAATTGTTACGTGGAATCATATCAAATTCTTTCTTAAAGTCCACAAAACAACAATACAATCGCTTTCCTTTCAACCGACTTTCCTCCATGAGAACACGAAGAGTGACAAGATGATCAATGGTGCTATGGCATCGACGAAAACCCGCTTGTCCCTTTGCACGCTTGTCATTCTCTTCAGCCCAATCACTCAATTTCATCTCCATTATGCACCCAAACAACTTTGCCATAAGAGACCCAATCATCATAGTCCGGTAGTTGCTTACATTCTTTACATCCCCTCCTTTATGCAAAGGCTTAACCCAATTAGTACTCCAATCATAAGGCATACCATGTTGAAGTGCAAGGTTGAACATATCACACATCCACTCATGGGTAAAATCTCCCGTCCATTTGATCATCTCCGGCTTGATACCTTGAAGATCTCCCGCTTTGCGAGTGGCCAACTTTTCAAGCCCACCGCATACATCCTCAATAGTAAAAAAAGACGACATACATGGGAGTGAACCATAAAATGGCATTTTTTCAGTATTTGCTTTCTCATATAATTGCCTACAATGTGTGTGCATATCCACTAGACTCAAGTTACCAAAATCTCAACCCGCTTTCCTCTCAAGTTTCTCCAAAATCTTCCACATGCATGTGCCTTTTCTTGGACTTGAAATTCTTGTTGCTTTACTTCCCATCTTCTTCTCTTCTTTTTAATCAATGCCTTGTATGTATGCAAATGACTTTGATAGTTGTCTTTGTCCATAGTTGCATCAAGCTTTATCAAGGACTTTCGAGCATCTTGACATTCTTTATCAAACCACCTTTTGCGTGATCTATCTTTGTTGATACCATGGAGATGCTTTATGGCAAAGCATTCTTCCGCACAAGAACAAATAGCTTTCTTGAAAGCTTCCCATTTAGTTTCCAATGGTGCATCACATTGAAGCTTTGTCATCCATAATTTTTGCTCAACCATTTCAATGTACATTGGTGCCCGTTTGAAATCCATACATAGTGATAACTTCTCTTTCCTTTGGCTGAGATTATCATGCTTAGTTGCTTCTCCACATGAAAGGTCGATACATAAGGTGCGATGGTCGGATTCCGGGTTCCATTGACCAAACATAAAACCCTTTATGCGATACATGATGGCTTCAGAGAGTAGCATATAGTCAATCACGCTATCCCCATTATGTCTCCTACATGTAAATCCATTGGTTCCACTCCACAAAGATACACCATTGGCAATGAGCATACCCGTGCTATTACACATGTGTAAAAGTAACTTTCCATAGTGATCCGGCTCTTTCTCATCCATTGAAATACGATCATACAAGTGAACTTCCTCCAACTCCCTTGAAATGTATGGCATATCAAATTGTTGAGTATCATGTTGCAATGTTTTTGTGCGAGCATTCATATCCCCAAATAAAATAATATCACCTTCACCTTTGAAATAAGCAATGTCCTCTTCCAAATCAGAAAATGGTTGATCTCTATCCATGCAAGCATAAAAGGGAGAATCATGATGAGGAATGTAGCAACCGGCTACAAAAATGGGTGCTCTTTTTGGTGTCATAATTTTCAGCCATACATAACGTTTGTACTTGTCATCTTTCACAATTGATAGAGAGAGAGAGAGAGAGAGAGAGAGAGAGAGAGAGAGAGAGAGAGAGAGAGAGAGAGAGAGAACACTCGCAATTGATGAAAACAACCTTGGGGGTGTGAGGGTGAGTTATTTCTGCAATATTTACAAGGTGGCATGCCGTGATGGTAGATAGATAGATAGTTCTATTATCGTCCTGGGAGGTCAAATATGACCTATGGGACCAAATGAACATGTCACGTGGTGTGAGTGGAGTTCATAAGTGACTCTCGATGCTCAAAAATGGCTGAAATGAGCGTCGCAATAGAGAGTCCACATCGTGGGTGGGAGAGGAAGGTATGTAGGGAGAGCTCATGGCTGAATATATGGGGAAAAGAGGACCTAATGTGGTCAAAAGCTGAGCACTCAAGTAGTGTGTGGTACTCACTCTCTCGCACTTGACAAGGGCATAAGGTGCAAAGTCGATGACACTCCTCGCCAGTGCCCCAACGTCCTGTCTCGCAGCGTAGAGAATGGGAGCTAAGACGAATGGAGGCAATGGTGCGGATCGCACTCAACGGGATGGGCTCAAGGATGTAGGAATGGGTTCGGTTACCTCGTTCCGAGAAGAAGAGAGATTTGTAGTTTGGGGCAACGTGTGTGGTGTAATGGCTGAAGCGAGAACCTCCGGATTTCTCCCAAGCCATGATACATTGGCGTTGTAAGAAGGCCTCATTAACTTGGGAGTCGATCGACGCATCCTTGACCAAGTGACATGCATCCCATCTTCCAAACCATTTCTTGATATCAAGCATCCACCCCGAACTTAGTATTTTGCTCTTGCATGTCTTTTGAACCTTTTGACTTGCTTCATATGCGATTCTAGGAAGTCGATGCAAAGGGCTACGTTGTGTCTTACGCATGTACTCCACAACCCTTTCCATGCCCAAGACCTCAATGGGAAGCGATCCGGACTCAAGAAGTAAGAGCATGTAGGGTGTTTGTGTCTTGACTTGGAGAAAGTTGGTGAGAAAACGCTTTTGGACATTCTCAAACTCTTTCCAAGTAGACTTCCCGATGCTTCCACCCCACACCTCCACTCCATAAAGAAGCACCGGTGTCACCAATGTGTCAAAGAGGTACTTTTTGAGAGCCCAACACTTGATCTCTCCTGCATTGCACATGTTCTCAAATGCATAATAAGCCCTCTTTCCGGCTTCCAAGCGACGCATTGCACAATCCTTCCATTTATGATTGGATGGAACCTCAAGGCCAAGGTACTTGAAGTGATCTACCACTTCAAGTTTCTCATTGTTGTATACAATGCATGGATTTTCGTCATTGAGGGTCTTTACAAGCATAACCTTGGTTTTGGATCCATTCACGATCAGCCCGCTATGTAGGCAAAAGCGTTCCAAGACACTCATAAGCTTTTGTGCATCTTCTAAGGTATGTGCCAAGAGCACTACATCATCGGCATAAAGCAAAAGCATGATCACCGCATTTCCAATCTTAACCTCTTCTATGCCTTCTTGCTGCATAAAATCAAGAACCATGTATTCCAATTCATCAATGAGTAGCCCAAAGAGGGTTGGGGAAAGTGGGCATCCTTGTTTGACACCAATAGTGCTTGCAAAAAATTCTGAAATTCCGTCTCCCATACGTAATCGACATATCACTTTTTGGTAGATGCGAAAGACTGCATGCATAAATTCTCTCGGCACTTGAAGGCTTTGCATACGTCTCCAAAGATTTCCTCGCGGTACCATGTCAAAAGCTTTCTTGAAATCCACAAAGCAACAATACAACTTTTTTCCTTTCAATCGAGACGCTTCCATAAGAACTCGAAGAGTGACAAGGTGATCAATAGTGCTATGATGCTTTCGAAAACCTGCTTGGCCAAGCGCACGTTTGCCATTCTTTTCAGCCCATTCACTTATCTTCATCTCCATGATACATCCAAATAACTTTGCCATCAAAGAACCAACCATTATAGTGCGATAGTTGTTCACATTGTTTACATCTCCTCCTTTGTGCAAAGGTTTGATCCAATTTGCACTCCAATCATGAGGCATGCCATACTGAAGTGCAAGGTTAAACATATCGCATATCCAATATCGTGTTTTCTTGCTTGTCCATTTAATCATTTCAGCCTTGACACCTTGAAGGTCACCTGCCTTGCGAGTAGCAAGTTTCTCAAGCGCGCGGCATACATCTTCAATGGTAAAGAAGGGAGACATAAATGGAAGGGAGCTACAACCCTCCATCTTATCAACATTGGGTTGCTCATAGAGGTTCTTACAATGCATATACATATCCTCAAGAGTCAAGTCACCAAAGCTCTCAACGCGCTTGCCTTTTAGATTTTGCCAAAACTTGCCACATGCATGTGCTTTCTCTTGTGCTAAAAGAAGTTGTTTTTCGACTTCCCACCTTCTCCTCTTCTTTTGAACAAGTGCTTTGTATGTGTGTGAACATTCCAAGTAAACTTCCTTGTCTTTGATTGCATCCAATCTTAGCAAGTGTTTTCGGGCTTGACTACATTCCATGTCAAACCATTTCTTCTTGGTGCTACCCTTCTTAGACCTTTTGCAAGACATGTGTTTCACCGAAAAGCATTCCTTCGCACAAGAGAAAATTACTTCTTTGAAAACTTTCCACTTGCATTCTAATGTTGGGCTCCCTTGATGCTCTATCATGCTTAACATTTGGTCCACCATATCAGCATATATAAGTGCTCGTTTGAAGTCTAGACGTAGGTACAAATGATTCACATCATGATTGGAGGCTACATGCTCGGGCCGTTTACCACACTTGAGGTCAATACATAACATCCTATGATCCGATTCCGGATTCCATTCACCAAGTGTAAAGCTTTGTATGCATTCTAGAGTGGCTTCTGAGAACAACATATAGTCAATCACGCTAGCACCATTGTGCTTTCTACATGTAAAGTCATTGGTGCCTTGCCATAGAGATACACCATTTGCAATGAGCATTCCGGTACTATTGCACATATGTAGAAGTGACTTTCCATAGTGATCCACTTCTTTTGCATCATTAGAACTTCGATTATACATGTATGAGTCATCCACTCTTCTTGATACATGCGGCATGTCGACTTGTTGTGTGTCGTGTTGTAACATATTTGTGCGAGCATTCATGTCTCCAAAAACAATGACTTCACCTTGATCCTTGTAATGAGCAATGTCTTCCTCTAGTTCAACAAAGGGCTGATCTCTATCCATATTCAAGCGAGCATAAAAGTTGGAGTCATAGTGAGGAATGTAGCAGCCGGCCACAAACATGACTTGACCATTTGGTGGGTTGATTTTCAGCCATAAGTAGCGTTTATACTTATCTTCTTTGACAATGGAAACATCTTTCAAACCCTTTTTGGTCATACATGCTACGCCTCCTTGGCCTCTTCGTTGCTTTGCATTTTTGGCCCACATCAAAGAATGTACATCGTATTTGTCAAATCCAAGAATTCGTTGCGCATCATGCTCCCATGTTTCGACAAGAAGTATCACATCGGAGTCATTGGTAAGCTCATCAATGCCAATTCCCGCATTCCATGGATACCCGTTACAATTCCAAAAGCTTATTCGCAAGCGTGAGTTGGTCTCATAGATCATGTGTCCCTATTTTTTGGATGGACTTGCATCCTCCTCAAGTGACTTTTCTTCTTGAGATGATACCTTAACCTTCTTGCTTCTTTCCTCGTATGCTTTGCGACGTACATTTTGTTGCATAAGAGTGCGGTCCTCATATACATTACAACCCGTTCCTTTGAGGTAGATCCAACCATTGTCAAGGATGATCTTTCTCTTTACCTCATCAGCCATGGTACATACAATAGGTCTTTCTCCCGAGCGAGGGACTCCTTGTTTTCCAACTCGATGTGCACCATAAGCCATGATTCCTGACATGCCAAAGTGTGTAGCAAAAAACTCTTCAATAGCAACCGCAAGAGATTGGGGTGTTTCCATGCTTTCCTCCTTGATTCCACGAATGACGATGTTCTTTGAGCGTTTTTGTCGTTCTTGCAATTCTTGAGTGTCCACATTCTCTACATTCTTTGCTTGGACAACGGCTTGCGTGATAGGAGATGTAGAAACCACATTATCCTTACATATATCAGCCCATGATTTGGATGCATTTCTCATCTCACATACATCATGTCGTATTGTATCTATCGTTTCCTCTTTCAATACATGATCACTCTCAACTTTGCTCAAGCGCTCTTTCACTACATTCATGTCCACAAGAGAGCGTTTACATTCTTGAACTTCATTCTCAAGATGCATCAAGCGTGTTGTTTGCATTTCAAGAACCTTCTTGAGGTGCTCATTCTCCACAACGAGAACTCTTAAAGTACCATTCTCCATTGCAAGTGCGCGCAACTCTTCACCTTGCTTGTTGACGGTTTCTTGTAACGAGATCAAGTAAGCCATGATCATTGCTTCCGTTGTTGTAGACGATGTGGTTGGATTAGCATCCAAATTCCTTGGAGATTTTGCATCAGTCTCCATGGCGAGTGTGGCTTTTCCACCCTTGCGAGTTTTGTCTGACATTGCCTTCAAGTCGGCAACAAAAACGCAAAGTTTTGACAGTTTTTTCAGTTCTGAGATGCTGTTACAGCAAAGCCTTCCATTATACAGAAAAATTCTGTCTTTACATCAATGCGTAGAGGGCTTCGTGCTCTTCGATTGAGGCTATAGATCACCTAAATCGGAGTTCGGATGAGCAAGTTATGGTCAAAAGAGTGAACTGCTGCCTACTAGGTCAAAAAACGGCTGTGAGAGAGAGGTAGGGAGAGGAGATGGTGCAACCTACTTGGTGCGTTCTCTAGGGCGACTCAATGGCTGTGAATACTCATTGCCAAGAGCGTGCATACGTGTGTGCATCGACCATTGGAGTTGAGAGATGGGTGTGGTTCCCTTCGCATGGTGCAATTTCCAAGGCAAACCCAACACACAAGACCCCCTCCCCGTGATGGTGATGGTGTCAATCCCTCCTACTACACTGTACCCAATTCTTGGTTCCACATAAGTTGCCCCCTCGATAGTGACCTCTCAGTGCCAATTTATAGGTGTTGGCTGCTTGGATTATGGTAATCCCAGTGTGGTTAGGGTAATCTTAATCGGGGAGACAAAGCAAGTGGTGGGCCCGGTGTGGTTGACCCTTGCTTTGTTTTGGGGAAGGTTATTAAAAGATGGGAATCTCTAGGTGGGCCTTTGTCACCATCACCTAGAGAGAGGATATTTACAAAATGGAAATTTACAATGGCTCGGGTGAAAAACTGAAGATAACGGTAAAATAACCTAAAAATTACTGGGATGGCGTCGTGGTTGCGTGTTGCCGGCGAATGGCGTGCTGTCGGTGCGTCGGTGTCGAGCGTACTTCTTTTCGAAGTCGGCCGGGGCATGCCTTCGACGCATTTCTGTTTTTTGTTGTTGGCGGCCCGTGCTTTGGATCCTTCTTCCTTTTGTTTGTTGATGTCGTAGCCTTTTCCTTCGTATTGCCGTGCGGTGCGTATATACGTGTGTGTATGTATTTGTGCATGAGGCGGGTGTGTGTGTGTTTTGTATAGGTATGTGTGTGCGAAAGCGTGCGTGGGAAGGGGGGCCATATATATATATATAATGTATATATATAAATTTTTTTATTTTTTTTTCCTTCTGCGGATGGCCGGCGGCTTACTCTTCTGCGCAAGGCGGAAAGGGGGGGGGGGTAGGATAGGGGTGTGGGTGGTGTGATGTGTGGGTGGGTGAGTGTGTGTGTGTGTATGTGTGTGTGTGTGTGTGTGTGTGTGTGTGTGTGTTGTGTTGGCGTATTTGCTGCTGCCCGCATGGTGTGTGTGTGTATCGAATGCAGCGTGCGGCGCACAGCGCATGGGGAGAGAGAGGAGAGGGGGGGGGGGTGTTGTGGGGTGTGTGTGTGAGTGAGAGGGAGTGTGTGTGTGAGTGTGGGACTGCAGCGCTGCCTGCGAGAGAGAGAGAGAGAGAGAGAGAGAGAGAGAGAGAGAGAGAGAGAGAGAGATTTGTGTGGTCTATGGCATCCGGATGAGAGAGAGAGAGAGAGAGAGAGAGAGAGAGAGAGAGAGAGAGAGAGAGAGAGAGAGCTTGGCGTGGCCGTGAGAGGGAGAATGAGGGAGAGGGGGAGGGGATAAGAGATAGAGAGAGTGTGTGAGGGAGAGTGAGGGGAGAGGGGGAATGGCGGGGTATGGAAGATGTGTGGGTGAGAGGGAGTGGGGGGGGGGGGGGGTGTTGTCTTGCATGGGGCTTGAGGACGAAGGGGAAATAAGTCAATGGGGGGGGGGGGGGGGGGGGGGGGGGTGTAAGGGAATATATCTGCGGGCCAAAGAGGGGGGGGGGAATGAGGCCTAGGGAGGGTGAGGCGAGCGGTGAGGGGATAAGAGGGAGGAGGGGTATGGGGAGGGAATATTGGCGGCCCAAGGAGAGGGGGGGGGGAATGAGGGTAGAGGGTAATGGGAGAGGGGTGATTAGGGTGAGTGTAAGAGTGAGGGGGGGGGGGGGGGGTTCTCACGCGGCTCACACCGAGGGAGCATGAGAGAGGGGTTGGGGGTTCCTTCTCTGAGTTTCTGCCTGGCCGGGGAGGGTGAATCGGAAGAGAGAGATATTAGGGAAGGGGGTATGCAGGGAAAATGGGGGGAGAGAGTGCGAGGGTTTTATCTGATGCCCGAAGGACGGGAGGGGGGAAGAATGAGTTACGGTGGGGGGGTACTGAGAGTGGGGGGGGGGAGGTGAAATGAGTTTTTTTTCTTTTTTTTTTACTTGATTTCCGAAAGTCGGCTATCATTAGCCCTCTCTCTTTTGGCTAGAGGCATTCATGCTTCTAGCCCTTCTTCAGTTTCTTCAGTTGTAGAGTTAGAGGGTTCTCCCTCTTCTGGAATGTCTAGCACGAATTCTGGGTCAAACCTAAGGAAGTACCTCTTCAGTCTCCATCCATTGACTTTAGTCTTGTGAATTCTCCCATCTGCTTCCATCAGCTTATAGCTGCGTTGTCGTAGCGCTTCTTGATGATGAATGGCCCTTCCCATCTGGGTTGAAATTTGTTATCCTTCCTGGTATCAAATCTATTGTCGTATCGCAGCACTAGCATGCCTTTTTCCAGTCCTTTCTCTTTAAGCCCTTGATTGAAAGTGAGTCGGCGTTGTTTTGCCTGTGCTGCATAGTGATTGATTGCTTCTTCCCTATCCAGTTGGAGTCTCTCTAGATCCAAGATGTGGTTTCGAAGGACCCCGAACCCCGGCGGCCTCTAAAACGCCGGGGGCCGAATTGCTCTCCTCGAGCCTGCCATGGTAAAGCGAACAGGGGGGGCACCACCTAGCTTTGAGCGGCTAGGATGTAAAGCCCACAATGATATGAACACCGCAAGCCTACATACCGAGAGAGAGAGAGAGAGAGAGAGAGAGAGAGAGAGAGAGAGAGAGAGAGAGAGAGAGAGAGAGAGAGAGAGAGAGAGAGAGAGAACACTCGCAATTGATGAAAACAACCTCGGGGGTGTGAGGGTGAGTTATTTCTGCAATATTTACAAGGTGGCATGCCGTGATGGTAGAAGTTTTTATGCATGTGCTTCAAACAATTTTTGGCTATGGCTGAAAATGTCTCAAAATGTACTATGGGCACCCTCCGTTCCGATCGAGGGGGAGAGTATATGTCTCATGAATTTAATGCATTTCCGGCTAGTCGTGGGATAAAACACCAATGTACAGTGCCTTATACACCTCAGCAAAATGGTGTTGCTGAGAGGAAAAACAGGTCACTAACGGAAATGGCACGATGTATGGTCAAAAGTCAAGCTTTGCCGCATTCTTTTTGGCTTGAGGCCATCATGTGTGCCACTTATGTACTTAACAGGTGTCCTACGAAAGCTTTGCAGTCTATTACTCCATATGAAGCATGGCATGATAGAAAACCTTCTATTGAGCACATGCGTGTTTTTGGCTGTTTGGCATATGCTTTGGTGCCACAAGTGCAGCGCAAAAAATTGGATGATAAGGCTGTCAAATGTATTTTTGTTGGTTATAGTGCTGAAAGCAAAGGTTACAGGTTGTATCATCCGCAAACAAAACGTATTCTGGTTTCACGAGATGTAGTGTTTGTGGAAGATTCTGTTCAACCCTTGCTGTCATGTACTAGAGACAGTAATGTAAGCTCACAGGACATTTATGACACTTTGTTGCCTCTTTTCAGTGGTGGAAATACGAATGTAAGTTCCAATGAGGCAAATGTACAGCCTATGGGGGTTTCTAAAAATGTTTTAGAACAGCCTATTACTGATGCAGATGTACATGATGTACTTGATGAGGAAAGGGCTGAAAATGAGCAGGCTAGAGGTATGCCAAAATGGCTGGTGCACACTTTGCGTGACAGTAAATTGGATGCACCTTTATCTAGTCGTACTCGTTCAGGCTCTCGCCATGCATCTTATGCATCAGATTGTTATGCTTTGGCTGTGTCTAGTTTACATGATGCTGAGGAGCCTCTGTCTTTTGATGAAGCACAGAATTCAGAAAATTGGATTGCTGCCATGAAATCAGAATATGATGCACTTATAGAGAATGACACATGGACTTTATGTGATTTGCCTCCTGGCAAAAAGGCCATTGGTACGAAGTGGGTTTACAAGTTGAAACGCAAGCCGGATGGTGAGATCGATCGCCATAAGGCTCGACTTGTTGCAAAGGGTTATGCACAACAAAAAGGCATAGATTATGAAGAGACTTTTGCTCCCACTTGTCGTATGACTACTGTGCGTTTTCTGTGTGCATTGGCAGCTCATTTTGGTTGGGATGTACATCAATCAGACATTGTTACTGCTTTCTTGAATGGTGACATATTTGAGGAAGTTTATGTAACGCAGCCTCGCGGTTTTGTCATAAAAGGACAAGAGGACAAAGTGTGCAAATGTAAGAAGGCTTTGTATGGGTTGAAGCAATCTCCTCGTGCTTGGTATGAGAAAGCTGACACTCATTTGGTTAAACGAGGCTTGCGTAACAGTCCAACAGAAAGCACATTGTATGTAAAGCGTGAGGATGATGTATTTCTCATTGTGGTTCTTTATGTTGATGATTTGCTGATCACTGGACCAAATGAGAGACATATTGCTGAATTTAAGGCTGATTTGAATGCTACTTTCAAGATGAAAGATTTGGGGCTGTTGCATCATTACTTGGGTATACAGTTTAAGCAGTGTGATGGTGGTATTGCCTTGTGTCAGAAAAGTTACATAGAGACATTGCCATGTAAGTTTGGACTTGAGGATTGCAAACCTATTGCCACTCCCATGGAAACAGGTTTGAAGTTGAGTCTACATGATGCTGGCGATCCTGCTGATGTCACTCTTTACCAAACTGCTGTTGGCTGCCTCATTTATGTATGCAACACGAGGCCATATATTCAGTTTGCAGTCTCGCAGGTCAGCAGATTTATGCATAGCCCAGGGTCTAAGCATTGGCAGGCTGTCAAGAGGATTTTCCGCTACCTTAGTGGCACTTTACATCTTGGCTTGTTTTATCCCAAGGGGGGATCATTGCCGCCAGACTTACATGCTTTTTCGGACTCAGATTGGGCTGGTTGTTTTGACACGCGAGTGTCCACAAGTGGTTTTTGTTTCATGCTTGGCAGTTCATGTATATCATGGTTGAGCAAGAAGCAACCTACTGTGGCCACTTCGAGTTGTGAGGCTGAGTACAGGGCAGTCTTCACAGCTACGGTTGAGTGTGTATGGCTCAGACGCCTTATGGCTGACTTGGGTGTTGGACAGGACACTGCCAACACTATCTACACTGACAGTCAAAGCGCATTGGCAGTTGCGAGGAACCTAGTTTTTCATGCTCGCACAAAGCACATTGAGGTGCATTACCACTATGTCAGGGAGAGGCTCTCAGCAGGAGAGATCAGCTTGGCTTATGTGCCAACACAGGACAACCTTGCAGATCTTTTCACAAAGGCATTGTCTCGTGAGAAGCTTGAAGCTTTCCGCAAAGCTTTGGGCTTACTCCCCTTTGTGGACTAATCCTGTCCTCAGGGCATGGCACTTCCCTTTACTCATGTGCCAGCTCTCGTTCACCGCATCACTCCAGGGGGGATTTGTTACCATATACATGTGGTAGTGATGTGTGTGAACACACTAGGACTTCCGGGGCATTTTTTCCCTCTTTAGGAGGTTTTTTCCCCCGTGCATTGTATATATGCCCATCACTCTAGGGCTATCTATCTTTCCATTGCACACTAAGTAACACACTCTCTATTGTGTGCCTTGAGCTCCCTTCGTCTTCTCCAAGTTGTGTGTGTTTCTCTGCAACCCTAATTCCAACAATAAGTCAATGGGGGGGGGGGGGGGGGGGGGTGTAAGAGAATATATCTGCGGGCCAAAGAGGGGGGGGGGGGGGGGGGGAATGAGGCCGAGGGAGGGTGAGGCGAGTGGTGAGGGGATAAGAGGGAGGAGGGGTCGGGGGAGGGAATATTAGCGGGCCAAAGAGAGGGGGGGGAAAAAATGAGGGTAGAGGGTGATGGGAGAGGGGTGATTAGGGTGAGTGTAAGAGTGAGGGGGGGGGGGTTCTCACGCGGCTCACACCGAGGGAGCACGAGAGAGGGGTTGGGGGTTCCTTCTCTGAGTTTCTGCCTGGCCGTGGAGGGTGAATCGGGAGAGAGAGATATTAGGGAAGGGGGTATGTAGGGAAAATGGGGGGAGAGAGTGCGAGGGTTTTATTTGATGTCGGAAGGGCGGGAGGGGGAAAAATGAGTTACGTTGGGGGGGTACTGAGAGTGGGGGGGAGGTGAAATGAGTTTTTTTTCTTTTTTTTTAACTTGATTTTTGAAAGTCGGCTATCATTAGCCCTCTCTCTTTTGGCTAGAGGCATTCATGCTTCTAGCCCTTCTTCAGTTTCTTCAGTTGTAGAGTTAGAGGGTTCTCCCTCTTCTGGAATGTCTAGCACGAATTCTGGGTCAAACCTAAGGAAATACCTCTTCAGTCTCCATCCATTGACTCTAGTCTTGTGAATTCTCCCATCTGCTTCCATCAGCTTATAACTGCCGTTGTCGTAGCTCTTCTTGATGATGAATGGCCCTTCCCATCTGGGTTGAAATTTCTTATCCTTCCTAGTATCAAATTTGTTGTCGTATCGCAGCACTAGCATGCCTTTTTCCAGTCTTTTCTTTTTAAGCCCTTGATTGAAAGTGAGTCGGCGTCGTTCTGCTTGTGCTGCATAGTGATTGATTGCTTCTTCCCTATCCGGTTGGAGTCTCTCTAGATCCAAGATGTGGTTTCGAAGGTTTACGATTGGACGGTGGGTCTGGCTGGCCAAGACTCGTAAGCTGGCTATTTGTACCTCAATGGGTAGAATTGCCTCCTTCCCATAAACTAGATGGAAAGGGGTGAAAACTAGTGATGTTCGGAACGTTGTTCTGTAGGCTCAAAGAGCTGCCATGAGATGTTTATCAATCTTCTGTATGGTTGTTCACCTGTTTTGTGATGATCTTGCAAATCATTCCATTTACCTTCTCTACCAGACCATTGCATTGTGGATAGTATGGTGTGGAATGCCGACGTGTGTTGCCTAACTTCTTCATCAATTCTCCTACCACATCACCTTGGAATCCTGGTCCTCTATCTTATATTATCTCAAGAGGAGTGCCAAAACGGCAAACAATATGCTCAAAAATGAACTTTGCCACCTCTTGGGCTGTAATGCGGGTGGTGGCCGTTGCTTCTGCCCATCGCGTCATGTAGTCTACACCCACTATGATGTATAGTTTACCTGATTGGGCCCTTGGTAAGGGACCAATTGCATCTATTCCCCATTTCTCAAACGGACCGTATGAAATGATAGGGGTTTGTGGCTCGTAGGTTAGTGTGCGATCACTGGCCACTTGACAAGCCCTACATGTTTTACACCAATGGTGTACATCTCTGTTCAAACTAGGTCAAAAGTATCCTGCTTGTAGAATCTTCCTACTAGTGATATCTAGAGCATAATGACCACTGCAGACGCCGTCATGGCAGCTTGAAATTACCTCTGTGATTTCACTGGAGGTTGGCACCCGCCTGAGAATTTGATCCTTGCCCTTACAATACAAGTGGTCATCTATAAGGCGGTACCTAGTAGCCTTCCTTACCAGCCATTGTTTTTGGCCTTTAGTGTGTCCTGTTGGACATTCCACTGTATTCAGAAAGCTAATGATATCAGGCATAGCGTCACTACCTTGGAAGAGGGGTAGATTTAATTTGATTTCTCCTATGGAAACATCTTGTATTCTTTCTTTATCTAGTGCATCTGCCTCTTGATTTTCTGCTCTGGGAATATGGAAGAGTTTTACTGCTTCAAACTTCTTCAAAAGGTCCTTAACTTGGCGAAGTTGACCAAGTAAAACTTGATTTTTGCACTCCCAGGTGCCATTTATTCGCCTAATCAAAAGCAAAGCGTCGCCGAACACATTCAAGTGCTGAATTTTTTGTGAAATACATTGTTCCAACCCAAGGATTAGGGCTGCATACTCTGCCTCATTGTTAGAGTGAGAGTGTAATAACTGTCCCATGGAGAGTACTCTTTCCTGCTGTTCATTGAAAATGACCATGCCTGCTGCAGACTGATCCATTGTTCTCTTGTATGCTCCGTCAAAGAAAAGAGAGTGAGATCTCCCTAGCTTAGGGCTCTCTTTATCTGGTATTCCTTCCTTTGCTTCCGTGTTGACCTTCAGCTTCTTCTCGTAGTGGCGATGAGTGAGAATTCCTGCTAGACTAGCCCTGGTGGAGTTTTCTATTTGTATGGTGTAATCAAACTCTTGTAGTCTAATTAACCACTTTGAGATCCTAGATGAGACATCCATGTGTCGCATTACATATGGAAAAACCTCTTCCATTGTCAGGATTACAAATGGTCTAGGCAAGAGATAGGAGCGGAATTTCGTGGTAGCAAACATTAGTGCCAGAACCATGTGTTCTACTTCGGTGAATCCCTTTTCTGATGGGGTCATGACTCGACTAGAGAAGTAAATAGGGCGCATGAAAGAAGTTTTGGGATCCTTTTGCATTAGCACTGCTCCCAGAGTATCATTTCCCACACTAGGGTTCACATAGAATGGCTCATCCCACTTAGGAGGTGAAATAGTGGGAAGCTTAGATAGGACTTGCTTTACCTCAGTAAACTGCTGCTCATTCTCTTCACTCCATGAGAAAACATCCCTTTGGGTGAGTTGTTGTAGGGGAAGGACCACTTGAGATAGCAGGTGAATGAACCTGCTTAAATATCTTACCTTCTGAAGGAAAGAAACCAACTGCTTGGCGGTGGTGGGAGATGATAAAGATACCAGAGCTTGAATTTTTCTGGGGTCAGCCTCGATTCCTTTCGCTGAAATTACATGACCAAGGAGAGTGACCTTGCTCTCACCAATGTGACATTTGTCCACGTTGAGTTGGCCACCTAGGGTTTGTAGCCTGGTTAAGCCGTCATAGACTTTGCTTAGATGAAGGGCTCGTGAGCTATAGATGCAAATATCATCTATGAAAACCCGTATTGATGTTCCAAAGTAGGGTTGGAAAACAAATGTCCCATAGCGTTGAAATGTGGCTGGGGCGTTGGTGAGGCCAAATGGCATCACTCTGTAAGAAAAACATCCCCAAGGTGTGATGAAGGTTGTCTTCTTCTGATCCTCCTCCGCAATGCTAATCTGGAAGTATCCTGAGTAGCCATCGCATACTGTGTAGCGTTCGTGACCTGCCACTTCATTGAGTATTTCATCCTGGAATGGGAGGGGAAAATGGTCCCTCTTCGTGGCTGCATTGAGAGGTTTATAATCCACACAGAGTCTCCATTTACCATTTTTTTTTGGTGTGACTACTACTGGGGAGACCCATTCTGAGTCTTCGACAGAGTAGATGAAACCTGCTTGTAGCAAACTCCTTACTTCTTTAAGCAATGCCTCTTGTTGGATTACTCCAAGTCTTCTGAGCTTCTGTACTACGGGTTTACTGCCTTCCTTGAGCTTTATGTGGTGTTTCACTACTGTAATTCTTGTGATCTTATCATAGCCATCAATGAACAAAGTAGTGAAGTTTCCTAACATGGAGACATACTTCTTCCTTTGTTCATTGGTTAACTCATTTGAGAGCATTTTTTGTAGCTTACCTGCATCCTCCAAGGACAAGGGCTTCAAGGAGTCCTCCAAGCTACTCCATGTAGCTATGCACTTGGAAATGGTGGGCTATAGCCTTCATGGCAAGGTGAAGCCCCAAAGACATGGAAAACTCTACAAGTTTCCATCATGAAGCAATTCCTTACAAGCGATGCAAAGGGAAAATTTCTTACCAAATGGCGCAGTTTGAAGCTTGTCTCTCACGAATCTTTCCACAAATATGTAGACAAGTTTTGGGATTTACATCTCAAGGCTACTGTCTTTTAATAGATAGACTTTGTCGAGCAAACGCAGCAATTCTATGCGGGATTACCTGAAGAGATGGCTGAGTACGTCAACTCTCAACGGTCTGGTTCTATCATTGAAGTAATCCACCACACTATGGTTGCTTCGCACATCAATTTCCAACAAGGGGCTAGACGGGCATTCAAGCTTTGGAGATGGGAGATATTGTAATGGGTGACACAACTTTCAAGGGACAACAAGCCTCTGTTACTTCCTTGATTGGAAAGTTGAGGATTCATGTCCAAAGCTATGTCGACAAAGAAGACTTTTTCATCTCTCCTCTCCAACATGAGGATGCTATCCTAGGGGCACCATGGTTCAACCGCATGGCTGCCAACATGAAAGGAGAATCTACTTCACCTACAGGGGTAAGAGCATGTATATAGATGCTAGTGAGTCTGGTCGTACTATACCATTCCCTGAAAGGAGAATCTACTTCACCTACAGGGGTAAGAGCATGTATATAGATGCTAGTGAGTCTGGTCGTACTATACCACTTGTAAATCCTCCTTCTTTTGGTAAATCAATGAAGAGCCCAGTTTCTACGTACATAATTTTTATCGAAGATTCCCCAAAAAATCCTAATCTTTCATCAAATGTAAATGGTAGGAATCAAGAAGAGTTAGACTTGTCTAATTTTCTAGAAGGATTACAAGATGTGTTCATCAATGATATCCATATGGACTTACCTCCTGTCAACCACTGACAGACACCTTATCACTTTGTTTTAGTCATGGACCGGGCTTGTCGGTCCTATAGGTGTGTAGATGATCACTGATGAGAGACGCACTTCTAATCCCATTTTTACATGACTTTTGCTATGACCGACCACTGTGGGCACCCATGTGTGAATGGGTCAAATTCATATAAAAGGTCCATTTTGGCCAAAAATCCTCATTCTTTGAGGTGCATGCTAAAGAAGTGCTCTTGCTCTACCTTCTTCTCCATGGTGTGCTCACATATGTGTGTGTGTGTGTGTGTGTGTGTGTGTGTGTGCGCGCGCACGTGCATGCTTGAGAGAGAGAGAGAGAGAGAGAGAGAGAGAGAGAGCATTGAGGCGGCATTGGCGGTGGCGAGGCATTGAGCGCGGCAGCGATGACGGCTCCTTCTTCTTCGCGGCACGGGATCCTTCACGATGGAAAGAATTGGGCTATGAGTGCAACACCATTGCCTCTTTGAGCTTGCTAGGAAAGTCTAGTTGTGTGCTTGCAGCCATTCGTGGCTCGCACACAGTGTTTGGCAAGTTCCCAGACTCCGACATGTGCGATAAAAGCTCACATTGCACTAAGCTTAAGGAGCACTCAGTGCTACCTCATGAAGTCATTCACTTATGTCATTTCCGGTTTTTTCTGAGTTGTGTTAGATCTGTTAGTGTTTGCAATGTGCAGGTTTTAATAGGATTTGTTACCTCTGTTAAGTGCTGCAATGTACATGTTTTGTTAGATCTAGTAAGCTCTGTAAGGTGCATATTTTAGCAGGTTTGTTTGTTAGTGTAGTTCTGTAATGTGTAATGTGCAGTAGACAGTGAGCAGGTTGACTATTCTATCAGTGTGCATTTTGTTGTGTTAGGCAGTGTGTGTGCAATGATAATTAGTGTTAATTAGTTTTGTTAGTTGTAGATAGATTAGCTAGAGCTTTTGGGTGCAGCTACATGCACGCGTTAGGCAGGCTCTGTGCGCGTGAGTTCGGCGTCCACAAAGCGCAACATTATCCACATAGAAGTTTTTTTAAAGTAAAAAAAATAAAAATAAAAATAACATCTGAGACCAAAAAGAAAATTCAAAAACAAAAGGAAAAAAGAAAAAATCTTGTATTGAAAGGAAGGGATCGGGATCTTCCCCCAAGCCCAGGCCTCAGTCCTCAGTGTTATGATATAGTATAGTCACTACTATATATACAAATACTAGCCCCTCAAGTGAAGGGAGGGTATGTGGGACAAGTCCTTCAAGTCCTCCACCCTTCTCTTCACACTTACCCCTTGAACTTACTAATTTTAGCCTTCTTTTCGATTAGAAAAAGATTGTTTTTAGGATTTCGAGGGCTTTAGGTAAACGAAGTGAGGGTTGTAAATCACAGTACGTCCCTCTGACTAAAACGTTCGCTTTGAGCTATCACATACCATATTTTGTGGCTTGATTAGGAAAAGGACAAAAATAAAATAAAATTGAGAGTAACTTTGGGTTGCAAAACACCCAAAAAACTAGGTGGAGCGGCCTTCACAGGCACTCACCAACACTTCTAGGGTGTTGAGGTCACATACACCTATGCTTTGGTTGTGTGCTAGAGGACAATCATATAGAGAGTGTCTTCGTTTACGGGGGAATTCATTATTCCTTTACATTAGGCTCTAGGTCCTCAATGAGAACCCAAGGTAGTACCACTTAGGACCCACATATTGCATCTAAAGACTCTTCCTCTGACTACGACGGCATGGAAGGTTACCCGACGCCCAATCTCGATTGTTCAAGCCAAAACATACATGCCATGGGCCCATGGTCCGGGCCGAGCGTGTTTAGCCACTTGAAAGAGACTTTGAGTAGAGCCACTCACTCCGAACATGGAGCTAGGATGTAAATGACGGGGGTGGGGAAGTAAATTCACCATTCATGACCAACATAGACCCCATTCTCCTAGAGAGTGTGCATGTGAATACTCCATTCATTGCACTCCCCGACTCTTCAGAGCTATTCCCCTCCGAGGTTATATTACCTGATGGTAGAAGCCTTGCCAAAGTGCAAGAGGTTGAGCGATATATCATTGCGGGTACGGAAAAGGAAAGCGAGATCTTACGCAAGGTAGAGCAATGCAGAGAGCTAAAGGCAAAGACCCCTATGTCAACATCCATGCTAGTCAAGCAATCGAGTCTCCTAAATTAGCAACCACTAAGGGTCAACCCATAGAGAGCCACATTGGATCTAGTTCAAAGGACATACCTAGCACCTCAATCCTAGATGGAGCGGTTCTAGCGGAAAAATGAGAGTAAAAGCTACAAATGAAGACATTAACCGACCTATACACATGTCACACCTATCACGTGGGTTGGTTAGATGTTCTACAATCCACAATGGGTTCTACTAGCGTAGAGGATCAACAACAAAGAGTTTTTGATGTCATCCATAGGGTTATTGAGTTGGAGAGACAGAATAAAGGGATCCACATGGATTCAATGGGTCTCATGAGATTCTTGGATACAGGGAAGGCTAAGCAACCAACTTTATCACAAACAGAGACTCCCTCGTTAAGCCCGATGGATCCTCCATATGTTAATTTTGCCAGGGGTCTCAGTACAATCTGAGCCCACAAGTGATAGCGTTACCTTTCCAAGTTTAGCTCATTTATCCATTGATGACACCACGGCTACCATGCATACCCCAGTGATGGGCTGACAAAAAACACGCCGTGGACCTCATTTATTAGTAAAGCACCAGTACATGGTGGCCCAATGTCTACAATAGTACCTACAAGTGTGTATCAATCATATGCACCTATGGGCCCTCGTGATCATGTAGCTCCTACCCCACCCATTGTTTCAACAACATATGCTCCACGAACACAACATGTAAGCCCTTATTTCAATGAGACCGTCCCAGCTAGCGTTAGCATGTCGCATCCCACGTCTGCTATGTCTAGGGCCACACATATGAACTTTGGGCCACCACATGGCACAACTTCGTATCCAGCTTGGGACCGAGGATCACTCGTATGCCTAACCCAATGCCAACCCCCATTCCACATGTAGTCTCGAGAGCGCATGTCCCCACTATACATGCTCACTTGGGTGCCTTGGAAACATTTTCTCAAGCTATCAGTCGATCTATTGTTGAAAATATGGGTAACACGCTAATAGAGAGCCTAGAAGTAAGGCAGTACAAATAGGCAAGCTCACACAAAAATTTAGTGGAGACGGGGATGTGAGAAAGCATATCAAAGTATTTGAACAAATATGCGATTCCCTAGGAGGACACAATAACTTGCATAAGAGTAATGCTTTAAGCCTGACCTTGAGTGGAAAGGCTGGGGATTGGTATAGGACCCTAAGGATGGAAGAGAAAACGATTTACCCTACTCTTAGGAGAATGTTCTTGAAAGAGTACATACGAGAGGGAGTGCTTTGGGGTGTAGCCTATCAGCTCCAAAAAGCCCAACGAGAGGAAGGGGAGTCTGTGAGAGACTTTATTAGTTGCTTGAAGCATTTGAATTCTCATTGTAATCGAAATGACTGCTTCAATAATAACCAATTCCTCGATAGATTCATTAAGGACACAAGGATGTCTACATTGGCCTACTCATTAGAGGTATCACCACTTGGGAAGCAGTCACCACCAATGCGATCCACTTGGAGGACAATTTAATGATACAAGGATAAAGAGTGTTTGTTGAGCCTAAATCTACTAGTTCGCAAGCATTGGGGCATGAGCCAATGACCTAAATCCTATTGCTAAAGAGTTAAAGATATCTGAGATTACTTTAGAAGATCTCACCAAGTCCATTCAAGAAAGTCTTAGAGACAATCGTGCTCCACAAAACAATCATATGCATCCAAGAACGGAGCAACAATGGTGCTGAGTTTTCTATGGTCCACATAGTACCAATAAATGCCCTATGTTTAGAGTAAAATTTAATGGGAATTGTAATGCATGTGGGAGGTATGGTCATCAAGCCAAGGATTGCATAGTATTTAAATGCGCGATGGCCAATAGACCAACCTTAGCATGGATAGACACACCTCGAGTGCCTACTTTGATGCCGGCTCCACCTCTTGAACATTCGTCACAACACATGGTCC
Organism: Adiantum capillus-veneris; assembly: GCF_014529385.1. Taxonomy (NCBI): domain Eukaryota; kingdom Viridiplantae; phylum Streptophyta; class Polypodiopsida; order Polypodiales; family Pteridaceae; genus Adiantum; species Adiantum capillus-veneris. Next base: position 85,650,293 of record NC_140944.1, read on the forward strand.
CTAGGGCCCAAAATGTTGTTCAAAAAACACCGTTACCACCTCCAATGATAAGACCGCAACTCCCACGTTCGAGAATTACTTTTGTGAATCAAGTGGATTGTGAGTCATCTATTTATTGTTTGGAAGGTTGTGAGGAAGATACAAACCCTAATATTGTGTATGGGATTGATGCACTTGAAGAAAATACACAATACTACATGGAGGACTAATGGGGACAAGTCAAACATGTCTATCAAGTAGCTTCTCTTGCAGCAAGAGGCCAAAATATCAATTTCACTGCCAAGAGACCACCTCTTCAATGCTACGAGTGTGGGGTCCCACATCGTGTAGCCGAGTGTCCTATTAGGCTACAAAAGAATGCCACACTAATGAAAACTAATCAAGTGAGCACATCTAGAATGCCAATACTCATGTGTAATCAATGTGGCATAGATCATTTGATTGCCCAATGTACGAATAATTTGAATGCGCCAAAGGTCACGCCATTGAACTTAATTGAGGTTACCGAGGAGCCATCAAAAAGTACACCTGTGGTACCCGTAAATGTACTCACACGATCGATGCTCCAAAACCAAAATTATATTCTTGAAGAAAGAAACACAACATCAATTGCCCAATCTCAAAAGAAGGAAAAAACACAAAGGATGGGATCACAAAAAGCAACGAAGTCAGATCCCAATTCAAAGACCAACATAGGGACTGGTGATGACCCTATGAAGATCGTCATGAGCCACAATGGCCAGGACCCAAGAAGAAGATAGGAACTTACCCAAACCCTATAGAGGAGCTTGAGTGAGTCAAGAAATTAATGAGTTTAGTAGAAAAGACCCAAAGGGATCTAGAGCCATCACCTAGGTAGATCTAGATTACCAACATAGTGTTCCCTACGCGAAATCAACCTCACAAAGACCATAGACCACTAAGGTATGGCTATCCAAGAACAAAGTGACTTTAAGTCATTGGGAAGTGGATGTACTCCCTTCTTGTTAGAGAGAATGTTTATAGAGGGATTACCTGACCCTATCAAAGAAATGGAGATCCCATCTTCCCTATGTAAAGGGACTGAAGCCCAAAAAGTACCGTTAAATATTGTCAAATTAATGGATTTCATGGCTTCAAAAGTTAGAACCACCATCATGTCTAAACTATATGGAGACCCCGAGCTATTCTTAGCTCTTTGAGCTTTCCTCAATGGAAAAGTGAAAGTCGGGCTACCACAATTTGCACAAATGGATGGAGCTAGGGAGGTACCAATCGAGGAGGAACACTTAGATCCACAACCCAAACTAGATGAGAACTTTGTTGTTGAAATAGTTGTCAACAAGTTGGGACAATACTTTGAACGTGATGAATCCAATGCGACCATACCAGTCACTACCAAGGGATTAATTGTAAAGGGAATCCTTGATGGTGGCACTGGGGTTAGCATTATAACTAAAAATTGTTGGGAAACTATGGGAAGACATCACCTTGGGACTACAAACATAGTGGTAAAGATGGCCAATGGGACTATTGTTAAACCTATTGGGATGCTACAAGATCTCAAGATCAAGTCTTTGGACACAAAATAAGGTATACCTTCATTGTTATGGATTTTTCCAAGCACACTATGTCATCTGAGATGATCTTAGGACGTCCTTTCATGAGGGAAGCAAAAATGGTGCATGACTGGTCTAAAAACCATGTCTACTTGCAGTTCCAAGACTCTGTCATTTGAGTTGACCTTGTAACTAGTTGAGCACCTCCTCTAGGAAACAGATTTATAATTGATCATAGATCTGACACTACAATTCACTCGGCCCCATTGCAGTATTGTTACACGTGTAAGAAGGACACTGATGTTGGGGAAGATTCCCTCATATGGATGTTCTACTTGGGATGATTGAGTCTGACAATGTGGATTGGATCCACCTAGTAGCAACAATAGACACTTGGGAAAATAGAGGGACGATATGGGTAACATTTGAGGGGATGAAATGCCACACATTGTACCTTTAAATATGATAGGAGCAATGCATGTAGCTTCTGATGACCTACCAGATGAACTCTTGACTATAGCCCACATGATTCAGAGTTAGAATCATGAACTGAAATTGACTCTGAGGGAAAAGAGTCTAAGTTAAATCTTGGTGCAAATGTGGATACTGTTGGAATTAGGGTTGCAGAGAAACACACACAGCTTGGAGAAGACGAAGGAAGCTCAAGGCACACAATAGAGAGTCTGTTACTTAGTGTGCAATGGAAAGATAGATAGCCCTAGAGTGATGGGCGTATATACAATGCACGGGGGGAAAAACCTCCTAAAGAGGGAAAAAATGCCACAGCGGTCCTAGTGTGTTCACACACATCACTACCACATGTATATGGTAACAAATCCCCCTTGGAGTGATGCGGTGAACGAGAGCTGGCACATGAGTAAAGGGAAGTGCCATGCCCTGAGGACAAGATCAGCCCACAAAGGGGAGTAAGCCCAAAGCTTTGCGGAAAGCTTCCAGCTTCTCATGAGACAATGCCTTTGTGAAAAGATCTGCAAGGTTGTCCTATGTTGGCACATAAGCCAAGCTGATCTCTCCTGCTGAGAGTCTCTCCCTGACATAGTGGTAATGCACCTCAATGTGCTTTGTGCGAGCATGAAAAACTGGGTTCCTCGCAACTCCCAATGCGCTATGACTGTCAGTGTAGATAGTGTTGGCAGTGTCCTGTCCAACACCCAAATCAGCCATAAGGCGTCTGAGCCATACACACTCAAACGTAGCTATGAAGACTGCCCTGTACTCAGCCTCACAACTCTAAGTGGCCACAATAGGTTGCTTCTTGCTCAACCATGATATACATGAACTGCCAAGCATGAAACAAAAACCACTTGTGGACACTCGCATGTCAAAACAACCAGCCCAATCTGAGTCCGAAAAAGCATGTAAGTCTGGCGGCAATGATCTCCCCTTGGGATAAAAAAAGCCAAGATGTAAAGTGCCACGAAGGTAGCGGAAAATCCTCTTGACATCCTGCCAATGCTTAGACCCTGGGCTATGCATAAATTTGCTGACCTGTGAGACTGCAAACTGAATATCTGGCCTCGTGTTGCATACATAAATGAGGCAGCCAACAACAGTTTGGTAAAGAGTGACATCAGCAGGATCGCCAGCATCATGTAGACTCAACTTCAAACCTGTTTCCATGGGAGTGGCAATAGGTTTGCAATCCTCAAGTCCAAACTTACATAGCAATGTCTCTATGTAACTTTTCTGACACAAGGCAATACCACCATCACACTGCTTAAACTGTATACCCAAGTAATGATGCAACAACCCCAAATCTTTCATCTTGAAAGTAGCATTCAAATCAGCCTTAAATTCAACAATATGTCTCTCATTTGATCAAGTGATTAGCAAATCATCAACATAAAGAACCACAATGAGAAGTACATCACCCTCACGCTTTACATACAATGTGCTTTCTGTTGGACTGTTACGAAAGCCTTGTTTGACCAAATGAGTGTCAGCTTTCTCATACCAAGCACGAGGAGATTGCTTCAACCCATACAAAGCCTTGTTACATTTGCACACTTTGTCCTCTTGTTCTTTTATGACAAAACTGCGAGGCTGCGTTACATAAACTTCCTCAAATATGTCACCATTCAAGAAAGTAGTAACAATGTCTGATTGATGTACATCCCAACCAAAATGAGCTGCCAATGCACATAGAAAATGTACAGTAGTCATATGACAAGTGGGAGCAAAAGTCTCTTCATAATCTATGCCTTTTTGTTGTGCATAACCCTTTGCAACAAGTCGAGCCTTATCGTGATCAATCTCACCATCCGGCTTGCGTTTCAACTTGTAAACCCACTTCGTACCAATGGCCTTTTTGCCAGGAGGCAAATCACATAAAGTCCATGTGTCATTTTCTATAAGTGCTGATTGCATGGCAGCCATCCAATTTTCAGAATTTTTTGCTTCATCGAAAGTCAGAGGCTCCTCAACATCATGTAAGCTAGACACAGCCAAAGCATAACAATCTGATGCATAAGATGCATAGCGAGAGCCTGAACGAGTACGACTAGACAAAGGTGCATCCAATTTACTATCATGCAAAGTGTGCACCAGCCATTTTGGCATACCTCTAGCCTGCTCATTTTCAGCCCTTTCCTCATCAAGTACATCATGTACATCTACATCAGTAATAGGATGATCTAAAGAATTTTCAGAAACCCCCATAGGCTGTACATTTGCCTCATTGGAACTTACATTCGTATTTCCACCACTGAAAAGAGGCAACAAAGTGTCATAAATGTCCTGTGAGCTTACATTACTGTCTCTAGTACATGACAGCAAGGGCTGAACAGAATCTTCCACAAACACTACATCCCGAGAGACCAGAATACGTTTTTTTTGTGGATGATATAACTTGTAACCTTTGCTTTCAACACTATAACAAAAAAAAATACATTTGATAGCCGTATCATCCAATTTTCTGCACTGCACTTGTGGCACCAAAGCATATGCCAAACAACCAAAAACACGCATGTGCTCAATAGAAGGTTTTCTATCATGCCATGCTTCATATGGAGTTATAGACTGCAGACACCTGTTAAGTACATAAGTGGCACACATAATGACCTCAAGCCAAAAAGAATGCGGCAAAGCTTGACGTTTGACCATACATCGTGCCATTTCCGTCAGTGACCTGTTTTTCCTCTCAGCAATACCATTTTGCTGAGGTGTATAAGGCACTGTACATTGGTGTTTTATCCCACGACTAGCCAGAAATGCATTAAATTCATGAGACATATACTCCCCCCCTCGATCGGAACGGAGGGTGCCCATAGTACATTTCGAGACATTTTTAGCCATAGCCAGAAATTATTTGAAGCACATAAAAACTTCGGACTTGGATTTAAGCGGAAATACCCATGCAGGCCTAGAGTAATCATCAATGAAAGTCACGAAGTACAGGTAATTGCCCAAGGACGGAGTTTGCATGGGCCCACAAACATCACTATGCACAAGCTGCAACTTGCATGTGGCCTGAACAGAACCATCCTTTGGAAATTTAGAACGCTGCATCTTACCCAAAATACAGCCTTCACAAACATGTTTGACAGGTGCTTCAAGAGGTGGCAAAGAAGCAACCATATCAGATTTCTGCAAACGCAGCAAACTGGCAAAATTCAGATGACCAAAACGTGCATGCCAAAGTTTTGCATCTGAAATAGCCCTTGAATCTGCAACACCATTTGCGAAATTTTGTCCACACTTGTCATACAAAGTGAGCTTATACAGCCCACGGCACAAAAGCCCAGATGCAACCATTTCATCACCAAAACTGAGATCATGAACTGTACATCTGTCATCCACAAATTTGACTACAAGTCCAAGTCTAGCAAGTGCGGATACAGACAAGAGATTCTTCTTGATCCCAGGTACATAAAGTGCATCAACAAGTGTGAAGGAACTGCCATTAGCAGCAGTGAGCACAATCTTTCCAACTCCCTGAACTAGATAAGAGGCGTTGTTGGCACAAGTGACTAAATTCCCATGAGGGACAGACTCGAGAGAGGTAAAAAATTCACGTTGTGAGGTAATGTGCTTTGTAGCACCACTGTCGAAATACCACACATGTGAATCTGCAGCAACTGACAAGCATGCATCATGGACAGCAGGATTGTAAGTGCACTATGCGCTAAAAGCCCATTCTGCATCAACATCACCAACACAGTCTCCTTTCACAGAAGACTCAGCAATGGCTGCATTTGTAGTGGAACCAGCATTTGCAGTGGAACCACCCTCTTTCTTCTTAGCCTCTTTGGCCTTCAACTTAGTGTTAAGTATGGAGCCTGATTTACCCTCGTAATTTTCTGTGGTAAAAGCGCACATTTGTAAGGCCCCCATTATGAGGAGAAGCCATCGTGCGTGAAGGAAAATCACTCACCGGAAACCAAAATTTTCACGGACAAGAATCAGGGGTATTATGGCCGGAATATTATGGCCGGACGGCGGCCAAAATTTTCACGGACAATAATTTTCGTCGGAATATTATGGCCGGACGGCGGCCGAAAAGTGGTCGGAAAACAACCGGTCGGTTGGCCGGTGGCCGGTAGTCAATGGTCGGTGGCCGGTGGTCGGAAGTCAATGGCCGGTGGCCGGTGGCCGAATTCAAAAGCAGACTTGTCTTCTCAAGGGCGGCCACACATGGGCGGATTGGAGGGTCCGATTTGGACTTATTCGCACAAGGGCGGCTACACATGGCTGTCTCTCATAAGAGAGGGCAACCCTTTTGGCCTATAAAAGGAGGCCATTTCTACACACATTTCATAGTGTGAAGTTGATGCAACAAGGTGAGTGTGAGGTGGTGAGAGTGAAGCAAGGCGGGAGCTCCATTAAGGGTATAATCCCTTTGTAAATTACTTCTTGTTTTGAAGTACTAAAGCCATTGAGTGGCTGCTTTCCCGTGGACGTAGCCCACATTGGGTGAACCACGTATATCGTGTGTACTCTCTCTCTCTCTCTCTCTCTACTCTATAATCTCGTGTATGTAAATCTGTCTCTCTCCATTAAGTAATCTACTCACTTATCTATTTAGCTACGTCTTATTTCCTAACAACTGGTATCAGAGCAAGGTTTGCTCGTAGCTAAATTATCTCAAGGAAAGGATTCCTTGAATTGAGTGGGAGTTATGGCGGAGGAAGGGAAGCTCAAGATTGAGAAGTTCAACGGCAAAAACTACCAACATTGGAAGATGCAGATTGAAGACTATCTCTACCAGAAGGACCTCTATTTGCCACTAGGCGGTCTTGCGAAGAAGCCCGCAACAATGGCAGATGAAGCATGGATTGTCCTTGATCGAAAGGCACTGGGAACAATCCGGTTAAGCTTGGCGTCAACGGTGGCCTTCAATGTTTCGGAGATGAAGACCACGGAGGACTTGATGAAGTCACTTGACGATTTCTACGAGAAACCATCGGCATCCAATAAGGTATTTCTTATGAAGCGCTTGTTCAATCTAAAGATGGCAGAGAATGGTTTAGTTGCAGAACACCTAAATGACTTTAACACAAACATAAGTCAACTTCGATCAGTGAAAATCAATTTCGATGACGAAGTACGAGCTCTCCTTATACTATCATCTCTACCGGATAGTTGGGACAGCCTTGTGATGGCTGTAAGTAATTCTATCTCTGGCACAAATACTCTTAAGTTTGATGATGTTGTGGGTGTTCTCCTAAGCGAGGAAATGCAAAGGAGAAGCACAGGAGAATCATCAAGTGCTGCACTATCAGTGGAAACAAGAGGAAGGCCTAAGGAGAGGTTCAAAAACCAAAAGGGTCGTGATCGCTCAAGGCAGAGCAAGTCACGCACAAAGTCAGTTCTTGAATGTTGGAACTGCGGCAAGAAGGGCCACGTCAAGAAGGATTGCTGGTCCAAGAAGAAGAAGGAGACAGAGTCTCAAGACAACAAGCCAACATCGGAGGCCAATGTGGCAAGTAAAGTAGAGCAAGATACTGTAATTCTCTCATTAGACAATGTGTCTAATTCCTGGATAGTAGATTCCGGGGCTTCATTCCATGCGACACCACACAAGCAACATTTCCAAGACTACACTAAAGGTAATTTTGGGTATGTATACTTGGGAGATGATGAAGCTTGTGAGATTGTCGGCAAAGGTACAGTTTCTGTCAAAACTGCTAACGGAAATGAATGGAAGCTTAAAGATGTTAGGCATGTTCCTTCTCTTCGCAAAAATTTGATCTCTACAGGACAATTGGACGATGAAGGTCACAACATTGCATTCGGAAACAAACGGTGGAAGATCTCAAAGGGATCTTTGGTGGTTGCCAAGGGTGAAAAAGTCGGTACACTTTACTTGTGTGCTGTTAGCACGCAACCTTCAGCTTGTCCAGCAACTACAGAAGTTGACAGTGCGGTGTGGCACTACCGACTTGGGCATATGAGTGCCAAAGGAATGCAAATCCTTCAAACAAAGAAGCTTCTACCAGGTTTGAAAGAAGTGGACTTAGAGTTCTGTGAAGATTGTGTTTATGGTAAACAAAAGAGGGTAAAATTTCAAAAATCAAAAAATGAAAGAAAAAATAAAAAACTTGAGTTGGTTCATTCTGATGTTTGGGGTCCTGCAAGTACACCATCACTTGGTGGCTCATTGTACTATGTAACATTCATAGACGATGCGACTAGAAAAACATGGGTTTATGTCATGAAGAATAAATCCGATGTATTTTCCATATTTCAAAGGTGGAAAGCCTTTGTGGAGAATGAAACAGGTACCAAGGTTAAATGCCTCAGATCCGACAATGGAGGCGAATATTGCAGCCAAGCTTTTGAAAGCTTTTGTGCTAGCAATGGCATTCGGAGGCAAAGGACAACCCCAAGGACACCTCAACAAAATGGAATTTTGGAAAGGATGAACAGGACAATCATGGAATGAGCACGAAGCATGCGGCTACATGCAGGCCTACCGCTTGAGCTTTGGGCAGAAGCTGTAAGTACGTCTGTGTACTTAATCAATCGGTCACCCTCAATGGCATTGGATGGGGGAGTTCCAGAAGAGGCATGGACAAGTAAACCGGTGAATTATGCATTTCTCAAAGTGTTTGGGTGTGAGGCTTTCATGCACATAGATAGAAGCCTAAGATCAAAGTTAGATGCAAAGTCCAAAAAGTGTTTCTTCATTGGCTATGGAGAAGGAGACTTTGGGTATCGCCTATGGAATCCTGAAGATGGTAAAATCTTAAGGAGTAGGGATGTAATTTTTAACGAACAAAATATGTACAAAGATTACTTGGAAAGAAAACAAACAAAAGAAACAGGTGATGAGTACATGGACCTTGAGGATGGTGAAGACTCAAGGACTGCAAACGGTGACAATGTGCAACAACGTCAACCAAATGAGGAGCCTCAACCTATTCCCCGAAGATCTACAAGAGCAAGTAGACCTCTAGAAAGGTTTGTTCCTTCCTTCAACCATCTCTTGATCTCAGATTCTGGAGAGCCGGAATCATATGAAGAAGCTATGCAACATGAATCCAAAGAAGAATGGACGAAGAGCATGCAAGTGGAGATGGACTCACTATATCACAACCAAACATGGGAGTTGGTTGAGTTGCCTAAAGGTAAGCGGGCACTTCAAAACAAATGGGTGTACAAGATAAAGGAAGAAGAAGGTGGGAAGAAAAGGTACAAGTCTAGGATTGTGGTAAAAGGTTTTTATCAAAAGAAAGGTATTGACTTCAATGAAATATTTTCTCCTGTTGTAAAAATGAACTCAATTAGGCTTGTCTTAAGCCTTGTGGCTGCTCATGATCTAAATCTCGAGCAAATGGATGTAAATACGGCATTCCCTCATGGTGACTTAGAGGAGGAAATCTACATGCTTCAACCAAAGGGGTATGAAGTAAAAGGTAAGGAGAAAATGGTTTGCAGATTAAAGAAGAGCTTGTATGGTTTAAAGCAAGCATCAAGACAATGGTACTTGAAGTTTGATCGATGGATGTTGGATCATGGATTCACAAGATGCAACTCGGATCACTGCGTCTACACGGAGAATTTGGGAGATGGGAAATTCATCATCCTAATGTTGTATGTTGATGACATGTTGATTGCAAGTGCTAACATGCAGGACATCAAAGACCTAAAAGAGGAGCTGTCCAAATCTTTTTCAATGAAAGATTTAGGTGCTGCAAAGAGGATACTTGGTATGAAAATATCAAGGGACAGGACGAAGAAGACAATAAAGCTATCTGAAGAAGATTACATCAAGAAGGTACTAGAAAGGTTTGCAATGCAAAATGCAAAACCAGTTTCTACACCTTTGGCTTGTCATTTTAAACTAACGAAGGATATGTGTCCAAAGACACAAGAGGAGATAGCCTATATGTCTAAAGTTCCATATGCTGCAGCGGTAGGTTCTCTAATGTATGCTATGGTCTGGACAAGGCCAGACATTGCACATGCAGTGGGAGTTGTGAGTAGGTTCATGGACAACCCAGGTAAAGAGCATTGGCAAGCTGTGAAGTGGATACTTAGGTATCTAAAAGGGACAACAACAAATGCTTTGTATTTTGGAGGAACTGATATTTTTCTAGAAGGGTATGCTGATGCAGATATGGCAGGTGACAAAGATACTCGAAGGAGCACTACTGGCTATGTGTTCACGGTTGGAGGCACAGCAGTAAGCTGGGCTTCAAAGCTGCAGAAAGTGGTTTCACTTTCTACCACGGAAGCAGAGTATGTAGCAATGACGGAGGCAAGCAAAGAAATTCTGTGGCTTCACAGATTCTTAGAAGAGCTTGGATTCAAACAAGACAATTGTGTCTTGTACAGTGATAGCCAAAGCGCTATCCATCTTGCAAAGAACTCAGCCTTTCATTCAAGGACAAAGCACATTGAGGTGAGATATCACTTCATACGCACTCTTTTGGAAGAGGGACAACTAAAGCTAGGAAAGGTGCATACAAGTGAAAATCCTGCAGACATGTTTACAAAGGTGGTCAACAAGGAGAAGTTGAGATTTTGCTCATCTTCAATTGGCATTCAAGGATAAGAAGCCAGAATGGAAAGCAGTCACAGGTTTGGTTTGGAGATCAGTCTCCAAGTGGGAGATTGTTAAGTATGGAGCCTGATTTACCCTCGTAATTTTCTATGGTAAAAGCGCACATTTGTAAGGCCCCCATTATGAGGAGAAGCCATCGTGCGTGAAGGAAAATCACTCACCGGAAACCAAAATTTTCACGGACAAGAATCAGGGGCAACTTTTTTCGCCGGAATATTCTTTTTCGTCGGAATATTATGGCCGGACGGCGGCCGGAAAGTGGTCGAAAAACAACCGGTCGGTTGGCCGGTGGCCGGTAGTCAATGGTCGGTGGCCGGTGGTCGGAAGTTAATGGCCGGTGGCCGGTGGCCGAATTCAAAAGCAGACTTGTCTTCTCAAGGGCGGCCACACATGGGCGGATTGGAGGGTCCGATTTGGACTTATTCGCACAAGGGCGGCTACACATGGCTGTCTCTCATAAGAGAGGGCAGCCCTTTTGGCCTATAAAAGGAGGCCATTTCTACACACATTTCATAGTGTGAAGTTGATGCAACAAGGTGAGTGTGAGGTGGTGAGAGTGAAGCAAGGCGGGAGCTCCATTAAGGGTATAATCCCTTTGTAAATTACTTCTTGTTTTGAAGTACTAAAGCCATTGAGTGGCTGCTTTCCCGTGGACGTAGCCCACATTGGGTGAACCACGTATATCGTGTGTACTTTCTCTCTCTCTCTCTCTACTCTATAATCTCGTGTATGTAAATCTGTCTCTCTCCATTAAGTAATCTACTCACTTATCTATTTAGCTACGTCTTATTTCCTAACACTTAGGACACGACTTGATCAAGTGATCATTGGCTTTACAATAATGGCAACCCATCTTTTTTGCCCTTATCACCAGAATTACCAGACGAAGTACTGCTAGCAGAAGCATTAGGAACATAATTTTTGCCACTCGCAGCAGAACCATAAGAAGTGACTGCATTACTGTTACCACCCTTTCTTTGAGAAGCAATAAAAGCCTGTTCAACTGCACGTTTCCTAGTTCTGTTTTTTCTGGAAAGTGACTCTTGCAACAGTAATGTGCATAATGCATCAAACTTGACAACTTCAGGAATTCCTTGGGTCATGAGTCTCCAAGTACTAGCAAAAGTCTGGTAGGAATCTGGTAAGGCATCAAGAACAGTCTGCACAAGGGAACTGTTTGAAATGACTTCACCTGCAGAAATAAGTTGCTCATTGATATCCTTGACACTAGCAAGGAAAGTGTCCATATCATCTTCCTCATGCATAATCTTCGACTCCAGCTCTTTACGCAGCAAAGCAATTTTAGCCTTATTGCGGCTTGCATAAAGACCTGCTAAAATATCCCAAGCCTGTTTTGCAGATTTTGTTGAACGGATGTGAGGAACAATGGTGTGCTTCACACACAACGCAATCAATGCATGAGCCTGCGCATCCTTAACATTCCAACGAGCTTGTTCTGCCATAGGCAAAACAACTCTAACAGCTGAAAGCTTGGCAGCAAGACCTGCAACATCCTCAACATTGCCTACATCCTCAGAACCGGACGTACATCAATGCCCTGCACAATGTTCCAAACACCCTTTGACACAAGAACATGTTGCATCATATAAGCCCACATAGGGTAGTTGTCCCCATCCAACCTGTCCTCAGCAGCAAACATCTTGAACACATCTATGTTGTTGTTGTCAGCCATGGTAAATGCTGCACCTGATGTGAAAACTGCCCGAAAATAGGAGAAATGGAGCGGGAACAACCTGTGCTATATAGCACAAACCGTAGAAGACTATAAGGCACCTGTTATGCAGAAAATGGCACTGACAAAAATTCTGTACAAAATGACAAAATTGCCTGTGCAGTACTGCCTGTAGTGGAAACGGAGGCCGAAATGAGCCGAAATCAAAATTCTGAGTAGATCGAGCCCAAAGTATTTGTCGACCTGCGAACGCTTGCCAAAGCTCACTGAAATCGGAGAAAGTGAGAAGGCGTGTGCTGGAGCAGCTGGCGACTAAGCCCGGGAGGACGTGACCTGCTCTGATACCAATTGTTGTAATTAGGGTTGCAGAGAAACACACACAGCTTGGAGAAGATGAAGGAAGCTCAAGGCACACAATAGAGAGTCTGTTACTTAGTGTGCAATGGAAAGATAGATAGCCCTAGAGTGATGGGCGTATATACAATGCACGGGGAAAAAAACCTCCTAAAGAGGGAAAAAATGCCCCGACGGTCCTAGTGTGTTCACACACATCACTACCACATGTATATGGTAACAGATACAAACCATTCAAGGCCCAGTGGTACCCTAGATGACAATCTATAGTGGAAAGGAGAAGACACAAGTAGAGATTCATCTAGTGACTGTTCACTGTAGATTGGTCGTAATAAAAAATTAGGCAAGAAGAGTAAGAGATATAAGAGGCGACAATATAGAGCCAATGTACGTGCTAATATAAATGGAAAGAAATCTACCGCAGAATGGCTCAGTTATATGGGGGCATGTGATGCTTATCGTAAGCTGGTAGATAATTGGGGTGAATATCTTCAAAGCGTCATGTGGTGCAGTCAACAACCCAGTGACATCGCACAGTTAGAAGCTACAGGAAGCTAAAGTTGAGTCGTATTGTAAAGAGATGACAAAATCGAGAGCTAGTTCAACAACTAAAGGAAGTGGAAGAGAAATCAAAGTCCACGGAACAACAAGGCCCCACATATTTACATTTTTCACCTAAGCATTTCAAATCCTACACCACGAAGGAGCGTAAGGTTGTGTATACAAAGGCCTAGAGAACACCTATTGATGGAAGTAATGGAGTCTATGATGGTTTAGTGATAGTTAAGGAAATAGAGTAGCAGACCCGCGTGATGAGTCCAAACCTTTTTTCATTGCCCAAGATCTGACAGAGACTGAGGAATATGTACTTTAAGGATATTCTCAAGGAATTCAAGGATATGTTTTCTTGGACATATCATGATATGAAAGGTGTTCCACCTTCTGTGGTGCAACACACAATTCCCATGAATAGCATGGCTAAACTAGTCCAGCAACGACCCTACCCAATGAATCCTAAGTATGCAAAGATTGTTCCAGAAGAGATTGAAAAGCTTGTCAAAATGCGGATTCATAGACCCTATTGAGCACTCAGAATGGGTGTCTCCAGTAGTTATTGTGCCAAAAAAGAATGGGAAACTCAAAGTGTGCGTGGATATCAAGAAGGTCAATGCCACCACTAGGAGAGACCATTACCCCTTGCCATATTCGGAATGTGCTTGAAAGAGTTGCAGGGAAGGAAGCTTATAGCTTTTTAGATGGGTACTCTGGCTACAATCAAATCACAATTGCACTAGAGGACCAAGCTAAAACTGCTTTTATAATCAAATTTGGAGTATTTGCATTTCGTGTTATGGATTTTGGCTTAACCATTGCCCGTGCTACCTTCCAAAGATTAATAAACACTTCTTTTAGAGAATATTTGAGGGAGTTATGTAAAGCTTTCTTGGATGACTTTTGTGTTTATTATTCTTGGAAAGAACATCTATCATGTTTACGAAAAGTGCAGATTGTATTGCATCTCATTAAACCCTTTTAAATGCCAATTTTGGGTTAAACACGGAGTCATTTTAGGGCATATAGTGTCCAAAAATGGGATTTCCACAGATGAGAGAAAAATTAAAGCCATTTTCAATTTGCCCCCACATACAAACTATAAAGAATTTCAAAGGTCCATGGGCCATGTTGGTTATTACCGCCGATTTATTTTAAACTTTGTCGAGATAGCTCGCCCATTGTATAAGCTTCTTATTGAGTTCCACTGGACTGCTGATTGTAACCATGCTTATGAGTTATTAAAAAGGCCTTGAAAAGTAATCCCATCCTATGAGTGCCCAGTTAGAATGTATTTTTCCATGTGCATATTGATGCATCGAACTTTGCTATTGGGTGTGTTCTAGCTCAACTAGGAGAACATAAATTGGACTATCGCATTAGCTTTGTAAGTTGTCAATTTAATGATGCCGAGAGGAACTACACCACTACAGAGCGAGAAGTTTTAGCTATGATTTACGCAGTAAAGAAATTTTTCTACTACCTTCTTGTGAACAAGTTTGTTTTCTATGTGGATCATCAAGCATTGTTATATCTAGTAAATAAACCTTGTTCCACGAGAAGAATTACATGATGGTTGTTAATTCTTCTTGAGTTTGATTTTACTGTTGTGGTGAGACCTGATAAAAGACATGCCATGGTGGATCATTGGTCTTGCAATGGTGAAGCCCCTACTGGAATCGATGATGAATTTCTTGAACTTCCCTATTTTTGGTCGAGACCATGCCTAAATGTAGTGAGAAGATTGTGAACTTTTTAGTTAATGGTTTTCCACCCAAAGAGCTTTGTAAGGATATAACTCAAAAAATAGTAAAGGAATGTGAACCTTATTCTCTAATTGAAGGAGCTTTCTACAAGCTAGGGAAGGACGATATTCTTAGATGCTGTGCTCGTAAGGATGAGTATTTATACATACTTCAAGAAGCCCACATGGATATAGCCGGAAGATATTTTTTAGGGATATTAACTGCTAAAAAGGTGTTGCAATCAGGCTATTGGTGACCTACCTTATTCAAGGATGCATCACTTTTTTCAAAAGGGTATGATAAATGCCAGCGTTACAAGATCATACAACGAAAAGATAAGATGGGGTTTAGACTTTGTAGGCCCAATTAGTCCGGCAGCTCGTAACACTCAATCACGATATATTAGTATTGCCACTAACAATGGAAGGAAGCTAGGGCGAGACGCAAGGCTGATGCAAGGTCAACTACTAAGTTTCTCTTTAAGAACATTACTACACAATTTGGTTGTCCCCTTGAGATTGTGAGTGACAATGGTACTCATTTTATTAATGGAGTGATAAAGGAACTGATGAAAAACTTCATGATAGCCCACCATAAGTATACACCTTATTATTCACAAGAAAATGGCCAAGCTGAGAGCATTAACAAGACCTTAATTTCTATCTTGACCAAAATAGCGGAAGCTCATCGCATAGATTGGGATTTGAAGCTGACATCAGCTCTATGGGCTTATCGTACTGCTTACAAGGTGGCTATTAATTGTACACCATTCAAGATGGTATATGGCCAAGAAGCAATTATGCCATGGGAGTTTGTAATTCTTAGTCTGCGAGTAGGAACACAAGAAGGTTAAAATGGTAACCCTTGAGTTGAGCGTTATATATCCTTGAGAGGTTATATGAAGAAAGACAATTGGCTGTACAAAATGCACTTGTGGAGAAAGATAGGAGAAAGAAATGGTTTGACCGTCATTTAAAGAACAAGTATATCAAGGTTGGGGATAAAGTCCTTATGTATGGAGTGCATAATGAGAAGAAAAAGTTGAAATATGCAAGAAAAGGACCATATAGAGTATGCGAAATCACCCCACGATGTACCATTCGTGTGGAAATGCTTAATGGAGTTGAAACCATTGGATTCCTCAATGGGAATAAATTTAAAAGATACTATGATCCTTTAAGACAATAGGAGCTATGTGCCATCCATCAAAAAAATGCAGCCAAGGCACAAGCAGAATTGAAAAGATACAAGCTCAAGCTGAGGCTAAGGAGCGATAGCAACGTATTAGATGCCAACAAGAGGCCAACCTTGGAGTTACACATGCATTTCAAGTTAAAATAGAGGATGATTG
Source organism: Adiantum capillus-veneris (assembly GCF_014529385.1). NCBI lineage: Eukaryota > Viridiplantae > Streptophyta > Polypodiopsida > Polypodiales > Pteridaceae > Adiantum > Adiantum capillus-veneris. The sequence goes on from NC_140944.1 coordinate 85,666,554, forward strand.
GTTGGACTCTGACACACCTCTGCGATATCCTATTGAGTTAAATAGCACTTATGAAAAAGTGATATATAATGTCTTATTGGACGCAAGTGCTCAATATAATCTGCTATCATATGGAGTGTGGTGTCAGTTAGGAAATCCATCTCTATCCGAGAGTACTATCCAAGTCAAGGGTATCAACAAGAAAAAAACTACGGTTTTTGGAATCTGGCTCACTTCTGTTAGTTATTACAATGGGGTTGTAGCTCAAGACTTTTTGGTCATGCACGCTGGAACTATGGAAGGCAATATAGACTAGGACGTGCGTGGATGATAGAAACCAAATTCACTATTGATTGGGGGATTGGGAGTGTCACGACACAAAAACCAACTCTTAACCATACCACTTAAGCGATAGTCCCTGAAATATCACCTCTTGAAGAAATACACCCAAAACATTGCATGTCCAAGAGGTTGAACAATCTATACCTATACCCCAATTCTCAGAGCTTCAACTTCTGCTGCTGAAACAAAGCATGAGACACACACGACTCATCATGATATGACAAAGAAAACATACAAATTGGTCCCTAAAGCTTCTTTAGCGCGACCATTTTTGACGCTAAAAAATAGAAGCCTTGTAAGAGGCGCCAAAAAACAGAAGCCTTGTAAGAGACGCCCCCTTCGCTCCAAGAAATGTAAGACAACATTGCGTTGGATTCGTAAATGAGTATTGGAAGCCCAAGGCTACTATGAAGGGAATGATCAAATATGGGTGCCTAAATGCAACTTGTGTTCTTACCTGTCACCTATAGACCCATGTGAGTCAAATCTTGTAGCGGTAAAGCCGATGGAGGACCGTGGGAAGGAAAAGATTACAGAATACTATACACCTGATTCAGAGGCTAGTTTGGGTATCGAAGAAAGAACGATTTATTCCACCAAGCTCAAAAACAGAGAAGTCAAATGAAGCTTCCACCTCTTCATGTAGTTCATATACGAAAATACAAGCTTCGACACAACCTCCACCTACCATTGTAAATATCCATACAAAGAAGAAAAAATTTGCACGTCCCATTGTAAGTTCACCACCTACAACAACGTTGCAAGTAAAATCATGGGAGAGTACCTTACTGCCCTTGCAACTAGATGAAACGTCTAGTGTGGTGAAAAACTATTGGTCAAAGTCTTCACCCTTTACAACTTAAAACAATTGGTTTCAAAAGGTGACAACATCATTCCAAAAGGTATGATCTACCCAAGAAGAGGGGAGTGTTTGCGGACATCCATCATTCACTTGCTCCCCTCTTAACCTTCCTCCCCGACCTCTCAATCTCCCAATCTTAGGGAATGTATATATATAGCCCTATACTCAAGAAAAAAAAAATTAAAAGAGTAAAAGAGCAAGAGCCACAAAACAAAAATCTGGAAACCTACAAATTCTAGTACATGACCCAAAATTCATAATAACGCATTATGCACAAGGACATGACCTTTCGACACGACCCTTCATAATATTTGCACACTAACCAAAATCTACCTGTGTGTACAGATATGGCTAGTACGCTAGAGTCATCCACTCCTAACTTGGGTGAGAGGTACCCTCTTTACTTTTCACAACTGTTTGACATAGTCTACCCGATGCTCGCCTGTGAATGGGATTTGGTAGATACACTAGCGTGTGAGAAGAATTTTGAGGAATTAGAATGGCTGATATGTCTCTTGACCATGACTGATCCCTACTTAGTAGAGAATGTCTCTCCGATTGCACAAAAGTACCCCTTTGACCAAGATGACTATACACGCCTAGTGACATTCTTAGTGAACATATGTGCATCTAATGATGAGGAATATTTACATGATTACACGGATTACACATATGGTCTCACGGATGATGACTTTATTTTTCTCGACGATGACGAGGATAGGGGTTTAGACTTAGGGCTATCCGCCCATCTATTCAATATGTTGTTCCCTTGACCTTCTAGGGGGGTGCAAATAATTAGGTTAGGGTTCTTTATGTTGTTTTGATTGTATTCAATAAAGAATGGTGTCTCTTCCCACTGATGTGCCTCCTAGAGGTATTCCTTGTGTTTTCTAGTGTGTACAGGAATGCATTATGGTGTTGGGATTTTGAACTTCATGCAATCTTTGTCTAGTTCACTCTTTCAATTGAGTCTGATCATCAACACAAACAGGTGTTTCTTGTCCATTATCATTGCCTCTTGTCTTTTTTAGCATCCATATTTGTCTGCTGTAACTGTGATTGGTAGCACAATATGCAGCCATTTTCTTAGTATTAAACATTAGATTCAATATAATTTTATGTCATAGTCCCTTGTATAGGTTTATGAATCAAGCAGTCTGACTAAGCCAGTTTGACCAAGAAATACATTAGCGATCTTCTTTTAATACCATGGGAAATGCCTTCCTATTTGTCAATGGTTAGTTAGGTTCTTAATCTGATACTATGAAGCATTGTGTGTAATGTACTAGTGCTTTCTAGTGGGCCAAATTCCTGCTAACCTTTAGCCTAAGTATTATAAAGAGAGTTTACTATTGTGGTGAGCCTAGGGAGGTAACAATGTCAATATGACTCCCCAAAGTTACAAATTGAAATGCAGTGAAAACAAATAAACAAAAAAAAACAAAAGTACCAAAAATGTATCTCAAGCTAGAAGAGCAATGCCAGCTTGATTTGGTACCTCACTCACATGTATTGCCTATGGACTAGAGCCCTAGAGGTTCCCAGTGTGGGCACTTTTCCTTGAAAAGCAAAAAGCCCAAGGCATACAAAATAAGCACACATGTCAAAAATTGAATCAATGTGAAAAATACTTTGGGGGCTCTAACAAAGGGAATAACTTAGGCGATGATTTCATATGCAATTACTTTTATCGTAGCTTAACTAGAAGGTCTTCTAGGTATAGCCTCTAGCTCGCCCTCGGACATGAAATACTTTGCTCTCGTGATTAAACAGCTTAATTGACCAGAGATAATTAAGAAGCATGCCCATGGTATTAATAGTTGACCTCTAGTGCTTCTCGATCTTTAAATTAGTGACCCTAGACTTGTTTATTCTTTGACCTTTACAAGTGCTTATGCGTTTTATTATATTACAGTTTAATGTTACTCATGAAAAATTGTTTAGTATTGTTTTACCAATCAATCTGTGTGCCTATTTACTGCATATGCTTTTTAATTACATATGAGAATGCAATTAATGTGCCATTTTTGGTTGATTTTGTAGTGTTTGAAGAAAGCTAAAGACATTCAATCTCACATGCTCTTCCACCTCGACGAACGGGCTTCATCTCACTAGCTCTCGAGGACGGAATCTACATCAGGAAGGGGGGCAATGTTAACCACTTACGCATAGCTTATCACTTTATTTTAGTCATGGATCGGGCTTGTTGGTCCTACAGGTGCGTAGGTGATCGCCAATGAGAGACGCACCACTTATCCCATTTTTACATGACTTTTGCTATGACCGGCCATAGTGGGCGCCAATGTGTGAATGGGTCAGATTCATGTAAAAGGTCCGTTTTGACCTAAAATCCTCATTCTTTGAGGTGCATGCTACAGAATTTCTCTTGCTCTACCTCTACCTTCTTCTCCATTGTGTGCTCACGGGTGTGTGTGTGTGTGTGTGTGTATGCTTGAGAGAGAGAGAGAGAGAGAGAGAGAGAGAGAGAGAGAGAGAGAGAGAGAGAGAGAGAGAGAGAGAGAGAGAGAGAGAGAGAGTATGTGTGTGATCAAGCATGCAGGTGGCATCGGGCGACAGCGAGGCGGTTGAGCGCGGCGGCGACAATGGTGGCTCCTTCTTCTTTGTGGCACACGGGATCCTTCACGACAAAAATCATTGAGCGGTGAGTGACACACCATTGCCCCTTTGAGCTTGCTAGGATAGTCTAGTTGTGTGCTTGCATCCATTCGTGGCTCGCAAAAACTGTTTGGCAATTTCCCAGACTCCAACAGGTACAGTAAAAGCGCACACCTCCAAAACGAGGGGATGATGACCATTGAATTGAGCTCCTACCAGGAAGCTCACCACCTAACAAGCCTCCTTATCGAGTTTCCCAAGCTCAACAAGACGAGATCATGAGCCATGTACGAGAATTGGTAGACAAAGGGATGGTGAGGCTTGGCTCCTCTCCCTTTTGTTCTCCAGTCCTTTTAGTGCAAAAGAAAGATGGTACATATCGTATGTGTGTGGATTATCAAACACTAAACCATGTCACTATCAAAAACAGATTTCTAGGCTCTACCTACTTCAGTAGGATTGACCTTAAAAGTGGCTATCATCAAATAAGGATAGTGGATGAATATATCCTAAAGACCGTATTTTGTACAATGTTTGGTCTTTCTGAATATCTAGTCATGCCTTTGGCTGGACCAATGCACCAGCCACGCTCAATCATCTAATGGAGAAAATCTTTTAGACCCTACCGCAAATTCATTGGAGTGCTCTTTGATGATATCATCATCTACTACAAGTCCTTGGAGGAACACAAGCAACATCTCCAAATGACTTTTCAAGCATTGAGGGAGAACAAGATTTTTCTCAACCAAAAGAAAAGCAATTTTTTCCTTCAAGAGATTCAAAACTTTGGTCATATTATCTCTCAAGATGGTATCCGTATGGATCCATTGAAGTTAGAGGTAATAAAAGCATGGCCTAATCCAAGGAATCTACATGAGCTAAGAAGCTTTATTGGTATGTGTGCGTACTATAGATGCTTCATAGCAAAAAAATCTCAAATAGAAGGACCATTACATGACTTAACAAAGAAGAAGGTTAAGTATTCATGGCTGCTAAGGAGTAGAATGCTGTTGACAAGCTCAAAGAGAAGCATATGTCCCAACCAGTTCTCATGCTTCCAATCCTCATGATTTCGGATCTCACAAAGCCATTTAAGGTCCAATGTGATGCTTGTGGTAATTTCCTTCGAGCAGTTCTGCTTCAAGAAGGGCATGCCATAGCATATGAGAGCCGAAGGCTCAATACGGATGAACGAGTCTTAGGCATTTATGAGAAAGAGCTTTTAGCTGTTCTACATGCCCTTAGCCCTAGACACATGGAAGCACTATCTATTTGGGACTCCATTTATTTTATGAACCGAACATATCATTTTGTTGTACTTCATGACGCAAACAAAGATTTTTGACAAACAAATGAGGTGGAAAAATTTTCTTTCGCAATTTATTTTAAATATTGCTCCACATTGCTAGTAAGCACAATCAAGTGGTCAATGCACAACGACCAAAAGTTAATGCGGTGTCTATAGCAACTCACAATGATCTATCTTCTCAATGATATACGAGTATGCTACCAACCCTGACTTTAGAGACATAATGTCAGCCCTTGATTTGGGGAAGAAAGAGGAACCATTCACCTTGCAGGATGGTTATCTTCTCCAGGAAAATAGGCTATGTACTACCCACTCCCTTCATGAGAAAGTCATGTATGAATCCCATGCTCCTCCCTATGCGGGAAATAGAGGCATTTAACTTACTCTTTGAGGAGTAGAGACGTACTTCTATTGGCCTACTATGAAAGTGGACATACAAGAGTATCTTTCAAAATCTGTGGTATGCCAAAAGACTAAGTATGATAGAGGGAAGCAACCTGGATTACTCCAGCCATTGTCAATTCCTAATTTACCATGGGAGAGTATATCCATGGATTTTATCTTTACATTACCCAAGTCTATCCATGGGAATAGGGGAATATGGATAGTAGTCGACAGTTTAGCAAGCAAGCACAATTTATTCCTATCAAAAAGACTATTAAGGCAGACCAAATGGAAACTCTCTTAACTCAAATTTTCAAACACCATGGATTTCCAACATCCATTTGTCAGATAGAGATCCTAGAATGACCAATAATTTTTGCAAAGGTCTCTTTGAAAATCTAGGTACAAGATTGAATTTCTTTTTGGTCTATCACCCACAAACGGATGGCCAAAGTGAGATAGCCAATCTTACGATACTCGATCTACTAAAGACTTATGTTACAATGGTAGATTAACACTCACAATGAAAAACGTACTTACCTCTTGTAGAGTATGCGTACAATAACACTATCCATATTCTTATGGGAAAAGCACCTTCTAAAATCATAGAGGGAAGACTAAAATCCCCTTTCTACTTAAATTACATGGGAAGACCTTCGCTGCTGATGAGTATAGCCATGACCTACAAGAATCTTTCCAAAAGATTAAGGAGGCTATATCCATCTCTCGACAAAGGAAAAAAGCTGATCTTGAAAAGCACAGAAGGGCTTTAAGGTTCAAAGAAAATGATTGGGTCTTACTTAAGTTTCCCAAATTGCTTGATTGAGGCAAACGATGAGCAAAAATCCTACGGGCCATCAAAAGTATTATGCTAAACTAGCAAAAAGATACTTTGTTCCTTTTCAAATCTTGAAGCCAATCAATGAGATGGCTTATCAACTCAAGTTGCCCAACCATTAGCTCATACACAATGCTTTCATGTCAGCCTACTCAAGCCCTACAAAGGAGAGCGACTAAGTGAACCAATTATTAAAGACCCTCCCGAAATTGAAGACCTAGAAGACGTGCTACAACCCGAAGCTATCCTTCGGTATGAAGACAGGTACTATGATATGGTAAGATCATCCAACGGTATCTTATTAAGTTCAAAAATTATTCTTTTGAAGATGCTAGATGGATGCAAGGAATACAGCTTAAGGATAGTATGAACCTTGTCAATGCTTACAATGCTACCTTAAAGTAAGCAAATGTACAAATTTCTTTCAAATGACCAATATTTTTGTCTTATAAGACTAATTCTCTTTTTATTGTGCACATATTCAAATAGTATGCATGCTTAGAATCGTGTTTGTGATGACGACGTCTCTCAAACACCAAGTAGAATTTGTCACTCTAGTTTGCAAGAATGAAATAGACTAAAGAGAAAACATGCTTGTGGCAAATATGTCTCCCAAGCACCAAATGGATGAGTCATCCATCTTGGAATGATGTCATAGGGTAAAAAGGGATCCTCTACCCGCTAAGGAAGATTGACTAATGACTAAGGCTTTATAATCTCTTCTACCTCATAGACAAGGACAACCATGATTTCAAGAGAGAGGTTATGTCACAAAATCTAATATCTAACCAACCCAAATGAATTTCTCATATTAAACTGATCATTTAATGTGGGAGAATAAACGGGAACAAGGGTTAGAATATAGACATGTGCTTACAAATCTATCTCAACACGGGGCTAATGGTAAAGGGGTCCAAATGAGAGATGGTTTGTCAAACAGCAAGGCTAGCCAATGGAGCTTAAAGACCTTAGGGTTAGCTTCATTATTGAAGACCTCCAAAGGTTAATGTTAAAAGTCCTTTGACCTTAGGTAAGCTAGGATTGTGCTTGAGGTGGGAACCCGGCCCAAGCTTGAGGTTCTAGTCATGCTTGTGACTAAGATGCTTGAGGTGCTTGTCATGCTTGCCGACTGGGGAGCTTGAGGTGCTTGTGGGAATATTACCCAAGATTGAGATGCTTTGTCGTGCTTGCTGACTAAGGTGCTTGTGTTCCAAAAATCAACAAATCCCTACAAAGGAGGGGGCGAGCCCTAAAGCTAGGGAGATGAGAGAGAACACCCACACACACACACACACACACACACAAGGTAAGCCCAAGCCTCAAGAGGTAGCAAGGACAGATGTGAAGCCCCTACCCATGTTGCGCTCATGGTGTGCCTAAAGCGTATTGTTTAGCCTCCCAAGGGGTCCAATCATAATTTAGTTGATTTAATTAATTATTTTTTGCATTTACCAAGTCCTCTCTCAAAGGGGAAAGGGGGACACTTGTCCCAAGACTACCCTTGTTGCTTGAGATGCATTCTGCATGTGATTTTCCAAGATTGCAGGGGTCCAATGAGCTTCCAAGTTGAGCTAGAAGAGGGGTCAACCAAATCAAGAAGGGGGGTTGCTTGGGGGGTATACTCTCCCACACACACTCACACACACTCTCATTGTGTAAAGTGCAAAGTGCAAGAGCTCCATCTCCCTCTCCAAGCTAGTAGGAAAGTTGAGAGCCTACACCAACACTCTTGGCTATGGAATCCAAGTCCAGCCAAGATCCATGCTTCAATGCTTAAGATTTCCATCTTCTTCATCTTCATTACTATGATATTATGTATGCTAACAAGAAGAGTAATGATAAGTGAGGAACTACTTCTTTCTCCTATGAATGTTTCTTCTTCCTCTTCCCCATCCTCATTCCCTGCTAGCTCTCTCCACCTTTGAAGGTGTTTGAGGCCTTGGGACTGAGGCTTGGTATATTTAATTCTTTTTACAATGTCTATGTTATGCTCTTGATGCATGAAGCTTTCCAACTTCATTGCATCACCTAGGTCACAAGGAACACAAAGATTGTATTGTACCAAGTCTCTCTTGATTGGAGAACCTATAATACAAAAGCCTATTGGAGGGGGGACCGGCTCCACACAAATCCGGTCCTCAAATGGTGTCAATGTCTCTAATTCTCTCTCTCTTTTTCAAGTTATTGCTCATTCCTTCTTAGCTAGGAAATGTGTTTAATGTTGCTCTCTCCATTCAAGCACTCTCTCTACCTACAAGAAGGAGTTTCCTTAATGAAATGCTCACAATGTCATTCTCTTTCCACTACAGTCTAAGTTAATAGGCTAATTGGGTGAAAGCATGTATAGGTGGACCTTTTGCCACTATATAGTATATGGTTTTTGGGGTTGAGAAAATGGGTGGTTTAGGCATTTGAAACAGTGGGATTAAATTCAAAATTTATGGAAAAAAAGGGTTAAAATTTGACGTGTACTAAGTGAAAGCGCTTACTCATTAATGATCACCTCAAGGTACGTTCAAGCACTTAATCAAATATTCTCTCGAGTCTCATCCCTCCCACTTTGTCTCACTCGTTCCTCCCCCCTCTCTCTATCTTGCCAACGCCATTCAGGTTTCTGATTCCCTCTTTCCTCCCTCCTTTGCGTTTCTTTGCTAGCCGAAGCAACAAGCAGCAACATCACAACAACAACAAGCAAATTCAGGAGGAGTACTTTTTGCTAGGCTAGTCATCAACTTCAGTAAAAATCCCCTGAAGCAGCAACATGTATGTGTCATCATGTAGCTTGAAGCATTCTATCTCGAATGTTGGTTGAATTTGAATGTGGCTGGTTTTCCTAGGTAGCATTTCCATGTAGCATTGATCCATGTTTTAACATGCTTCATGCAGATGTAGAAGCGCTGTATTCTTGTCTCTGAATGTGTGGCAAGATAACCAAAGGGGGCTTGGCCTAGTGGTTAAAGTGAATGGGTGGGTGCGTAAGGACCCAGGTTCAACCCCTGGCGATATGGTCTGCCCTCTTTTGGGTGGCAAGATAATCATGGATTGTAACTATTAATGATGCATGTGTAAGTTTAGAATTTGTTTCTGGAATGTATATGCATTGTGCACATCTGATTGATCACCCTTGTGAATGCTTTATAATAATGCATCATGTAGCTTGAAGCATGGATGCAGATTTTATCAACTGTGTGTGCATGCTTATACGAATGCATCATGCAGGTTCAAGCATGAATGCATTTAACTATTGATCTTGTATCTATGTGGCATTTGTGATTTTTTCAGGATGAAGAACCAGGCTACAAAAGGACCTTCAGACTCTGACAAGGGTACACCTAGGAAGGGAAAGAGCTCTATGCAGGAGTCGCCTATCAAAACAGGTTAGATGCATCATGCATGCATTTCTAAAATTGGTTTTATGTCTTGTAAAATTTCTGAATTTTTTGCACATGCATGCTACAAAAAGAACTTTCGAGTCCCCCAAGGGTACACCTAAGAAGCAAAATGTTCAGCAGGTTAGATGCAGGTATTTCCCCCATGGATTCAATTAAAGTGTTGCTTTATTAGGAAAAAGTAGTGTGCACACCACTAGTAAATATCAAGTGGGTGAACCCCACTTTTTATGGGTACAGCACCATTGATAGGCTGTGTTGAAGTGCCTACAACACCCTTTAAAGTTGGGCAGAAACCATGGTTGCATCACTACATAGTTATGCTGATATGGTGCACCATCTCTTAAAAGTGATACTGGACCACTTTAAAGTGCTGGGCAACACTAAAAAGAGGTAAGGTTCTAGTAAAAAATGGCGATACAATGGGTGCATCACTTTCCAGTGGAAAACCCTAACTATTTTGTGGTGAAGCATCACTTTTAAGCGAAGCATCACGATGGTGCACCACTTTTCAGTGGTTTTACACACTTTTAAGGTACCGAATAACGTTCTAGAAAGTGGTGCTTCTTAACTAGAACGTTATTCGGTACCTTAAAAGTGTGTAAAACCACTGAAAATTGGTGCTTTTTAACCTGAACGTTATTTGGTTTAAAGTGGTAAACACCAATAAAGTGGTGCTCACTACTTTTTGTGGTTCAAATCACATTTAAGTGGTGTTTGTTAGCAAAAAAGACGTAGCTAAATAGATAATTGAGTAGATTACTTAATGGAGAGAGACAGATTTATATACACGATGTCAGGAGTTTTTTGGAGCAAGGAATTGCGCATATGTACATATACATGCATGGTGCATCAAATAAAGGATTGCCCATTTGCCAGAGCCAGGTGGTTACGTGGGGCCCACATGTGTACAGGTAGGACAGCATGTACATAGTGCAGCGATTTTCACTATTATCAGTATTAGTGTGTTTTTTCTGCAATAAAGTGAAGTTGGTAGCACGTAAAACTTCTCGAGGAAGCTATCCGCGGGCCGACGACGTGAGGTCAGCAGGTGCGTCAGATGGCATCTAGTGGCGTCAGGAGGGCGAACGAAGTCAATATTTGCACGCGGATGAGGATGGACACGACGTGGGTGTTTTCTTGTGATACTTATGCAGAAAGTTCATCATGAGGACCACTTTTTGGGTCCACTTCACGTGGTGGCGAGATGCATTATTGGAAAAAAGCTGAGTGCCAGGTGTGCGAATGATGCAAAAAGGTGACAACTATGCACTGCGAGGTCAATTTTTGGCCTGTTTGGGGTCCGTTTGAGGTCATCTAAAAGGCCAAGGGTGCCCAACTAATAAAGCTAAGTGTGGGAACTGAAAAACAAGAGAGAAGACCAGAAAAAACGTGGAGAAGAGAGGAGGAACAGCCGCAGCTGTGTTTTTGCTCATTTTGGAGCCTGTTTTGGTCGTAAACTGCTCATCCGAGGTCGGATTTGAGCACTTTGACATTGTAGACTGGGGTTTTGGGCCGTTCCGGACGCGATGGCGCTGTCCATTTTGCCAAATTCCTCACTCTTTTCCTGCTGTTTTTCTGTGTAAGTTTCTCCTATGAGCGAAGTTTCTGCTCTAGTTTGTGATTGTATCTGGTATCTTTTACCCATATTGTGTGAGCTGTTTGCCCCATTGGTGTTGGCCCAAGCTCATTTGTATCTAAACATCATAAATTCTCCTCTTTTGAGCTGAGTTTTTTGGGTGTGTGTGTGTGTGTGTATGTGTGTGCCTGTGTGGAGTGGGCAAGTGGATAATCTCTCTCCTCTCACTCCAGAGGTGTGTTCCCTGTCTCGGCCAGGTGTGTTGTCTAAGCCGAGTGGTGCCCCATAGTGTGTGTGTGTATCTTCCCAAGAGTGTGTGTCGGGTCGTTATAGAGGCGCTGTGTGTGTTTTCATCCCGCTCACATTCTTTTGGCACCCCCACGGAGGATCTTCTTCGAGTACCTTCGAGCTTCGAGCTTCGAGATTGCAGATTACAGGTTGCAGATTGCAGATTACAGATTACAGATTACAGATTATAGGTTACAGGTTACAGGGACAGGTACAGGTACAGGTGATTCACACAGGTACAGGTAGCTGGAGTACAGTGATATACTAGCAGTGATGTCACTTGCAGTTGTTGTGGGAATGCATCACTTGGCGCCTATTTGAGCGCATTGTCTGCTGGATTGTACGTTACTTGTGGAAACTGCCATTGTACGCATTTGTGGAGCCATACTTGGTTGTATTTGGCAGTCCCAGCCATTTCTGAGACTTGGTCTGGAAGATAGTCATTTCTGAGACTTGACTATATGCGATTTGCATTAGCCTTCGTGTGAGGGTCGATAGCGTGAGGTTTTTATTGAGCTGGGGGATTCTCAAATGTGGAGATCCTTTCAGTGATACAGGTAGCTGGAGCACCCTTTTTGTGACCTCGCCATAGGCTATGTACTAGTGAGTCCTACTTGATGCTCGGGTTCTATTGTTGACAGTTTATGCATACATAGACAGTCTATATTTTGGGTTCCTACTGCTCTACTTCTGGGAAAACTCTGTCGAAATTTTCCCAAGTTATGATGGCTGGTTTTTTGGTATTTTGAGCCATTTATGCTGTTATGCTGCTGAAATTCTGGCAAAATCAGAGGTTGAGTCAGGTGTGCCTTCTTGGGAGCTTCATGGTTGGCTTTAATGGATGATCAAAATGGCCCTCAGTTCACTCCTTTTCATTTAACTCAAAGAATTCAGATTAATGTTCATGTGTCCAGGAAGATCTTTTTCCAGCAGCGCATAGTCTTTATGTTTGGGCCAAGAAGATTGAGAGAGATCCTGGAATGTCCTTTGCCTGTTGTCATTCCGATGATTAACTATGAAAACTCATTTGATGTGCATGTGTTTGTCCTTATCTAAAGTTGAGCTCCATTGAAGTTTCTGGGGATTGGATAGTGAAAAGTTTTGGGTTCTTGCACGTGTGTTTGAAGGGGTCCTCTAGCCATGGCTTTCTCTTATCCGGAGTTTCATGGAAGAAGTGATGAAGATGTGGAAGAATTTTTGGAAAAGATGGAGGTTGCCTGCATTAGCAACCAGATTCATGACCCTGCGCAGATGTTACGCCTTCTCCAAATTTGTTTGAAGAGTGATGCACGAGTTTGGTCTAAAGCATTTGAAGAGGAGTTGCGTGCAACAGATCCACCTATAAGATTGAGTTGGGACAATCTAAGGCATGGATTGGAAGTGGAGTTTGTGAAGATAGAAGATCTTGACAAGGTGTGGCAAGAAGTACAAGCTTTGGTGCAAAAGGAAGGTGAGCCAGTAGATGCGTACATACGTAAGTTTTCATTGGCATGGGAGCGAATGTGCAAGGCTTTAGCACCACAGGTACCCCCGCCTGACATGATGAAGAAGGACAGGTTCTTAGCTAGTCTTTGGGAGAATATACGTTGGAGAGTGGAGCTAAAGAAGCCTAGGACATATGAAGATGCACTAGAGGTAGCAAGGAACAAAGAGTGGAAGCTGAGGAAAATGAGCCAGTTAGGGGTGGAGTCTTTGCCAATGAGGTCTGAATTTCTGCCTATAGAGTCTTTACAAGGGCGCATGTCAGGGGTTCATCATGAACCAGTGGTTCCTGTTACTACTCAGGTTATGCCAGCAGTAGTCACTACAGCAATGCAAGATGATGGGCTAAGGCAAGACATGAGGAAAATGGTAGATTTGATGAAGAATCTCAGCCTAAACATGCTAGGTCAAGTGGGAAATAATCGAGGTCGAGGGAGGTTTGCAAATCAGCCAGGAGGTGAAGAAAGGCCTAGGAATGGTGTTGGACAAAGCAATGGTAGGTTTTGGAGGCAGATGCCCACATGTTATAATTGTGGAGAGTTGGGTCACATCAGCCCGCAATGTGATAAGCCACCAAGGATGGGGGGAGACATGTATCCATTGCCAAGACAGGTGCTAACTAGATCAAATGATTATGGCATCGAAATTAAGGGAGACGAAGGAACCAGTGGTCTGACCCAGGAGGAAAAGGGAAAGACAAAAGTGCTAAGTGTAGTCACCTTGGAGAAGGCATCAAAGCTAGAGGATACGTTAGTGATGCCTATTGGGAAGAGGACCACAGAGGATAAGGAAGGAAGAAGTGCCCCAGGTCCTAGTAAGAAGAAAGGAAAGAGCCATGAAGGCGAGGATGTCAAGGCCAAGAGGAAAAGGAGAGCTCGTCGAAAGTTTCATGTTTCAGATTTTCCACTAGGGGATGGGCAATTAAGCTATGACTTGAAGGAGGATCTGGCGAGCAGGAAGGCAGATGTTACTTTTGGGCAGCTTATAGAGATGGTGCCTAAGCTAAAGCGACTGTGGAAGAGGATGGTTAACCCAATGGAGAAAGAGCCAGAGAGAGGTTCAGTGAAGGTGTTGGCAATGGACGAGCTACCAGACATTTGTCCAATAGTAGATGTGTGGCATAAAAGGAAAAATTTGGGACAAGGTTATGTGGATGGCGGAGCCCAAATATGCTTCATAACACACTCATGCGTTGAGAAGATGGGTCTCATAGTGGCTGGGGTGTCAGGGTTTCGGATCAGATTGGCAAACCATCAAAAAGTAAAATGCTTAGGTGTTGTAAAGAGCTTAGAAGTGGAGGTATATGATGCAAAGGCAGTGGTTGATTTTCATGTGATGCCAGCAGGGTTGGGAGCATATCCTATTATACTGGGCAGACCATGGTTACGTGCAGTGGGAGCTGTTCAAGATTGGCGACATGGTACGATTAGCCTCTATGGGAAGACAGGTACCAAGAAGCTTTATAATATGGACACAAGGAAACGATTAGAGGAACTTTATGAAGATGAGGATGAGTCTAGTGATGAAGACTCGTCCACGGTGACAGATGAGGACAGTGATAGCACTACCAGCAGTGATGAGGATGCTGATGTTGCATTTCTTTTGATAGACAAAGAAATCCAGGAGATTGGTTTAGTTGCATTTGCGAATGAGGTTGAAGATGAAAGTGAAGGGCCTTATGAAGTGATTGAAGGGCTGATGCAAACCAAGGTTGAGTTGTCAAAGAAGCAGGAATTAATGACGCAAATGATTAGTGGAGACCTCTCAGCTATGGAGAAGGATATATTTTTGCATATGCTGGCTAGTTTTCCTGATTTGTTCATTACTTCATATGAAGAGATCAGAGGGTTCAAGGGTGAAGAGATGCATATAGAGCTTAAAGAAGGTGCTAAGCCAGTGCGGCAAAGGCTAAGAAGGATGGGTCAAGAGCAAATGGAAGCCTTGCGGGTAGAAGTGGACAAGTTATTGAAGGCAGGGTTCATAGTCCCTGTGGAGACCACAGAATGGGTGAGTCCAGTAGTAGTCAGTCCAAAGAAGGATGGGAAGTGGAGGATTTGTGTAGATTTTAAACCCTTAAATGCAGCCACTAAGAAGAACCCATATCCTCTTCCATTCATCGATCAGATCTTGGATTCAGTGGCAGGTTATGAGAGGTACAGTGTGTGTGACGGTTTTTCAGGCTATTTTCAATTGAAGATTTCTCTTAAAGACCGCACAAAGACAACTTTTATTACGCCATGGGGCTGCTATTGCTACACAGTATTTCCATTTGGGTTGTCAAATGGACCTTCCTTCTATCAAGAGAGAGCAAATTGGGTGTTGGAACCATTCATTGCTAGTTGTGTTAAAGCTTTTATGGATGACTTCTGTGTCTATAGCAGTAGGGCTGAACACCATGAGAAGTTGCAGATGGTATTGGCTCGATATGATGAATGTGGAGGACAACTAAATCCAAAGAAATGTCATCTAGCACAGCCAAGGGTGAAGTTATTGGGCCACATGGTGTCAGAAAATGGCATTGAGGCTGATCCAGATAAGGTGAAGTCTATTATTCTTCTTCCATCACCTATGAGTACGAAGCAATTGGCAACCTTTATACACAAAGTGAAGTACATGGCACGGTTTATTCCATTGTCTTCGCAGCTTCTTTATTCATTACAGCAAGTGGCAAAGCATGATCCATTGCAATGGGATGACAAGTGTGAAGAAGTGTTTCAAGAGGTGAAAGAGGTGTTAGGGGGGTTGTCAGCCATGCAGGCTCCTGATTGGGAGAAAGTTTTTTATGTAAATCCATCAGTAGGGGATGATGCCATTGGAGCCATGCTATTACAAAAGGGGAAGGGCAGCCATTATATGAGGCCAGTGTATTGTGCAAGCCGAGTGAAGTTGGTAGCGGAGAGAAAGTTATCGGAAGTAGAGCTAGTGATGGCCAGTGTAATATTTGCTTGTCGACGATTTCGTCATTACTTGCTACCACGGCCTTTCGTTTTCTTGACGAGTTATGCCTTTTTGCCACAGTTAATTAATGGTATTAACATGTCAAATGTGGTGAAGAAATGGGTAATTGAGCTGCAAGAGTTTGAGTTCTCTTTTCTAGTGGAAGATAGTACAAGGGCTACCCTAGCTGATTTGTTGACCTATAAGGAGAATCCCCTTATTGTTAACGAAGAGGTGGTGAGAAAGGTAGTTGAAGAAGTGCCACAGATCAACAATGCACATGTGTTGTTCTTTGATGGTTCATACAGAAAGAGCCATGATGCAGCTTCAGGGGGTATAGCACTTTATGATCCAGAGGGGAAGCTAGTATGCAAGAGAGGGTTCAAATTGGATGCCCATAGCAACAATGAGGCTGAATATGCTACTTTGGAAGCTGGATTACACATTTGTTTGAAGCATGGGATTCGAAGGTTGAGCATAAAAGGTGAAGCAAGTGCTGGGTGTGTGGAAGAGCAAGAACACCTCATTGAAGGAAATGTGCTTTAGAATTAAAGGCCTGTTAAAAAAGTTTGAAGCATGGAGCATCAGACACATTGAACGTGCTCTAAATGGAGAGGCACATGAAGCAGCTCAAGGCATGATTGGGGAGCTATTCGTGTTGAGGACCAATTTACCTCTTTATCATGGCCGGGAAAGTTTGGCTCAAGAAGAGGAGTTTTTGCTAACAGGAATCATTCCAAAAGAGATTCAGAAGTCTAAGAAGTATGGCTTTGTGCGTAGAGCATACATGTACAAATTGATTGGCGATGTCTTATACATGAAAGGGGCTGATCTCGTGTTGAGACGTGTACCTTGGCGGGAGGAGCTTTACAGAGTGTTGGAAGAGAATCATGAAGGCGCATGTGGTGGCCATTTTGCTCTAAAGATCACCTTGCATAAGATTTTGCAAGAGGGGTATGTATGGCCTAGTTTGCACAAGGATGTTCACCATTGGTGTAGGTCTTGCAATAGATGTCAAGCATTTGGGAAGAGAGTGTTGAAGCCAGAGCTACGAAAAACCATTATGGCGTTTGATGTGTTTGAAAAGTGGGGGATTGATGCAATAGGCCCGTTACCTATCACAAGCAGGGGCAAAAGCTATATCTTGACGGCAGTGGACTATCTCTCTAGATGGGCAGAGGCTATAGCAGTAAAACAGATCACTGCAAAGGATGTGGCAAAATTTGTGTATGATGAAATATGTTGCAAGTTTGGGGTGCCATTAGAGCTACTTTCAGATAAGGGGCCAGGATTTAGAGCTAAACTGCTAGACTTCTTATGCACAAAGATGAAGATTAGGCACCATCATACCACTCCTTATTACTCGCAGTGTAATGGCTTAAATGAAAGGTTCAATGGTGAGTTGGTACAAATTCTTTCTAAAGTGACAGAGCACCAAGGAAAGAATTGGGATTTGGAATTGCCTAGTGCATTATGGGCTTACCGTACTTCAGTGAAGACAGGTACAGGGTTTACTCCATTTCATTTGGTGTATGGAAAGGAAGCACTATTGCCTGTGGAGGTAGAGTTGCCTATGGTCAAGATGTTAGAGAAGTTGCTTGGGCCGCCTAGTGATGCATTCAAAGAGAGGCTCTTGCAGTTACAAGAGGTCCAGTTGGATAGGATGAGCGCATTGGAGCATTATGGGCAGATGCAGGATAAGGCTTTGGCAAAGATAAATGAAAAGGTCAAAAGTAAGGGTATCAAGAAACATGACTTGGTTTTGCGCTACAACAGTAAGCTGGACAACACCTTCCAAAAGAAGTTTCAAATTAAGTGGGAAGGCCCTTTCAAGGTAGTAGAGTGTTTTCCAAATGGCACATATCAGCTGGCTAACCTGGATGGTGTTCTACATAAGTCAAGGGTAAATGGGTTGCGTCTTAAGTTGTATCATGCCAGGTTGATGATGGTGGAGCAAGATGAGTTTTCTGAAGAGCGAGTGATGTCTGTGAGGGATGAGGAGACCTGTGATGCGGCGAGTCTCATATCTCTCTTTGCTGCTGCTGATCATGAATGATCTAGCAGGCTAGGGGATGGGCAAATTATGTCAGGAGTTTTTTGGAGCAAGGAATTGCGCATATGTACATATACATGCATGGTGCATCAAATAAAGGATTGCCCATTTGCCAGAGCCAGGTGGTTACGTGGGGCCCACATGTGTACAGGTAGGACAGCATGTACATAGTGCAGCGATTTTCACTATTATCAGTATTAGTGTGTTTTTTCTACAATAAAGTGAAGTTGGTAGCGCGTAAAACTTCTCGAGGAAGCTATCCGCGGGCCGACAACGTGAGGTCAGCAGGTGCGTCAGATGGTATCTAGTGGCATCAGGAGGGCGAACGAAGTCAATATTTGCACGCGGATGAGGATGGACACGACGTGGGTGTTTTCTTGTGATACTTATGCAGAAAGGTCATCATGAGAACCACTTTTTGGGTCCACTTCACGTGGTGGCGAGATGCATTATTGGAAAAAAGCTGAGTGCCAGGTGTGCGAATGATGCAAAAAGGTGACAACTATGCACTGCGAGGTCAATTTTTGGCCTGTTCGGGGTCCGTTTGAGGTCATCTAAAAGGCCAAGGGTGCCCAACTAATAAAGCTAAGTGTGGGAACTGAAAAACAAGAGAGAAGACCAGAAAAAACATGGAGAAGAGAGGAGGAACAGCCGCAGCTGTGTTTTTGCTCATTTTGGAGCCTGTTTTGGCCGTAAACTGCTCATCCGAGGTCGGATTTGAGCACTTTGACATTGTAGACTGGGGTTTTGGGCCGTTCTGGACGCGATGGCTCTGTCCATTTTGCCAAATTCCTCACTCTTTTCTTGCTGTTTTTCTGTGTAAGTTTCTCCTATGAGCGAAGTTTCTGCTCTAGTTTGTGATTGTATCTGGTATCTTTTACCCATATTGTGTGAGCTGTTTGCCCCATTGGTGTTGGCCCAAGCTCATTTGTATCTAAACATCATAAATTCTCCTCTTTTGAGCTGAGTTTTTTGGGTGTGTGTGTGTGTATGTGTGTGCCTGTGTGGAGTGGGCAAGTGGATAATCTCTCTCCTCTCACTCCAGAGGTGTGTTCCCTGTCTCGGCCAGGTGTGTTGTCTAAGCCGAGTGGTGCCCCATAGTGTGTGTGTGTATCTTCCCAAGAGTGTGTGTCGGGTCATTATAGAGGCGCTGTGTGTGTTTTCATCCCGCTCACAACGAGATTATAGAGTAGAGAGAGAGAGAGAGAGAGAGAGAGAGAGAGAGAGAGAGAGAGAGAGAGAGAGAGAGAGAGAGAGAGAGAGAGAGAGAGAGAGAGAGAGAGAGAGTACACACGATATACGTGGTTCACCCAATGTGGGCTATGTCCACGGGAAAGAAGCCACTCAATGGCTTTAGTACTTCAAAACAAGAAGTAGTTTACAAAGGGATTATACCCTTAATGGAGCTCCCGCCTTGCTTCACTCTCACCACCTCACACTCACCTTGTTGCATCAACTTCACACTATGAAATGTGTGTAGAAATGGCCTCCTTTTATAGGCCAAAAGGGATGCCCTCTCTTATGAGAGACAACCATGTGTAGCCGCCCTTGTGCGAATAAGTCCAAATCGGACCCTCCAATCCGCCCATGTGTGGCCGCCCTTGAGAAGACAAGTCCGCTTTTGAATTCGGCCACTGGCCACCGGCCATTGACTTCCGACCACCGGCCATTGACTACTGGCCACTTTCCGGCCGCTGTCCGGCCATAATATTTCGACGAAAAAGAATATTCTGGCGAAAAAAAAGTCTCGGGGGCCTCCGCCCTCGAGGCCTTTAAAGTTTTCCCTGATTCTTGTCCGTGAAAATTTTGGTTTCCGGTGAGTGATTTTCCTTCACGCACGATGGCTTCTCCTCATAATGGGGGCCTTACAAATGTGCGCTTTTCCCACAGAAAATTACAAGGGTAAATCAGGCTCCATACTTAACAATCTCCCACTTGGAGACTGATCTCCAAACCAAACCTGTGACTGCTTTCCATTATGGCTTCTTATCCTTGAATGCTGATTGAAGATGAGCAAAAGCTCAACTTCTCCTTGTTGACCACCTTTGTAAACATGTCTGCAGGATTTTCACTTGTATGCATCTTTCCTAGCTTTAGCTGTCCCTCTTCCAAAAGAGTGCGTATGAAGTGATATCTCACCTCAATGTGCTTTGTCCTTGAATGAAAGGCTGAGTTCTTCGCAAGATGGATATCACTTTGGCTATCACTGTACAAGGCACAATTGTCTTGTTTGAATCCAAGCTCTTCTAAGAATCTGTGAAGCCACAGAATTTCTTTGCTTGCCTCCGTCATTGCTACATACTCTGCTTCCGTGGTAGAAAGTGAAACCACTTTCTGCAGCTTTGAAGCCCAGCTTACTGTTGTGCCTCCAACCGTGAACACATAGCCAGTAGTGCTCCTTCGAGTATCTTTGTCTCCTGCCATATCTGCATCAGCATACCCTTCTAGAAAAATATCAGTTCCTCCAAAATACAAAGCATTTGTTGTTGTCCCTTTTAGATACCTAAGTATCCACTTCATAGCTTGCCAATGCTCTTTACCTGGGTTGTCCATGAACCTACTCACAACTCCCACTGCATGTGCAATGTTTGGCCTTGTCCAGACCATAGCATACATTAGAGAACCTACCGCTGGAGCATATGGAACTTTAGACATATAGGCTATCTCCTCTTGTGTCTTTGGACACATATCCTTCATTAGTTTAAAATGACCAGCCAAAGGTGTAGAAACTGGTTTTGCATTTTGCATTGCAAACCTTTCTAGTACCTTCTTGATGTAATCTTCTTGAGATAGATTTATTGTCTTCTTCGTCCTGTCCCTTGATATTTTCATACCAAGTATCCTCTTTGCAGCACCTAAATCTTTCATTGAAAAAGATTTGGATAGCTCCTTTTTTAGGTCTTTGATGTCCTGCATGTTAGCACTTGCAATCAACATGTCATCAACATACAACATTAGGATGATGAATTTCCCATCTCCCAAATTCTTCGTGTAGACGCAGTGATCCGAGTTGCATCTTGTGAATCCATGATCCAACATCCATCGATCAAACTTCAAGTACCATTGTCTTGATGCTTGCTTTAAACCATACAAGCTATTCTTTAATCTGCAAACCATTTTCTCCTTACCTTTTACTTCATACCCCTTTGGTTGAAGCATGTAGATTTCCTCCTCTAAGTCACCGTGAGGGAATGCCGTATTTACATCCATTTGCTCGAGATTTAGATCATGAGCAGCCACAAGGCTTAAGACAAGCCTAATTGAGTTCATTTTTACAACATGAGAAAATATTTCATTGAAGTCAATACCTTTCTTTTGAGAAAACCTTTTACCACAAGCCTAGACTTGTACCTTTTCTTCCCACCTTCTTCTTCCTTTAGCTTGTACACCCATTTGTTTTGAAGTGCCCGCTTACCTTTAGGCAACTCAACCAACTACCATGTTTGGTTGCGATGTAGTGAGTCCATCTCCACTTGCATGCTCTTCGTCCATTCTTCTTTGGATTCATCTTGCATAGCTTCTTCATATGATTCCGGCTCTCCAGAATCTGAGATCGAGAGATGGTCGAAGGAAGGAACAAACCTTTCTGGAGGTCTACTTGCTCTTGTAGATCTTCGGGGAATAGGTTGAGGCTCCTCATTTGGTTGACGTTGTTGCACATTGTCACCGTTTGCAGTCCTTGAGTCTTCAACGTCCTCAAGCTCCATGTACTCATCACCTGTTTCTTTTGTTTGTTTTCTTTCCAAGTAATCTTTGTACATATTTTGTTCGTTAAAAATTACATCTCTACTCCTTAAGATTTTACCATCTTCAGGATTACATAGGCGATACCCAAAGTCTCCTTCACCATAGCCAATGAAGAAACACTTTTTGGACTTTGCATCTAACTTTGATCTTAGGCTTCTATCTATGTGCATGAAAGCCTCACATCCAAACACTTTGAGAAATGCCTAATTCACTGGTTTTCCTGTCCATGCCTCTTCTGGAACTCCCCCATCCAATGCCGTTGAGGGTGACCGATTGATTAAGTACACAGACGTACTTACAGCTTCCGCCCAAAGCTCAAGCGGTAGGCCTGCATGTAGCCGCATGCTTCGTGCTCGTTCCATGATTGTCCTGTTCATCCTTTTCGAAATCCCATTTTGTTGAGGTGTCCTTGGGGTTTTCCTTTGCCTCCGAATGCCATTGCTAGCACAAAAGATTTCAAAAGCTTGGCTGTAATATTTGCCTCCATTGTTGGATCTGAGGCATTTAACCTTAGTACCTGTTTCATTCTCCACAAAGGCTTTCCACCTTTGAAATATGGAAAATACATCGGATTTATTCTTCATGACAAAAACCCATGTTTTTCTAGTCGCATCGTCTATGAATGTTACATAGTACAATGAGCCACCAAGTGATGGTGTACTTGCAGGACCCCAAACATCAGAATGAACCAACTCAAGTTTTTAATTTTTTCTTTCATTTCCCGACTTTTAAAATTTTACCCTCTTTTGTTTACCATAAACACAATCTTCACAGAACTCTAAGTCCACTTCTTTCAAACCTGGTAGAAGCTTCTTTGTTTGAAGGATTTGCATTCCTTTGGCACTCATATACCCAAGTCGGTAGTGCCACACCGCACTGTCAACTTCTGTAGTTGCTGCACAAGCTGAAGGTTGCGTGCTAACAGTACACAAGTAAAGTGTATCGACTTTTTCACCCTTGGCAACCACCAAAGATCCCTTTGAGATCTTCCACCGTTTGTTTCCGAATGCAATGTTGTGACCTTCATCGTCCAATTGTCTTGTAGAGATCAAATTTTTGCGAAGAGAAGGAACATGCCTAACATCTTTAAGCTTCCATTCATTTCCGTTAGCAGTTTTGACAGAAACTGTACCTTTGCCGACAATGTCACAAGCTTCATCATCTCCCAAGTATACATACCCAAAATTACCTTTGGTGTAGTCTTGGAAATGTTGCTTGTGTGGTGTCGCATGGAATGAAGCCCCGGAATCTACTATCCAGGAATTAGACACATTGTCTAATGAGAGAATTAGAGCATCTTGCTCTACTTTACCTGCCACATTGGCCTCCGATGTTGGCTTGTTGTCTTGAGACTCTGTCTCCTTCTTCTTCTTGGACCAGCAATCCTTCTTGACGTGGCCCTTCTTGCCGCAGTTCCAACATTCAAGAACTGACTTTGTGCGTGACTTGCTCCGCCTTGAGCGATCACGACCCTTTTGGTTATTGAACCTCTCCTTAAGCCTTCCTCTTGTTTCCACTGATAGTGCAGCACTTGATGATTCTCCTGTGCTTCTCCTTCGCATTTCCTTGCTTAGGAGAACACCCACAACATCATCAAACTTAAGAGTATTTGTCCCAGAGATAGAATTACTTACAGCCATCACAAGGCTGTCCCAACTATCCAGTAGAGATGATAGTATAAGGAGAGCTCGCACTTCGTCATCGAAATTGATTTTCACTGATCAAAGTTGACTTATGTTTGTGTTAAAGTCATTTAGGTGTTCTGCAACTGAACCATTCTCTGCCATCTTTAGATTGAACAAGCGCTTCATAAGAAATACCTTATTGGATGCCGATGGTTTCTCGTAGAAGTCGTCAAGTGACTTCATCAAGTCCTCCGTGGTCTTCATCTCCGAAACATTGAAGGCCACCATTGACGCCAAGCTTAAAAGGATTGTTCCTAGTGCCTTTTGATCAAGGTCAATCCATGCTTCATCTGCCATTGTTGTGGGCTTCTTTGCAAGACCGCCTAGTGGCAAATAGAGGTCCTTCTGGTAGAGATAGTCTTCAATCTGCATCTTCCAATGTTGGTAGTTTTTGCCGTTGAACTTCTCAATCTTGAGCTTCCCTTCCTCCGCCATAACTCCCACTCAATTCAAGGAATTCTTTCCTTGAGATAATTTAGCTACGAGCAAACCTTGCTCTGATACCAGTTGTTAGGAAATAAGACGTAGCTAAATAGATAATTGAGTAGATTACTTAATGGAGAGAGACAGATTTATATACACGAGATTATAGAGTAGAGAGAGAGAGAGAGAGAGTACACACGATATACGTGGTTCACCCAATGTGGGCTACGTCCACGGGAAAGCAGCCACTCAATGGCTTTAGTACTTCAAAACAAGAAGTAGTTTACAAAGGGATTATACCCTTAATGGAGCTCCCGCCTTGCTTCACTCTCACCACCTCACACTCACCTTGTTGCATCAACTTCACACTATGAAATGTGTGTAGAAATGGCCTCCTTTTATAGGCCAAAAGGGATGCCCTCTCTTATGAGAGACAACCATGTGTAGCCGCCCTTGTGCGAATAAGTCCAAATCGGACCCTCCAATCCGCCCATGTGTGGCCGCCCTTGAGAAGACAAGTCCGCTTTTGAATTCGGCCACCGGCCATTGAATTCCGACCACCGGCCATTGACTACTAGCCACCGGCCATTGACTACTAGCCACCGGCCAACCGACCAGTTGTTTTTCGACCACTTTCTGGCCGCCGTCCAGCCATAATATTCCGGCGAAAAAAAAGTCTCGGGGGCCTCCGCCCCCGAGGCCTTTAAAGTTGCCCCTGATTCTTGTCCGTGAAAATTTTGGTTTCCGGTGAGTGATTTTCCTTCATGCACGATGGCTTCTCCTCATAATGGGGGCCTTACAAATGTGCGCTTTTACCACAGAAAATTACAAGGGTAAATCAGGCTCCATACTTAACAGTGTTTATAGTGGTGAAGACCACTATAAAGTGGTGTACATCACTATAAAGTGGTGCTCCTTAACGAGAACGTTATTCGGTACCTTAAAAGTGTGTAGGACCACTGAAAAGTGGTGCTTCTTAACCTGAACGTTATCTGGTATAAAGTGGTAAACACCAATAAAGTGGTGGTCACCACTTTTTGTGGTTCAAATCACATTTAAGTGGTGGTGCGTGATGGTCAACCACTTTCAGTGCTGTAGAACCACTTTTTAGTGATGTTTTACAAAAGTGCAATAATCGTTAGTTCTGCATCTTTGCTAAAAGTGGTGGTTAAGTGCTTTTAAGTGATGAAGATTTACAAGGAGATACCACATTCTATTGGTGTAGCACCACTTTTTAGGAGTGTAGCACTAGTTTTAAGTTGTGTACAACAATTCACATCGGTGTAGCACAACTGAACAGTGGTTCAACCCACTTTTATGTGCTAGAGCACCACTTTAAAGTGGTGAAGAAACACCAAAAGGGGATGTATCACTAGAAAATAGTGGTGTAGTAGGACTTTTTAGTGTTACCTAACCAGTTTTAAGTGGTTAAGAACAATTTAGTGGTACACCACCACTTAAAAAGTTTGCATTACCACTGAGAATGGTGCAGAAATCATTTCAACCACTTCTTATTGTTGATAAAACAAGTTTAATTATGGCTCATTACATACTAACATGCATTCTTATATGTTTTTGCAGGGAGGTGGACAGTACCACGAGTGGCCTTACCACTTAAACAAAATTTTGCTTCACCAAGGAAGATTTTCATACCGAATATGGGCTATGTTTAGTTGGCCAGGATCCGAAGCTCCTATGTGATGATGATTTCTTAGATGAGGAGTGGCTTAGTTTATGGATTTACAAGCGCCACCAAAAGGAGAAGATGCATTTAAAGGGGCTAAGGCCTGAAATGTATGAAGAATGTCTCCAGCTATACCACAAAGTATATAAGGGAGCTCCCCCAAACAACAAGGTAGGCGTGCATTTTGCACATGGATTTACTTGGTAGAAGTGCAAGGCCGCTGAAGATTCTGAAGGTTTAGTTGCATGGGCTGTGTATGCTGAAGGTGTTATCAAAATGTTACGCCAACATAAAAATTTAAATAGGAAATTGGAGAAATGGAGGTCCACAAACGGTCCATGTCTTGGAAGCGAGTGGAAATTTAATTCAGAAAATATGCCTAATTACACTGACAGTACTGGCACAGGCTTTGACTGGCAGACATACTCAGGTGGACATCAATTTTCAGGGCAGGCTAAGGAGGGCGGGCCTTTGGCTCGATGGGAACATTTGGAATGTCAAATGTTTCCTCGACTACATTTTCTGCGTCAACGGCTGATGTAGCAACTATTTCTAACATGAAGGCTAATGCTGCTGAAAAGTGAAAAGAGAAGCAACAATGTCTCGAAGCAATAAAAATTGGTTTAGATCAATCAAAGACAAAGAGAGATGAGCAGGTTGGTTTGATGCGAGGCGCCGCCAAGATCATAGAGAGAATGAACAAGGATATGGAGGAACTCAAGTTGGATAAGGCTGGGCTTGTACCAAATGAGGAAGCAATGGCAAAGCTTGAGACCTTGATCCAAATCAGAAAGAAGGCTCTCAAAGACATGGGACTTGATATTGAAGTGAACAATCTCGATAACCTAGGTGAAGAGGCAGCACAGTTACAGGTATGTAAGCTTGATTGATTCACCTAGTAGTAGTTGATATTACTTAAAAGTGGTTAAACTCTAATTAGGAAAAAATGGTTAGAGACCATTTTATATGGTAAAAGACCACTTAAATGTGTTTATATAACACTCTTAAGTGGTCCACATAAAGTGATGAAGACTCTTGAAAGTAATGCGCAAACACTTATACTGTTTTATAAAGTACGTAGTGCTATTTTTTTACAGGGTCAGCATGACACTTTGTTATGGGAAGTAGAAGTGGCGACAGGGCATCTTCGATTTGTGGAAACGATCATTAATTTGTTCAAGTCAAGAATGCCTATCCTTCCTATCAGGCCGCCTGTTCATTTGGGATCGGACAATAGCTGTGTGCAGTTAGGTGATTGTGTTTCTTGTGGGATGTCTATCATGTAGACTGTTGTTACCGGTGCCTACATGCTCCGGTGTCAACATCCGTATCACCCACTTTGTTTTGTAACTGCCTGTAAGTCTGTCGTCCAGTGTCTATTTCATGGATGTGAGGAACCTTTAAAAGATTCTTTGAAGCTGCTGGCACCTGGAGAGGCAAACATGGATGAGCATGTTGGTACAGGTAATCGATGTTTTTATACCTTATGATATGAAGCTGATTGTAGATTCATTTCTTGACCATTTTGTTTCTTTTCTCCATGTAATTGCAGAGAAAGATCCAATGGAAGGCATCTTTGGATCTCTTGTTGATGGAATTGGTAATATTCTGTGGAACATTCTTCTCTTTGAATGTTCACATAACTTAATATTGAGTATTATTACATTGTCTTTTATGTAGCACACTCCCAAGCTGGGTCATCACGCAAGCCCAATATTGATAGCATGTGTGGTGGGTGCGGGGATAAGAATGCATCCCAGAAACAAGCAAGTGAAGACACTCCGGACCAACAAAAGGCAGAAAAAAGGGTTGAAAAAAGAGCAGATGTAGTGGGAGCTCAAGGTGACGCATCCAAGGAGTCAGCCGAGGTGCCTCTGAAGCCAGAATTTGCAATGAACAAGGACGTAGAGGACGCTGAAAAATCATCTGAGAAGCCAATTGAAAAGGATACAACAGTGAACTTGTCTGATGATGACTCAGAACTTCTTATTTCACAGGTTTGTGCAGAGATTTTGGGGCGTAGGAAAAAGAGGAGCAACACTGAAGAGCGCGCCACACCAAAGAAAAAAGCTAAGGTTGCATCCGAGCCTCCAGAGCCTACTCCAGGAGGTAAAAAATCCAAGGAGCCTTCATCTGCTCGGAAAAAGACTAACCTCCAAGCACCCAACCTTAAACCTCCCAAACCAAAGTCCCGCAAGAAACTTATGTAGCCCCTATTAACCTTTTGTGCTTTGTAGCCTCTTTGTAATTTTGTCTTTGTACCCTCATTTTGATGATAATGAAACGAAGGTTTTATTTTTCGTTCACTAGTTGCTTATTGCTCATTGATTTTCTATTTATTGTACTCATATTGTTCATTGACTGTCTATTTATTGTACTCGTATTGTTCTTTCCGACATCATCATGAGCATCTTCAAGTAGATCTTATTTTTTCTCTCCAATATCTCCTGCCAAGTAGACTGTTGCCATAGAAGTTCAGGAAATTAATGAAATGGAAATCCATAGCTTGGAAGGTATAGTTTTCAAGTGTATTTTGAAAAGGTTAATATGTCAGTCTGATTGAGGTTTTTAAGGCATGCTACTTGTCTATGGCAGAACTTAGCTGGATTGGAGATGTTCAAGAACTAGATGAGAAGGTTGAAGACATAGAAACTAAGCAGGATGCAGATGTAACACCAGATAAAGTAGAGGAAGATTAGGAACCAGTAGTTTTCCCGGAAATTGAGGAGATTTTGCCAAACTGCCCTGGATGGGGATATCTTGTTTCGAATTTCTGCAAGATCAAAAAGCTCATCATCCTTGATCTCGATGGACTATTCGTGAAACGAGATGTAACCAAACGTGATCCAAAGACTGGACAACTTAAACACCCTCCACGTCCAGCTTCCGATAGAGTTAAACCAAAAAGAGTGGACGAGAAGTTGTGGATCTACTACCGTAGAGATGTTGAGCAATTTGTTTGGGATTTGAGGCAAATAGCAGATGTAATGATTTGGAGCACTTGTACTGCTGCTAACATTGAGCATATCCTCAGTACATGTTGGCTACACATATGGGAACATAGGACTTATTACTTTAGGGTTCTCTTCTCAAACTGGCAATGTGAAAAGTGGTCGTATTTTGAAGAGATTGCTGGAGCTCCAAGAGACCTTGCAAGTGAACCTGTGTCTTTCAAGCCCCTTTACCATGTTTGGAACAAGTTTCCAGAATACGACTCTTCTCGGACATTGCTGGTAGATGACTCCATATATAAAAATCTGCGCAATGTCTGGGACAACTGTATATGTCCACCCACCTTTGATCCTCTTGATGAAGAACAAGACCCTGATTACCTCATGCGCACACTCTTGCCATGGCTGTGCATATGGGCACTAACCCCCAATACCCTGGAGTATACAAAGGCAAACCCCATCAGCAATCCCAAAGATGAACTTTCGAGTCTAGTCTTTGAGCACTTTGTTATAAATGGAGATGAATGAGATTGTACATCCGGAAGTGCCAGAAACGTTATATATTGTACATTCTTGGTGGATATGTAGACATTTATGGATAATTGTTGTGATATAATTTTTGTATTATACAGAAGTTTTGGCACTTTACTGTCTCTGCACTATACATGTCTCTACACTTCTGAATGTCTCAGAATCACTTTTTAGTGGTGCTAAACCCCTAAAACATGGTTAAATTTTTATTATGTTATTGCAACAGTTTTTCTGAAACTGCAACACTTTTTAGTGGTGATGTTTGGGGGGGGAGGGGGGAGTGGTGAAGCATTCTCAAAAACCAACATGTCAATTCCATCGTACGTTTACACCAATTCCATCTTGTTCAATCTTTCACTAGATGATATAAAGTCAGATTTGATTTACAATTCAAAGGGCATGCTATTGTATATTGCCTCATGGTTTTCATTGGAAAGTTCAAACACTTCTCCTATGCCATCGAGCACTACAGGCTCCAGAGGGAACTTTATTGCCCTTATCAAGTGGGAATATATGAAAACTACTCGCTTGTTATCCCACAGCTCATACAAGTTTGCTTATAGGGATTTATACCAATGGCCCGTGACCATATAAGTATGCTTTTCTATCTTGTTGCCCCATGCATGAATTTGCTTGTTAGTTGTTAGGCCCTTAGCTACTACGCACTTCAAAATGTAGAAGTCAACAGCCTCCTCATTATTCTCTTCAGAAGTGACAGAAAAATTATCTCCACATGTGAGAGCATCGCTTAAGGAGTCATAATGACCTGCATAAGTGGCACCATGGAACTCCTCATCGTCTGAGTCTCTGTATGGCTGGGAATCATTAGTGAAGTGGATCGGGGAGCACCATAGACGGAGAGTGAGAGAGAGAAACACAATTGAAGGGGATCGAGGAGCACCAGAGACGGAGAGTGAGAGAGAGAGACACACACGATGTGGGTGGGGAGACTCAAAGAGTGAGCAGCCCCCTATACACTTATGCTATGTATAAGGTATACAAGTCAGTGGGCGCCCAGACTCTGGGCGGCCGGGCAAGGCACAGACGCCTATACCCCAACAACCTCCCACTTAAAGGCGACTGTGCCTTTAAGCAAGAAAACCTAGTCTAAAGACTACAAAAGGTGAGAGAAAACCACTCTCAACCGATGCCCACTGGCTGGCTGTGATCGTGTGCATCCGGTTGTCCTGCTCCCGTGTAAGTCCATACACCACCAGACATACCGCACATGTACTGCAAGTATGTACGCAATACTTGCATATCTCCCTCGTGCACTATGCCATCATCAGTCAAAAAACGACTGACAACCCCAACTGCAAATGCTCCCACTGCAGCTGCGATATCCGGTCTCAAGATCAACATCTCATACATGAGACCACCGAATGCCGATACAATTCTAGCGGGCCCTGCTAGCTCTATGGAGCATGCATCAACATATATATCCCTGGCAATAGGAATCTCTGATTGACAAGGCGTGTCAGCCACATGCATCTCCTGGCTGTCCACAAAAGACGCATCAACCTGTCGTGCAATCTCAGAGCAAACCATCTGCTCTAGATGTCTGCTGGAAGACATATCCTGCACAACTATATCCCCATGCTCACTGTCGAGCATAGAAAGGAATGACTGCATAATCACTGACATCTCAGCCTCCTCTGCAATCATCCACTGTAAACATGAACACTCAATCTGCTGTGACTCACTAGAGCTCTCATGCTCTAACTCCGTATGCATAGACTCTTGCACAACGTCCTCCTGTCATGACTCACTAGAGCAAGACCGCTCTACCTGTCTATCCTGCATAGAAGTATCTCGCACAACTGACTCTCTGCTTTGCTCAGTCACTAGCAAAGCATGCATGTCTGACTCTATCACCTCTCTGTGTGACTGCTCAAGTTGTGCCCCAACTGTGTGCACAACGAGCTCACTACTCTGCACTCCATGCAAAGTACCCTGCAACCCATGAGCAAAAGGGACTCGCCTGCTCTCTCGCTCTCTACCTGGTTGCGTGATCACAGAGACAACATCGTCTCTCACGTGATCCACATGCAATGGGTAACCTGTACCACTCCTGGCACCTCTTGCAATCACTAGCGAACCCAAATGCATCACAAAATCTCGCTCTCGTAGCAAAATCTGACATCCACTATCCCATAACTGTCTGACTGAGATCAAATCTCGTCTCAGATCTGGCACATAACGCACATGACGCAGGGTAAATCTCATACCACTGGGCAAGGACAAACATACGTCTCCTGCACCCTCAATGTCATACATAGCACCATTAGCCATGTGCACACAACCAAGTCTCCCACTAGAAAACGTGCTAAACCACTCACGATGCGACGTGACATGGAAAGTAGCATCTGAATCTAGTAACCAATGTGAAGACAATGTGCAATCCGATATGCAATCCGTAGACATAAGATCGTCTGAAGACAAGCTAGATGTAAATGTGACATTGCCGTCACAAGCATACTCAGTAACCACCGTGCTGATCTCACTAGCATCTGTCATGCCCAAATCTGCATCACGCATCTGTCGCCTCCATTGTCTCAAACGCCTGAAACATCGACGCCTAATGTGCCCTCTATGTCCACAATGCCAACATGTCAAGTCTCTATGCCGTCGAGACTTGCGTGTGGGATCAATCTCTCCCATGGACATAGAAGTGGGACTAGACTCCCCTGTAGACATGGATGTCGCGTACATAGCATGTAAACTCTGCCATAAAGCATGAGTTGTAGTCTCCCTCGAGACCTGCCAGTAAACAGACTCAACCAGATGCAAACGAATCGTAGACATGGCTAACTCATCAAGATCCTACCAATCATCATCACGCATAGACTTGGGCTTAGCCAATAAACCACACAAGGGTTTATCCTGCCCCAAATCTGTCAATGCAACAAGAATATGTTCCTTCCAAGCAACAAAATGTACACCATCAAACTGTGTCAGACCATAACGCTGGAAGTCAAATGAAAAATCAGCCATAATGCTCGCAAAAGAGCAACCAACAATGAGTAGCAAATGTCAACCAAATCAGCCCTAAACTGGCTCGAATCGCATCAACAAAAGTCTGCAAATATGGCTCAAAACCTGATGCAAAGTTGCACCAATAACCGTGCAAAACCTTGCACAAAATCACAAGTCAATATGACTCAATCGCGCATAAATATCTGACAAAATTTTGGTAGAGTCTCCTTTGTAACTGGAGCAAAATCTCAACAGTAAACCTCAAAGAGACAATAATATATGCCACAATGTCCAATCCGAGAATAAACTCGACCGGAATCACCTCACAAAGTCATACATATGAGCATACCCGCTCTTGCCGGAGTACCGCTCAACGGCACCTCAAATGACATACATGTGAGTGATGATTGCTGCCAAAATACCTTTCAATCGATGACCAAATGTCTGCCAGATAACTATAGCAACATTTCGCAAAACCTTGCAAGATCTGTCGCTATGCGCAATGCGAAATACGGCACACAAGGGCATACACAAGTGACTCCAAACTCCAACCAAATGATGACTGAAAATCACCTGTCAAAGTGGGAGTAAACTCAACCACTAAACTGTCAAAGAGCAACCTATGGATACGTAGAAGCTATGGCGAGAACCTGGATAAAATCCAACAGATTTCTTCTATAAATTGAGCCAAATCTCAAATAATCTCAGCCACAAACAAATACACAAATCCATATATGGCATACATAAACTGCAAGACCATGGCAACATAGCTCACTCTCGCATGAGTGGCTCTCTGGACAAATGCATATCCAAAAACCTGTGTACACCTATGAATTTGCTGGTTGCTGCAGAAAATACTCCGTGTGTGTGAGATATACCAAAAACAGTGTTTTTGGGACCCGAAAGTGCACAAATAAACCTGTTGCTATACCTACTGTAATTCAAAGCATAATTTCAGCAAATAGACATCACCATCGCATCCTGAGCGTGCCAAAACCCTGACCTAGACTCTTGGATCATGTAGATCTGACTCTGTATGACGGATCTACGCAAAAAACTGCGTTTTAGAGCCCGAAAATGGCAAAAACGAGCTGCACACAGTTTTGAACCTGCTCCTGCTCCACTCTGCATGATGCAATGTCCTCTCAATGCAAGCTCCAATGCAAGAGCTCTGCCACAACAGCATCCAAGCACTCGAATGTGAAGCTCTCCTCCGCCGAGCACTTCTCTAACGAGCTCCACTGAGCTCAAAAGCTCCTCTCACCAAAGAAGCCGCAACCGCCTCCTCGACCAAGCTTGACCACACCAAGCTCCTAAGCTCCAAAGACAATGCTCCTCAAGCTAAAATCGCTCTCCGTGAAACTCCACGATCGAACTCCACTGTCGAGAGCGAGTGAGCTATCGCCTCGAAGCTCTCAAAGCCGTCGTGCTCTCCTCGGTCACCGTGACTGTGCACATACGCGCTCCCTCCGCACCTACGCTCTGATACCAATTGAAGGGGATCGAGGAGCACCACAGACGGAGAGTGAGAGAGAGAGACACACACGATGTGGGTGGGGAGACTCAAAGAGTGAGCAGCCCCCTATACACTTATGCTATGTATAAGGTATACAAGTCAGTGGGTGCCCAGACTCTCGGCGACCGGGCAAGGCACAGACGCCTATACCCCAACAATTAGCAAGTGGCTCCAAAGTGTGATATTGCCACATCTCCACATGTGATCTGTTCATACACTTTCTCCAATGGCCAAGCCTGCAAGGAAAACAAAAGCATGACAGCCGTTTTGATCGCAATGCACAAGTGTTATTCTCAGAATACCCATTCACATAGTGCATTGCTCTTGAGCCCTTCAATGGTTTGCAGTCCCATTGATGGGATCGCTGAACATCGCCTATCTTGACCTCCCAGAACACCCTACTGACCTCCCGCTTTTGCTTGTCATACATAGTAGTTGCTCCAGTACTGAGATGCATTCTCAAAAAAGAGACAACTTCAGCTGCACAAGTCAACCGCACGCTATTTTGCTTCAATTGCTCATGAGTTAGAGCCCTTTTAATGACAGCCCCAACCCCATCATGTTCCCCCTTTCCATGTCCTGAGAGAAAAAAATTCCAATTCATTTCCATGCCAGTAAGGCTCCAATATCTAGCAACAAAGTAAAACGGTCACTTTGATTTAAATTGTGAAGCTGCGCCATCTGACCAAACCCAATTTTTTTAAAAGCTTAGCCCTTGATCTCTCAACCATTGAGCATGTAAGAGAAAAGAATGCTACACAAATAAGGTGTCATGTTGTTTATCATCTGAGACAAAAAAGTGCATGGTCTTCTTTATTGCACTTGATGCGATGCGGAAATAAGTAATTAGGACAAACATAGTGACCTGCTTAGTGTACCAATGCATTGACTGGATCTCATTTTGATCCTTGAAGGAGTAGTTCTCTGCAAAGTCAACGACGGAGACAACCACATCATCTGGAAACAAAGAAATGCAGTCCTTGAACTGTTGTGCTTTCCACCTAAATATAAAATTGTGAGTGACATACTTCTTCAAGTGGTCTTGGTACACTCACAAAAGTTCTCTAGGCAACATTTTCTTGTGGACAATGTCTTTCACAGTGCTCTTTCTAGCTTCATTGTTTAATCCAGTGGCACCCACTATATTTTCAAAAAACTTCACAGATACTTGCTTACTGTGCTCAACTTCTTCTCTTGGACAGATCTGAATATTACCTACACCGCATGCATTGCATGTTCCCATTAAGCATTGGTAGCTATGGAAACTATGTTTTGCAAGTATAGGGCAGAGTATAGACTCCAACAGTGAAGTGGTACTCATA
This sequence comes from Adiantum capillus-veneris, assembly GCF_014529385.1. Lineage (NCBI taxonomy): Eukaryota > Viridiplantae > Streptophyta > Polypodiopsida > Polypodiales > Pteridaceae > Adiantum > Adiantum capillus-veneris. Next base: position 85,701,447 of record NC_140944.1, read on the forward strand.
CATGCATTTTTGTATGCAAGACATCCATGGTTGAGAACTTCATCATGATGAAGGCATATAGGGAAGCGGCACATGCAGCAAGAACCATGAAGATCAAAACTTCGAGTCCGCATGTGATTTAAGGTCTCTTTAAGGAAAATCATTTGTACATGCACAATACAACAACAAGTGTAGCGATCCCTCAATTTTCGGACAAAGAACGGTTTCATAGACTCGAAGCAACGTTGCAAAATCTGAATATCTGCATACTTTGTCTTGAATCTTAAATAAAGCTCCACCTGCAATATACATGTATACAAATGTTAAAAATAAACTTAGCATTCAAAACTGGTTAAATTGTTTCAAGACATTAAAAAATGATTCTATATCACTAAAAACTGGTGTGCACCACTAAAAACTAGTAATGATACATTCAGTAGTATTGTTTTACCTGTGAAAATAATGCACCACAAATACAAATTAGTGTAGAAACTAGTAACCATACAAAAAGGTAGAATATTAAGAGGTTGTGTGAGGACAACTTAATAGTGGTGAGAAACCGCATTCAGTATAACTAGAAAGTCGTTTGGCATGACTTAAAAGTGAATTCAAACCACTTGACGGTGATGAACTGCCAATAAAAAATGGTGTGCACTGCTGAATATGGTGGGCAATGATTAAAAAGTGGTGAGTAAGGACATGAAAGTTTGGGGAAGTTCAGAACTAGCACTTAAAAAGTAGCTGGGAGGGACAAAATACTAGGCGACAGACCAGCATTAGCACTAGATAGTAGTCCAACACAACTTGAAAGTGGAGGAGCTCTTGTGAAAAGTGTTTGATGACCACTTTAGAGTGGTGAGCGACTAGTTCAAAGTGGCCAGTCACCAATTAAAATCTAGCACTTAAAAAGTAGCTAGGAGGGACAAAATACTAGGCGACATACCAGCATCAAAACTAGATAGTGGTCCAACACAACTTGGAAGTGGAGGAGCTCTTGTGAAAAGTGCTTCATGACCACTTGAGAGTGGTGAGCAACTACTTCATTAAAGTGGGCAGTCACCACTTGAACGCAGATTCTGGTCACTTGAATGCGGTTTCTGGCCACTTGAAAGTGGGAACTTGCTACTTGATTGCAGTGACAAGGTTTTAGATACCACTTGAAAGTGGTGTCTTGCCACTTGGGAGTGGTGCCTCATCACTTGCATCGAGTGATGACTAACGTAGTGACTTAGCACATGAAAGTGGTGTCTCGCCACTTGATGACCACTTGAAAACTACTTCAAAGTGGGCAGTCACCACTTGAATGCTGATTCTGGTCACTTGAATGCGGTGTCTAATCACTTGAAAGCGGGAGCTTGCCGCTTGATTGCAGTGATCAGGTTTAAGCTATCACTTGAAAGTGGTATCTCACCACTTGATGACCACTTGAGAATGGTGAGAAACTAGTTCAAGGTGGGCAGTCACCACTTGAACGTGGATTCAAGTCATTGGAATGCGGTGTTCGGCCACTTGAAAGTGGTGTCTCACCACTTGCATGGAGTGATGACTAACGTAGTACTTTGCACATGAAAGTGGTGTCTCACCACTTGATGACCACTTGAGAGTGGTGAGAAACTAGTTCAAAGTGGGCAGTCACCAATTTAACGCGTTTTCTTGTCACTTGAATGCAGTGTCTAACCACTTGAAAGCGGGAACTTTCCGCTTGATTGCAGTGATAAGGTTTTACTTACTACTTGAAAGTGGTGTCACACCACTTGAGAGTGGTGCCTCACCACTTGCATGAAGTGATGGAGTGACGTAGTGACTTAGCACATGAAAGTGGCTTCTCACCACTTGAATGCGGTCAGACACCACGTGAAAGTGGTTTTTATACGTGTAAGTGTTGTGTCCACCTCTTCATTGTGGTGTGACAGCACTTGTAAGTGTTTACTAAAAAAAATGTGTTCAAACTCCACTAGTATGGTTTTTGTTACCATCATAAGGTGGTGGGCACCATTCGTGCAGCAGCAGTAAAAAGTCTATGGCACTACTATAACTGTTGCACCATGACTAAAAGCTGCTACATCACTTGGAAAAAGTGAGCTGCACCACCAAAAACGTTTGCACCTGTAATACCCCTACGAGTTTGTAAAACACATATGTTAGCATTGGGTAAACAAAACTTTTTAGTGGGTGAACACCACTTTGTAGGGTTTACAGTTGTTGGACGGGAGAGACTCACACACCCATGAAGTGCATGCAAACACTACCTAGATCAACATAATGTCAATCGAGGACACAGATGACATGATAGGCACACAGAGGAAATCTCTTTAGCTTGTCAAGTTGAGACCATCCTACACATACAACACTCTGGAAGGCCAACTAAACCACAATCAAGAACCTCACTGCTCTCAACTACACCACCTAGCCACATACACACATACAGAAGGTAACTCACCTAATCATGCTAGATTCATACGAAACTTAAGGAACACCATCCCCTCACTAGGATACACCTATCCCTAAGCTTCTACACTCAAAACCCTCACTCTAAACCCATCTGCGGAAAACGCGTAGGATGACAAAGCAGAATTTTGAAAGTTCCCGAAACTGAAATTTATGAGTACCTATGCATAGCTTATGTCGCCACGATTCTATAGACTACTAGCACGCAAAAAATAGACATCGTTTGATACACTTACGGCCACAAATAGCTCGTAGATGCGTCAGCGTGTGCGCTTCGTCTCGCGTGCAATGCTTGGCGTTGTTGCATAGCTCTCCTCGAGCCTAGAGCAATGGTGTAGTTGGATCTCCAATGTGTTGACAGCATTTGATACACTTACAGCCACAAATAGCTCGTAGATGCGTCAGCGTGTGCGCTTCATCTCGCGTGCAATGCTTGGCATTGTCGCGTAGCTCTCCTCGAGCCTAGAGCAATGGTGCAGTTGGATCTCCAATGTGTTGAGCGAGCAGGGCGTAGCAAGAGGATAAAGCTCACGCTCACTCTCTTTCTCTCTCACACACAGTAGATGTCAATGCTCAAGTTTCGATTATGATAAAAGTCTTCTTACAAAATGACCTAGGTACCTTATATACTAAGGCTACCTTAGGTTTAACCAAAAATGGGGTTGAAAGGGTCAAATGGCTTTGTATTTACAATCTGGAAGTGCCATTGCACCCTGGCTTCTGAAACTAGAATATCTACTCATTACAAATGACGTTTATAGCCATAATCCGCAGCATTTCATAACTCGCAAAAGATAAGACTTTGGTATGAAACTTGAGTTATGTTGTGTTGTTGACCCAGCGGTCAACAACGGTGAAGCGTTGGTGCATTTCTAGTAAAAACTGTTTCTTAAACATTAAAACCTGCTGCAAAACATTAAAAACTGGTTCAAAGACACTAAAAAGTGGTGTGGAAACACAAGTAAAAGTGCTTCAAAAACATTTCGAACTATTGATCAAATTTTAGAAGTGGTTCAGATACAGTTAGAGACCAATATAGTAATGTTTCACCACTTTTTAATGTTGCAGCACCACTAGAAAGTGGTGCAAAACACCAAAACAAGCTGTAGCACTAATAAAAAGAAGTATAGAAACATAATGTTATGGCAGTAATGAGTTGTAGCACCAATAAAAATTGGTATAGAAACATAATGTTGTAGCAGGAATATGAGTTGTAGCACCAATAAAAAGTGCTAAAAAAATATATCAATTACTTGAGGCTCCTCAAGAAGGTGGATTGGATTCTTTACATATGAACATCTAGCTAGTCTCTTACTGCAAACATCTTTCTTGTTGGGGGACACCCTCGTCTCATCCGTCCACAATTGAAAGACTATGTATTTAACAGTTTGAGTGATGTGAGTTCTCCGTGCATCATCTCTATGACACGCAGATGCAGGGAATGAACCATCGGATTCACTTGACACTATTAAGTGATGTTTGGCTGAATATAAGTTTCTTTTGTAGATCCCCGTAAGCTTGGCATCTTGAGGTATGCTCATGTCAGTGTTTTGCTCCTTGCTTCCACCATTCACCAACATCATCATTGCTGATTTCTTCACAAAAAAACTCGTCTGAAGATCTTGGGAGCTTCACATGATTCAAAGTGTTGCGGATGTTTCTCAGCATAATTGCTTCCAACTCTTTGGATTTACTCTACATAGTAAGGAAGCAAGGATGTTGAAGAAGTTCATCAAATATTTCCTTCCTACCACTTGCATCCATTCCCACGGTTAACGTATCAAAGTGTTGTACCATAGATTGACATATCCTTCGTTTCTTTCTTTCATCCATCTCCCCTGTATTGCTTTCCGTCACAAAGTTGACCGTTGCCTTACGTTGCTTTCGTTTCTGAGTAGCCCAATATTCCCTCATTAATTTTCTCCGCTGAAGTTGAGCTTCTCTACTCAATGATGATGAGCTGATAGACAGTTCTTCATTGTGCTCCATTGTTGCAGTACTTTCAAAGGATTGCTCTACAAGAAATACAATACAAATCATAACTACACGCTATACTTTTAATTAATACATGGCACTTCTTGCACTAATTAGCAAGATACTAACAAAGCATAATAAGTGTTTACATACCTCAAGAATCATCAAGTAGAAGAGGAACCTATAGAGATAGAGTTCATGAGAGAGAGAGAGAAAGAGTGCTAAGAGGGAGAGAGATGAGTGCGAGCTCAGACACAAGAGGAGCCATGCTTAGAGAGAGAGAGAGAGAGAGAGAGAGAGAGAGAGAGAGAGAGAGAGAGAGAGAGAGAGAGAGAGAGAGAGAGGCTGAGTGATACAGAAAGCTTAGCAAGAGCTCTGTGAGAGAGAGATAGAGAGGAGCTAGATAGAGCTCCAAGAGAGATCTTAGAGACAAAGAAAGCTCAGACAGGTTGAAGCGGGAAGGAAGCGGCCCAGCGTTCAGTAGTAAATTACATTTAGTCTCATTAATTGTGGTATGTTAGGAGACTTAATTGATGTACCTTAGGAGAGTGATATTCTTTTTGAGATTTGAAGCACTTTTAAAACACCCACTTTTAAGCGCAAAAAAGCAATGTCCTTGACATTACTTTCCAGGCCACCTATACATGCTTTCACCCAATTCCATTACATGCACATCTCCATCCAACCATGCCTAATTTAGGCCCTTGCCCTGCTAAATATCGCATGTGTGTCCTAGCCATTCACCTGACCTATCTTACCCTAGACCTGACATTACTCCCCCTTGAAGAAGCGCCTTTTGTCCTCAAAAACACAAGTGATGATATCTTCATAAGAACACTTATGTTTTCCACAGTGGCATCCCAGATCGAGCTGTCCATTTGATTGGAACATGGTTCAATAGGAGGTTCAATGAAATCAAGAAGTACATCTTGATTTTCCACATTGTTATCCCTTTGTAACCGTCTTGTGTAACTAGCATTTATCCAACATAGTGTCTAGACTCTACTAATAACTCACTAGAGTATTTAAAATGAGTTACCACAACTAAGAGGTGTCTAAAATAATACCTCCTCAACTTTCCACGAAAGTAACCTGTTGACATAACTCATCAGCAAAGATTAAGTCCTTAACTTGCTATCAATTCTCATCCGTAAATCTTCAATGTACTTGACTTGCTATCAGTGCTCATCATTGCTAGCCCAGAGTCGTATACTTTTCAAACCTGGAAGGTACATTACCAAAAATATGACCTCAAAAGGCCCAATATTCCTTTTACCTATTAAACACTAAATTAAAGATTAGTGAAAATAAACCAATATTTAATTGCTAACCCCAGGTGTTGCCTTGGCAATCCAATCCCCTTGGGTAGATTCGGAAAAATCAAACCTCTTGGTTAGATTCTGCATAGAAACTGCTTAGACTATCAGTTAATAGAGACTAGAATAATCAAGAATGTCATCAATAGTTGTTGGACGGATACGCCGCGACGGACGTCAACACAGCGAGAACTCACCTAACATGTAATGTCAGCTAAGGACGAAGCTTGACCCGCAGGCGCGTGGAAGCAAGCATAAGGTGTCAACCTACACTCGACCGACTCCTAACTAATTCCTACAGAGGTCTCTACCAATTGTCTAAGTCACAGCCTTCGAGAGTGCATAAGAGGAAACTTCCTACAACGCTTTCTAGAGCCGAACACCCATCAAAAAATCTCGAAACACCATAGAACTTGAAGGAGACCCTACTAATACCAATAGGTCGCTCTCCCTAAGGTCTGTGAACCAAAATCCCAACCCAAAACACTTGGTGCAGAAACACGTAGGATGTCTGGCCGAAATCTGCAGGTCTTCATTTCCGAAATCTAAAGTGCCTAATGTGTAGTTCTACTCAATGTGAATGCGTGGATATGTTGCAATGCAAAATCGGACAACGTATGCTCACCCAAACACCCGATGAAGCTCGTAGAAGGAGCTCACATAACCAGACCGTACGTGCGCAATGTAGGTATCGGCGCGTAGCTCTCGTCGGGGGCAACACGCTGCACTTCTCCGCACTCGATTCCGACCGCCGGAGCACACATAGCGTCAAGATGAAGCTCACACACTCTCTCTCGTACACAGTACGAGAGGGAGAGTACGCTCACTCACAGACTTCAAAACTTGTTTTTAAAATGACAAAAGGTTTTTCCATTAAGGTCAAAAAGTGGTATATATACCTTACAATTTCTCAAACCTAAAGTTCCAAAATCAACCATCTACTCAATCTAACTATCAAAACTATACAATCTGGAAACTTCTGTAAGTCCCAATAATTACAAGTTGAAAAATTGGGTTTTCCTCAATGAATGAATCATTACAAAAATAATAATCTTCCGAATAGTTAGATGCCGTGGGGTGTGTCCAGCTTCTAACACTCCCCCCCTCCTTGCTCATGTCGTCCCTGACATGGCCGTGATCTGCTTCTTCATCGTATCGTTTCTCGCATCTTTAGCAGTGATTCGTATCTGGCATGCAGGTTCAGCATTGTTGGGCCAAAAATGTCAGTGTTTATGGTGAAGAAGCCTGTGTAGAACGATTCTTCAAAAGCCTGGAGGTGATAGGATGGTAGAAATATTATCCTTTGATACAACGCATGTATCACCTCCTTGGAAGGCTGACCTGACAGATCATAAGCGCATCTGTATGTATCTTGGAAGAAAAAGATGTTGTCAGTCACCTGGCCTGGCTTGAAGGTCTCGAACACTGCTAAGATGGTTTTGCAGATTTTTCTCATCATAATGCATGTAAGGTCAGGTGAGCCAGTGAACAACTTTATGGCACCCGTTAGGGTTTTCACCATGTATTGGACACTTATTCTCTCACCTGCCTTCAAGCCCGGCAGCTTGGGGTAGTTCAGCCAAGTGGGTTGGCTTCTTTGCAAAATTTCCCGTGCTTTCCACGTTCTAATCCTTGGTAGAGGACAAAAGCTGAGATTGTCTCTGATATTTTTAGGTGCCTCTACCAAGTGGATTAGGTATTGTGGGTACTTTGTAAGCCAAGCCTTCCTCCACTTTGGCTGAGAATCCACAATGAGCTTGACCCCTTCTGGTTTTGAGGTATGTGCATTGTAAAGGAGTACGACTGGCTCTTCTCTGATCCGCTTGTTTATGGTAGCTGCCTCATATTTCAGCAATGGATATGGGAGAGAGGGTTTAAGCCACTCGCGCCTGAGGTTGCTGGCGTCGATCTTCTGAATGGTCATAGACTTGAAGACCCTCTGCTCGCATTCCAAGGCTTCCTTTGTGGTTTCTTTGAGCTCCACCTCTATTGCTTTACGCAATTTTTCTTCCTCTTCTTGTGTTAGATCCTGTGGCTCTTGAGAGGATCCTTCGAGGATTTCCTCTTGCATAGTCGTGTCCACAAGATCTGCCACATTTTCTAGGTCAATGCCCTCATTGGTTGCTGAACCTGTGCTCTCTGGCTCTCCTCCTTGCTGTCCTTTCAACTCTTCAATTTGCCTGAGGAGTTTTTGCTTTTCCGTTTCAGCTTCTTCGCCCATATTCACCAGGAGGTCATTAAGTTCGGCGTTTATTCTCTCCGCCTCCTCGAGCTTTCTCTTCATGATTTCCACTTCCTCTTGCAGGGCTTTTTGGCCTTCTTCCATTCTCGTTTGCATGACTATAGATCCTTTTTCCATCATCAATCTCTGCTTTTTCTCTAGAGTCAACTCTTTCTGAAGTTCTTGCATTTTCTCTTCATAGAGTTGACTCTCAGTCGTGATTTGAGTCGAGCTAGTAGCTCTAACTCTAGCAGGTGATGCCCTCAGCCTCTGGATGGTTGGATCTTTTACTTTTAGTTGGTTCTTGAGCTCAATGACCTCATCCTGGCTTGCTTCTTGATCTATCTCTACACTTTCCTTGGCGTTCCTCATGGCTTCTACTTCTTTAGATTCTTCTGCCAGCTGTAGTGTCAGATTATCTCTTTCCTTCTCGGCATCTAGTAGTGACTTGCTGAGCTGCTGACACTCTTCTTCAACTGCTTGCATTATTTTCACGGCTTCCTGATTGGATTCCTCCATTGCCTGGAAGCTTTGTAGTGCCCTTGCTAAGCTGGCCTGTAGGTCAGCTTCTCTCTCCTTTCGTCTTTGGCTTAGTGCTTGCAGAGAATCTACTTCCATTTTGATCTTTTCTTCAGTGGCCTTGAGAGTTGTCATCTCTTTCTATGAAGCCATGGATTGTGCTCTCAATCCTATTAGCATTGTCATCACCACGTCCCAGTCATTGGAGGGCGGGTGCAGGTCCACTGTATCTTTAGCAATTTCTTTTAACTCCACTAGCCTGATGCCTTGCATCTGTTTTTTAGGCCCTGTCCTCGCCAAGTCGAATGTGACTGTGGCGGCTTCTTCCTTTGTATATCCTGCAGCTAAGGTCCAAAAATGCATAGTAAGAATCATCTAATTCTTTTTGTTCACTTTGAGGCTTGGCCTCTTCTTTTGGCTCCGGCTCTCGTCTCTGCTCTTGCTCTTCAGCTTGCTTTTCTTCTTGTTTGTCCTCAGCCTCCTTATCTTCTGGTGGAGGGCTGCTAGGAGGTGGTGAGGGCGGTGGTGATGGTTGTGGGCTGGGTTTAGGGCTGGCTGGTAAAGATGCAGGTTTGCCCTTTAAGTCCCTTTCTACTTTTGTTTTTCTTTCTCTTTCTTGGCTCTCTTGTTCATCTAGCAGTTTCTGCCTTATTTGCTGTACTTCCTCCTCTGTGAAAGGGACATGTGGAATGTTCTCTAATGCAGCATCAAGAATCTCAAAATTCTTGATGTAATCTTCAAATTGGTCCCTTTGCACTCTTCTAGACGATCCTGACATAGACTCTAGAGATGGCTTCCAGAGTTCACTTAAATCACCCTTGAGGGCTCTCTCTGCTCGGAAGCTCTCCATCAGCCTCTCTAGTCTTGCTGCTTTCTGTGACCTTGTTTCTTTGGCCGGCACTTGAGAAAACTCCTTCGTCCCTTTCTTCTGCTCGGGCTGCTCCTCTTGAACTGGCTCTAGCCGCCTTTTCAGTCTTGTAGCCACCTTTGGTGCTCTTTGCGGCTCGTCTTCCTTGTCTTCTTTTAACGTCAGCTAATCAGTCTGATATGGGGGGTCAGGCCACCTTCCTTTTGCATGTAGTGCCCCATAAATCACCTTGGTGATTAGTTCTCCTAGCACTATATAGGTTGGCTTCTTGTTGTCCATCTTTACTAGGTTGTCATGTATATATGCCGCATAGTTGATTATCTTTGGGGTGCCTTTCATCATTGCCCACGTGAATGTCGTGGCAATTGCACCTGGCGGCATTTTATACTTTTGTGGCCTCTTGGTGCACATGTGGAAGTACTGGTTGTATAACTGTCTCATGATTTCCACTCTAGGTTTGGCAATATCTTCAAAGGTGTAATTCCCCTTCTTCTCTTTGTACACCTTGACCTCATCCCTTCTTTTTGTTACACTATCCCCCTCGTTGGAGAGGTCTAGTGCATCTGCTACAACCCGCTCAGTGATTATTATCTCTGTTTCTGGTCTGCCTTGTAAATCTGTTACTTTGGCCACTCCATCCTCTTTGATGCTTGTCACAAACTCCCAGACTCTCTTGATGTCCACTCCTGCCGGTATTGCTTCAAAGTAGTTGTGGAGATCAATCTTCTCCAAGTATCCGGCCATCTTGCTTCGTACGAACTCATTGAGTTCTCTCGGCAGCATTGGTAGCTCGATAACATTGCCTTTAGTGTCTTTGAACACTCTTCGTAGATCTTTAGGTCGTTGGACTCTAACAGATCCTCTTGTATCCATGTGCTGGTGGGCTTTAGTGTTCCTTCTGGAATGACGAAGGGTTCCACCTCTTCCAGATAATCCTTGATGGTCATTCTCTTCTTCTTTTCCGGTGACTTCGAGGCTGCTATAGATCCTGTTGCACTCAGTAGTCCGAAGTTAACGTTTTTTCCATATTAGCTATGAAACTGAGTTTTACTTATCCAAATGACTTGAAAATTGAAAATAAAGCTTAAAAGGAACTTGTGAAGCTGTGCATGTTCTCACAGTGCAAATTTGGCCAACAATTTTCATCTAAACATCCTATGCGTAGGATGTCTTTTTCATTAGAATTGGTTCATACTTGACATGCTGGTAGTGTATGGCCCATGGAACATGGCTATGTGCTTGGATTTGAATTTGGATATCAAAAAGTGGATTTTTAGGTTGATTCAGGCTTTAGGTCACAATTTGGGTAGAAAGTCCATCATAGGTAGCAATTGATGTCCAAATGGGTTGAAAATTGGTATATGGGCTTATTGCACTATGGTATTGGCTCCCATGATGTCACTCTTTGCACAGAAGGCTAAATTTATGCTGGAGACATCCTACGCGTAGGATGTCTTTTTCATCAAAATGACATGAAACTTGTCCTGTGGGTAGTCCTTGGCCTATGGAACATAGCCATGTGCTTGGATTTGGATTTGGGTAAGATTTGATGCTTGTAAGGGCCTGTGTGGTGTTTTTTGGGCTCAAAAAGTGTATCTTGAAGGTGTTGGGGGTCAAAAATGATTAGAATGACCTCAAACTTGATATATGGGCTCCTGATGATCAGGTGATTGGATCTGGAATGATAAAACATCCCCTGCATGTCAAAAAAGTCAAATAGACATCCTATGCGTAGGATGTCTATTTCATCATTTTTTCCTTCTGACCACACAAATTGGTTGTTGATGTGTTGGTGAATGTGTTGTGCAAGTTTCATTGGATTTGGACAAGATTTGGTAGGTCTATGGCCCATTACTACCTCTATGCCCTAACTTTGCGTTTTTTATGCATATGAGGTCAATTTTGGTCCAAATGTGATGAGACTTGGTGGATAGCTTGTAAATGTCATTCAGAAAATGTGCATGATGAAAAATGTTGGAGTCTGTGCCCAAAAGTGACCTTGAGACATCCTACGCGTAGGATGTCTCCTGGTGATTTTTTCATGGGTGGTGCTCCCAGTGCTTGCCCTTCGTCCCCCTAAGTCCCTTTTGAGCCTAATTTCAACAAAAAAGTCAAATGGATAGAGAATAACTCCCTGTGTGGACTTCAGAGACTCCGAGCCATTTTTTGACTCTTGGAGTGCTTTTTGGCGATGAATTTTCTTGATGTTGGTCTCCATAGCTTCCCGATCCCTTGGGGATCCTTGCCATATGGTTTTTGTCGACTTTGGCTTCACCGGAGCTCTATTTGGCAATTTGTCTCTCTAGAAGCACCCGTGGTTGCGTTTACATACCTTTGATGATTTGTGGTGGTCTACCACCATAGGACTTGGTTGTTGATGGTCTAGGAAAGCCGCTCGTGAAGTTTGGTGGCAAACGGGCTTGTGGTTTGGCTGCAAGAGCAATTTGACGCTTTGTGTGTCTGATGCCGTCTCTGAAGTTTAGTACCGCTTCGGGTCACTTTTTGGTCATGCGGGTCATATAGACTTGTCAATCATGTCGAGATGTTCCTACCCATGAATTTTGGTAGTATTTGGTCGCCGTTTCGCCGATTTCCCTTTTGGTGGCCTCTTGCGGGTTTCTGTGAATTAGGGTTTTTTCCGATGGTTTCCTACTGCCTTTGGACATCCAGGACTGGTCTACTAGACTAGGGTAAGCTGCCGATGAAGTCTTATTGCTTTCGGTTTAGCCGTTAGGCCGCCGTCTGTATTTGTAGGTCTCTACCGCCCGCTTTGTGTGTGACCCCTACGCTAGTTTTCGCGACATAATGACAAACATGCACGAAAAGCTCACGGTGGTGAGCCTACCTCTCATGTCTGGAGCTCATCGGGTAGTCGTGCGCATCGTAGAAGCTACTGGAAGGTCGGTCCGCTCTAGGTGGCAGAAGCTCTCTCCACAAAGTCAATAGTGAGAATGAGCTAAAATGAGGTGAAAATTTCTTATAATGGAGGTCCCCGAACCATTTTTTATGAAATTTGACATGTGCTCCTATCTTCTTGCGAGATGCGGTTTAGGCTAAAAAATTTCTTGATTTGGACTCCATTTGCTCTGTTTACCAGAAATTTGGCATTTCGATCAAAACCTGGCCAAAACACGCTTTCCGCTCCAGTCTCATAATTGCACCCCCATTGTACCATAGGTTGTCCTATAGTCGCTGGTCATCCCCGTATTTTTTTGTTTTTCATTACGACTATTTTGAACCTGCTTTTTGTATTTTTAAAGTTTTTTTGCCGAAAATTAGCAAAATTAAAAGGAAAATAGCAAATCAAACCCAAAAAAATCCCAAAAATCATAATAAATCACAAACATCACCGCAAAACATTATATACACTCTCATGCAATTTTTATGGCCGGAGTTCTCCGGTTTACCAATATTTTGCTCGAAAAATGGCTATTTCTACTTATATACACACACCTAGGGGCTTGATTTGGCGTTTGGCCCCATATACCTGTGGATACATGCTGTATAAGGGCATCTATACTTGGGTTACTCCAGAAAATTTTGCAATCAAACAACAACCCTTGAAATAGTCGAACATCATGCCCTTTTTTGCTGTTTCTGTTATTGGTTCCGCATTTGAGAATGCCTCCCGCCCTCCTAGCCGGAGTCCTCCCGGACGACAAGGTATCGCCTCGGAGTATGTGTCGTGCATAGGTTGAAAAATTTGTGCTAATTCCTGGCCGATTAATGTGGCCCTACTTTATGCATACTCGGTCAATGCATGGAAAAATGCTGTGCAAGAGAAGGGAATAAGCAAGATGCTTATTGGCATTCGCTGTCGAGGTTTTCTGTTTTCTTTGCAAGTAACAACTGTAACTCTACTGCTCTCTGTTTAATTGTCTTTTTTGCAAAAGGAACTTGCTTTGCCGAAACTGTTGATAGAGCCATAGCTCTGTCTAAGGAGAGAATTGGCTGGGCCGTAATGGTTATGGGCCGTATTGCCTTTGCTTTCCATTGGTATTTTGTTGCTGCCGGATTTTGTAGATGGTTTGGCACTTTATTGTTTGCCACTGGTTTATTGTTTATTGGCATCCACATAAGGCGTTTTTCCTCTTTGAAATGCAGCTGTCTGCGTTTCGTTGGTGGTTGTACTGAAGGGAGTTCCTTTTGCTTTTGCTTTGGTATCCAAATGCTAGTGACATTTGGGTTATGGCTAAGCATTTTCTTCGGGATCCATATCTGTTTTATGCCCTTGGTTTGTGGTTGAACCATCTGTTTTGTTGGAATTTTGTTGTTGCATAGTTGTTTGTCCGCCATGGCATTTCTATCCTTCCGCATCCATACTTGTTTGCTTTGTTTTGGTAACCTAGATATTTGCATTGCGGCCGGTGACTTCATATGTCTGTAATTAGCATGGTTGGCTTTTACCTGATTGTTGGTCTCGGGTATCATGTCGTTCTTTGATGGAATTTTTGCTTTTGGCTTCTGTTCCAGTGATTGCATGGCTTGCAGCTGATCATTGTGGTATTGCTGAGCAAAGGCTATCACCTGTTGTTCATGTTCATGCTGAATTTTGACTGCCTTTGCTTTCCAATCTATCTGCACATTGTACTCTTTTTGCCAAGGTTGTCCCAACACTAATTGGTGTTGTGTGCTTTCATCTGCCACCACATAGAATTTTTCTGGGTAAATATATTGATGTATCTGTACATGCAATATAGTCCATCCCAATATTTTCAACGGGTGTGATGTGCTACTTTCCAGCACTTGAGGAGTAGGATGAATTTGACCTGTGACTTCGAGCTGTTGGTATACGCCGTAAGAGATCAAATTTTCTTGAGCTCCCGAATCAAGCAATGCCGTCGATTCAACTTGATTATTGCCCACTTAGACCGCAATTATTGTCTCCACTGTCTCTTCATCCAACTTCGTCAGTCGAATGGCATTGATTCGCAATGGTGGTCCACTTTGTTGTTGTTGTCGCAGAAGTCTTCTTTTTGCAATGCGTTCTTGTGCTTCTGCTTGAGCTTCCTCTCGTACTCTCTGTTTTTCCTTCATTCTTTGTTTTCCTTGATGAATTTGTGGAGCATCTCCTGTGTGAGTGGTAGATGATATCTCTTCAATCGACATCTACTAATCCAGTTCGGCATTTCTTCACCTGCTAATGTAGCCAGCTTGACAACTCCACTTTGTGATAGATCACTAATCACAAATGGTCCCATCCCTCACTTTTTAAGTTTCTTGGCATGTTGCTTCAAGGTATAAACAAGTACGTAATCACCTATTTTGAACTCTTTAGTGCGTACATGTTTGTCAAAAAATTCTTTTTGTCTTCTCTTTTTAGCATAGATTGAAGCGACAGCTCGTAAGCGGATTTCATCTAGCTTTTCAAGATCATCTATTCTTGAAGAGAGCTCATGCCCTATCCATTCTAAGCTTTTTGCCACTCGTAGAGTTGGAATTAAAAACTCTATGGGTAGTATAGCATTTAGGCCAAACACCATGTTGTATGGTGTTGTTCCGATTGATGTTTTGTAAGCTACCCTGTATGCCCACAATGTTGAGTGTAGCTGTTGATCCCAATCTGTTCTTGATTCTCACACTATTTTAGTGAGGACTGTGCATAGTGTTTTATTTGTGGCTTGAGCTTGCCCATTGGCCTGTGGATGGTATGGTGCAGATTTCCTATGTATGACCATGAATTCCTGTAGCAGATATTCAATGAATTCATTAAGAAAATGTGTCCCATGATCACTGAAAATTTCTATTGGTAACCCGTAACGTACAAAAACATTCTCATACAAAAATTGTGCAGTGGTGCGTGCATCAGTTTTTTGCGTTGCTTTGGCTTCGACCCATTTTGTGAGATAGTCCGTAGCCACTATGATATATTGGGTATGGGTGTGATATGCAGGGGATGATATAGGTCCCACAAAATCAATACCCCATTTTGCAAATGCTGTTGCTCCCATCATTGGCCGTAATGGCATCTCATCTCTTTATATTGGCACCTTGGTGCGTTGACATGCGTCACAACGCTTTACAAACTCTTCAGCATCCATGTGCAATGTAGGCCAACAAATTCCTGCGGTTAAGACAATTTTTGCTGTCTTATCGCCTGAAAAATGGTCTCCACTTATTTTGCTATGTGCATGTTCTAGAATCAGCAGGTATTCGCTTTCACTTGCACAGATTCTAAGTTGATTGGCCTTCCCTCGCTTATAGAGTTGGTTCCCAATTAACTGAAAGTCATGAGCTTCCAGCTCTATAGATTTTTCCGTGCTCTTGTGATGTTCTCAGGGAACGTCCTGGTGGTTAACAAGTCAATGATATATTGACTCCATGTAGGTGCTATGTTTACCTGAAACAAAGTTGCGTGATCCACTCGTCCTTTGGCACTACATATAGTACAATGGGTAACATAAGAATGTGTGTCCGCATACATAGTTGGCCAATAAATCCCTAATTGTTTCAGTCTCTGGTGTGTTTTCACTGTTGAACAATGAAATGCACAACCCTGGACATGTGCCTCTTCAAGGTAGCACTCGAATTCTTCCGGATTTATACATAATCGTAGGATTAGGTCCGATCCAAGATGATACAGCCGTCGTGCTATCAACTGGAAGTTTTTTGTTTGTCAAATTATTTGCTGTTTGGATCTGTATTCCGTATTATCAAACTTACTTCCCAAGGAAAGAATGCTAACAATTTCCTGAGACCATTTCGGTACCATTTCAATATTGAAAAGATACGCATCTGGTATGTCATCATCTATTCCTTTAGGAGCTTCCCCGTTGTGTATCCTTGAAAGATGATCCGCTCGTAGATGGGTTTTACCCTTTTTGACCACCACTGTGAAGTCAAATTCTAGCAATATAATAAACCAGCGTACGATTCTCCCTATATTGCAAGGTTTATTTACCAGATACAAAAGAGCTTGATGATCTGTGAAGAACACAAATTTGTTTGCAAGCAAATAATGTTGAAATTTCTTTACAGTATAAATCATTCCTAACCCTTCCCGCTCGGTGGTTGTGTAGTTCTTTTTTGCACTGTTTAATTGTCGGCTCGCATAGCAAACCGGAAAATCCATTGTTTCGTCTCCAGGTTGAGCTAGAATACTTCCAATGGCATATGCTGAAGCATCAATGTGAACATGGAATATCTTTTCCCAATCTGGTGCCTTTAGTACAGGTGCTGATATAAGGTTTTCCTTCAGCTTTTGGAATGAAGTTTCACACTCCTCGGTCCACTCGAAATTGACTAGCAAACGATACAGAGGTTGTGCGATAACTGCATACATGTATATGAATCTTCGATAATATCTGTAGTGTCCCATGAAGGATTGCACTTGTTTCGCATTAGTAGGCCTGGGTAGGTCTACAATGACTTTGACTTTGTCTAGGTCTGTGGTTATGCCATTTCTTGAGACAATGTGTCCTAAGATGCGGCCTTGCTTAACCATGAATACACACTTTTTCGGGTTAAGACAGATTCGATACGTCCTGCATTTTTCAAAGACCTTTTGCAAATGGTCGATATGCTCCTCTCGTAGAAGAGAGTGTACACAAAGATCATCCATGTAAATTTCTAAGAATATTCTTAGGTATTCCTTGAATGCGTGCGTCATTAACCTTTGGAAAGTGGATGGGGCATTAGTTAAGCCAAATGGCATAACCCGATATGCATAAATCCCCCATTCTGTGGCAAAGGCTGTTTTGTGTTGATCCTCCCTTGCTATTGCCAGTTGGTTGTATCCTGAAAACCCATCCAGAAATGAATAAGCCCGTTTCCCGGCCACTCGCTCAAGTACATGTTCTGTGATTGGTAAGGGATAATTATCCCTTATGGTTGCTGCATTCACCTTTTTGAGGTTTACACACACTCTCAGTTTTCCATTCTTTTTGGGAAATACCACAATGGGTGACACCCAATCTGTATGTTCAATCTCATAGATGAATTCAACTTCCATCAGCTTATCAATCTCTTCTTTGATTCGTTTAGCAAATGTGTCATTATATGTATAAGGACGTTGTTTGCTAGATTTTGCATCCGATTTCAAAGGAATTATATGTTGGCATATCGATGGATCAACTTAGGACCAAGCGAACACATCTTTATACTTCTTGAGAAGTTGTGTTAGCCGTTCTTCTTCTTCAGGCTCTAAATCATTAGCTATATAGACTGGCTCAGGCTTCTCACCTGGTTCTGCGAGGTCTATCTTTTTTGCATTTTCAGGCCCATCATAAGATTCTTGGTTGGTTCTTTCCGTGACTGGTGGTGTCATGATGATTTTTCTGTCCTGGATAGTAAATTTCCAATAGTGTGATGGTACATTCATGTTTCCCTTTTCTGACTCCCCTTTACCATCACTATCTTCTTCAGTAGTCCATATCTCTATCAAAGACCGTTTCAGTTCTTGGTATTTCTGTTTACGCTCCAGTTTGGTCCACTCTTGGTCTTTTGTTGTTTATTTTTTTTATTTTTGAGAGTTTTTTGATTTTGTTTCAGTTTTAGCTTTTCGTACCTGTTTTATTTCCTCTCGTGTTCTTTCTTTTTGATCTTTTGAGAATCCTCCTGATATTTGATCTTTTACACAATCCTCTGCTTTTACAAGCATCAAATAGTGAGTTTTTCCTTTTATCTTGGGCATCAGGTTCTCTCTTGCTTTGTTTCCTGCTCATTTCCTCCTATAACATTCCTGGCGTCTAGGGTGTTGATGAGCAAAATCATAAAACTTGATATTCTCGGTTTCATTTCCATGCTCACTTGAGGTGTCTGAACCCTCATTATCTGCATCATCATTTACTTCCAAATGTTTAGAGGTGTTGTAAAACTTTTCTTGTCCTAGTGGTTCTACCGTCTCTTTTTCTCCTGGTATAACGCTTACCATGTAATAGGGTAACACATCATAGCCATCCTTATCGCAAATTTTTTTTGTTGGACTGTCGGCAATGATACAGACATCCAATGTTGCTAGTATGTCCCATTCCAGAGGTTCCAAGGCATCTTCAAGGAAAGGTTCCGGAATATACTCCTTGTCCTCTATCGCCCTTTCCAAGACTCATTCCTCTCTTCTTAAGCTTCCACAATGTGAAGCTCCACACATCCATAGCTCTTTTGGTTTCCCTAACCATGCTGGGAGTTCTGATCCTGCTACTGTGGCTGAATCAAACTCTTCCACAGGTGTTTGGTTCACATTGTCTCGCCATGTCTGAGGTATATGTGGTCATAACCCCAATATTGGACCATCTTCAATTGTCGCATGAATGGTCATCCCAAGATGATCTCATAATGTTCTTTTTGTTGAAATCGACTATTGCAAATGTATGCTCATACTCGATTCCGTACGGGAATCAAATGAGTAATTCCACATTTTGGGCAATACGCATTGACTCTAATGATTTCATCATGAGGACAATCTCTCAGCCAATGGTCTCCACCACACTTGTAGCAGGGTCCCTTGGGTTGTTGAGGTACTCCTTGAGCTCCTCTTTGTTGGTAAGCACGTCTCTATCCGCCCATGCCTCCATTGGCTATGAACATCAGTGTTCGTTCATCTAAGCTGTATCTTCCTTCTCCTGCTGCCTGTGCAGCAGTTGGTGGTCCTGTATTTCCTATCATACTCCATGGTTCTGGTGTCAAGGGTTCTTCCGGTGGATAATAGACAGGGTTTGCCGCATATCCATTGGGATCTTCATAATATGCATGCATAGGCACCAAAGCCTTATCCTCTGATTCAGTTACTGTTGGTGTGTATCTCATACCAACTGGTCGTAATCCTGGTAGGGGTGGCTGTTGCCCCAACATCGGTTGTGGTCTTTCTATACCTACAGGTCCTGGTAGGTTGCCTACTTGATATCTAGGCATCGATGGAACTTGAGGGGAAGCTACTGGAACTTGGGGAGCGTAAGGTCTCTCTCTCACATACCCCTTGTTATCATAGCATTCCTCGGTCCCATGGTTTGTCCATTTTTGTTCAATAGCACACCACTTGGGCTGTTTAGCCTGGGGTTTGGCGTACAAGTTGATCTTTTTTAGCACTTCATCTACAAGTTGCTCTTGGGTTACCGCTACTTCTCCTTTCGATGTTGTCTTAGAAGACTTACTTCCACTTTGTTGTGAAGACGAATCGTCATCAAGGTCCTTGAACTCCCCTTCTTTGTAGACCGCACAATTTTCCACGAGGTAAAGAGCTTTCTTGGTCAACTCATTCAACGTAGTGATCCTCTTCATATGTAAGTATTTCTGGAGATATGTATTCCTTAGTCCTTGGATGAATATCAGCATAAGT
This sequence comes from Adiantum capillus-veneris, assembly GCF_014529385.1. NCBI lineage: Eukaryota > Viridiplantae > Streptophyta > Polypodiopsida > Polypodiales > Pteridaceae > Adiantum > Adiantum capillus-veneris. The sequence goes on from NC_140944.1 coordinate 85,721,045, forward strand.
TTGGACTGAGTTGGCAGTTCTTCAACATGACAGAACTTAACATATCTTTTTAGTCTTAGGGCTGCCTTTCGTACAGATTCTCCATCTTTCTGTTTGAATTTATGGATCTGTGAGACAGTATTATGAGCTATTCCCCTTTGTGCAGAATTCCTCGATAAACTCGTCAAACACTTCCTCCATAGACTCAAAGTCTCTACGCTCTACAGATTCAAACCAAGTGGCAGCATCATCCTCTAGGGTTAGTCCAAACCCTGCAAATTGGGTAGGAAAATCTAACACCTCTTCGCCTCTAATTACATGCACAAAGGCTGCTACATGATCTCTTGGATCTTTGCTTCCTGTGTATTTCTTGTTTACCCATTTTTTCACTTGAGAAGGCCTAATTCTCCGATGATCTACAAACCTCATCATTGGATATCCCCGTCCTAATCAATATACCTCCTCAGGTCTTCTGTAATAGGATGGCTCCTCTCCCAATGGTGCTCCTAAGCCATAATTTCTAACGGTTCTTGCTGGAGGTGCTTCTTCTCTTCGAACTCGCTCTACGGGTGGTCCTCCAGGCTCTGTTGACCCTTGAGTCTTTGGATTACTCTCTGCATGATACCTTGAATAGAGTGGTGGTTCTTGCAAATCCCTTAGCCCTCGAGCGGCTTGATAATCATCTCGGTTTTGGTCTGGTTCTTGTTGCACTCTGTCGAAGCCATGCCTGCAATGATGGCTGGTTTGCCGGTTGGTCTTGGCTGTTGAATGCTTGTGGTCAGGTGGAATGTGAGGTAGTGTCATGCTCTTGACACTTCCTCAGGGGCATATGTTGATGCTCCTGGACCTGTTGCCCTCTCTACCTCCTCTGGGAGAATGCGTTGGTATTCTCGCCCGTATCTATCAACAAAAACTATACCCTTCCCCGTAGCAGTTTCATAAGAGAATAAGTAAAGAACCTAGTCTTTGCTAAATTCATTCACGTATGGTTCTATGCTGTGAAAGTAAGAGACTATACCCTCACTCTCATGTTTGTAGATTCCCACGTTCTCGTTATAAGTTGGAACCCTGGTTGTTTTCTTATCATACTTTAAAATAGCTCCGGGCCGATCAATGTTTGGTGGCGGTTCTTGAGTTTCTAAAACCATTTTCCCTTTCGCCACGTTATCTCCATATCTATTGTAATCTTCAGGGTTACTAACTATTAGATAGTGGTTCCCCTTTTCATCTCGGAATCTATCTCTATCATCATATACTCATATTATCTCCAATCCTTGAGCTGGTCTCTCTTCGATACAAATACACTTGCATCCTCGATAGTCAGAATAGACTAGGGCTCCCTCCCCTCGAGTTTGTCATTAGGGGAATTTTGAGGTCACTTTTGTGCCCTGTAAGAATATGTAGAGAGAGAATATATACTTTATTTAAAAAATAGTGAAATGTTTGTAAAAAGGTGAGTTTGCGTCCTTTTTACCTCCGCCGAAACATGTCATTGTCAAATCTTTCTAGGATCTTTAGTATTCTAAAAAATACTCCCTCCAAAACTAACGAAAACGTCAGTTCTGGCCCAAAATTCAAAATTTCCAAAAGCTGAAACAAACCTTTTCTGTGTCGTCTTCTTCCTCGTATCTGCAGAGCTTTCCTCTATAGTACTATCTCTGACAAATACTGTTAATAGACTTCCATGGAGAAGAGAAGCTTATACCATCTACACATTGAGCTAAATGAAGAATATTGTCCAGTGCGCAAGAGAAACAAATGTGCAGAGGTGTCCTCGTCCATATTTGAAGCAATGCGGCAAGATAAAAAAAAACACATTGATCTCTGGACTGATGGAAGATTGTATCCAGTGGACCCAATGACAAAGAGCACTCCCCCATTATCAAATTGTTCATCTTTGATAAAATTTGTGGGTGATGGTCAAAGAGGGTTGCTGGGTTATACACAGAGTCTTGCGGTAGAGAGAGATATTCTTAAGTTAGAAGATCATTTGGCCAAACAAATGATAAATAATCTTAAACAACAGCTTGAGGAATGTAAAGAGAGCAATGAAAAGCTACAAACTCAGCTCAAACAAGCTAGAAGAAAGAATACAATGTTAGGAAACAGACAAAGAGAAAAGAAGTTAAAGAACATTGAAGCCTTGAGACGTGGTGGAGGAGGTTGCAGCAGGAGAATCAGAGCAGCAAGGTATATATGCTTATTTTATATTGTTAAGTTGCTACTATTCTTTGTTAATATGCTTAGGTTACTTTTCTTTGTTAATATGCGTAGGTTACTTTTCTTTGTTAGGTTGTTAATCTTTTTGTTAGGTTGTTATTAAGACCCTATTGCAGCTGTTCTTTATTAAATGATTAATATTCAGTTAACTTTAATTTAGTTGATCACTGTTTGTTTATTTTGTTGGTGTCATTTGGACAAGATCAATAATTAGTTAATTTTGTACCTTTTGATTTAGGACTTTACTACAACCAAACTCTGCATCAAACATGGAAATGGCAGCTAAACATTATTGTGATGTTTTACCTCCCAAGGTTGCCAAAAAGATTTTCACAGAGAAGAAGTTTAACAAGGCAAAGAAGCAGTGCATTGAGGGATTTTTGTAGAGCTCTTGCTTGGACAAGGAGGATGTGCAATATACTATGGATAAGGTAGGCATTAGCAGAGATGGTTATAGCAAGCTGTTCAGAAATGTGAACTCAAGGTTACAGCAATGTAAAGTCAGGTCCTCTTTGCTTCCAAAGCCATCCATTGTGCAGCAGGCAAGGAAAAAGATCAATGAGAGGATAATGGAGATGTTGGGTGAGCCTCACCACATTCATGGTACCTATCATGGTAAAAAGAGGGATCTTCAATTTGACGAGTTCAATAATATTTTCCTTGACTTGAAGACACTTCAGAAGGAAATGATCAGATTCTATGAGCTGGAGAATACAGAAGCAAATGGTGTTGTCAGTTTTGTGATAAAGCTTGATGAATGCGAGATTGTTAAGAACAGAAAAATTGAGAGGATTTCCATAACTTTAATCAACAGAGCATTGAAACTGAAGGATACCAAGTACTTCAGCGTGCAATCGGAGAAGAATGTCTGGTGGCTAGGTGCTTTTGAAGTAGAGAGTGAAGACTTTGATGTTCTGGATTGGGTTTTCCATCAAACAACAATACCCGAAGTCATTAATGCACAAGAATTAGGGGAAGAGCTTGAAGTTGAAGGGTTTGGAAGTTACATGGTGGAATGGCACATGGGAGGAGACCTTAAAACCCTTAAATGTATGTATAATGTCTCCAAAGGAGCTATGGCAAAGAGCCCTTGTCTGTATTGTATGGCATCAGCAAAAGAATGTAATCCTGCAAATTGGAACAAAGCACCCAATAGGCATACTCAAGATCCAAACTTCAAAGCAGTTTTAAATATTCCACTTGCTAATGTCCACATATGCACTCTGCATGCTCTTTGCAGAATTGTGGAGAAAATTGTACATCTGTATGTGGGGTTTGCCTGGAAGTTACAGCCAAAAGCAGCTAGAGATGCTGCAATGAAATGTATTGAAAGGGTTTTATCAGAAATTCGCCTTCACAGTGGTAAGGTTAAGATTGAAACAGACCTGAAGAGATCTTCAAATGGAAACAATGTGCCTAGAGAGGTCTTTGTTGGTGGTGTGAAGGCCAGAGCTTTCCTAGGGTTTCATGGCAAACTAGGAAAGGTAAATGCCAAGAAGGGTTCATCCAATGTGAAGTATAACCAGTGGAAAGCTCTCCACAATGCCATCAAAGATCATGGTCTTGAAGGTACATCAAGAAATAAAAAAGCAGAGGTATGGGAATCACTACAAAGTATTTTCCTACTGTGATAAGACATCCTGGGGAAAAAATGATCTGCCAAATTTCAAGAAAGTGCTCAATAACTTCAGAGGTGCAATGAAAGATGCTTGGGATCGGGAATTCACACATTACATGGTAAGTTTTTTATTTATTTTCTTACATTTTAGTTTGACAGCATACGATTAATCTCATACTTACTAATTATTGACACACTTTTACTTTGCCATCATATAATTTACAATCACACTCCGTGGTTTGTAAAGAGATGGGGCTTCCTGTCCATATGGTCTACACAAGGCATGGATAAATCCCATTATCAAGCAAGAACCAAGTTTTCCAAGCATACAAGACATGGGGGAGGTGCAATGAAGGCAAACAACTTGCTTGAGGTTTTCTAATGGTTCTATAGACAAATATGGCATAGAACCAGATCAAAAATGACAAAGAAAGCAAGAAAATGAACAAGATTATCAAGCCTGTGATCTCTGGTCAATGCTGTATATATCTCTATCAATTCACTAATTTGTGTGGAGAAGCCATCCACAAGTAGTTGAAGCTCAAAGGCATCATTAAAAATCTCTTTGACACTTTGAAATCTTGCAAGTTCATTAACTTTGTAAAGAAAAGACATCAGCCTCTCATTAGCGGTCTCTTGCATATCCTCTGTATCCATTATGACAATCCACAAATGTCTGAGAAAGAGAAAAGAGAAGTCCATCAAGACATTAAGAAGTAGACATGACATTAAGAAATATATTTCTTCTATGACTAAAATATATCAATAAACTACCCTTCCTTAATAATGCAAAAAACTAATAATGGTTTACAAACAAGTATGAAAGTTGTAAATCTAAGCAAGCAAGAAAGAATTACAACAAATTGTGTCACTTGCTACGCGAGCTGTGAGGGTGAGGAGAGAGTTGGCACTCAATAAATTCGCTTACGGCGTGTCACTGGGTAAGCGGTCGACACCTTCAAAATTCGCGCACGGGGTGTCGCGGGGTGTCGCTTGGAGGCTTTATTTCTAGCCTTGTGAAGGACAATGAGCGGAAAAGTGGGTTGGGTAGGTTGTTTATATGGCCAAAAATGCCGCCTCGGGGGGTGTGCCAAGCGGTTTTCGCCTCTAAGTTTGTGCCCAACGGCTAGTATGCGCCTAGGGAGTTGTGCACCTAGGGAGTTGCGCATAGCGCCCTATACAAGCCCGAGAAGCACTCAAATCGAGCACATTCTTGCCCGATTTTTCCCAATTCTTGCTGCGCTATTATCCGATTCTTGCGGCGCTTTCACAACCCAATTTTACCTGCACTTGGAACAATTGTCACCCCGTCACCCTGTGCGCAATCTTTGTATGTGTGAACTTTTTCCTCGCTTTGCTATTTCGCCTACGGGGTGTCACTCGGTCGCGAGCCGCTTGGAAGGTGAAAACTTCCAATGCTATGGTTATCCCGCACGGGGTGTCATAATAGGAAAAAAATGTTTGTTGTTTGTTACTAATGTTTGTTGTTTGTTGTGCAACAATCATTCCTATTCCTTTTGAAGATGGCAAGGACCAAGAAGAACAATCGTCACCCCATCACCCCGTGCGCGATCTTTGTATGTGTGAACTTTTTCCTCGCTTTGCTATTTTGCCTACGGGGTGTCACTCGGTCGCGAGCCGCTTGGAAGGTGAAACTTCCAATGCTATGGTTATCCCGCATGGGGTGTCATAATAGGAAAAAAATGTTTGTTGTTTGTTACTAATGTTTGTTGTTTGTTGTGCAGCAATCATTCCTATTCCTTTTGAAGATGGCAAGGACCAAGAAGACTGCAAGGAAAGTTGATGAGCCTCTATCCAAAGATGAAGAAGAGATTCCTAAGCCTAGCAAAGCTTCAGCTAGTACTTTACCAAACCAACCATCCACTTCTAAAGATCCTGGCAAACCAACCTCTGCTGGCACAAAGAAGACCAAATCTCAGAGGAAGGATTCTTCTCTACCCGACCCTAAAACAAGCAAAAGGAAAGATACACATTAGAGGAAAGCTTCCAAGCCTGTGCAGCTTAAGCCTCTCCTTACAAAGAAAAAGTTCAAGTAGGGGGTCAAATGTCTAAGAGAGATAAGGAAGGCCATAAAGGCCATCAATCTTGCAATTCCCAAACTGCCCTTCCAGAGGCTGTGCAGACAAGTTGCAGAGGAGTATAAGATTTCCATGAGGTGGACTAGTACTGCATTGGCATGTATCGAGGAGGCTTCTGAGGACTTTATGATTGAGATTTTCCAAGATGCCTATATCTGTGTAGCTCATGCCCATAGGGTTACTCTGATGGACAAAGACATGATCACTCTTAGGAGGCTGACATATAGGTTTTCAAAATTTTTGGAGCCTGTCCCTATGCATGATATAAAGGCATTCAATATTCTCAACATTCCTCCATGGAGGAAGCCCAAGGAGCCTGAAGTAGGAGTTTTTGATATTATTTGAAGAAGAGGAAAAGGAAAGGAAAAAGAGATCCAAGGAAGACAAGGAAATTGCAGAGAGAAAGGAGCTTGACCTGTTGGAACCTCAGCCAGTGCCCCTCTTGAGGAGTGTCAATCCTACTGGTTTTGTTGTCACTCTATTCGGTGAGGAGGATCCTAGAGAGGATTACAATTCACTTGACTCTGAGACCTTGGAAATTCTCAAGGACTGGACCAAGGAGATGAATTCTCCACTTCTTATCACATGCCTCAGGTTGTTTTTGTTTTCCTCTGTATTTTTGTTTATAGCAAGAACTCTTTATATAACAAGAACTCTTTACCAGGTTAATGATGCATTCATATGAGCCAGACCTTCAACAAAAGGTGGAGATTTTAGACCCTGCTATCTCCCAATTTCTCAGGACAGAGACAAACATTAGAGAGCTCACAAAGTGGTTGACTCATGTGGACTTGGAAATTTGTGAATTTTTCTTGATTCCTTATCATGAGAGGTAAGTTTTCTACCTACACCTTGTGAAGAGAATTTGCTAATTCACGTTAGAAGGCTAACTGAGGCTTGTTTTTATAGCTCACATTGGAGTTTAATTGCAATTGATATTGTGAAAAGAAAATGCTACTTTGTCAATTCTCTTGCTGGAGTACATGGTCAAGCAAAATTGTAAGTATAGCAGCAGACACATTTTGTAAACCATAAGCACATACTTTTAGTAAAGCAGAACCTCATTTATAAAGAATTTTGGATAGTGCTACTATAAGATTTATAGATGCTGAATGACATCCATTTTGTAGTGGTGAAGGTTGGAATTATTTATGCTTTGTTCACTTCAATGGATTATCCTCAAAGATTTTTTCCCAAAAATACATGTAATGAATTGTAGGTTCCAATCCAACCTGAAAGCCATTCGTGTGGATGGAGGGTATTGACAAATTCCAAGGTCCTCTTGGACTTCATATAGTGCAATGACAATCAGGATATAGAAGTATATCATATTTCATATTTGCCAGCTGTATTTTTTCTCATTTTATTGTTCCTAAAACTTGCTTTCTATTGCCTTGTATAGATCAATAGAGAGTGCTATGGTTGACAAGAGAAAGGATTATCAAGTATATGATTGAAGCAAATGGAGAACTGCCAGAGGTATTTGAAGATGATGATGCTGAAGAGAAGGGGAAAGCAAAGCTGGAAGATGAAGAAGAGAGTGGTGAGCAGGAAAAGGCAAGTGAAGAGATGGATGATAAGAGAAAGAGGAAGCAGCCTTCAAGCCCTCCAGTCAAGCCCACTTTAAAAAGAAAATCTCCCAGGAAAAAAGAGCCCACTTCAAAAAGAAAATCTCCTCAAAAGCACCAACCCCATTAAGGAAGTCCCCTAGGGACAGGAAAACTCCTGCCAAAAAACTATTCTAGCTTATTGTAGCCCACTTGTATCAAGCTTCTCAGTTCTCTATTGTATCCAATTGTCTATTCTATAGCCCACTTGTAACCAATTGGCCCTTGTATGTAAGTGCAAATATTTGAAATTGAATACTTGTTTTAAGACTCTGTTACAAAATCAAATCATTGGATGTTTGAAAAAGTTGCATTTCAATAACAAAATAAAGATCCTTTTAAATCATGTGATACAAAATAAGATCCTTGTAGGTCATGTGATACAAAATAAGATCCTCGTAGGGCATGTGTTACAAAATTACCTTGAAGGATGTTTAAGGCACCAAATGTACAATGCCATCCAAGATGTCCTTGCACTGTAGCCTGTTTTCATTCCTTTTTGATACCTACAAAAATAGTCAAAGTTAAATAAAGAACCAATAAGCGAACAAGAGACTTTTAGTCATAATAGTTACCTTTCTACCATTTACTTGAAAGCAGAATGTTGTGGGCAGTTCAATTTCATCATTTTGCAGGTCCAATCTCAATTGTTGTAAGCTACACATGCCTCTTATCTTTACAATTGACAGATGCTCATTGTTTACCCATATATCAATGTCTTCTATTGGGCTGTCAATGAAGTCCTCCATGTCTTGATCAAGTGGAGTTAGCTGACCACCAACATAGTGCCATCTTCTGTAATAAAATGACATAATGAAGTTTTGTGTCCCTATCATGTATTTGCAAGCAATTGAGCCATCTTGCACATAACAAGTGATTCCATTCACTGTTTTGGTGTTCCAACCCTCATCCACAAATTCAAGTACATTTGCTGAGTCTAAAGTCTTCACTGAAAACATTGTTCTAGATTTTCTGACTTCAGCATTAGAGAACAAGTCTACAGAAACTACAATGGGCATGAATATAGAAATTCTACTATGTTTGCTTGCTATGTTTGCTTTCAAACACTTTTGAATCTCACAAAACAGTTTGCACCTGTAGCCCTCACTTGTATTTGAGCTAGGGAGTGACCATTCTCCACTTTTGAAATCATGCAAGTCTAGCTTGGTTGTGACTCCAAGTTCTCCAGTCCCTCTAGGTGGAACATAATAATGGTCAAAGAAGAATATTCCATTCTCTGCCAGTGAACCCTTAGTCCTTCCCTTGTATATTTCTTCACCAATTGATCCATGACACACATCCAGAATATTTATAGCACATTCTACTGGCTGCCATTCCATAATGTTTGAAGGATACAAATCTGTACAACAAATAACCTTATACAACATGCATTACAAATAAGGATTTAAGTTAAGAGACTTACAGTTTGGTCTATGTAATGGCAAAGCAGAACTCTCTGAGTCAATATGCAGATCTTTATGCATGTACACATGCTGCACCAGCGCCTCTTTGATTGATTTTTTGTTGTCGCCAAAGCTGAAATCTTTAACAATACGCTTCCATCCCGCCAAGAAAGAGTTTTTGGTGGAAGAATTTATTCTCTTGTTCTGTTGCATCAGTATCCACGTTCCTTTGTGTATAGTTATTGGAATCCATTGTCCATTTTGATCAGTGTTGTAAGTGATAATGGCTTCAATGGAAGTTCTTGGTCATTTTGATCGTGATGAAGATTCCATGGTGAAAAAAGAAATGAGCAGAGAAGTCTAGTCTGAGTTCAAGAGAAGAATAAGCAGAATGTGCAAAAAATGGTTCAAAACTGGAAAAGATCATGAGATATAATCCAAACGTTGTTTTATGATGGAAACATGCAAAATGAAAACAATATAATATGAGAAGTACGTCTTTCTAAAAGCGACAGCTATTAAATGCCTTTGCACTTTTACTTGTTTACATTGCTATTTACCAGCTCAAAGTTGCAGTAAAGATAGAATATTTTCTTTTTTTGTGAGTTTTCAAAAATAGAGGTTCCGTAACGGAAGCTCTTCAACCATTGGTTGAGACCACTCTCTCTCTACACGCTAAAAGGCACAAAAATGACCTCAAAATTCCCCTAATGTCCCTGTAAGAATCACAGTGAGCTTGGAATCATTCAAAGGATTTTGGGAGGTGCTTCCTCCTCGCATAGGTCCATCATAGGTGAAACCTCTTGGCTGTTGACTACCCATCATGAAGAAAGATTTGTCTGACGAAGTGTTAGTATCACTACCTTCCTCAAAAATCGGTGCTAGCGGATCTAACCTTGCCTGAGTTACACTCTCTTTGGTGGACACTAAGCTACCTTGGTCACCTACCACCTTCTGGTCTCTAACAATGTATCTTCCTGATCTTAAATTCATCAAAGTTATCAATGCAATTTATCACAAATCCAACCACTCACTTGGCAAAGGGTCAGTTTCTGCACAAATTCTTGCTTTGTTGTTGAATATACATGTACACAAGCGTTTTAATTTCGGCAATCGAGTCAAAGCATTTATCTGCTAGGGGTTATCTTAGTAATGATTGGTATAACTAGAGAGTTAATATCAACCACTATTGTATTTTATACACTGTTGATGTTCTGGGTTAGGTCTGCTAATCTGAAACTGTACTTCCCTCAGATGTTGGTCAATTTACGCGAAAAATTTTGAATTCAGTCTTTGCTTCGTTAAATGGGCAAACAAGATCCAAATTCACTTCTGAAAGAAGTTCTGGAACCCTTAAGCCAAATGGAACCTCACTGTCTCTGCACAGTCAAATTTTCCTTGCAGTATGCCCCAATAGACATCCTACGCATAGGATGTCTCCTGCTGTGTTTTGCCTGGATTTTTTCACTGTGGTTTCCCTTTGTTGTGCTGAGCCTACAGCTGCTTTTACTTTTTGATTTGGACACCTATTAGCTAGTCAATGAGTCAGAAACCTGTTCCGACAGCCTGTTGCTGATATTGATCGGTCTAATCAACTCCAATTTGGACCAAAATTGATTAGGAGGCTTGCCTTAGGCTATACAACACCTTGCTATGCTCACTGTCAAAATCTGGCTTCAATTTCTTGCTTTAGACATCCTACGCGTAGGATGTCTTTTTCATCAAAATGGCTTCAAACTTAAAGCTCAGGCTCCCCTTGAGTTGCTGATCACTTTAGTATACTCACAATTTGGTTTGGAGTCCAAAATCACTCAGAAGACATCCTACGCGTAGAATGTCTTTTTGACATATTTGACCCAGACTTGTCCCACAGCTTCCCCTTGATGTCAGTAACCCAGTGGTATGCTTAGATTTTGGTTTGGATGTGAAAAGTCCCAAATTTCAGCTGTTCTTGCCTTTTTCAGTCAAAAGTGCTAACTTTCTGCTTTGAACCCAATTTTCTCACCCAAATGAGGTGAAACCCCTTTCAGTCACACAATATATCATGCAAGACATGCTCATGCAGCCATCTTATGGTTTTGGTCTCAAAATGATGTTTTGGCACTATTTGGGTAGTATGTCTGGCAATTTCAGTCTATCTGGCCTTATCCTGTCAAGATATGGCTAAATTTCCACTTTCCAGTTGAAATTAGGATAAACCCTACCTTCTAAACACACTGGTCAACTCAAAATCCCAAAATTCCTCCTAGATTAGCCTGTAGACATCCTACGCATAGGATGTCTTCTGGCTTGAAATTAAATTTTTTCCTAACAGAAATGCTTCTGATGCTCTGTAGATCTATCAGAAACACTCATAGTAACTTTTGGACTAAAATGTACAAGCAATGTTAAGTTTAAACACAAAGTCCCAACCAAGGATCAACTTATCCAATGTAGCTCTCAAATGAAGCTCGTATTCATGTCCAAAAGAATTCTCCATCTAGTGCAATTAGAATTATTGAATAAAACTAAGCACTAAACTTCATGCACAATCACAATATCAATCTTTTTAATGACTCTCATGCACAAATATGCAATGGATGCACACACAATCGTAGCAAACATCTGTGCTCTTTGTGGCATGCATCGCCAATGATGGAATGGACTATTTATCTTTTGTGGCAATAAAAGCCCAAGGAATCTCATTCGTTAGTGCATGTTTGGCAGTCAAAGTAAGCTTAAAATTTACCATAATTAGTCACAAACAAACATTTTAACATCATTTCATGGTCATACATTTAAAATGGATGTTCAATTTTAAAATATTTGGAATTTCGAGCTTAGGGCAAAGATGAAGGGTGGGAATACCCTCCTACCCCCTTTTTTTTCATTTTTTCATTTAAATGCAAAAAGTAAGCTCACTATTGGGGCCGACTGATCTAAGTGCGGGGCCGCTAGAGAGAGAATTGGGAGCAAGGTGCGACTCACGAGTGTGTGTGTGTGTGTGTGTATGGGTGGGATCGACTCTTGTTCAACAGGTGCGCCAAGCAACCTACAAAAGTGTGTGTGTATTTATAGTCCAAGGTGGGACCAGGGCGTGATTTCCTGCCTTGCAGCTTTTTCGGCAGAGTTGCTAGCAGTATCACAGTCAACGGCACCCGCGTGTGTGTTGTGGACTTATCACCAATAGATGGAGAGGCAGTGCCTTTTGAGGCTTGTGTGTGTGTGTGTGTGTGTGTGTGTGTGTGTGTGTGTGTTTGTGTGGCGAAAATGCCAAGCCGAATAAAGGGCTGAAAAGCGTGCAGGGAGCCAGCTTGTGCCAACGCAAGAGAAAAAAAACTGCAGTCTGTGAGTGTGTGTGTGTGGGTGGGGTCTGAAGTCCAAGGTGGGCATGGGCTCACGGGTATATGGCCCTCAGAAGGCAGTGCGGGGTTGTGTGTCTGTTGTTCCGGGCATGTGCTCGCTGCAATGGGGAGTCTGCAAGTGGGTATGAATGGGTGTGAGAAGCCAAGTGGGCTAGCCTAGTTGAAATCGTGAATCATGAGTGTGTGTACGTGTTACGAGTGCCGAGCCAAACCAGCATGGCAAGCGGCTGAGAAAAAACCGAAGAGAGTCGGGGCATGCATGTGTGTGTGAGGCATATGAATTAGCATTTTTTTATTAAAAAAAAATAAAAGCTCACTTAGGGGGCATTCCCACCAGGAGTTATGTGTGCATGGGATCTAACAAAGAGACTCATCTAAGGAGAAAATATCACAATTTAATATTAACATCTCTCTAAATCATCCTAAGCTCCCAAGTTCAAAGAAAATCTTGGCTCTCTTTGCACACATACAAGACTGATATTTCCACGATTTAGACCAAAAATTTGCGCATAAGAGCATGTAATCTATAATTTGAACCCCACTTTGATTGGAATTTGTGTGTGCATACAATTCCAATTTCCATTTCAAAATTGAATCGATTCACAATCAATTGGTGGTACTAGTTAAATTAATGCATATACCATATTTGAATCGCACAAAATTAGTTTCCAATTCCTCAATTGAATATTGCAAGCTCACAAGATGAGTGACCTAATTGTCCTTGGCCATTCCAAACCCAATTTCTAATCATTGCAACTTGCGAGTTTCTCATATCCGGTGTCCACAATCACTCAACTCCAATAAGGTTTATCATTTGGGATTTGCGTGGCTCAACATGAGTGAAGTTTAGTCACAATTACACACAAATGAATGCAACATTTCCATGTTCATCTTGATCAATCATTAGCATGGCAATTAAAAATCTTCACAATTGAGCGTCAATTCAACGATATATTTCAATCCTCAAAGGCAATTTGTGGCACACACATCAACTATTTAGCCAAATTAATCATCACAATTGGTAAAAAACACAAGTTATTCATTCAAGGACGGATTGCACATGCCATTAAGTAGGCACACACACCCAAGTTTAGTCCAAACTTTTATGCAAAAATTACATCAATTCCATATTACAATGCTCAAATTGCAAACTCAATCAAGCATAAGTGAATGCATGCATGCTAAATATCTAAAAAATTACACTCTTTTTACCCAATCAAGCAATGTACACACTCAAAAATTAAGCACAAAAGATCAAATTTGGCTCAATTGGCATTGAATTTAGGCTTATACCTAATCATTGCACACACTTTTTATGATTATTTCACAATCAAAAATCATTTAGGTGCCCTAATTGACCATCAATCATAAAAAATCAAGTGGTCTTGGATGGGCACACATACTCAATTTTTGCCCAAATTTTTGGCAATTAGGCTTATCCAATGATTGAATCAGCCTAGCATACATATCAATTTCATAATTGCATACTCATATACCATCAATTCCATCACTTTATATGCATGCACACATTCAAGATTAGGACACTTGAAATTTTTGACAGTTTTTTTCCTCTTTGGTGCATGCACACACACAATGATTTTTATGCACACACATGAATTCTTGATGGGAATTAAGCATTATTTGGTTACAGAAAAAGTTCATTAGTCACAATTTGACTATCCATTTCATTCAAAGTGTATCAAATTAGGTGCAAACTGTAGGTCAATTTGTGTTACACACCTAATTTTAGCAAATGATTAACAACATTAAACCTCATTAATCAATCAAGAATTGACATAACAGGTGAGTCACTTACATCGTAATTACACTCCGAGCTATTCTTTTGCTCCATGCGAAGAAGCATCGTTGCACACACAAGTTTGTGCACCATGAAATTGGCTCCAAAATTGACCATTTGTAGGTCAAAATCAAACATTCAAATTATCAAATTAGACATAAATTGGTACAATTAACTTGATTAGAGTGATGATTCCACCTCGTACACAGGGATTTAACATACTTTACACTTCAAATGTTAGTGGTTAGGTTAGCAAGGTTAGTCAAAAGTAGTAAAAAGTAGCATCAAATTAGTACAATTAGCATGGAAATGAAGAAAAATTAGCAAGGGTTAGTATGAAATTAGTGAAATTGGGGGTTTGGGATATTCATAACTCAACATTAGTATCAATTTCTTGCACAAACAACATCAAATCACACCAAAATCGAGTTACACACTCAAAAACTGAGAAATTAGTAATGAAATTACTCTATTCTACACATCCTAAACTCACTAGCTTAGGTTATCGATCCCCGGCAGCGGCGCCAAATGTAGGGAGGAATTGTAGCACAACCTAATCACAACCCACACAAAATTATCAAATCTGTGGATCCGGAAACCTGGCTAGGGCATGGAAACACGCACATCGGATGAATGGAATAGAGGATTCAAGAGATCACCTCTCCAATGCAAGTAGAGATTATCCATGGCAAGACTAACTCTAAACGTACTCTAATCACTAATCAATTAATCTCCTACACACATCAAGCCCATCGAAGTCCGACTTGCCATAGAGTAGAAACTCCACGCACACTAATGATAAACACACACTAATTACCACATGTGAATTAAGGCACTTCATCAATAGATACACACACGAGGCGAATGGTACTAGAGCTTCATAAAACCTATCTACACACAAGCAAAGAATAGGGCACACACACAAATTACAAAATTAAGACCCAACTTAATCAAACTAATTTGTGATGCTAAATATCACAAATTAATTACTCGTAGAGAGTTAAGAGTGGTTACTAGCAAGAAGTACATACATCTCTCAAATCTATAGTAATGAAAGTGTAATACTACTTCATGACAAGATGAAATGTAGAGAAGAAGAGAATAATGAGAAAATAAGGATTAGATTAATCAAGAAGATCTTACTCTAATTGCAATGGTTAGCACTAGCCTCTCAAGCATAGACACTAAGCTCAAGGCTAGGCCAAACAGTGAACACTCTAGCGAGAGGGAGCTCTCAAAACTGGATCCTCAAGAGTGGATTCTCAAGAATGAAGCCTCCTTGCCTAAAGGCTTCCTTTTAAGGGCTTTCACCACAATCCCTTCTACTATGCATTTTAAGCTTGAGCCCTCAAACTAGCATTTACAACTTTGGAACTCCAAGTGAGCCCAAGATTTATACAAAGTGAGTGGGAAATATTGTGACATCCATAGCATAGCTCTCGCTTGATGCATAACTGGTGTAGCCTGAGCTGCTGCTAACATAAGGTCAAAGGACTTTTAACACTAACCTTTGGAGGTCTTTAATGAAGCTAACCCTAAGGTCTTTAAACTCCATTAGCTAGCCTTTCTCTTTGACATACCATCTCTCATTGGAACCTCTTTACCATTGGCCACATGTTGAGATAGACCCGTAGGCACATATTTATATTCTAACCCTTGTTTCCATTTATTCTCTCACGTTATATGATCAATTTAATATGATTTAATCATTTGGTTTGGTTAGATATTAGATTTTATGACATTAACTCTCTCTTGAAATCATAGTCGTCCTTGACTATGAGGTAGAAGAGATAAAGCCTTAGTCATTAGTCAATGTTTTTTAGCGGGTAGATGATCCATTTTTACCCTACGACATCATTCCAAGATGGATTACTAATCCATTTGGTGCTTGGGAGATGTAGTTGTCGCAAGCATGTCTGCTCTTTAGCTCTTTCATTCTCCCAAGTAGAGTGAGAAATTCTACTTGGTGTTTGAGAGACGTCGTCATCATAAACATGATTCTAAGCATGAATACTACTTAAATTTGTGCACAATAAAAAGAAAATTAGTGTTATAAGACAAAAACATTGATGATTTAAAAGAAACATGTACATTTGCTTATTATGATGCAGCATTGTAAGCATTGACAAGGTTCACACTATCCTTAAGATGTATTCCTTGCATCCATCTAGCATCTTCAAAAGGATAATTTTTGAACTTAATAAGATATAGTTGAATAATCTTATTATGTCATAATACCTTGTCTTCATGCCGAAGGATAGCTTTGAGTTGTAGTACCTCTTCTTGGTCTTCAATTTCTGGAGGGTCTCCAATAATTGGTTCACTTGGTGGCTCTCCTTTGTAGGGCTTAAGTAGGCTCACATGAAAAGCATTGTCTATGAGCCAATGGTTGGGTAGCTTGAGTTGATAAGCCATCCCATTGATTGGCTTCAAGATTTGAAAAGGACCATAGTATCTTTTTGCTAGTTTAGCATAATACTTTTGATGGCCCCTAGGATTTTTGCCCGTCGTTTGCCTTAATTGAGACTTGGGAAACTTGAGTAAGACCCAATCATTTTCTTTGAATGTTAAGGCCTATTTATGCTTATCAATAACAACTATTTACCTTTGCTGAGATATGGATATAGCCTCCTTAATCTTTTGAAAAGATTTTTGTAGGTCACGACTTTACTCAACATCAGCAAAGATCTTCCCATGTACTTTAAGTAGCAAAGGACTTTTAGGTCCTCCCTCTATGATTTCAAAAAGTGCTTTTCTCATAGAAGTATGGATAATATTATTATACACATACTCTACAAGGGGTAGGTACTTCTCCCATTGTGAGCGTTGATCTACTTCTATAACTTAAATCTTTAGTAGATAGAGAATCATAAGATTTGCTATCTCACTTTGGCCGTTCGTCTGTGGGTGATAGCCCGAAGAGAAATTTAATCTTGTATCTAGATTTTCAAAAAGACCTTTCCAAAAATTACTGGTCATTCTAGGATCTCTATCTAACACAATAGATGTTGGTAATCCATGGTGTTTGAAAATCTGAGATATGAAGAGAGTTGCCATTTGGTGTGACTTAATAGTCTTTTTGACAGAAATAAAGTGTGCTTGCTTGCTAAACCTATCGATTATTGTCCATATTCTCGTATTCCCATGGATAGACTTCGGTAATACAAATATAAAATCCATGGATATACTCTTCCATGGTGAATTAGGGATTGGAAATGGCTGGAGTAATCCAGGTTGCTTCCCTCTATCATAGTTAGTATTTTGGCATACCACACATTTTGAAACATACACTTGTATGTCCACTTTCATGGTAGGCCAATAGAAGTACGTCTATACTCCTTGATGAGTAGATTGAATGCCTCTATGCCCCACATAGGGAGGAGCATGGGATTCATACATGACTTTCTCACATAGCCTATTGCCATGGAGAAGAAACCATCCTGCAAGGTGAATGGTTCTTCTTTCTTTCCCAATGCAAGGGCTAACAATATGTTTTTTAAAGTCAGGGTTAGTAGCATACTCATCTATCATACAAGATAGATCATTGTGAGTTTCTATAAAAATCGCATTCACGTTTGGTTCTCGTAAAAGTGCATTGGCAACTTGATTGTGCTTACTAGCAATGTGAGAAATTTGAAAATAAAATTGCAAAATAAAATTTGCCCTCCTCATTTCTTTGTCGGAAAGCTTGGTTTGCGTTATGAAGTATTTGAGACTTTGGTGGTTCATTTGCAAAATAAATGGAGTCCCCAATAGATAGTGTTTTTATGTGTCTAGGACGTGTACAATAGCTAAAAGCTCTTTTGTGTATATGCCCAAGACTCGCTCATTGGCATTTAGCCTTCGGCTCTCATATGCTATGGCATGCCATTCTTGAAGAAAGACTGCTCCAAGGAAGTCACCACAAACATCACATTGGACCTCAAATGGCTTTGAGAGACCCGGAATCTTACGTACTGGTTGGGAGGTAAGCCTCTCTTTGAGCTTGTCAAAAGAATTTTGCTCCTTAGTAGTCCATGAGTACTTAACGTTCTTCTTTGTTAAGTCATGTAATGGTCCCACTATTTGAGAGAATCTGGCTATCAAGCATCTATAGTATGCACACATACCAATAAAGCTTCTCACCTCATGTAGATTCCTTGGATTAGGCCATGCTTTTATCATCTCCAACTTCAATGGATCCATATAGATACCATCTTGAGAGATAATATGAATTAAGTATCAAATCTCTTGCAGGAAAAATTTGCTCTTCTTTTGATTGATAAAAATCTTGTTCTCCCTCAAAGCTTGAAAAATTACCCGGAGATGTTGCTTATGTTCCTCCAGGGACTTGGAGTAGATGATGATATCATCAAAGAACACTCTAGTGAATTTGCGGTAGGGTCTAAATATTTTCTCCATTAAACAATTGAACATGGATGTTATATTAGTCAAGCCAAAAGGCATGACTAGATATTCATAAAGACCAAACATTGTACAAAATGCGGTCTTTAGGATATCTTCATTCACTTTCCTTATTTGATGATAGCCACTTTTAAGGTCAATCCTACTGAAGTAGATAGAGCCTTGTAGCTTATCAAACAAATCTTCTACCCGCGGTAAGGGAAATTTATTTTTGATAGTGCTATGGTTTAGTGCTTGATACTCCACACACATGCGGTATGTACCATCTTCCTTTTGCACTAAAAGGATTGGAGAACAAAAGGGAGAGGAGATAGGTCTCACCATCTCTTTGTCTACCAACGCTTGTACTTGCCTCATGATCTCCTCTTCTTGAGCTTGGGAAACTCGATAAGGAGGCTTGTTAGGCGGTGAGATTCTTGGTAGGAACTCAATTCGATGGTCATCATCCCCTTGTTTTGGAGGTAGATTCATAGGGATATCATCAATGAACACATCTTGGAATCCTTTTAGAAAATTAGACAAGTCTAACTCTTCTTGATTCCTACCATTTATATTTGATGAAACATTAGGACCTTTTAGGAACTCTTTGACAAAAATTATGTACGCAAAAACTGAGCTTTCATTGATTTGTCAAAAGCAGGAGAACTTACAAGTGGTATAGTACAACCAGACTCACTAGCACCTATATACATGCTCTTTTCTGTGTAGGTGAAATAGATTCTCCTTTAAGGAACTTCATGTTGGCAGTCATGCGGTTGAACCATAGTGCCCCAAGGATAACATCCTTATGCTAGAGAGGAGAGATGAAAAAATCATTTTTGTCGACGTAGCTTTGGACATGAAGCCTCAACTTCCCAATCAAGAGAGTAACGGAGTCTTGTTGTCGCTTGAAAGCTGTATCGGCAATTACAATATCTCCCATCTCAAAAGCTTTGAATGCCCAACTTGGTGGCCAACTCCGTTGATATGAAGTTGTGTGAGTAGAGCCAGGGTCAAACAAGATGAAGGAATTATGCTCCATTACCTTTCCCCAAGCATAGGAGAGAGGTGTTCCTTTGCAATGAGCATCCTCTTTTGGAGATTTGATAGTGGAAGCTCTAGGAGTCTCATTGTGGGCATTTCTCTTGGGGCAAGAACGATAGCCATGTCCTTGCTCCCCATATTTAAAATATTTTCGGTCCTTACAAAAAGCTTCAAGCCCTTCAGGAGAGATTTTATTTTTACCTTTGTAAACTCCCTTCCTCTTGGACCGATTGTTGTTGTTGTTGTTGTTGGTATTTCCTTGGGAAGAATGATGTGCATTGTTTTTCCCCTTTGCATCACTTTTATCTTTGATTTCCATGGGCTTGGCATTCCTTCTAGTCCCTTTGTTAAAATTGATGCACGAAGTAACCATGGTATGGTGGATTATTTTGGTGATAGAACCAAGCCTTGGGAGTTGACGTACTCGGCCATCTCTTCAGGTAATCTCGCATAGAGCTGATTATTTTTCTCTCGAAAAAGTCTATCTTTTGAAAGGCAGTAGCCTTGAGATGTAAATCCCAAAACGTGTCCACATATTTGTGGATAGACTCATGGGAGAGAAGCTCCAAACTCCACCATTCGGTAAGCACTTTGTCCTTTGCATCGCTTGCAAGGAATTGCTTCATGATGGAAAGTCGTAGAGTTTCCATGTCTTTGGGGCTTCACCGTTGCCATGAAGACTAGCCCACCATTGACGAGAAAAGTTTTGGAAGTGCATTGCTACATGGTGTAGCTTGGAGGACTCCTTGAAGCCCTTGTCTCCAAAGGCTACATCGAATTGCTGGATGAAGGCCAATACTTTGTCGATAGCACCAAAGGTGCCATCATAAGTGAGAAAAGAGATATCTTTCCTCCCTCTTTGAATTTCTTGAGCTTTCGGGACCTTCGCCATACAGGGTAAGATTTGTGATGTCCTCTCCTCTTGTATTCTCTAGGAGAATAGCTAGTACTTTCATCGTCGAAAGAGGAGGAAAGTGAAGAAGAAGGAGAAGAGGGCGACCTCTTTCTTGCCCTTTTCTTCCTTTGTTTCCTCTCTTCCCTTTTGGAGTGGCAAGGAGAAGGACTGTGGGTTAACTATTTCCTCTTGGAAGGAGTTGGCGACCATCTAGACCACCACCTTCGTGCAGCCACATCTTCTTTCTCGTTCCTTGGATTCCTCCTCTCTTGTGGGAGAGAGTCTATTTTTGGGGGTCTCATCAAGAGGCCTCCTAAGCTCTCTCTCATCTTGGAGAGGACGGGAAATCCCATAATCACAAAGTTGTTGAGTAACTTTGACTTGCGGAGCAGGGTTGCCCATAGCTTGCTGCAACCTAGTGACAAGATAGTTGACAAACATGGGGGCATCATCATTAGCACCTTCATGTGCAAAATCAAAGTTATTAATGTTCATTCTACTCTCTTAGTTATTGTCAACCGTGCTAATTAAACTTATGTATAGATTACTTTGTGCTTTGGTACCCTCAAAAACCTTACTCTCTACTCTTATTTTCCTTTGAAAATCAGTTCTCAAGTAGCCACACCTGTGGTTTAGACACTGTTGATTGAAAAGACTAGTGGAGAGGGTCTAAGATTGCTCGATTGATTATGGTTTTTGTTGAGATTTCTCGTAGCTCAATAATGGTTAGCCAAAGGAAAGCCTCCAGAGACTACATTACTATAGTTCCCAACGGTGTACCTCAAACTAAGTCCTTCTCAACCAAGATAATAGATCCCTGTCCCACTTCCCCTATTGTAACAAACATTACCAACCTTTCATTGACAATTTAAGTACCTCTCTTCTTACACAAGAAAAGAGAAACCAAATGCTCTGATACCATGGCTTATGAACTTTGAGAATAACAAAATTAAGAGAATTAGAGTGAGCATTTGTGTGAGACTATTTTGAAAACATAGAGGGTGAACTTAATTCGTGGTAGCCACATAACCATAGTACTTAATTAACTTGGCATGAACAATACTTTTGCAAGAGAGAGAGAGAGAGTTAAGAGAACTTGACAACAGTTTGAGGACCAGATTTATGTGGAGGTGGTCCCCCCTCCAATAAGCTTTTGTATTATAGATTCTCCCGTCAAGAGAGACTTGGTACAATACGATTTTTGTGTTCCTTGTGACCTAGGTTTTGCAATGAAGATGGAAAGCTTCATGCATCACAACCATAACATAGACTTTGTAGAAAGCATTAACCATCCCCGGCCTCAGTCCCAAGGCCTCAAACACCTTCAAAGGTGGAGAGAGCTAGCGGGGAATGAAGGTAGGAAAGATGAAGAAGAAAAATTCATAGGAGAAGGAAATAGTTCCTCACTTATCATCGCTCTTCTTGCTTACCATAGTAATGAATATGGCAAGCTTAAGCATTGGAGCATGGCTCTTGGTTGGATTTTCATTCCATAGCCAAGAGGGTTGATGTAGGCTCTCAACTACTCTACAAGCTTGGAGAAGGAGATGGAGCTCTTGCACTTTGCACCTCACACAATGAGAGAGAGAGAGAGAGAGAGAGAGAGAGAGAGAGAGAGAGAGAGAGTGGGAGACTATACCCTGCAAGCAAGCCCCTAGCTTCCTTGGTTGACCCACTCTTCTAGCTCATGATGGAAGCTCATTGGACCCCTTCAAGCCTGGCCAATCACATACAGAGTGCATATCAAGCAAGCATGCTAGCCTTGGGACATGTGTCCCCCTTTGAGAGGGAGGACTTGATAATTGCAAACACAATTAATTAAATTAGTTAAATTATCATTGAACCCCTTAGGACGCCAACCAATAGGCTTTAGGCACACCATGAGGGAAACATGAAGAGGAACTTGACAATTGTCCCAGTTTCTTTCTTTATACCAAGCTTGCCTTGTGTGAGGGTGTGTGTGTGTTCTCTCTCTAGCTCCTACAATGAGGGCTCGCCCCCCCTTGTGTAGGGATGTGCTTTGACTTTTTAAGCACCTTAACCCCTCAAGAACCTTAGTCATGGAGCACTTTAACACCTTAGTCATCAAGCACGACAAGCACCTCAAGCACCTTAGACAACACGACAAGCACCTGAAGCACCTTAGTCAGCAAGCACGACAAGCACCTCAAGATTGGGCTGAGTTCCCACCTCAAGCAGAGTCCTAGCTTGCCTAAGGTCAAAGGACTTTTAACACTAACCTTTGGAGGTCTTTAATGAAGCTAACCCTAAGGTCTTTAAGCTCCATTAGCTAGCCTTGCTCTTTGATAGACCATCTCCCATTTGGACCCCTTAACCATTGGCCTCGTGTTGAGATAGACCCGTAGGCACATGTCTATATTCTAACCCTTGTTCTTTTTTATTCTCCCATGTTAAATGATCAATTTAATATGAGAAAATCATTTGGGTTGGTTAGATATTAGATTTTATGACAGCTTTTATCGTCCTTGTGTTTGAATCTGGCACATAGCCATGTAGACTAACAAATTGAGGTCTATTGTACAAACCATGCATGCCCTCTTAACTTGGTTCATGCCAATGTTAAATGAAAAAGCATGCAGCCATGTTGCAAAACCCCCCAAAGTGCGTATGATGGTAACATATTCCAAGCTGTGGAAGCTTCTATATAGTATGCCTAATACTGTATATTCCAAACTGTGGTAGCATATTCCAAATTGTGGATGCTTTTATACAATGTTCCTAATGTTGAATCCTTGTTTCACATAAGAACATCAAAAAGATAAGATAGGACGGAGTATGTGTGCTCATAGCCAATAGGTGCTCTTGCTGACATACATATGTTAATGCAAAAAAGACCTTGTCAAATCGTATGTCCTATTGAGAATAATAAAAGTACTGTAGATTGCCCATATTGAAAGTAGATAGCTCTAAAAAACTAGCTATCAAATTTCCTCGAACTATAGAACTCTTCTTGACCGTAACAACTTTTGCTTGCCAAGCTGGCTTATAAAAAAGTTTGCAAGAGTTAACAAGTGCAAATTTGTAAAGTTGAAAATCAATTGGCTTATCGATGTGCTTGAATTACCTCCCTTGGCACCAAAATTCTATAACCCCATGGTGGGTTTGCCTATGTAGGATGTCTGATATGTGTGAAAGCCTTGCTTCACCATGTAAAATTGTAAATTTGAAATTTAATTGGCTTATTTATGTGCTTGAATTACCGCCCTTGGCACCAAAATTCATATACCCCCGTGGTGGGTTTGCCTATGCAGGATGTCTGATATGCATAGAAGCCTTGCTTCACCATGTATAATCATGTGTTGATCAACTTAATGGGTTCTAACTGGCTCCTTGGCCATAGAATCATAACATATGCATAATAGGAATCATGCTTGCTTGGAAAGCTTGCTCCAATTAGGAAAAATCTTCTTATTTTGAGTGGACAAGCCTTGGAAGGGCTTCCCCTTAGAAACCATTCAATGCTTGCCTTTTGACCATTTTGGTAGTCTACATAAGAACTAAACAAATTCCTTGATAGGCCATTAGCATCATGAACTAAATGTACTTAACATTAGCATCAGAAAGCTTGATTGATGCAACATGGAAACTTTCATTGCTTCAACTTCACATGGATGCATCATACAAATGGAGATATGTAGAAAGCATTGTTTCCATGCACACAAAGAGCATGCCATGCATCCATAAAAAGGTGCAAATCAAAATAAATGTGCTTTGACACACAAATCTACGTACTACCGCTTCCAAGTTTCCATGAAACTTAGAAAAATGTGCTTTGGCACACAAATCTACGTACTACCTCTTCCAAGTTTCCATGAAACTTAGAAAAATGTAAACAAATTGTGGGTGGGTGGGTGTGTGCAATGCATGAGCATGTAGCTTTGCAAAAACTCCCCGTGAGAGAAGAACAGACACATGCATGTCTCATGAAAACAAGAAATCATTCTTATGATTAAAAAGTAACAGATCACAACAGTGTGAAGAAACTGCATGTGCATAAGCAAAAGTCTCAACACAAAAGTTCTTGAATTCACAATGTATTTGCTTACATGCACGTGCATGCAATAGCAAGAGTGGAAAATTCAACACATAGAGATTTTTTTGCATCAAGAAAGTGCAACATACACTACATGAAAGATGCAAAGGATGTCACACATGTAAGAAGATCTTATCGTAAGCAAAAACAAGGAAAAAACACGCCTAGTATATCTTGAGGCGTCCAAAGAGTACTTTCCACTATGCACCTCAGAATGCATTTCTGAGGGCATGAACAAATTTGAAAGGGGTTTAACCTCCAAGATTCCCATTGGCAAAACTCTCTCAAGATCGTGAGTATGCCTTCACAAGGAGTTCTATGAAAAATAGCCTGAAACTACGATCACATGCGCGACACTTGCGCAGACCCAAACTTGGTTTGTAACCATGCTCTGATACCAATATGAGAGACTAGGGACTAGCACATGTACATCTCCACCCAACCATGCCTAATATAGGCCTTGGGTTGCTAAATATAGGCCCCATGTGCCACATGTGTGTCCTAGCCCTTGGCCTGGCCGGCACCCTAGGCTTGACATCCACCTTAAACACGAAGTTACAATCCCACTAACTTCTTCAAAAAAAATTCTAGGAAAGGAACTAGCAACAATTTGTCATTATTCAATTTAGAAATCTCATTTGGTTACCTCAAGTCATGTGGAAAAAACTATGTTTTTGGAATGTGTTTTTAAATAGAAGCCTCTACGCCTTAAGAACAGCTTTACTTCCCTATGCTCCTCAATATATGTGAATCATGAACCCACACACACACACCAAGAGACCGTCCTCAAGTGATGGTTCATGAAATATAGACACACACACACACACACACACACACACACACACACACATGCATAGACTTGAGGGGATAACTATATGTAGACCTTCCATATCACGTGCATTCAAGGTCAATTTTAAAACTCCCTAATACATAGATTTTTCATGAATAAAATGGACCCCTTTCCTATTCAATCTGTGTAAACCTCCTTTGTTGGGTACCTTTTTGTATGCTATAGAGGTAAAATCCCCTTATGCTAAACTCATGTGCTATATTCACATATTTATAGTTGATTCCCTCGAGCGCACCTCCTCAACCTTTCTCAAGGCTCCTAGACAACTGCCGTCATCTACATGGTTAAGAGTCCAACTATACAACACTTGGATTAAGTAATCATTGCATTAGCCTTAATCAAACTCTAAGAGGCATTCCCACTCAAGCTATGACCCCTACTATATAAGCACAAGTTATAGAATATATCACATTCCTTTCCCCTTAAAAATAATTTCTGTTCTTGAAATTTTCATCGGAAGGAATAGTCCTAAAGCTACAAAATCTTTTTTGAAGAGTGCTTACTCGCTCCCATGTAGAGCTCTTTTCAGAGGAATCTTTCCACTTAACCAAACACTCTTTGTATACTACATGTGGAAGAGTCCTTTGACATTGTTATATCAAAACTTTGCTATAGGTAAGTACTCTTCTCCATTAGTTTGCTTTTCACTTACATATGCTCTTATCATATCTTCTTGGATTTGGTTAACCCTTTCGGTCTAGCCATCTGTTTGTGGATGATCATATGCACTCATGCTAATCTTGGCTAGCAAAAACAACTCTATTAATTTTTCTATCCCACGTAGACCATAAAGTAAGGGTATAAATGCTCAATAAATGATCTTGCCAATTCATGAGCCTTTACATTTGAAGTAGTAGGAATAAACCCAGCTATTTTGGTGAACCTATGAACGATTACCCACACAGATTTGTGCCCCCTTTGTGTTTTAGGTAATACGATGATAAAATCCATAGAGATGCTCTCTCATTTCCCTAAAATAATGTCTAATGTGTGGAGAAGACATCCAACCTCTAACCTTTTGGCTTTATTAATTTGACATTTGTTACATTTTGTATATATAGTCAAGGACATCCTTAATCATTCTTGACCAATGAAAATGTTGTTTACTAAGACTAAAAGTCTTATTAACACTTGGGTGTCCTGCACTAGGGTGGGCTATCATTTGGCACCTTAAATCTTGATCCCCTGAAACACATACCCTACCCTGTAGAGTAGATATCCATCATCTATGGAAAAATTCTTCCACTTGAATCCATCTTGAGTATCCGTATATGCTTGAATATCATTAGAAACCTCTTTGTTTGGATCCCTTTTGTCAATGATTTCCCATATCATGGAATATGTCGAATCATCTTGACATTTTCCTTTCACTGATTCAAGTAATTTGCTTGCAGCATAAATAAAACTTAACTCATTTATCATAGGAATTCTACTCAGAGAATTTGCTACAATTTTGTATTTCTCTTTTCAATACCTAAATTCGTAATTAAACTCTTGAAGGAAATCGGCCTATCTAGCCTTTCAACCTTTGAGTTGTGTTTGATTAAAGAGTCACTTAATGCTCTCTTGATAAAAAACTATCATAATTTTGGCATAATATAAATAGTGCCTCCACTTATTTAGAGCATGCACAATAGCATACAACTCCCTTTCATACACTAAATAGCTTTGTTGTGGCCTTTTGCTTTTGAAAACAATGGGTCGACCCTCTTGAGAAAGAACAACACCTATGGCAAAATTATCTAGCAATTGTCTCAACCATAAATGGTTAATTGGGATCAACCATAAACAAGAAAGGAGTTGTATCTATGGCTACATATAAACTTTTTTGTTCTCCCCCCCCCCCCGCTCAAAGGTTTTCTCTTCCCTTTGAGTTGGTTAGTCATGGGAGTTACTACCTTTGAAACGTCGATAGAAACTTGACATTCCTAGGAAGATTTGCAAGTCTTCCAACTTCTTTAGAGCTTGCCATTCTCAAACAACCTTCACCTTGTCTGTATCCATTCAAATCCCATCATGTGAGATAATATGACCAAGATACTTTCCTCTTGTGTAAGGAATTCACAATTTGATTCGCTATCATAGAGAGAATTATCTCTTTGCTTGTCAAAGTTGACAATGTAGAAGCATAGAGCAATGGGGAGAATGCATGAGAGAAAAGGGGGGCGGGGGGTGAGAGAGAGAGAGAGAGAGAGAGAGAGAGAGAGAGAGAGAGAGAGAGAGAGAGAGAGATCTACAAAAGAAACAACCGATTGGGCAATGAATTAGTGTTATACTATGGGGGCAAGGTGGTTCTTATATAGGATCCTAGGGGCCCTTAAGTACCCCCTCTAGTAAATCGCCCTACTGAGAATTTGAAGTAAAACGAATACCTAAGGCCAAAATAAATATTGGAATCACATTGGGCCATTCACTTTAGATGCTATAACTTTAACTCCCTCTCTGCAAATCATAGTGGACATATGTAGGAAGACCAAGTTGATGAAGAAGCTACCACACCCCATTAGTATGTCTACTACAAAATACACCTCAGTTATGCTACCACTAACTTTTTACCTCAAAAGAATGCCATCTTGAGCATTGATTGGCTCATTAAAAATTAAACAGTAGACCACACACGTCCAAGAATCCCCATTTGTGAACTGTGAACACATCACGTTCAAACATTCCTAGACAATGAACTTTGAAACACATCATGTCCATAATCCAGCCAACAATAATTGATTGTCTGCAACACATCCATAGTGTTTTATATACATCGTGTTGGTTCCTTACCAGTTGGATGTGCCTTGAACTCCAATCCATGGGTTCAAACATCGATAACTTGAACTCCAACACATGGTTCCAAATCATTTGTAGGAAGCTTCTTTTGCCCCTCTCTACCACTCACAAGCCTCTCTCTAGCTAAAGCCAATTTACGATAGTAGTTACCTGACTAGAGATCTGACATATGGTCACTATGGCTTGCCACCACGTGTGCCATGTCAATCTCCTCTATCAACCATTATCTCTGTCAAGCTTGCCTTTGTCTTTGTCCTCTTGTAAGTTCTTGCTTTTACCTTTGGCTTTGCATTCTTGAGCCAAACAAAGCGTCGTCTTGCATTTATAACAACGGCTCTTGGAACTCGTTGGTACCAAGGTAGCTAGCTAGCTGAGCACTGGTCCTATCGTCCTCATCAAGCATGCCTTGGACTTTGCTCTTTTGCGAGATTCAAACCTTGCCTTGGGAGTTACAATGCTACTATGGGAGTAAAGGATGTGAATACTTGTATCCATGGAGATAGTCGAGCATGGCAATTCTTGAATTTTTCTGGAATAGATGCCTTGTTCATAAATTTACTGGCTTATTAGTTTACTGCTCGATAAGCATTTATTGCGGTTTTTTTTTTATAAAAGAGAATGTGTCCCACTAGTTGTTAATTAAGTTGGTGCATTCTTTTGGGATATGATATATGTCACTGGGATTGTACATTTTTGGAGGATGGTCTACTACGTCCTGGTTTTTATAAAGTGCATCTTACTTTGGTCTGTCAGATTTTTTATGATTATATCAATAGACAATTCATCTAGTTCAATTTTTTGGAGGCCATGAGAGTGATTGATCAATATATAGCTCCTTCTCTAGGCTTGGTTATACAGATGTAGCTGACCTTATTTTGTTACTTTAATACTTTGGATTAGAGAGAGAGAGAGAGAGAGAGAGAGAGAAAATGAGATGGCTAATATCGTTGATAAAAATGATTGGTTTTTACTTCCGTAGAGTTGGGTAAATAACCAAAAATTTGGCAAAAGTTATCAATTGCGTATGATGCCTTATTTGCTTTGATATGTTTAAATAACACTATGAAGGTTCTTTAAAGCACTAGACAATTCTGGTTATCTAGGAAATCTTTTTTTTTTGGATCATACAAACACTTTAAAATGATTTTTTTGTCCTATACTTTTGGGTTTTAAAAAAAAAGGAGCAGCCTGATGGCTAGGCATTTTTTCAAAAATAGCCCTCTTTTTTTGTATTCAAAAAACCAGAATGAAGTTATCCATTGGTGATGTGGGCATACACTACAAAAATTACCAATGGGATATTAAGAAATTATCTAGTTGGTAAACATATACTTCTCAAGAAGTGGATTTAACAAAATAAAGTGCTACATAAACACATAACACAGAAATCTATGGGACAAAAATAGGGTTTAAACACTTGGATCATAAAGGGGTAGTGGAATTCTCATCAAAACTTACTCTAGATAAACACTATAAGCTTCTAAAAAAATTGGGATAGTTAGTAACCCTATTCATAACCTACATACTCACTTGAATCTTAAAGAGTGATTACCTTCTTGATTTCAAGTTAAAATGAACCTAAGACTGAACTAAAGAAAAACTAACCTCATACTATAAAACAATTGCTTTATGAATACAAAAAAGACAAGTAAAATAGCTCCAGAGATTCATAATTATTTTTGGATAGTAGTCTTAAGTTTTAAAAGGTTTTAAGGTGGACATGGATAACAATTGATAGGGTTTGTCGACACTTGTAATACACTGAGAAACATTGATACTATCTTTGGCAATGGAGTGTTAGTTATCAATTGGCACTCATGGGTGTACAAAGTATGCACATATGTATTAAACAATCATTCAAAGATTACCTTGTGTACAAAAACACTAGAATGATACCTCATTCTTGTTACCATATATATGTGGTAGTGATGTGTGTGAACACATTAGGACCGCCAGGGCATTTTTTCCCTCTTTAGTAGGTTTTTTCCCCCGTGCATTGTATATACGCCCATCACTCTAGGGCTACCTATCTTTCCATTGCACACTAAGTAATACACTCTCTATTGTGTGCCTTGAGCTTCCTTCCTCTTCTCCAAGGTGTGTGCATTTCTCTGCAACCCTATTCCAACAATTGGTATCAGAGCAGGTTGCGTCTTCCTGGGCTCAGTCGCCAGCAGCTCTAGCACACGCCTGCTCACTTTCTCCGATTTCTGTGAGCTTTGGTGAGCATTTGTAGGTCAACAAAAATTTCGAGCAAGCTCAAAGATCTTAGTCTACTCAGATTTTTGATTCGGGCACAGGCAATTTCGTCATTTTATACAGAATTTTTGTCAGTGCCGTTTTTTGCATAACAGGTGCCTTACAGTCTTCTACGGTTTATGTTATATAGAACGTGTTGTTCTCGCTTCATTTCTCCTCTTTTTGGGCAGTTTTCACATCAGGTGCAGCATTTACCATGGCTGACAACAACACAGATGTGCTCAAGATGTTTGCTGCTGAGGACAGGTTGGATGGGGACAATTACCCTGTGTGGGCTTACATGATGCAACATGTTCTTGTGTCAAAGGGCATCTGGAATATTGTGCAGGGCATTGATATACGTCCTGGTGTTGAGGATGCAGATGATGTTGAGGATGTTAAAGGTCTTGCTGCAAGAATTGCTGCTATTAGAGTTGTTTTGCCTACGGCAGAACAATCTCGTTGGGATGTAAAGGATGCGCAGGCTCATGCATTGATTGCGTTGTCTATGAAGTGTACCATTGTTCCTCACATTCGTGCAACAAAATCTGCAAAATAGGCTTGGGATATTTTGGCTGGACTTTATGCAAGTCGTAATGAGGCTAAAATTGCTTTGCTGCGTAAAGAGCTGGAGTCAAAGATTATGCATGAGAAAGATGATATGGACACTTTCCTTGCTGGTGTCAAGGATATCAATGAGCAACTTATTTGTGCAGGTGAAGTCATTTCAAATAGTTCCCTTGTGCAGACTGTTCTTGATGCCTTACCAGATTCTTACCAGACTTTTGCTAGTACTTGGAGACTTATGACCCAAGGAAATCGTGAAGCTATCAAGTTTGATGCATTATGCACATTGCTTTTGCAAGAGTCACTTTCTAAAAAAACCAGGACTAGACAACGTGCAGTTAAACAAGCTTTTATTGCTTCTCAAAGAAAGGGTGGTAACAGCAATGCAGCCACTTCTTATGGTTCTGCTGCGAGTGGCAAAACTTCTGTTCCCAATGCTTCTGTTGGTAGCACTTTGTCTGGAAATTCTGGTGATAAGGGCAAAAAGAAGATGCGTTGCCATTATTGTAAAGCTAATGATCACTTGATCAAGCAGTGTCCTAACTTGAAGGTCAAAGAGACTAAGAACAAAGAGGGTGGTTCCACTGCAAATGGTGGTTCCACTAAAAACGCAGCCATTGTTGAGTCTTTTGATAAAGGAGACTGTGATGCTGATGTTGATGTAGAGTGGGCTTTTAGTGCAGATTGCACTTACAATCCTGCTATCCATGATGCATGCATGTCAATTGCTGCAAATTCACATGTGTGGTATTTTGACAGTGGTGCTACAAAGCACATTACCTCACAGCGTGAATTGTTCACCTCTCTCGAGTCTGTCCCTCATGGGAATTCAGTCGATCACTTGTGCCAACAATGCCTCTTATCCAGTTCAAGGAGTTGGAAAGATTGTGCTTATTCCTTCAAATGGCAGTTCTTTCACACTTGTTGATGCACTTTATGTACCTGGGATCAAGAAGAATCTTTTGTCTGTATTTGCACTTGCTAGACTTGGACTTGTAGTCAAATTTGTGGATGACAGATGTACAGTTGATGATCTCAATTTTGGTGATGAAATTGTTGCATCTGGGCTTTTGTGTCGTGGACATGCACGTTTTGGTCATCTGAATTTTGGCATGCACGTTTTGGTCATCTGAATTTTGCCAGTTTGCTGCGTTTGCAGAAATCTGATATAGTTGCTTCTTTGCCGCCTCTTGAAGCACCTGAAAAACATGTTTGTGAAGGCTATATTTTGGGTAAAATGCAGTGTTCTAAGTTTCCAAGGATGGTTCAGTTAGGGCCACATGTAGGTTGCACCTTGTGCATAGTGATGTTTGTGGGCCCATGCAAACTCCGTCCTTGGGAAATTACTTGTACTTTGTGACTTTCGTTGATGATTACTCTAGGCATGCATCGGTATTTCCACTTAAAGTGAATTCCAAAGTTTTTATGTGCTTCAAACAATTTCTGGCTATGGCTGAAAATGTCTCGAAATGTACTATGGGCACCCTCCGTTCCAATCAAGTGGGCGAGTATATGTCTCATGAATTTAATACATTTCTGGTTAGTCGTGGGATAAAACACCAATATAAAATGCCTTATACACCTCAACAAAATGGTGTTGCTGAGAGGAAAAACACGTCACTTACGAGAATGGCATGATGTGTGGTCAAAAGTTAAGCTTTGCCGCATTCTTTTTGGCTTGAGGCCATCATGTGTGCCACTATGTACTTAACAGGTGTCCTACGAAAGCTTTGTAGTCTATTACTCCATATGAAGCATGTCATGATAGAAAGCCTTCTATTGAGCATATGATTTGGTGCCACAAACACAGCGTAGAAAATTGGATGATGTGTTTTTGGATGTTTGGCATATGTTTTGGTACCACAAACACAACACTAAAAATTGGATGATAACGCTGTCAAATGTATTTTTGTTGGTTATAGTGCTGAAAGCCAAGGTTATAGGTTATATCATCCACAAACAAAGCGTATTCTGGTTTCACGAGATGTAATGTTTGTGGAAGATTTTGTTCAACCCTTGCTGTCATGTACTAGAGACAGTAATGTAAGCTCACGGGACATTTATGACACCTTGTTGCCTCTTTTCAGTGGTGGAAATACGAATGTAAATTCCAACGAGGCAAATGTACAGCCTATGGGGGTTTTCAAAAATGTTACACATCAGCCTATTAATGATGCAGATGTACATGATGTACTTGATGAGAAAAGGGCTGAAAATGAGCAGGCTAGAGGTATGCCAAAATGGCTAGTGCACACTTTGCGTGACAGTAAATTGGATGCACCTTTGTCTAGTCATACTCGTTCAGGCTCTCGCCATGTATCTTATGCATTAGATTGTTATGCTCTGCCTGTGTCTAGCTTACATGATGTTGAGGAGCCTCTGACTTTTCATGAAGCACAAAATTCAAAAAATTGGATGGCTGCCATGCAATCAGAATATGATGCACTTATAGAAAATGACACATGGACTTTATGTGATTTGCCTCCTGGAAAAAAGGCCATTGATATGAAGTGGGTTTACAAGTTGAAACGCAAGCCGGATGGTGAGATTGATCGCCATAAGGCTCGACTTGTTGCAAAGGGTTATGCACAGCAAAAAGGCATAGATTATGAAGATACTTTTGCTCCCACTTGTCCTATGACTACTGTGCGTTTTCTATGTGCATTGGCAGCTCATTTTGGTTGGGATGTACATCAATCAGACATTGTTACTACTTTCTTGAATGGTGACATATTTGAGGAAGTTTATGTAACGCAGCCTCGCGGTTTTGTCATAAAAGGACAAGAGGACAAAGTGTGCAAATGTAACAAGGCTTTGTATGGGTTGAAGCAATCTCCTTGTGCTTGGTATGAGAAAGATGACACTCATTTGGTCAAACAAGGCTTTCGTAATAGTCCAACAGAAAGCACATTGTATGTAAAGCGTGAGGGTGATGTATTTCTCATCGTGGTTCTTTATGTTGATGATTTGCTGATCACTGGACCAAATGAGATACATATTGCTGAATTTAAGGCTGATTTGAATGCTACTTTCAAGATGAAATATTTGGGGCTGTTGCATCATTATTTGGGCATACAGTTTAAGCAATGTGATGGTGGTATTTCCTTGTATCAGAAAAGTTACATAGAGACATTGCTATGTAAGTTTGGACTTGAGGATTGCAAACATATTGCCACTCCCATGGAAACAGGTTTGAAGTTGAGTCTACATGATGCTGGAAATCCTGCGTTGATGTCACTCTTTAGCAAATTGTTGTTGGCTGCCTCATTTATGTATACAGCACGAGGCGGGATATTCAGTTTGCAGTCTCACAGCTCAGTAGATTTATGCATAGCCCAGGGTCTAATCATTGGCAGTCTGTCAAGAGGATTTTCTTCTACCTTAGTGGCACTTTACATCTTGGCTTGTTTTATCCCAAGGGGGGATCAATGCCGCCAGACTTACATGCTTTTTATGATTCAGATTGGGTTGGTTGTTTTGGCACGCAAGTGTCCACAAGTGGTTTTTGTTTCATGCTTGGTAGTTCATGTATATCATGGTTGAGCAAGAAGCAACCTACTGTGGCCACTTCTAGTTGTGAGGCTAAGTACAGGGAAGTCTTCACAACTACGGTTAAGTGTGTATGGCTCAGACACCTTATGGCTGATTTGGGTGTTGGACAGGACATTGCCAACACTATCTACACTGACAGTCAGAGAGTATTGGCAGTTGAGAGGAACCCAGTTTTTCATGCTCGCACAAAGCACATTAAGGTGCATTACCACTATGTCAGGGAGAGGCTCTCAGCAGGAGAGATCAGCCTTGCTTATGTGCCAACACAGGACAACCTTGCAGATCTTTTCACAAAGGCATTGTGTCATGAGAATCTCAAAGCTTTACGCAAAGCTTTGGGCTTACTCCCCTTTGTGGACTGATCATGTCATCAGGGCATGGCACTTCCCTTTACTCATGTGCTAGCTCTTGTTCACCGCATCACTCCAGGGGGGATTTGTTACCATATACATGTGATGTGATGTGTGTTAACACATTAGGTCCGTCGGGGCATTTTTTTCCTCTTTAGGAGGTTTTTTCCCTCGTGCCTTGTATATACGCCCATCGCTCTAGGGATATCTATATTTCCATTGCACACTAATTAATACACTCTCTATTGTGTGCCTTGAGCTTCCTTCGTGTTCTCCAAGCTGTGTGCATTTCTCTGCAACCCTAATTCCAACATTTCTCGCATTAATGTACAAAAATGAATCAAAGACTGAGTCGTTTTTGTGTTATTTCTTGTCTCTTGTCCAAAGCTAGCTGTCCTTTGAACTTTTATGTTCTTCTGTGTATAAGTATTAGTTAAAAAAAATCAACACAAATGTCCTAAGCACAAGGCTCTCCTAGTCTTATGGGGGACTGAGACGCTGGCTTTAGAGAGTTTTTGGGCTATAGAGCTGTGATGGACCCACAGTCTCTAATTTCTGTTTAGGTTGCCTAGTGTTAGGTGGTCCATGTTAGGCTATAGTTTTGGATTCCTATTCACAGCTCATGGTCTTTAGACTTTGCTGATTTTACGATTGCACGTTAATCCATCTTTAATTACCTTGATTCTAAATAATTTTTAGGTACACACTTAGGATAAGATGACTTCTCGCATGAGAGTCATCCATGACCCAGAAAAATAGGCAAGGATAATGGAACCAATTACACAATACCTAATGGATCACCCCCCTAAAAAACCCCATTCCCTAGAACTAGACCTTTTCTTGCTAGAAAGGCAAAATCCAATGTAATCTCTTATCATAAATAGTCTATTTTTAATTCTTCAATCTTTTGTTACAGGCATTATCCCTCTTCTAAGGTCTTGAATTAACTTTGGAACCTCTTTATGTGGCGACCTCCCTTGTCCTTCGATGTAAAAGCAACTTGGATGCATCACAACTTATCTATAATTCTGCCCCTAGAGCTGACAAAAAGTTGTATATCTTACATATTCTCTCCTTCAATGATTGGGTCAAAATTTTAGTTTCTTTAGACACCTCGTACGGCAGCATCAGTAGCTGCCAAGGCGGCTGGCATCCCTTCAGTTCGAGTTTTGGTCAGAGATACCCACACGCTCCCGAAGGTCATCCTTCTGCCTCGGGTGAGTGGGGGTTGGTTTAGACAGAGTGTGGAGTACTCGGGTCTCCCGAACCACTGCTTCATTTGCAGACAGATGGGCCACCTAGCGAAGACCTGTCCACAGAGGAGACCACGACCCGCACCCCAGCCTCAGCCCCAGCCTGCCAAGGCTGGGCCGGAGCCACAGCCAGCGACACAGAGCACAGATTCAGCGCCACCCTCCGAGCCTGGGGCTCCAGTGGAGGAGGGGTGGCAGCAGGCCCGTGGCTGTCGACGCCAGGGGCCACAGCAACAGCCTGGCACTCAGAGTGGCCCCCAGGTGCCTACTCAGCAGCAGTGGGTTCCCACGGGGAACCGCTTTGATCCTCTTGAGCAGGAGGAGCCCCCTACGCCAGCCACCACCTCCGCTTCACCCTCGCCAGCCGCTCCACCTTCCGATCTCCCCTCTTCCTCCTCATGCCCTCCCCCGCCCTCTGCTACCGCTCACTCCCCACCTCGCCCCCCCCATGTCTCTGCCGCCCCACCCCGCTTCTCCTCTCCCCCGCCCCCCCCAGCCCCTTTTCCCCCTCCTCCTGCTTCAATACCACAGTTGGCTCAGGAGACTGGACCCTTGCCGGCGGCCAGGAGATCTCTTGGCAGCGCCTTCGCCACGAGTCGTCTAGCGAGAGAGGGTCAGCCCTTCATGCGGCCCCCACTGCAGATCCAGACATCTCCTCTTGCAGCTATCCCTCGTGGTTTGACGAGCTTTGACCTCTGACGCCGCTGGGATTTCTTCGATTACGAGTTTACTCGTTTTCTTGGCGATTCCGCAGCAGACCACGAGGCAGCCTGCTTCAGAGTCCACGCTTTGTTCCTCGCAGCTAGGGGGATAGAGGCCTTGGACTCAGCAGTTGGTTTCTCCTTCCCCCTTTGTGGCAGGACTGAGACAGAGTGGTCCCTCGACTCAGTGGTGGGATGGTTGCATACACAGGTTCTCGAGTTCTCTCACCACATGGGAGAACTTGGCGTTACAGATTTGCTGCAGACTTTGTGGCCACTGGCCAATTTTGCGGTGACACCCCGAGAGTCAGCAGGATGTAGACACATTGTGGTGTACTTTTTTGCTGATACGCAGTGTTTGCCTTGCTATGTATTCATTCATGAGGACTCCTGGACAGAGGAGGTTGCTTTACGCACGGCTCGCTCTACTTGGGCTTGGACCAGGCACTCACTGCAGTCTCGCCTATCTAGAGGATGCTCGGATGCGGATTACTCCCCATCCAAGCCTGCTTCGAAGATAGCTCGTCTTGCTGCTGTGGCAGCATCTGTTCTCTCTCACTCCCCATGAGGATCGTCTCATGGAACGTGCAGGGACTAGGTGGGCCCCAATTTCAGCGACAGCGGGGCCGATTGCATCAGGAGCTTCAGCGTTGCCTTGTGGGAGGAGAGATTGATCTCCTTATGCTTCAGGAGCACCATTTGTCTGAGAGCTGCATTCGGCGATGTGGTCAGATTTTGCGTGGACGCTATGATACCTTTTGGTCAGCTGCTTTTGGACCTGGAGGCATCCAGGGTGGGGTATGTATGACTATTGTGGACTCATTACAGCAGGCCATTGTGGGCAGAGGGATTATTGTACCAGGCAGGGCTCAGTGGATTACTATGCAGGTTCAGGGTAGCCTTGTGGGTTTCCTGAACATCTATGCGCCCAATGTGGCGAGTGCTCGTGCAGAGTTTTGGTCACAGATTGTTGAGTCTTTGCCACAGGTTGACCAGTGGTGTGTAGGAGGGGACTTCAACATGTTGGAGGACCCTTCTGACAGGATCGGAGGCAGCCATGCTACTTTGCATGGAGTCGAGTTAGCAGCTTGGGAGAGGTTTTGTATGACGTTGAGGGTCTCGGATACATGGCAGCATTCTGGCTTTGTGAGGCCTCCAGAGAGTCTTGCCTTCTCTAGATCCGACCGCAGAGTGGGAGGAGTGAATCTATCGCGCATAGATCGCTTTTACACTAGTGACCACTTCAGTGACTTGGGGGGATCAGTGGGCATCCTGGCAGGGACACCCTTCTCGGACCATGCACCAGTGATCCTCACAGTGGCAAACAGGCAGAGGAGTGGGAGCACGATGCTTCGCATCCCAGAGCGGGTCTTGTTGGACTCAGCACTCAGAGAGAGGGTC
This sequence comes from Adiantum capillus-veneris, assembly GCF_014529385.1. Classification (NCBI taxonomy): domain Eukaryota; kingdom Viridiplantae; phylum Streptophyta; class Polypodiopsida; order Polypodiales; family Pteridaceae; genus Adiantum; species Adiantum capillus-veneris. The sequence continues at coordinate 85,759,182 of NC_140944.1, forward strand.
GAGGCTCTATGGACAGAGGGCATGGACAGCCAGGCTCCACCTGCAGACAGAGTGGCCTCAGGCCTAGCTCAGCTTAGCCACTTCTTTCTCCAGGAGTCTCTGGCTCGACGGGGTGCAGCGAGAGAGAAGGAGCAGCGTCTCAGACGAGGCATTGCTTCACTACAGAGGATGCAGGAGCAGCATCCAGACGGTCCATGGTTGGAGGAGCAGCTACAGCAGGCTCGACAGGAGCTTGCTTGCACAGAGGAGAGGCGCCATGAGTTTGCCTTCCACCGACAGGCATCTCAGTGGACTCAGGTGAGTGACAGGGTGACAGGTGCTTTTTTTGAGACAGTGGGACCTCGACACTCGCATGCCAAGGTCAATCAGTTGAGGAGACCCGATGGGTCAGTTGTTTGTGAGCCAGAGGATATGCGTGCAGTTGCTACTGACTTTTACCGTGAGCTACTGTCGGCTGAGCCCGAGTCAGAGAGACAGGATGCATGTAGGGAGCAGGTTTGGGCACAGATGCCTTGTTTTGTGACTGAGGAGATGCGGCAGAGGCTTGAGTTACCTCTTCAGCTTGAGGAGCTGCACACGGCTCTTAGGGCCCTCCCTCGTGGTAGCTGTCCAGGTGAGGATGGGCTGACTTTCAGCTTCTTCTTGGAGTACTGGGACCTGCTTGGCCCAGATCTTTGTAGTGCCTTTCAGTACATTCTGCACACAGGAGTGATGCCGGATAGCATGAGTGAGGGCCTGATTTACCTCATTCCAAAGGAGGGTGGCTCCTTGGATGAGATTCGACAGTGGCGCCCCATCACCATTCTCAACTCAGCCTACAAAATTCTTGCCAAGGCTCTGAGTTTGAGGATTCAGCCACTTTTGGAGAGCCTTATACATGGGACTCAGACAGGTTTTGTCAAGGAACGCAATATCCTTGACAACATCTTCACTTTTTGGGAGGCTTCTGCCCTTGCACGGCTCCGTGGGGAGGACCTTGTGATTCTTCTTCTCGATTTTGAGAAGGTATATGACAGAGTTGACTCGGACTTTCTAGAGGGCACGCTACGCAGGATGGGCTTCTCAGAGGCTTGGATCAGAGGGGTCTCAGCTTTGTACAGACAGGCCCACAGTCAGGTGCTTTTGGCAGGAGGTAGAGGTGAGCGCTTCATGCTCACACGATCGGTCAGACAGGGTTGTCCTCTTGCCCCCTTTCTCTTTCTGTTCTATGCGGAGGCGATGAGCAGATTTTTGGTGTCACAGCAGGTTGGTTTGAGGGGCTTAGCACTCCCTATACGGGGAGATGAGCTTTTGGACGCTGAGTTTGCCGACGACTCAGCCTTGTACTTAGAGGGCCAGGAGGCCAATTTACGCAGATGTGGGCAGGCTTTGGAGACCTTCTGCTGTGCATCGGGCACACTGATCAACTGGAGAAAGACAGTGGCTTTCTCAGTTGGTAGTGCTCCTATGCCAGATTGGATGCCAGGAGAGGGTTTCAGGTGGATTCCTCTAGGGACTGCAGTTCGGTACTTGGGTTGTCAGGTTGGTTTGGATTTGTCCCCCGAGCAGCAGATTGCTCCTCTTCTCCTGTCCATCAGGAGAAAGCTGTTACATTGGAGCTCAGCACGACTTTCGCTGGCTGGTAGAGTAGTAGTTGCCAACCAGGTGTTGTTGGCGACTATGTGGTACATCACTTCTTGCTGGATCTTCTCAAGTTCTTGCATCAGCCAGGTAGAGAGGCTGATCAGGAACTTCCTTTGGTCTGGTCGCGACACTCAGATTGCCCGAGCCAAGGTGGCTTGGTCGGTCATCACACTTCCTTGTTCTCAGGGAGGGCTTGGGATCATTGATCCAGCACAGCAGAGCAGAGCCCTTCTTGGGAAGTTTGTCGTTAGAGGACTTCTTCCAGGCGAGGAGCCCTGGAAGGAGTTCTTGTTGCAGAGGCTTCGTGCCAGGGTGCCTCAGTCAGGAGGCCCTTGGCAACCTTCGACCAGATGGATCTTTACAAAGTTGCGCCGAGTTGGTTTGAGCAGGAGACTGGAGGACCGATTCGCTGTGAGTTTGCTTCGTTCTTGGGAGCTATTGCGGCGTGGCCTAGAGTAGCGACAGCCGACGTGCACGGAGGAGCGCCTACGGTAGCCCCTCGTCTAGAACCCCATGGTTAGCACTCAGAGAGGCCACTTGGTTGGGAGTAGGCCTCATGTTTCTTGGGGTCCCATGGCAGCAGGTCCAGCGCGCTCTCTAGGTGACTGGCTAGAGTTCACAAGTTTGTCAGAGGAGGTGCAGGTTGTCCAGCTGCATGAGAGGGGTTCAGAGCATGTGTCAGGACATCTCAGAGTCAGTTCCAGCTGATTGGCTCACGCCTCTCGAGCCAGTAGCACCCCGGTGGATGGGAGCCTTCACACAACTGGAGGTTCTCATTTCAGTCAGGGCTTGCTCAGAGACTGTCCCAGCCCTGTTCTTCGAGCTTCAGGGTGGGGGACGATTCCAAAGAGTTGCAGTAGAGGCCCCGCAGGTAGCAGAGTGTTGTTTCCAGAGGATCCGAGTTGTGGGTATCTGTGGGAGGACTTGCGTCATAGACCCTGACCCAGCAGCTCTTGAGACAGGAAACTGGAGGCTATGGGCTTGGGAGTGCTGTCCACTGGCACGAGTACAGTGGGATCCTGGTGAGTGGCTATGGAGGGACCCATTCTCTTCTGCAGACCGCCCAGGAGTCCCTTTCTTTCAGTACACTGTTCGGCTTGGACGTCATATACTTGCAGAACAGAGAGAGGCCCGCCCCGCTGCAGCACGTCATTGGCAGGAGGAGGGTCTCATAGTTGAGTTCTTGGCAGCTTTTTGGCAGAGGCTGTGGGACTCCAGACAGCCGAGGCGCGTCACCTTGTTCCAGTGGTTGGTTGCACACAGAGCCACAGCAGTAGGGAGTTGGCTTGTACATAGTGGTCTCTCGGCCGCATGTATAGCCTGTGACCAGTTGGTGGAGAGTCAGCGACACTGTCTTTGGGACTGTCCCTCGGCCTAGCAGGTGTGGCTACGAGTTCTTCGGCTGATGCCTGCCCTCTCCACGGCTCGACAGTACACTTGGGGGGCGGCGGCTTGGTCCACCCTCACGGGCCCGGCACTTCAGTTTGAGCTATCTTCCACCAGCAGGATGATAGTGATACAGGGGGGTCGACCTACACTCCAGCCTGCTACAGACCTTACTCCACAGGAGTGGAGCAGTGAGAGAGCGGAGTGTTGGGAGCTCATCAGCGGCCTAGCTCTCTGGTTCATCTGGCGCGCCCGTTGTTTATGCATCTTTGAGGCTCGCCTTGTACCACCAGCAGAGACTGCTCGTGACTTTTGGTTAGAGCTGATCCATACTCTCAGAGGACAGCTTGAAGGACTACAGGGCAGCTCCGACCGCATGCGGGAGCGCCGCGAGGCTTTCCTTTGTCTCTGGCGCCCTGGGCCGTTTTACTCCATGGTCCAGGGGGTGCTCAGATGGCACTACTGTCCACCTGTGTGGCTTTTCCCTCCTCCCATCTCTTGATTTAGCCCCATTGTATATATGCTGTTTTTTCATTGGGAGAGTCTCCCCATCATGTTTGTTGTAGCCCTCTCTTGCAGAGGTGGATGTAGCCCTATGGGCAGCTTTCATTAACTAATAGAAGGATCTTTTTCTCGGAAAAAAAAAAGATACTGCTGATGGGATAGCAACGATCTCTCAATACATCACCCAACTACCTATATTATCTTTAATTATCTTGATTCTAAATAATTTTCAGGTACACACTCAGGATAAGATGACTGCTTGCATGAGAGTCATCCATGACCAAGCAAAATAGGCAAGGATAATGGAACCAGTTACACAATACCTAATGGATCACCCCCCTAAAAAAGCCCATTCCCTAGAACTAGACCTTTTCTTGCTAGAAAGGCAAAATCCAATGTAATCTCTTATCCTAAATAATCTATTTCTAATTCTTCAATCTTTTGTTACAGGCATTATCCCTCTCCTAAGGATTTGAATTAACTTTGGAACCTCTTTATGTGGCTACCTCCCTTGTCCTTCGATGTAAAAGCAACTTGGATGCATCACAACTTATCTATAATTTTGCCCCTGGATCTGACAAAAAGTTGTATATCTTACATATGCTCTCCTTCAATGATTGGGTCAAAATTTTGATTTCTTTAGACAAAGATATTGTTGATGGGATAGCAACGATCTCTCCCAACTACCTATATTATCTTTGCAGTACAATCAAGATCTTGCTCAGTTTTCTTCTTCTAGTGCTAAAATTTCTATTTTTCTTAAGAAATTATGTGGCCTCAATCCGGCGTTTGTTAGTACCCCTACTATCCCTCTTGTCCCACAAACTGGTGGCATATTTTGTGGACACAATGCCACTCTTGAAGCTATTAAAGAATTCCAAAATAATTTATGCACCCTCAGTAACTCCACCCTTTTAAAGCCGGTTCCCAAAGTCTTTGAAGTCTTCCCTTTTCTCCCAGTCATACAAATTGAAGTTGAGTCTTTTGGTGTTGACCATCAGCTATGGATTTTTCCCAACAAAGCGTTTCTAGCACCCATACTCAGTGAAACATGGGTGTATCTTGCCAACCTTCCTACTTCTACTATTGAGGATTGCAAACTCAAAGTACTAAAAGGCGGAGTTTTTTTGGACAAAGGGGAGCTCATTAAGGCCCGTTTTAACCTCAATTTTATTGATCACTTGCTTATACATTCACACGAAAGGAAATATGGAGCTTGCCAAAGAAATCTTGACTTCTACACTGAATCTTGGAATGCCTTTTTACCTTGCTTGAATCGTGCTTGCAAGTTCCTCAACCCTAAAGCCTCCTGTGATTCCAGCATTATGTGCTTTGACCATGCTATTTGGTACATTATCAATCATCTAGAACTTATCTTTCCAGAAAAACCTGTAGACTTTCATTTATCTCCTATTTGCTCTTAGCTGGTTGGTGGGCAAGCTAAACCCCTGGAAATACTTTTTGAAGCTTGATGCTTCACATTCTTAAAGAACTCAAATCAGATGAACACGATACATAGCTCACTCCCTATGCCAACTACAAGGTGTTGGATTAGGGTTGTAGGAAAACACACACAACTTGGAGAAGACGAAGGAAGCTCAAGGCACACAATAGAGAGTGTATTACTTAGTGTGCAATGGAAAGATAAGATATCCCTAGAGTGATGTGCATATATACAATGCACATGGGGAAAGCCTCCTAGTGAGGAAAAAAATGTCGTGGTGGTCCTATGTGTGTTCACACACATCACTACCACATGTATATGGTAACAAATCCCCCCTATGAGTGATGCGGTGAACAAGAGATGGCACATAGAGTATAGGGAAGTGACGTGCACTGAGGACATGATCAGTCCACAAAGGAGAGTAAGCCCAAATCTTTGGGGAAAGATTCAAACTTCTCATGAGACAATGACTTTGTAAAAACATCTGCAAGGTTGTCCTATGTTGGTACATAAGCCAAGCTGATCTCTCTTGTTAAGAGCCTCTCCATGACATAGTGGGAATGCACCTCAATGTTCTTTGTTCGAGCATGAAAAACTGGGTTCCTCACAACTACCAATGCACTCTGACAATCAGTGTAGATAGTGTTGGCAGTGTCCTGTCCAACACCCAAATTGGCCATAAGGTGTCTGAGCCATACACACTCAACCGTAGTTGTGAAAACTGCCTTGTACTCAGGCTCACAATTGGAAGTGGCCATAGTAGGTTGCTTCTTTCTCAACCATGATATGCATGAACTATTGAGCATAAACCAAAAACTACTTATGGACACTCAGGTGTCAATACAACCAGCCCAATTTGAGTCTGAAAAAGCATGTAAATCTGAAGCCAATGGTCCCCCCTTGGGATAAAACAAGCCAATATGTAAATTTCCACTCAAGTAGCGAAAAATCCTATTGATAGCCTACCAATGCTTAGACCCTGGGATATGCATAAATCTGTTGACCTCTAAGACTGCAAACTGAATATACGGCCTCGTGTTGCATACATAAATAAGGCAGCCAATAGCAGTTTGGTATAGAGTGACATCGATAGGATCACCAACATCATGAAGACTCAACTTCAAACCTATTTCCATGGGAGTGGCAATAGGTTTTCCATCCTCAAGTCCAAACTTACATAACAATGTCTCTATGTTACTTGTCTGACATAGGGTAATACCACCATCACACTCCTTAAACTGTATACCCAAGTAATGATACAATAGCCCCATATCTTTCATCTTGAAAGTAGCATTCATATCAGCCTTAAATCCAAAAATAAGTCTCTCGTTTGGACCATTGATCAACAAATCATCCACATAGAGAACGACAATAAGAAGTATATCACCCTCATGCTTTACATACAATGTGCTTTCTATTGGACTGTTACAAAACCCTCGTTTGACCAAATGAGTATCAACTTTCTCATACCAAGCATGAGGAGATTGCTTCAACCCATACAAATATTTCTTACATCTGCATACTTTATCCTCTTTTCCTTTCTTGACAAAACCGTGAGGCTGCGTTACATAAACTTCCTCAAAAATGTCACCATTCAAGAAAGCAGTAACAATGTCTCACTGATGTAAATCCCAACCAAAATGAGTTGCCAGTGCACATAGAAAATGCACAGTAGTCATACAACAAGTGAGAGCAAAAGTCTCTTCATAATCTATGCCTTTTTATTGTGCATCACCCTTTGCAACAAGGGTCAACGAGCCTTATCGTGATCAATCTCACCATCCGGATTGCGTTTCAACTTGTAACCCCACTTCATACTAATGGCCTTTTTACAAGGAGGCAAATCGCATAAAGTCCATGTGTCATTTTCTTTAAGTGCATCATATTCAAATTGCATGGCAACTATCCAATTTTTTGAATTTTGTGCTTCATCAAAAGACAGAGGTTTCTTAACATCAAATAAGCTAAAAACAACCAAAGCATAACAATCTGATGCAAAAAATGCATGGAGAGACTGTGAATGAGTACGACTAGACAAAGGTGTATCCAATTTATTGTCATGCAAAGTATGCACCATCCATTTTCGCATACCTCTAGCTTGCTCATTCTCAATCCTTTCCTTATCAAGTACATCATGTACATCTGCATCAGTAATAGGCTGATTTGTAACATTTTTAGAAACCCCCATAGGTTGTACATTTGCCTCATTTGAATTTACATTCAAACTTCCACCATTAAAAAGGGGCAACAAACTGTCATAAGTGTCTTGATCTTACATTACTGTCCCGTTGTTTGCGGATGGTACAACCTATAACCTTTGCTTTCAGCACTATAACCAACAAAAATGCACTTGACTGCCTTATCATCCATTTTTTTGCGATACGCTTTGTTTGAGGATGGTACAACCTATAACCTTTTCTTTTATCACTACAACCAACAAAAATGCACTCGACTACCTTATCATCCATTTTTTTCCGATGTGTTTGTGGCACTAAAGCATAAGCCAAACAACCAAAAACACGCATGTGCTCAATAGAAGGCTTTCTAACATGCTATGCTTCATATGGAGTCATAGATTGCAAAGCTTTTGTAGGACACCTATTATGTACATAAGTGGCACACATGATGGCCTCAAGCCAAAATGGTGCGGAAAAGCTTGACTTTTGACCATACCTCGTGCCATTTCTGTAAGTGACCTATTTTGCCTCTCAGCAACACCATTTTGTTGAGGTGTATATGGCATTGTACATTGGTGTTTTATCCCATGAGTAGCCAAAAATGCATTAAATTCATGAGACATATTATCCCCCCCTCAATCGGAACGGAGGGTGCCCATAGTACATTTCGAGACATTATCAGCCACCATAGCCAAAAATTTTCTGAAGCACATAAACACTTAGGACTTCGCTTTAAGCGGGTATACCCATGCATGCTTGGAGTAATCATCAATGTAAGTTGCAAAGTAGAGGTAATTGCCCAAGGACGAAATTTGCATGGGCCCACAAACATCACTATGCACAAGCTACAAGCTACATGTGGCCCTAGCTGAACCATCCTTTGGAAACTTTGAACACAACATCTTACCCAAAATACAGTCTTCACAAACATGTTTGAAAAGTGCTTCAGGGAGCGGCAAAGAAGCAACCGTATCAAATTTCTGCAAACTCAGCAAACTGGTAAAATTCAGATGCCCAAAACGTGCATGCCAAAGGTTTGCATCTGAAACAGCCTTTGAATCCACAACGGCATTTGTAAATTTTTTCCCACACTTTTCATGCAAAGTTGGCTTATACAACCCATGGCATAAAATGCCAGATGCAATAATTTCATCACCAAAACTAAGATCTATATTGTACATCTGTCATCCACAAATTTGACTGCAAGACCAAGTCTATCAAGTGAAGATACAGACAAAAGATTCTTTTTGATCCCATGTACATATAATGCATCAACAAGTGTGAAAGAAATACCATTTGCAATAGTAAGCACAATCTTTCCAGCTCCCTTAACCGAATAAGAGGCATTTTTTGCACAAGTAATTGTATTCCCTTGAGGGACATCCTTGAGAGAGGTAAACAAGTCACGATGAGACGTAATGTGCTTTGTAGCACCACTGTCAATGTACCACACATGAGCATCTACAACAACTGACATACATGCATCGTGGACAAAAGGATCATAAGTGCACTCTGCACTAAAAGCCCATTCTACATCAACATCAGCATCACAATCTCCATTCACAGAAGATTCAACAATAGCTGCATTTGTAGTGGAACCAGCCTCTCTAGCCTTCAATTTTGGACACTGCTTGATCAAGTGATCATTAGCTTTACAATCATGGAAACGCATCTTCTTTTTGAACTTTCCACCAGAATTCCCAAATGAATTGTGCCAACAGTAGAAGCATTAGGAACAGGTGATTTACCACTCGCAGAAGAATCATGAGAAGTGGATGCATTGTTGTTACCATCTTTTCTTTGAGCAACAATAAAGGCATGTTCAATTGCACGCTCTTTAGCCCTAGTTTTTGTAGAAAGTAACTCTTGCAATAGTAATGTGCATAATGCATCAAATTTGACAATTTCAAGATTTCCTTGGGTCATAAGCCTCCAAGTACTAGCAAAAGTTTGGTAAGAATTTGGCAAAGCATCAATAACATTCTGCACAAGGGAACTGTCAAAAATGACCGTGCTTGCAAAAATAACTTGCTCATTGATATCCTTGATACCAGCAAGAAAAGTGTCCATCTCATCTTCCTCATGCATAACCTTCGACTCCAGCTCTTTATGTAGCAATGCAATTTTAGCCTCATTGTGATTTGCATAAAGACCAACAAGAATATCCCAAGCCTGTTTTGGAGATTTTGCTGAGCGAATGTGAGGAGTATAGTGCGCTTCACAGACAATACAATCAATGCATGAGCCTATGCATCTCTTACATCCCACAACAAGCTTGCTCAGTCGTAGGCATAACAGCTCTGGTAGCAGCAAACTCTCCACCAAAACCTGCAACATCCTCAACATCGCCTACATCCTCAGAACCAGGACGTACATCAATGCTCTGCACAATATTCTAGCCTGTTTTGTAGATTTTGCTAAACAAATGTGAGGAGTAATAGTGTGCTTCGAGGACAACACAATCAATGCATGAGTCTATGCATCTCTTACATCCCAACAAGCTTGCTCAGCCGTAGGCATAATAGCTCTGGCAGCAGCAACCTCACCACCAAAACTTGCAACATCCTCAACATCGCCTACATCCTCAGAACCAAGACGTACATCAATGCTCTTTACAATGTTCCAAACACCTTTTGACACGAGGACATGCTGCATCATATAAGCCCACATAGGGTAATTTTTTCCCATCCAATCTATCGTCAGCAGTAAACATCTTGAACACATATGTGTTGTTCAACCATGGCGGATGCTTGCGCCTGATGTGAAAACTACCCAAAAAGAGGAGAAACAAAGAGAGACCACCCCATTCTATATAACACAATCCGTAGAAGACTGTAAGGGACATGTTGTGCAAAAAACAATAGTGACATAAATTATGTACAAAATGACAAAATTGTCTGTGCAACACTGCCTGTAGTGGAAACGGATGCCGAAATTATCCTGAATCAAAAATATCAACAGACCAAGCTCTACAAGCTAGCCCAAAGTCTTTTTGGACATGTTGATGCTCACCAAACCTCACAAAAATTGGAGAAAGAGAGATGATGAAAACTAAGCCCGGGAGGATGCAACCTACTCTGATACCAAGTAATGGAATTAGGGTTGCAGGAAAACACACATAGCTTGGAGAAGAGAAAGGAAGATTAAGGCACAAAACAAAGAGTGTATTACTTAGTTGCAATGCAAAGATAAGATAGCCTTAGAGTGATGGGCGTATATACAATGCACAGTGGAAAAAACCTCCTAGTGAGGGAAAAAAAAGCCCGGTGGTCCTATTTCACATGCATCACTACCACATGTATATGGTAATCCACGGATGTTAAAATTTCTTATGAATTACGCATTCTCGATCTCTCAAAAGGCCTAACTCACTAACCACCCCCAATAGCTCTTTTACATCTTTCCTAACACCTAACACTTCTTCTAGCTTTATTAGAGGAAATTTTCGGAGCTTCACTAGAGGAAGAGGGAGGAACACCCTCATCCGACACCTCCCTGACATGTAACTTATTTACTATGCAGGTAATTTTTGGCCCCTACGGGAGGAGTGTTAGGAATTGGATCGTGCTAGCTATGGTGGATGAAGGAGAAACATAGTGTCAATGCGTGAGTGTGTGTGTAAGCAAGGTTATCACTCAAGTGAATTAGGTTCCAAAATAGAATTAGCTTGGACTCATAAACACAATCTTGAGTATTGACTTAGCTTAGCACAAGCTCACCATGGACAAGCATGTAGTGCAAAATGGAGTTGTTGTTTATTCATTCATGAAATGAGCTTTAAGTAGCTCTATAGCCTTGCTCCACAGCATGTGACTTCTACTGCTACTACTTTCTCCACTGCTACTGCCTCCATTTGAGTAGCACCGAGAAGGAGGGTGTCCCTGCCTACCACATTTTTTGCAAGGTTTGTTTGTGTAGCAGTCTTTTTCTACGTGTCCCATTCTTCCACATTCATAACACTTTCTTCCATTTGTCGATGTTGATGGCGAATGCCTTCCCCTTGAATATGTTGCGATAAAAACTCCTCCTGATGAGGTGAGTGAACCTCTTTGCTTTCTTTCTTCTGCTTGGACTAAGTTGATGACATCTTGGATTGGTGGTGCTGGTTCTTTTTCTTCAAGAATTGTGACTAAGTGGTCATAAGAAGGTGGAAGTGCACTTAATAGTATGGCCACTTTGTCATCTTCTGGTACTTCAACATGGATGTAAGTGAGCTGGGTGACAATGTTCTTAAGCCTATTCACTAAGCTAGCAATGTCCTCCCCTTCAATCATAGTAACTTTGTAAAGCTGTCTTTTAAGACTAACTTTTCTTCCTTTGGCCCTAGCTCCAAAATTACTTTCTAGGACATGCCAGTCATCATGTGCATGCTTACATTCATCTATGAAATGCACGTACTTGTCATGCAAGGAGGTGATGATGATTCCCAATGCTTGTTCGTCTTTGGCCAAATTCTGCGCACTTGCTATGAGTGTAGATGCCCTAGTGTGCACTCCATCAGGTTCAGCTTGTTTCTCTAAGGCAGTGTTGATGACAAACCACAATTTTTTTTTCATAAGGTATCCTCTTAATTTTGTTTCCCAAGTGTGAAATACCTCCCCATTGAATTTCTCTATTCCCTTGTTCCCCATTTGTGCTGATAGAGGGGTCTTAGCCTAGAAGACTCTCCTAGCCAGTGTTTGCCTCTTTACACAAGCACAATTGATGATAGAAAAATTTATTTGTAAATTTGTGTGCTCGGCTGCAAATTTTAAGGGTTCATTGTAAGAGAGAGAGAGAGAGAGAGAGAGAGAGAGAGAGAGAGAGAGAGAGATAGAGAGAGATAAATCCCCCTTTTTTGTGAAGATCCTCTTCACCGTCGCGTCGGTGAAGCCCCTCTTCACAAGGAGGTAATGTCCTTTGATACCTTTTGAGGCTTTAAAAGATTTGGTTTATTTGCCTTGGGGAAGCCCTTGAAGCTTGGCAGGGTGCTTTGACGCAGCTTGGTGGGAGCAAGCCCTTGAAGGGTCTCAGAGGCTTGATGGTAGCAAGCTCGTGGGAATGTGTTCCTTGGTGAGCTCTTGAGGTCGGGGCTCTTGAGGCCGGTGCACAGGGTGGGAGCACCCCCTTGTGGGAGCTTGGCCTTTGGCTTCTTGGGTGCGGGATCGCGTGCTAGTGCCAGTGGGCAAGGCGGGCATGGCCGGGCAGTAGGGCAGCTTGCCGAGCAGGCGCGGGCAAGGCGGTCAAGCTCCGGGCAGCGGGCAACGCATCCGGGCAAGAGCAGGCAGCGGGCAGCGCATCCGAGCAAGCGCAGGCACACCGGTCAGGCGCCAAATAAAAAAAAACTTTGCGTATGAATGCTCTTTAGCCGACCCGCCAGCTCCACAAAAGCCTTTCCTAATGAGAGTTCGGATCCGCCTGCCTAGCCCAACATGGTTTTGCAAATTTGAACCTCGGACTTCAATGCCAAGAATGTACTACCTATTTTGGGCTAGCCAACAAGCCCACATGCTTGCTTGTGGAAAAGCTCCAAAAAATAGAGTATTAAGCTCAAGTCGGCAGGCTCCATACACACACACACACACACACACACACACCTAATAATAGGCAATACTGAAGATAGGTTTAATGGAGTTCTCGGGCTCGGATTGTAGAGATTGAAGGTTCTATGGAAAGCTCGAAGTGAGCACTTTGAAATGAGCTCAATATTGTTAGGTGATTGCAAAAGTGGAGAGATTAATTGAAGGTGCAAACTAGGACACAAAAATGACTAGAGCATGCAAAAAATTGGATACTAATCTTCTACCTAATCAAGCCTATCTAGCCATGGAGGGTAGTGACCTCTTGGGTGTGCCAAGGACATGCCCACATATAGCTAGATTAGTGCTTAATTAGTGAGATATTCAACTTAACTATGAAAATGTTAATGGGCCGTGACAACAATTATGAAACGCTAATCGATCTAATGGAGATGCTAATAATTAACACACACTAATGCATAATGAAAATCCTAGCTAGCACACCATGGCTCTGATACCAAATGTTAGGAATTGGAACGTGCTAGCTATGGTGGATGAAAGAGAAACATAATGTCAATGCGTGAGTGTGTGTGTTAGCAAGGTTATCACTCAAGTAAATTAGGTTCCAAGATAGAATTAGCTTGGACTCATAAACACAATCTTGAGTATTGACTTAGCTTAGCACAAGCTCACCATGGACAAGCATGTAGTGCAAAATGAAGTTGTTGTTTATTCATTCATGAAATGAGCTTTAAGTAGCTCTACAGCTGTTAACCCTCACGGCTCCTGGACACCCTATTACCTACCACGGACGTTGTAATCTACGGCAGACATTGTATTATTTATTTGGTAGAGTCAGGTACCGGGCTTGAGGCATACCGTCAGAGAAACTTCCTTGACCAAATTTGGTAACGACTAAGATTCTCTACAGGTATGCATCGAAATCAAAATTCAATTATGATTTATCGAGCAACAAGATTTTTCATGAACCTTACCCGCAAGATAGATCCAACGTTGGAACCTTCAACAACCGAATCAACAATTGATGAATTCACTATGTTTTTGCATCTCCCAGAGCTAATAGCCAAATTAGTAGCTCGCGATTCGTTCCAAATGGATAGGGGAAAAGAGGTCCAATAGGAAAAGGGTAAGAGTGATCGCCGATGAGAGGCGCACTCTAACTGGGACATTCAAGGGATTAGTTGGCTAAGCATGGGCGCCCAAGTGTGAATGGGGTGAGCTCATATAAAAGCCAACTAAACCTAAAATTCACGTATTCTCTCATTTTTGCAATGCAAGAAGAGTGCTCTTGCTCCATCTCCTTGTGTAATTGTGTGTGTGTGTGTGTGTGTGTGTGTGTGTGTGTGTGTGTACTTGAGAGAGAGAGAGAGAGTGTGTGTGTGTGTGTGTGTGTGTGTGTGTGTGTGTGTGTGTGATTGAGCATTGCAGCGGCACGACGGTGGGGAAGCGGTTGAGCGCGACGTAGCGGCGTCTCCTTCTTCTTCACGGCGAGGAATCCTCCACGGCAGGAGCATAGAGCGGTGAGTGACACACCATTGCCCTCTTTTGAGATTACTAGTTAAGCTAGTTGTGTGCTTGGAGCCGTCTGTGGCTCGTACACAGTGTTAGGCAAGTCCCTTGCTTCGACAGTGCGGCAAGGAGCGCACATTTTTGGCGCCGTTGCCGGGGAATCGCCCTGCACTAAGCCCAAGAGGCACTTTGTGCCTCTTCTATGAGTTGTTTGTAGTAGGAAAGAAGAGGAAGAGGAAGAGGAAGAGGAATGAGTTATTTTTTTGCCAGTTGTTAATTTCTGTATTGTCTGCAAGTTCTGTGATTTCTGCATAATCTTGTGCTTTCTGTTTGCACACAGTCTTTGCACAATTAGTAGTCATTAGCTTGTTCGCAGTGAATGAGTAAGTAGGTAGACAGTTAGCAATTTCTGTTTGCACACAGTCTGTACACAGTTTTCTGTTAAGGTTTGCCTGCACACAGTCTTTGCACAGTAAGGTAGTGAGAGAGGAAGTAGGTGGACAGTTAGCTCACTGTCAGTAAGCAGTTAGTGATAGCCGTTTTTCGGCTCTCTATAATTTCCATAGTGAGTTATCTCACCCTATCAAATCACTCAAACACTGTGGTTACCCTCACCCTTTCACTGTATATAGGTGCGTGTGAGTTAGGGGACTTTTCCCATATCTCCTTACTGAAATACAAAACCCTCAATTAGCTAGTCATTGGGCTAGTTGAGCCAAAAAAAATTAAAAAATAAAAGTATATTATGGCCCATACGTATGTAAATATTTCTTTGTATATAGGGCCTAAATAAAAGATTTTTTCATAATTATTTTGGTATTTATTTAAATATTTCTACCTAGGTGTGTGTTATTTATGCTCTGTACATTGCCTCACCATTACCACAAATTTTCTTACCATTTTTCATACTCTTTATTCCATATAGAAATATTTTCATGTAAGCTTCTCTTATATTTGGTGTAACTCCACCCCAACAAAAATCCAAAAAAACTAGTTTTATTTATGTGTATATTTTTTCACCATTGTGATTTTTCCCTTCCTACATCTATTTTGTTTTTTTTCTAAAAAATTAAAACACCAAAAATATTTATCTTTTTATGGTAGCCTCATAATGAGAGAGATTTCTTTTGACCCCTTTATATTTTTTCCACTTATATTATTTATATTTCACATGTACATATTTTTTAGACCCCTCAATATTTGATTTTCTTAGTTGTACTATTCACTTATATCATGATCTCAAGAATATCTTCAATTATAGACCTACCAAATAAGGTCAAGGGTAGGTGGCATGCATACATGCACTATGGAGGGCTCACTCTTGGAGGTATTCAAAAGAATCATCCAAAGAAGGACCCCACAAGGACTTGGTGCAGTGGAAAAAAATAGTCGATTTTGCTGAATTTTTAAAGTTCACTTGCTCTCCGAATTTGAAAAGGTGATACAAACAAAAGTTGTAGCTCGTGGGCTGAACTTTTGCCTCAAATGTTTTCATATTTTTTTGAGCTACGAGCTGTGAGCTATGATTTTATTAGTGGACCCCAGTTTTCCCATGCTATGCAGCCACACTCTCTCTTCCACTTTATCATTTTCCTCTTTCACACACACTTCTCCACTCATCATCCCCACCTCTCTCACCACTCCTCTCTGCACCCTACTCACCTTCTCCTCAACCTTGAAGAATAAGAGAAACCATGGTGAACTCATACCTCCCACACACAATTCCATTCCAAAATTGACCACCTAGTCTCATTTTTCCTCCTCCAAATTACCCATATCTATCAAAAAACCACAAAATTCAGCCTCTTCTCTTAAAAGACAGCATCATGGTGGTTGATTGCTCAGCTTCAATTACCTTGTCTCTCAAGGAAGGTCAAGAGTGGAGAAAAAATGTACCGTCAAAGCTAGTGGACCGTCAACAAGCGTCAAAATTGGCCCTACTCAAGACACTTGGAGCATCAACCTTGTAAGAAATCCACCTTTTCTTACCTCTTAAGAGTTTTTCTTCCTTATTTGTATCCTACATGGATACTCCCATTGTAAATATCCAATTCCATTTGTAAATTAATACTAACTCTACTAACACTAACCCACTATGAAAAGTCCTATCACCTCCATTTCTCTCCTCTATCTTTCCCCACCAACTTCTTGATAATTCCAAGCAAAAGAAATTAGGTAAATTGCTGAAAATCTAACCCAATTATGGTTAGAGGAGTAACCCTAGCCTTCAAAATTGCTATAAAAGGAGGGTGTAGCTAGCACAAAAAAGGGGGGAAGAAAGAGCACTATGCTATAGCTTGAGAAGCCAAGCTCAACCTCTTGAGAAGGAGCTCTTGAGTGGAATCTCATTGGCATTAGGCATATGTATGTGTTGTATTAGGGGTGATTAGCAAGGGAACTCTATGCCATTGTAAGAGAGAGTGATCATTCAATTGAGAGTAGGAAATCTATCATTTCTCCTACTAGTGTAAGCCCAACAATTGCTGAATCAAGGAGGGTGAATTTGGACTAAGCATGGATACCTTGTCTCCCTTCCAACGTGAAGTCATGGACAATAATGATGTGTAAGTGTCTTGGTGTTTTATTTAAGTTCTTGATAGCTTGTCTCCGGGTATTGTTATCAATTTAGCCATAAATCCCACATGCTATAAGAGGGCGACAGGGTGGAGAGGACTCCCTTGGCCTTAAGATAGTGATTGGGGTGGTTTTTTTCTTGTGATGTGTTGTGGTGTAATTTACTCAGGCTATGTTGAACAAATACTAATCTCACTTTGATTGGTCATGACAGATTTGTAAGAAGGCATTAGTGCAACAAGCACCCCCTTCCCCCTTCTCTCTCTTTCTTACATATATATATTTATGTTTTCTTGATCATTAACGATACACTTCAAAGCAGCCCGAGCACCATCTCTCTCTCTCTCTCTCTCTCTCTCCCTCTCTCTCTCTCTCTCTCTCTCTCTCTCTCTCTCTCTCTCTCTCTCTCTCTCTCTCTCTCGTGTTTTAGTGTGTGAGAGTGTTCCATTGGTGTTAGGGTTAGTGTAAATTCCTTGCTTGTTTGTGGGTTGCTCTAACGATTCTCCTCTTTTGTGTCCTAGTTCGCTCTTAAACTAGGTGGTGCCCCTTGTGTAGTTGGGATTTGGCTGGGGGTTTGTTGTTTTGGTTTGTGTTGTGTTGTGTCCCAGCCCCATTGAGCAGCACGGGAGCCTTGAAGGGTGTCTAGAGGTTGCTCTTTTTGTTGCCCACCCCGGACCGCTTCAAATTGGTGCCCCCACGGAGGAAAACAACTCATGTATGTTTTTGTGTAGGATCAACTTTTAGCATAGTCAAGTAGTTTGCATGAATCATGAGAGTTTGTATGATCCTTTCATTCCCATTGCAAGGCAAAAGATACACATAATTGTTAGTACTAAGTTGCAATTTTGACGTGTAATTCGTAGGATTTTAGGTCCTCTTAGGTTAGCCGAGATAAACACTTCGGTAAATCCTTTTATTTTGCCTCTCATTAGGTACGATATTAGCTTGGACGTGTATATTTTTGTGTTATTTTAAGCATTAGGACATGCATAGGCCATGGATAATGGCCCGGGAATAGAGGTTTTTCCCTTTCATTTTACTCCACACATTAGAATAAACGTTGCAATTAGTAGAAAGATCCATTTTCAACAACGAATGGTGTTTATGTTTGGTGCCCAAAGAGTAGGAGAAATTCTCGCGTCACCAAACCCTGTCATTCTACCTCTTATTGATTATCATAGGTCATTTGATGTGAATATTTTTATTTTGTTGTAGAATAGATTGCAATTTAGAAAATATTATTGTGTAAATCTTTTAAAGAAAGAAGAAACAAAAACGCGTCACTTTGAAATCAATTCAATGGAGAGCCAACGCCAAATGTCTGGATATCCTCTTTTCTTTGGAGAGCCTGGAGAGGATGCAGAATTATTTCTAGCGAATTCCAAGATGTCTTGCCGTATCAAGAGGATAGTAACTGATCAAGAACGTGTAGAAATGTTTGAGGTGGTCCTTTGGAAAGATGCTAGCAATTGGTTTGACTCTTTGCCTGAGGAAGTTAAAGGGAATTACACGAAAGTTTTGAATCGTTTCAAGAAATACTTCTTTGATCCCCAAAACACTCAGAAATTATGGCAAGACATTGTTTCTCATAAGCAAAAAGACTTAGATGACTACTACTTGTACAAGAAAGAGTTCCTACGTCTTTGGGCTCTATGGATACGAAATGTTGCTAACCCTGGTGATGGTGCAGAATTTCTAAAGAAGGAGAGGTTCATAGCCGGACTCTTTCCTGACCTTAAGGTAAAAGTTGAGGCGGGTGCACCTGCTACCTTTGATGCAGCTGAAACTAGGGCTGCTGAGAAATATAGGAAACTCAAGTGCTTAAGGGGGGAGGTTTCAATAGAAGGTCTTAGACCCAAAGGTAAGTCACAAGCATCAACATGTAAGGAGCTTCCTGAGGTAACGGCAGAAGTGATTGAGAAGTTAAATGAATCTTTAAGCAGCTTGTCAATTCACCTTGCACAAGCTGTAGGTCCAAAGGGACAAGCAAAGAAGTCTGAAGAGCGAGACCCACAACCTAGGAGAGTCTTGCAATGTTGGAATTGCGGTGAGTCTGGACATGGGATGTATAATTGTCCTTGTCCCCGTGGGGAGCTAGGGAGACCTAACTTGAATTACCCAGTGATGAATGCAGGTGAAGGAACTAGTCAGCAACCACGGCTTATACAAAGGCCAAATGGAGCAAGACCACCTCCACAAGGAGTGGAAGGAGTTCCACCTTTGCCAGACCCAAACGTGCATGTGGTAGAGGTGACAAATTCAAGAGAGGTTGACATGGAAGCAAATGGCATTAAGCATGGCCGAGGGAAAGGTAAGGAGAAAGAAGGAGTTACATCACAAAGTGACCATGGACGAGAAAAGAAGGCAAAGGAGACCAAGGAAGCTAAGAGGACTCGACGTCGTATCAACCTCCAAGACTTTCCTCTTGGACATGGAATGTCTCCATACAACCTGTTGGAAGACATGAGAGGTAAGGGTCCTGATATCTCATGGCCTCAATTTCTTGCATTATGTCCACAAGTTAGGAGGGATTTAACAAGGGCAATTAGCACTAGGAGAAAGGTGAAAGAGAGTGTGCCTGTTGTAAAAATTTCACAAGCTGAAATGAATGAGGACATTACACCTGTGCTAGATTGTTACATAAAAGGGAGATTGGTTAGGAAAGGTCTAGTGGATGGGGGTGCACAAATTTGCATCATGACAGAGGGACTCATGCAAAAACTAGGCATGCACATCCATGAGACACCTGAAATTAAGGTCAAGATGGCAAACAATAGCAAGGCTAGGTGCGTAGGCATTTGTAAAAATGTTTTTGTGGAGGCCTTTGGCATTAAGAAGGCAGTGGATTTCTATGTCATGTCTACCACAGGAAATGGTTACCCATTTATCCTAGGGAGACCATGGCTAATGAAAATGCGAGCTTTGCAGGATTGGGAGAGTGGAAAGCTAATTTGCAGGAACGACAATCATAAGAAGGTTGTCTTTGACATGAAGGAGCAACGCCAAGAGGAGCTCCATGAAGAATCATCTCAAAGTGAGACGGAAGAAGGTTGGACCGATAGCACTTCAGAAGAAGAAAGTAGCGGCAGCATTACTGAAGAGGAGTCTTCCATCGAAGTCATGGGGGTAAGGTTTAAGCCAAGCAACCAAGAGACCTCTTGTCAAGGCTTGGAGGAGGTAGGTCCTCAAGAGAACGAAAGTGTTCAAGATGAAGGGATGCTGGAAGGTATGCTATCAACAACACTTACAAAGGATGAAAGAGAGGAGTTCAAATGTGCGCTAAGGAAGTTTCCTAGGCTTTTTGCTAAAGACTACACCGACGTGCGTGGGGTAGATGTTGTTCAACACAAGATTGAGTTAAAGCCTGAGGCCACACCTAAAGCTCAGAAGCTATGAAGGCTAGGAGTTATAAAGGAGCAGGCTCTACTCAAGGAGGTAAGAAAGCTTCTAGCATCATGTTTCATTTATCCAGTGGAGAATTCAGAGTGGGTCTCTCCTGTTGTTGTCACACCTAAGAAAAATGGCAAGTGGAGGGTGTGTGTGGATTACCGTCCCCTCAATGAGGCAACAAAAAGAGATCACTTTCCCCTCCCATTCCAGGATGAGATACTAAATGAGGTAGCTGGTCATGAGAAGTACACTATGTGCGATGGTTACTCAGGTTACTTTCAAATAGGGATTGCATTGGAGGATCAATTAAAAAAAACCTTTATCACTCCTTGGGGTTGTTATGCTTTTAGAGTCATGCCATTTGGTCTGACAAATGCTCCTGCAACATTCCAACGTTTCATGAATATGGTGTTTCCAGCATTCTTTGGAAAGTCAATTAGGGTGTTCATTGATGATTTCTGTATTTATAGCTCAAAATCATTGCATCTACAAAGGGTAGAAGAAGGTTTAAAGAAGCTCTACGACATGGGAGGTCAACTCAACCCCGACAAGTGCCATATAGGTGAGGATGAAGTAATCTTGCTTGGTCATAAAGTTTCTTACAAAGGCATTGAAGTGGATCCTTCAAAGGCAAAGGCTCTTATTGAGCTACCATTACCCAAGAGTCTTGAGGTCATCTCATTCATTCAAAAGGTGAAGTATATGTCACGCTTCATTCACTTAGCCTCGGAGTTACTTCACCCTTTGCAAAAGTTGACACAACAAGTAGAATTTGCATAGTCTGATTTGATGAGCTTGAAGAGTACTTTTGTAACATTAAATCCATTTTGTCAGAGCTACCAACACTCATGCCTCCTTGTTGGGAGTACATATTCTTTGTTAGCTCTAGTGCTGGGAAAGAAACAATTGGTGCAGTTTTGTTACAACAAGATCCCTATAGTACCAGGATGCGGCCCATCTAGTTTAGATCCTACTTGCTCCCAAAACCTTTTGTAATCCTCATCGCAGAGAATTTGTTCCCTTGGGTGTCATCTCAAATGAATCTTAGTACTAGGATCTCAAAGTGGATTATGGAGTTGCAAGAGTTTCAATACTCTTTTAAGGTAGAAGATAGTGTGCGTGCACAATTGGCAGGGATTCTCACTTATAGGGTGCATGAAAAGGAGATTAAGGTGCTTGAAGTAAAGACCCTACCATTGCCACCACCAAAAAGTATTCCTAATTCTTTTACCTTGTTCTTTGATGGAGCTTTTTGTCGTGCCACAGGAAAAGCAGGGGGAGGGCTAGTGTTGCTCGACCCAAGTGGAGAGGTGGTCATGAAAGAGAAGTTCAATCTACCAAGTTCAGCTAGCAACAATGAAGCAGAATATGACACACTACTTCATGGTTTAAAAATATGCATTGGCCATGGTATACAACGTCTCATGGTAAAAGGGGATGCACTTCTCATTGTGAAGCAGATTTTAGGCATTTGGGCATGCAAAAATGAAAGACTAAGGGCCAAAGTTCATACCATCCGTAGGCTATTTAATCAATTTGAGGAGGTGCAATTATATCATATTCCTAGGAAACAAAATGAAGATGCTGATTTACTTGCACAACAAGCCATTGCATGTGTAAATAAAGAAGTGCAGGTCATCATGGTGGCGGCTGTTGTGAAGCAACCGAGGTACCAGGGATTGGAGTCATTGGCTCCCATCATTGGCTACATTTTGGAGGGTGAGTTTCCACTAGACGTCACAAAAGCTCAGAAGAGGAGACTCATGAAGAAGGCAAGCATGTATCTCTTCCTAGAAGGCTCCCTCTATCAAAGAGGGAAGGATAAAGTGTGCAGAAGAGTACCAACTATCGTGGAAATTCCAGCCATTCTAAAAGGTTTGCATGAAGGGGCATGTGGTGGTCATTTTTCCCAAGAATTAACTGTGAAGAAGATTTTGCTTGCGGGGTATGTTTGGCCAAGTCTGCATGTGGATGTCCAACATTGGTGTAAAAGTTGTCACAATTGTCACGTAAATGGGAATAGAAGATTGATTTATGGTCCAAGGAAAATCGTGCTTGCAAATGGACCCTTTGAAAAGTGGGGCATTGATGCTATGGGTCCTCTGCCTAGGACAAAAAATGGTAAACTCTACATTCTAGTGGCTATAGACTATATGACTAGGTGGGTGGAAGCACAAAGTGTGGCAAAGGTAAATGAGAGGACAGTGAGCAAATTCGTCTACACTCACATTTTTTGTAGATTTGGCACACCTTTGGAGATTGTTTTTGATAATGGTCCGGGGTTTAGAAAGGGATTGGTCACAGAAGTCTGTGAAGAACTTCACATTCTACATCGTCACAGTACACCCTACTATCCCCAATCAAATGGTTTGGTATAAAAAGCTAATGGTGTCATTGCAGGCATCATTAGAAAGATGGTGAAAAACAAGACAAAGTTGTGGGATGACTTCTTGGATGGTGCCTTGTGGGCGTATCGAACCACATATAGGGAAGCCACGGAGTTCACACCATTTCACTTGGTCTATGGTCAAGAGGCTTTACAGCCAATTGAGCTAAACATTCCAACAATGCGACTTCATGGCAAATCAGCACAAGATGATCAAGAAGCATGGATGGATCGACTTCTTACCTTAGCTGAGCTTGAGTGGAAAAGAGAAGCAGCATACGAGTGCTATAAGAGGAAAGCCACACAGACAAAGGAGAAGCTTGACAAGAAACTGAAGGACAAAGGCATCAATGAAGGAGATCTTGTGCTAAGGTATGACAATCGACTCGATAATCTTTTTGATGCCAAATTTGAAACAAGATGGCAGGGGCCATACATAGTCAAGAAGGCTTTCAATTCAAGTTACTATCAACTTATGGACTTGAATGGGAAAGAGCACTCCAGGAAGGTAAACGGCTATCGCTTGAAGCCTTACTTGAGTCGCCTTCTACCAAAGGATCTACCAGAGCAAAAGGCAACTATCTCATGTAAGTATTGTTCCATGAAGCATGAGTGTAACACAAACCAAAATTCCAAGGGGCCAAACAATGAAGATCTTGTCAAAGACTCTGAAGCACTCTCTTTGGAAAAGATTCTTTATGATGGTACATGAATATACCATCATCCTGGGGGAGGGCTAATGATAGCCGTTTTTCGGCTCTCTGTAATTTCCATAGTGAGTTATCTCACCCTATCAAATCACTCAAACACTGTGGTTACCCTCACCCTTTCACTGTATATAGGTGCGTGTGAGTTAGGGGACTTTTCCCATATCTCCTTACTGAAATACAAAACCCTCAATTAGCTAGTCATTGGGCTAGTTGAGCCAAAAAAAATTAAAAAATATAAATATATTATGGCCCATACGTATGTAAATATTTCTTTGTATATAGGACCTAAATAAAAGATTTTTTCATAATTATTTTGGTATTTATTTAAATATTTCTACCTAGGTGTGTGTTATTTATGCTCTGTACATTGCCTCACCATTACCACAATTTTTCTTACCATTTTTCATACTCTTTATTCCATATAGAAATATTTTCATATAAGCTTCTCTTATATTTGGTGTAACTCCACCCCAACAAAAATCCAAAAAAACTAGTTTTATTTATGTGTATATTTTTTCACCATTGTGATTTTTCCCTTCCTACATCTATTTTGTTTTTTTTCTAAAAAATTAAAACACCAAAAATATTTATCTTTTTATGGTAGCCTCATAATGAGAGAGATTTCTTTTGACCCCTTTATATTTTTTCCATTTATATTATTTATATTTGACATGTACATATTTTTTAGACCCCTCAATATTTGATTTTCTTAGTTGTACTATTCACTTATATCATGATCTCAAGAATATCTTCAATTATAGACCTACCAAATAAGGTCAAGGGTAGATGGCATGTATACATGCACTATGGAGGGCTCACTCTTGGAGGTATTCAAAAGAATCATCCAAAGAAGGACCCCACAAGGACTTGGTGCAGTGGAAAAAAATAGTCGATTTTGCTGAATTTTTAAAGTTCACTTGCTCTCCGAATTTGAAAAGGTGATACAAACAAAAGTTGTAGCTCGTGGGCTGAACTTTTGCCTCAAATGTTTTCATATTTTTTTGAGCTACGAGCTGTGAGCTATGATTTTATTAGTGGACCCCAGTTTTCCCATGCTATGCAGCCACACTCTCTCTTCCACTTTATCATTTTCCTCTTTCACACACACTTCTCCACTCATCATCCCCACCTCTCTCACCACTCCTCTCTGCACCCTACTCACCTTCTCCTCAACCTTGAAGAATAAGAGAAACCATGGTGAACTCATACCTCCCACACACAATTCCATTCCAAAATTGACCACCTAATCTCATTTTTCCTCCTCCAAATTATCCATATCTATCAAAAAACCACAAAATTCAGCCTCTTCTCTTAAAAGACAGCATCATGGTGGTTGATTGCTCAGCTTCAATTACCTTGTCTCTCAAGGAAGGTCAAGAGTGGAGAAAAAATGTACCGTCAAAGCTAGTGGACCGTCAACAAGCGTCAAAATTGGCCCTACTCAAGACACTTGGAGCATCAACCTTGTAAGAAATCCACCTTTTCTTACCTCTTAAGAGTTTTTCTTCCTTATTTGTATCCTACATGGATACTCCCATTGTAAATATCCAATTCCATTTGTAAATTAATACTAACTCTACTAACACTAACCCACTATGAAAAGTCCTATCACCTCCATTTCTCTCCTCTATCTTTCCCCACCAACTTCTTGATAATTCCAAGCAAAAGAAATTAGGTAAATTGCTGAAAATCTAACCCAATTATGGTTAGAGGAGTAACCCTAGCCTTCAAAATTGCTATAAAAGGAGGGTGTAGCTAGCACAAAAAAGGGGGGAAGAAAGAGCACTATGCTATAGCTTGAGAAGCCAAGCTCAACCTCTTGAGAAGGAGCTCTTGAGTGGAATCTCATTGGCATTAGGCATATGTATGTGTTGTATTAGGGGTGATTAGCAAGGGAACTCTATGCCATTGTAAGAGAGAGTGATCATTCAATTGAGAGTAGGAAATCTATCATTTCTCCTACTAGTGTAAGCCCAACAATTGTTGAATCAAGGAGGGTGAATTTGGACTAAGCATGGATACCTTGTCTCCCTTTCAACGTGAAGTCATGAACAATAATGATGTGTAAGTGTCTTGGTGTTTTATTTAAGTTCTTGATAGCTTGTCTCTGGGTATTGTTATCAATTTAGCCATAAATCCCACATGCTGTAAGAGGGTGACATGGTGGAGAGGACTCCCCTGGCCTTAAGATAGTCATTGGGGTGGTTTTTTTCTTGTGATGTGTTGTGGTGTAATTTACTCAGGCTATGTTGAACAAATACTAATCTCACTTTGATTGGTCATGACAGATTTGTAAGAAGGCATTAGTGCAACAAGCACCCCCTTCCCCCTTCTCTCTCTTTCTTACATATATATATTTATGTTTGCTTGATCATTAACGATACACTTCAAAGCAGCCCGAGCACCATCTCTCTCTCTCTCTCGTGTTTTAGTGTGTGAGAGTGTTCCATTGGTGTTATGGTTAGTGTAAATTCCTTGCTTGTTTGTGGGTTGCTCTAACAATTCTCCTCTTTTGTGTCCTAATTCGCTCTTAAACTAGGTGGTGCCCCTTGTGTAGTTGGGATTTGGCTGGGGGTTTGTTGTTTTGGTTTGTGTTGTGTTGTGCCCCAGCCCCATTGAGCAGCACGGGAGCCTTGAAGGGTGTCTAGAGGTTGCTCTTCTTGTTGCCCGCCCCGGACCGCTTCATTAGCAGAGTGGTTAATAGATTAGTTAATAGATTAGTTAGTGGTTAGCAGCATTGTTAGTAAGTAGATAAGGTAGTGAGCTGTGAGCTGTTGACAGAGAGGTTAGGTAGGTGTTGACTGTGTGTGTGGCCAAGAAAGGGTCACCTAAACCGCGCGCGGTCGTCGCCTTAAAAAATAAAATAAAATAAATAAAAAATTTAAAAAATCCGAAACCGTGAGTGACTGGGGGGCTACACTAAAACTTTGATCGGGATCGGGATCTTTTGCCTAGGCCTAGGCCTAGGCCTAGGCCCAGGCCCAGGCCCAGGCCCAGGCCCAGGCCTCAGTCCTCAGTCTTATGATATATACTAGACTCACTCTTATATATATACCCTACCCCCTCAAGAGGGAATGAGATCATGTGGGGCAAGTCCTCCACTCTCCTCCCTTCTCTTCCCACTTGCACCCTTAGACTTTCTAATTTGGGCCTAGTTGCCTACTAGAAATTGACGGTTTGAGGGATTTCGAGGGCATAAAGTGACCAAACGGAGGGCTGTAAAGCACGGCACGTCCCTCTGACCGAGACGCTCATTTTGAGCTATCATACGTTCTATTCTATAGCTAGGTCAGAAAAAAAGGACCAAAAAATCAACAAAAAAAAAAAAGAAAAGACTTGGGTTGCAAAGCACCCAAAAATACTAGGTGAGAAGCCTTCACGGGCACTCACTGACACTTCTAGGGGATCCAAGTCATATGAACCTACGCTCTGGATGAGTGTTAGAGCACGAGCATATTGGTAGTGCCTCCATTTACGCGGGCACCCTAGGTTCTGGACCTTCGGCCGGGACTCAAGGTAGCGCGACTCAAGATCCTCATATCGCGTCTAGTGATTCTTCCTCTGACTACAAAGTCATGGAGGGGTATCCTACACCAAAGCCTGATAGTTCAAGTCAAGACATGCATGCCATGGGCCCACGGCCTGGGTCCATCGTGTTTAGCCGCTTAAAAGAGACCCTTAGTAGAGCTACTCGCTCCGAACATGCGGTTAATGAAATAAATGAAGGGAGTGGGGAAGTAAATTCGTCATTCATGCCTAAAATAGACCCTATGCTTCTTGAGAGTGTGCATGTGAATGTTCCATCCACTGCACCTCTTGATCCTTTAGGACTATCTCCCTCTGAGGTTCTACTATCGATGGTAGGAGTCTTGCCGAAGTACAAGAGATCGAACGCTATATGCAAGCAACAAGGGAGAGGGAAATTGAGAACCTACGAAGGCTAGAACAAAGTCGAGCCCTGAAAGCAAAGGCTCATATGACAACAATCATGCCAGCCGAGCAACCGAGTGCTCCCAAGGTAGTAGTCACGGAGGGGCAAGCGATGGGGAGCAATAATGCTTCCATTTCGAGGGAAACCTCCAGCACGCCAGGCCTAGATGGGATATTTCTAAACAAAAATTGGGAGTATGACCTACAAGCAGAAGCTTTAACTGATCGGTACACAGGACACACCTAACATCGTGTGCTACTAGCATAGATGAGCAACAATAGAAAGTCTGTGATGTCCTCCATAGGATTGTCGAGTTAGAAAGACAGAACACAGGGATCAACATGCCTTCAACAGGCCTAATGAGATTCTTGGATACGGGAAAGGCTAACCAACCGACCCTATCACAAATGGAGACTCCCTCAGTGAGCCCCATTGATCCTCCATATGTTGTTTCGCTAGGAGCCTCAGTACAATCTGAGCCCACAAGTGGCAGCTTTACCTTCCCACATCTAGCTCATCTTTCTCTTAATGACACTACGGATACCATGCATATCCCAGTGTTGATCATGACAAGAAGTACACCATGGAGTTCATTTGTTAATACTACACCGATGCCTAGTAGCACAGTGCCCCCAACTATACCTACATGTATGTATCAATCATGTGCACCTGTCGTACCTCAGCCTCATGTAGCTCCTACACCTACGATTATTCCAAGAGCTTACAATCCACAATGGCATTATCCAAGCTCTTATACAAGTGGAGCCATGCCATTTAATAATAACATGCCATATCAGGCACCCCCTATGCCTAGGGCCACGCCTGTAAACTTTGGACCACCGTCTGGTACACCACCATACGAAATATGGGACCCAAGAGCCGTGCGTATGCCAAGGCCAAGGCCAACTCCCATCTCACATGGGGTTCCAGGTGCACATACACCCATTATACCTGCTCAAATAGGAGATTTGGCAGCATTTGCTCAAATTATCGGTCACTCTATTGCGGAAAACATGTGTAGTGCACATGATAGAGAGCCTAGGAGCAAGACAATTCAAGTAGCTAAGCTCACACAGAAATTCAGTGGAGACGGAGATGCTAGAAAGCATATGGAAGTCTTTGAACATGTGTGCGATTCCTTGGAAGAGCACAATGATCTACATAAGTGTAAGGCTTTGAGTTTGACCCTAAGCGGAAAGGCCGGAGATTGGTATAGAACCTTAAGAGTAGAAGAGAAAACGATCTACTCTACTCTTAGGAGACTGTTCTTAAAAGAATACATACGAGAGGGAGTGCTTTGGGGTGTAGCCTCTCAGCTCCAGAAAGCCCAATGAGAAGAAGGTGAATCCGTGACAGACTTCATTAGTCGCCTAAAGAATTTGAATTCTCGATGCAATCCAAACGAGCGATTCAACAACAACCAATTTCTCGATAGATTCATTAGGGGACTACGACATGAAAGTATCTATAATGGCCTAGTCATTAGAGGTATCACTACTTGGGAAGCAGTCACCATGAATGCAATCCACTTGGAGGATAATTTAATGATTGCAGGAGAAAGAGTGTCTGCCGAGCCGAAGTCTAGTAGCTCGCAAGCGTCAGGGCATGAGCCAATGAAGATAAATCCAATCGTGAAAGAGCAAACAATATCTGAGATGACTTTGGCAAATCTCATCAAGGCCATCCAAGAAAGCCTTAGGGGTCATCGTGCTCCACAAAACACTCATATGTATCCAAGAAGGGAGCAACAATGGTGCTCAATTTGCTTGGGCCCATATACTACGAGTGAATGCCCTACTTTCAGAGTAAAGTTTAACGGGACTTGTAACGCGTGTGGTAGGTATGGCCATCAAGCGAAGGATTTCCTAATGCTTAAACGCATCATGGAAAATAGACCGCCTATAGCTTGGGCAGACTCACCTCGAGTTCTTGCATTGATGCCTACCCCACCCATGAAATAACAGTTGCCATTACAGCACATGGTCCCTAGAACCCAGAATGTGGTCCAAACCACACCGTTCCCACCTCCAGTGCTAGGACCGCAACCCCCTCATCCAAGAGTTACACCTATGAACCAAATAGGTTGCGAGTCATCTAGTACTTATGTAGATTGCGAAGAGGACATAGACTCTAGTATCACCTATGGAGTCGACATGCTTGAGGAGTATCCCATGTACTATATGGAAGACCATTGGGGACAAGTAAAACCTGTATATCAAGTAGCTCCTCTTGCGGCAAGAGGCCAAAATATCAACTACATTGCTAAGAGACCACCTCTTCAGTGCTACAAATGTGGTGGACCACATCGAGTAGCTGAGTGCCCCATTAGAATGTAAAAGAATGCTACACTAATGCAAACAAGTCAAGGGAGTGCATTGGCAATGCCAATACTCACTTGTAATCGTTGTGGCATAGATCATTTGATCGCACAGTGTCCTAACAATCCAAACGCACCGAAAATCACACCATTGAACTTAATAGAGATTGTTGATGGGACACCACCAACTATAAACATAGTACCAGTAAACGCACTCACACGATCGATGCTCCAAAAACAAAATTATATTCTTGAGGAAAGAGACACGGCATCAATTGCCCAATCTCAAAAAAAGAAGAAAACACGAAGAAAGAGATCGCAAAAAGCAGCGAAGTCAGACCCAGCTCAAAGACCAACATAGGGACTGGTGATGACCCCGTATATATGAACGACGCTGAAGAAGATTCTGATTCAGGTGAAACCATGGAGACCAAAACGACCACTAACATAGAAACCAACAAGGAAGATCTTCATGAGCCACAATGGCCAGGATCCAAAAAGAAGATAGGAACTTACCCAAACCCTACAGAGGAGATTGAGAGAGTCAAGCATTTAAGGAGTTTGGTAGAAGATACCCAAAGGGATCTAGAACCAGCACCTAGAAAGATCCAAATTACAGACACAGTGTTCCCTACACAACAACAACCTCACCAAGTCCATAGACCCTTGGACATACCTAGTGTCATCCAAGAAGAAAGTGACTTAAAGTCATGGGAAAGTGGGCGTACTCACTTCTTGATGGAAAGAATGTTTACAGAGGGACTACCTGATCCTATCGAAGAAATGGAGATCCCATCTTCCCCACGTCAAGGGACTCAAGGCCAAAAGGTGCCGTTAAACATTGCCAAATTGATGGATTTCATGTCTTCAGAAGTTAGAACCACCATCATGTCCAAACTATATAAAGACCCTGAGCTAGTCTCAGCTCTTCGAGCCTTCCTCAATGGAGAACTAAAGTTTGGGCTACCACAATTTGCACAGATGGATGGAGTTGGGGAGATGCCAATAGAGGAGGAACACTTAGATCCACAACCCAACCTAGATGAGAACCTTGTTATAGAAATACCCGTTAACAAGTTGGGACAATACTTTGAGGGTGATGAATCTAATGCAACTATACCAATCACTACTAAGGGATTAACTGTGAAGGGAATCCTTGATGGTGGCGCTAGGGTTAGCATTGTGACTAAAAATTGCTGGGAAACTATGGGAAGACCTCACCTTGCGACCACAACCATAGTAGTGAAGATGGCCAATGGGTCTATTGTTAAACCTATTGGGATGCTAGAAGATCTCAAGATCAAGGTCTTTGGACATAAAATAAGGATTACCTTTATTGTTATGGATTTCTCCAAACACACTATGGCATCGGAGATGATCTTAGGACGTCCTTTCATGAGGGAAGCAAAAATGGTGCATGACTGGTCTAAAAACCAGGTCTACTTGCAGTTCCAAGATTCTGTAATTCAAGTGGATCTTGTGACGGGTCAAGCACATCCTCTAGGAAATAGGTTTATAATTGATCATAGATCTGACACCACCGTTCACTCGGCCCCATTGCAGTATTGTTACATGTGTAAAGCAGACACTGATGTTGAGGAAGATTCTCCTTATATGGATGTACTACCTGGGATGACTGAGTCGGACAATGTGGATTGGGTCCACCTAGCAGTAACCATAGACACTTGGGGAAATAGGGGGACGACCTGGGTAACACCTGAGGGGGATGAAATACCACCACTTGTACCCTTAAACATGCTAGAAGCAATGCATATAGCTTCTGATGATCTACAAGATGAAAGTTTGACTGGCATTGAAACCAGTAGCGCCTCACAAGACTATAGTCCACACGATTTGGGGTCAGAATCATCAATTGACTTTGACTCTGAGGACGAAGAATCTGAGTTAAATCTTAGTGCAAATGTGGGGACAAACCATTCAAAGCCCAGTGGTAACCTAGATGATAATCTATCCAAGGGAGCAGAAGACACAAGTAGTGATTCATCTAGTGAGTCTTCACTAGAAATCGATCGTAATCGAGAATTAAACAAAAAGAGTAAGAGATATAAGAGGCGACGATATCGAGCAAATGTGCGTGCTAGAATAAAGGAAAAGAAATCTACCGCAGAATGGCTTAATTATATAGGGGCATGTGATGCTCATCGAAAGTTGGTAGATAACTGGGGTGAATACCTTCAAAGCGTTATGTGGTGTAGTCCACAACCCATTGACATCGCACAACTAGAGGCTACAAAGAAGACAAAGTTGAGCCGTACCGTAAGGAGACGACAAAATCGAGAGTTAGCTCAACAACAAAAGGAATCAGAAGTTAAATCACAGTCCACAGAACAACAGGACCCCACAGACTTACACCCTGCACCTGAACATTTCAAATCCTATACCACAGAGGAACGTAAGGTTGTGTATACAAAGGCTCAAAGAAAACCTATCCATGGGAGCAATGGAGTCTATGATGGTCCAGCGATAGTTAAGGAAATAGAGTTAGCAGACCCAGGAGAAGAGTCTAAACCTGTCTTCATTGCCCAAGATCTGACAGCGACTGAGGAGTGTGTACTTAAAGAACTTCTCAAGGAATTCAGGGATATATTTGCTTGGACATATCATGATATGAAAGGTGTTCCACCTTCTGTGGTGCAGCACACAATCCCCATGAATAGCATGGCTAAACCAGTTCAGCAACGACCCTACCCAATGAATCCTAAATATGCAAAGATCGTTCAAGAAGAGATTGAAAAGCTCGTGGAATGCGGATTCATATACCCTATTGAGCACTCGGAATGGGTGTCTCCAATAGTGATTGTGCCAAAAAAGAATGGGAAATTCAGAGTTTACGTAGATCTCAAGAAGGTCAATGCCGCCACTAGGAGGGACCATTACCCCTTGCCAATTTCGGAACATGTGCTTGAAAGAGTTGCAGGGAAGGAAGCTTATCGCTTTTTAGATGGGTACTCTAGCTACAATCAAATCACAATTGCGATGGAGGACCAAGCTAAAACAGCCTTTATAACCGAATTTGGAGTGTTCGCATTTCGTGTTATGGCTTTTGGTTTAACCAATGCCCCCGCTACCTTTCAAAGATTAATAAACACTGGTTTTAGAGAATATTTGAGGGAGTTTTGTGAAGCTTTCTTAGATGACCTTTGTGTTTATTCCTCTTGGAAAGAACATCTATCATGCTTACGAAAAGTGTTTGAGAAGTGTAGATTGTATCGCATCTCCTTAAACCCTTTCAAATGCCAATTTTGGGTTAAACATGGAGTCATTTTAGGGCATATAGTGTCCAAAAATTGGATTTCCACAGATGAGAGCAAAATTAAAGCCATTGTTGAATTGCCACCACCTACAAACTATAAAGGAGTTCAAAGGTTCATGGGCCATGTTGGTTATTACCGACGGTTTATTTTAAACTTTGCCGAGATAGCTCGTCCTTTGTACAAGCTTCTTATTGAGTTCCAATGGACTACGGAGTGTGACCATGCTTATGAGTCATTGAAAAAGACCTTGACTAGCACTCCTATTCTACGAGTGCCTGATTGGAATGTAATTTTTCATGTGCATATTGATGCATCGAACTTTGCTATTCGGTGTGTTCTAGCTCAACCAGGAGAACATAAAGTGGACTACCCCATTAGCTTTGTAAGTTGTCAGTTGAATGATGCCGAAAGAAACTACACCACTACAGAGCGAGAAGGTTTAGGAATGATTTATGCAGTGAAGAAATTTTGCTACTACCTTCTGGCCAACAAGTTTGTGTTCTATTGGTATCATCAAGCCTTGTTGTATCTAGTAAATAAACCTTGTTCCACGGGAAGAATTACACGATGGTTGTTAATTCTCCTTGAGTTTGATTTTACCATTGTGGTGAGACCTGGTAAAAGACATGTCATGGCTGATCATTTGTCTCGCATACCCAATGGTGAAGCCCCTACCGGAGTCGATGATGAATTGCCTGATACTTCTCTATTCCTAGTCGAAACCATACCTGAATGGAGTGAGAAGATTGTGAACTTTCTAGTTAATGGTTTTCCACCCAAAGAGCTTCGTAAAGACAGAGCTCGAAAACTGTTAAAAGAATGTGAACCTTACTCTCTCATTGCGGGAACACTCTACAGGCTAGGGAAGGATGATATTCTTAGACGTTGTGCCCGTGAGGATGAGTATTTATACATACTGCAAGAAGCCCAAATGGGTATAGCTGGAGGACATTTCTCAGGGGAACTAACAGCTAGAAAGGTGTTGCAATCAGGCTATTGGTGGCCAACCTTATTTAAGGATGCATCACTTTTTGCAAAAGGATGTGATGAATGCCAACGTTACAAGATCACACAACAAAAGGATAGGATGCTCTTACATCCTGTTAAAGTGATTCAACCATTTGAAAAATGGGGTTTGGACTTTGTAGGCCCAATTAGTCCGGCAGCTCGTAGCACTCAATCTCAATATATTATCGTTGCCACTGACTATGTGACAAAGTGGGCGGAAGCCAGGGCGACACGTAAGGCCGATGCAAGGTCAACTGCCAAGTTTCTCTTTGAGAACATTGTTACAAGATTTGGTTGTCCCTTTGAGATTGTGAGTGAAAATGGTACTCATTTTATAAATGAAGTAATAAAAGAACTCACTACCAACTTTATGATGGATCACCATAAATCCACACCTTATTATCCATAAGAAAATGGCCAAGCTGAGAGCACCAATAAGACCTTAATCTCTATCTTAACCAAAACGGTGGAAGCTCATCACACAGATTGGGATTTAAAGCTTACATCAGCTCTATGGGCTTATCGTACTGCGTATAAAGTTGCCATTAATTGCACACCATTCAAGATGGTGTATGGCCAAGAAGCGGTTATGCCATGGGAGTTTGTTGTTCCTAGTCTTCGAGTAGCTTCTCAAGAAGGTTGGGATGGTAACCCCTTAGTTGAGCGATTATATATCCTTGAAATGCTAGATGAAGAGAGGCAATTAGCTGTGCAAAATGCACTTGTGGAGAAAGATAGGAGGAAGAAATGGTTTGACCGTCATTTAAAGAACAAAGATATCAATGTTGATGATAAAGTCCTTATGTATGGAGTGCGTAACGAAAAGAAAAAGTTGAAATATGCGGGAAAAGGACCATATAGAGTATGTGAGATCACCCCACAAGGAACCATTCGTGTGGAGACTCTTGATGGAGTTGAAACCATTGGATTCCTCAATGGGAGCAAATTTAAAAGATACTATGATCCTTTAAGCCAAGAGGAGATGCGTGCCATCCATACAAAAAAGGCAGCCAAGGCACAAATAGAATTGAAGAAGATACAAGCTCAAGCTGAGGCTAAGGAGCGACAGCAACGTATAAGACGAAAACGAGAGGCTAACCTTGGAGTCACACATGCATTCCACGTTGAAATCGACGAGGATTGGTTGGAATCTGACACATCTCTACGATACCCTATTGAGCTAAACAACACCTATGGAAAAGTGCTATATAATGCCTTATTGGACACGGGTGCTAAATATAATCTGCTATCATATGGGGTGTGGTGTCAGTTAGGGAAGCCGCCTCTATCTGAGAGTATTATCCAAGTCAAGGGTGTCAACAAGAAAAAAACTGCGGTTTTTGGAATCTGGCACACTTTTGTCAGTTATGACAATGGGGTTGTAGCTCAAGACTTTTTGGTCATGCCTACTGGAACTATGGAGGGTAATATAAACCTAGGACGCACGTGGATGATAGCCACCAAATGCACTATTGATTGGGGGACAGGGGGTGTCACAACACAGAAACCAACTGTTAGCCCTACCACACAAGCCATAGTCCCTGAGATATTGCCTCTTAAGGAAATAAAACCCAAAACATTGCATGTCCAAGAGGTTGAACCATATGTCTCCATAGCCCAAGTCTCTAGGGCTTCAACTGATGTAGCTGAAATAAAGCTTGAGACACACAAGACCCATCCCAATATAACAAAGAAAACATACAAGTGGGTCCCTAAAGCTTCTTTAGCAACCATAGCCAATGCTAAAAGACAGCAGCCTGGTAAGAGACGTCCCATTCACCCCAAGAAATGTAAAGAAATGTTGCGTTGGATTCCTAAAAAACTATTGGAAGCCCAAGGCTACTATGAAGGAAATGATCAAATTTGGGTGCCAAAACGTAAATTGTGCTCTTACTTGTTACCGGGCCCATGTGAGCTCAATCCTGTGGCTCCAAAAATTGAAGATCGTGGAAAGGAAAAAATCACGGAATGCGACACACCTGCTCCAGAGCTAGTTTGGGTACCTAAGAAAGAACGATTTGTTCCACCTAGCTCAGGAACAGGGAAAGCAAATGAAGCTTCTTGCTCTTCATGTAGTTCCTATACCAAAATAGAAGCTTCGACACAACCTCCACCTACCATTGTACATATCCATACAAACAAGAAAGAGTTTGCACCTCCCGTTGTAGGTTCACCATCTACAACAATGTTGCAAATAAAATCATGGGAGAGTACCTTACCACCCTTGCAACTAGATGAAACACATAGGGCGATCGAAAACTATTGGTTAAAGCCTTCACCCATAACAACTTGGAACAATTGGTTTCAAAAGGTGACGACATCATTCCAAAAGGTATGATCTACTCAAGGAAGGGGGGAGTGTTTGCTGACATCCATCATTCACTTGCTTCTCTCTCAACCTTCCTCTCTGACCTCTCAATCTCCAATCCTAGGGAATGTATATATAAAGCCTTATACTAGTTCTAGCAAACAAACAAAAAAAGATTTTTTAGAAAAAGAGAGCAAGAGCGACTAGCAACGAGAGAGCTCCCTATCAGATCCTACACATAAGTCTAAATTCACCATGTCACATCAAGCAACACACAAAAAAAACTCATGTTTTAAAGACCTAACCAAATCTATCTGTATTCTCAGAGATGGCTAGTTCACCAGAGGCATGCGCTTCTATTTTTTATGAAAGGTACCCTTTTTCTTTTTCTCAAGTGTTCCACATCTGCTACCCTGTACTTTCTTGTGAATGGGATTTGGTAGAGAGACTTGCACGTGAGCGAAATTTTGAGGAGTTAGAATGGCTGATACGTCTATGGATAACTAGTGATCCCTACCCAGTAGCGAATGTTTCTCCGGTGGCACATGCTTATTCTTTTGCATAGGATGAGTATCCACGCATCGCGAGGTTCTTGATTAACATGCTTGCGCAAGAGGAGGATGAAGAAGAAATAATAGAGACCGAGGAAGACTATGGCCTCACGGAAAATGATTTCGTTTATCTAGATGATGAGGATAGAGGCCTAGCCTTAGGGTGGCCACCCGGTTTATATAATATCCTCTTTCCTTGATTCTAAAAAGGATGACAGATAGGTAGGTTAGGGGTCTGGATTGTGTTTGGAGTTTGTTTTCTAGGAGTTTTAATTTTTTCACACTGACATGCCTCCTAGAGGTATAGTGCTTGTTTTTTGGATGTGTTAGGTAGGACTTATATGGATCTCCATCCACATGGCTGAGGACATCTGCTTTGACGAAATGAGCAACTCCATACCTCCAGGTGTACTACTTTCCATGATTCATGTTGGTTGATATTTATAATTTCTAATAATGATTTTTCATGGTTTGTTTGAGTGCAATAGTTATGTTTGTTATCTGCCATTATAGATGTATAAATTTGTCTTTGCTTAAGTTGATGGAACTAGAGTTTAATCTTATGGATAAGCCTTGAGATTAGGAGACCGTGACTTTAGGTTAACTCATTTACTTGACCACTAGGCCTAGCTGATAAAATTATCTGAGTATTTGAGACCTTAGGAATGTTTAAGGCATAGAGAAGCTTGCTCACTTAAACAACAAAAACACTAGTGAGAATACAAAGGAAATGGAAGCAAAAAACATAAGTGCCACAAATGAAAAATCTAATGCTGGAAGGGAAATCCTGGCTTGATTTGGTACTTCACTCACATGTATTGTCTATGGTACCAGAGCCCTAGAGGTTCCCAGCGTGGGCGTTTTTCTTTGAGAAGCTAAAAGCCCCGGACATAC
The DNA here is from genome assembly GCF_014529385.1 of Adiantum capillus-veneris. NCBI lineage: Eukaryota > Viridiplantae > Streptophyta > Polypodiopsida > Polypodiales > Pteridaceae > Adiantum > Adiantum capillus-veneris. The sequence continues at coordinate 85,796,688 of NC_140944.1, forward strand.
AAAATAAGCACACACGTCAAATGATTGTGAACCAAAGTAAAAAAGAAAAAAAGAAAAAAATGAATGACATTTAAAAGACTTCCATCGAGCTTACAGTTAACATTTCAAGCTTTTGTTTGCAGTTGTGAGAGCTAGTTGGCTAATCAAAGCTGAAAAGCACAATTAGGGAATCTTGCATTTAGATAATCTTCTTAGCTTAGCTAGTACTAGAGTAGTTGTTTTAACCTTAGTCATAGCTAACTAATTGATAGACTCGCACATAAGCCCAAAACTCTTGATTCATTAATTTACTCAAAGTGTGATTTATTTGTCCTTAATGGTACTCTAACATTTCATAAATCTTGCATTTACTCATTTCCACATGTACTTTACATTCCCCTCATGATTTATGGCCATATAATTCCGCTTGCTGAAACAGTGACTTTGCCTTGCAGATTCAAATCCAGATGCTCTACAACATGGACATAACAAGCTTCAACTCAATAGCTTCCGAGGACGGAATCTACATTAAGAAGGGGGGCATGTTAACCCTCACGACTCACGGACACCCTATTACCTACGACGGACGTTGTAATCTACAGCGGACATTGTATTATTTATTTGGTAGAGTCAGGTACCGGGCTTGTCGGTCCAATAGGAAAAGGGTAAGAGTGATTGCCAATGAGAGGCGCACTCTAACTAGGACATTCAAGGGATTAGTTGGCTAAGCATGGGCGCCCAAGTGTGAATGGGGTGAGCTCATATAAAAGCCAACTAAACCTAAAATTCACGTATTCTCTCATTTGTGCAATGCAAGAAGAGTGCTCTTGCTCCATCTCCTTGTGTACTAGTGTGTGTGTGTGTGTGTGTGTGTGTACTTGAGAGAGAGAGAGAGAGAGAGAGAGAGAGTGTGTGTGATCGAGCATTGCGGCAGCACGACGGCGGGGAAGCGGTTGAGCGCGACGTAGCGGCGTCTCCTTCTTCTTCGCGGCGAGGAATCCTCCACGGCAGGAGCATAGAGCGGTGAGTGACACACCATTGCCCTCTTTTGAGCTTACTAGTTAAGCTAGTTGTGTGCTTGGAGCCGTCTGTGGCTCGCACACAGTGTTAGGCAAGTCCCTTGCTTCGACAGTGCGGCAAGGAGCGCACAACAGCCTTGATCCACAATATGTGGGATAAATCCACTCTCTTCTCCTTGACTCACACTTTAGGACAAAGCTCACACTTTACAAGGAGGCGCATCCCCATCAAATCTTTGGCGGAGAATCTTATCTATGACATTCTTTACACCATAATGACCTCCTTGATTGGTTTTCACCCAAATCTATCTTTTGTGAATGTTTTGATATACTTTTTGGTAGCCATAACCTTTTAGATAATGTCTTGATAGGTTGAACATATGATCAGTCTATCAAGAATCTAATTTATAGCAATGGATTTTTACGCCACAATGTTATTCCTGAACGCTCTTGTAAAAAGTATGATGCTTTTTGTAAAGATTTTGGTGATTTAGGTAAGCATGTCTGCACTTGTGATCTTAAAATTCTTAATGATTTTAGAGTTAAGAGGGTCATTGCCAAATATCTAAATCACATTCGAATTTTTCCGAAAAAACCCATACTTTGCCCTTGCAACTTTACTTAGCTGTTTAATTGAGCTAGTCAACTCTCTCCGATTGGAGAAGAAAATCCTACTTGACTTAACCAAATTGGTAAAAACATGTTCTTTTCAAAAGGTGGCTCTTGTACCGCATAACTAGTTATCTACTGATAGCACTTGGATAACACCTGACTTTAGCCTAAGAATCCAAAAACTCGTACAAAATTGGTTTATTGTTGGTCTTGACAAGGTTGCTAATTGCCCTACTATTATGTGCAAAAAAATTTGCATGGAAGGCTGCTCACCTACGACTTGCAAGGGATGCGTTTGCATTACATATCCTATCTCCTATTGAAGTCACTAATATTATCTCAAATCACTGTAGTAACCTTGGATATTCTCTTGAAGTAGTCAAATTACATGTGTTATTCCCTACTTATAAAAATTGCAAACATAAATTTTGATGGATTTTGGATGCCTCGAATGGGATTTTTGCAAGTACTACTAAATACATTGTTGTATGCTTGAATCTCATGCTAACTGAGCTTGTGCAAAAAAACAAAAATTATGCTTGGATTTAATTAAGATCCACTACAATCCATTTTGGATTGTGAAAAAGTTTATAGGGATTTCACTCAAACTCCCCAAACAAATTTTTCATTTTTTTTCAACCGACATTACTCAATGTTACAAAAAACTTCCCCTCAATGGTGATATTGGGTTGAAAAACATTTTGAAAAAAACGATTAAGATTGCATTTAGCAATGCTAAACTGAGAGGTCTCTCACATTTCTCTTGCAAATAACCTAGATGTATTAAAAAGATTAACTTAACATATATTTCTCACTTTGATGAGAATAAGTTATATGACTTATTTCATGGCTTCTTGATAACTATTTAGTACATTTTGATGGCAACTTCTATAACCAAAACCTATGCCAATGGGATTTTCTTGCTCGCCCCTTATGTGCAACCTAGACCTAGACTACTTTGAGTATAAGTAGTTTCTTAAAACCATGGAAGACAAAAATCTCAACCACAATCTTTCCCTTTTTTTAGCATACCTATAGATACATGGATGACATTCTTAGCCTTAACAATAGAACCTTTCACAATGAAATCACGTCAATATATCCAAACTACCCTTAGAATAAACCAACTCTGGGTAACAGTTTTGATACTCCTTCATGATTCTTTTCCACTTTACACAATTCAATTCTCAATTTTGCTACACAATCCTTGTAATGGTAACTTTGATCTCCGTTTTATTTGGAAAAGGGATAACTTAAATATCTCTATTGCAGAGTTTATAAAAGAGAAAAGTAATCGAACACATAAGGTTGCACTAAATATATGCATTAGTTTACTCTACATGATTTTATATTCCTCTTTTGATTGCTTCACAGCATAGGTAGATATCAATCATCTCATTAATAAATATTGCCTCAATGGTTTCAAAATAACCGACCTAATTAACACTATCTCACTAAATAATTGGACTGACTTAAGAATTAATCATATTAATCTCATCGCATTAATCAGGTAGTAGGCCCATACTCAATGAGCCTATTACCGACTCACTGAGTATGGTGCCTGGGATAGGCGGACACACACACACACACACATCACTATCTCCTATGATTTATTTTGTTTGGACTTGACCATGTTTACACACACATACAATCACTTAATGCTCTACCTCTTGGCAACATACTGATACCTTGAAACCCTTAGCCTAATTTATGCTTGGGCTACTACTATTCCAATGGTGGAAACTACCTCTTGGCTCAACCAGGTTTACCCTTGTTATTGGGTATGAGCTAAACCCTATGGATTGGGTATCGATTTACTCTTGGTTCTCTTACAGAACTAGGGAACAAATTTTCCCTTTTTGATTAATAACATCCCCTTCTTAACCGCTTAACACACACACACACACATAGATCACTACCTGCTATGATTTGCTGTTTTCAAATTTGACCCTATCTTGCACTTCTCTTGGAAACCTATTTGAACATGAACCCTTAGCCTAATTCATTCTTGAGCTTATGCTATTCCTATAATGGTATCTACCTCTCGCCTCCTTTCCCCAGTTATTGGATGGGAGCAAACCCTATTGATTGGGTGTTACTCTTTAAGACCCCCCTCTTAAACTCTCATGGGAACTTCGCCGGTCTCTTGGGATATGATGGGTGTTATTACACGGGTACATTATTAAACATAGACTTTTATGAATATGTGACAAAATCTCAACCACAATCTTTCCCTTTTTAATCATACCTATAGATACATGGATGACATTCTTAGCCTTATCAATAGAACCTTTCATAATGAAATCACATCAATATATCCAAACTGCCTTAGAATTGAAGCAACTATGGGTAACAATTTTGATACTCCATCATGATAGGCTTTTCCCTCTATACAATTCTTAAAGTTCTCAATTTTGCTACACAATCCCTGTAATGGTAACTGTGATCTCCGTTTTATTTGCAAAAGGGATAACTTAAATATCTTTACTGAAAATTTTAAAAAAGAGAAAAGTAATCGACCGCATAAGGTTGCACAAAATAAGTACATTAGTTTACTCTACATAATTTTATATTCTTCTTCCGATTGCTTCAGAGCATGAGCAGATATCAATCATCTCATTAAAAAATATTGCCTCAATGGTTTCAAAATAACCGACCTAATTAACACTATCTCACTAAATAATTGGACTGACTTAAGAATTAATCATATTAATCTCATCGCATTAACTAGGCAGTAGGCCCATACTCAATGGGTGTATTGCCGACTCATTGAGTATGGTGCCTGGGATTGGGCGGATACACACACACACACACACACACATCACTATCTCCCTATCTCCTATGATTTGTTTTGTTTGGACTTGAGCATGTTTACACACACATACACTCACTTAACGCTCTACCTCTTGGAAACATATTGATACCTTGAAACCCTTAGCCTAATTTATGCTTGGGCTACTGCTACTCCAATGGTGGAAACTACCTCTTGGCTCAACCAGGTTTACCCCTATTATTGGGTATGAGCAAAACCCTATAGATTGGGTATTAAATTACTCTTGGTTCTCTTACAGAACTAGGGAACAAATTATCTCTAGTTGATTAATAACACCCCCTTCTTAACCTCTTAAGACACACACACACACACACACACACACACACACACACACACACACACACACGTATACCACTAACTGCTATGATTTTCTTTTTCCAAATTTGACCCTATCTTACACTATCTCATGGAAACCTATTTGAGCTTGAACCCTTAGCCTAATTCATTCACACCTTTCCACCATCAATATACAGTGTTTTTTTGAGCTCTGCATGGGCTCACCTTGGCTTGCCCTCTTGGGCATTGTGCGGATCTCGTCAGAATTATTTAGCACTAGTGGATCCCCTATTTAATGGTGAGGGAAGATTTTACCCCTCACTTAGCCTAGATTGCATGGTGTGTGTATGCGAAAGCGAGGAGTGAGGGAATTTACGCTACTGTGGGAGTAAAGGGTGTGAATACTTGAATCCATGGAGATGGTCAAGCATGACAATGCTTCTTAGGTTGGTGCCTTACCTTGCTTGGCTTTTTTTTGCAACATACGCCTTCTTCTCGGACTTATTGGCTTACTGGCTTACTGCCCCAATTAGCATTTACTGTGATTTTTTTAAAAGAGAGAGAACATGTTCCACTAGCTATTAATTAATTTGGTGCATTCTCTTGGGATGTGATTTTTGTCGATAGGATTGTACGTTTTTAAAGGACGGTTTGCTACGTCTTGGCTTTTATAAACTACATCTTACTTTGGTTTTCTAGTTTTTTAATAATTATATGAACATATGTTTTATTTGGTTCAGTTTTTTGGAGGCCATGAGAGTGATTAAGCAATATATAGCTCCTTCTCTAGGCTTGGTTATAGAGACGTAGCTGACCTTAATTTAATATTTTGGATTAATAAGAGAGAGAGAGAGAGAGAGAGAGAGAGAGAGAGAGATAATATCTCTGATAAAAAGGATTGGTTTTTATTTCCATTGAGCTGGGTAAATAACCAAAACTTTGATGAAAGTTATCAATTGAGTATGATGCTTTATTTGCTTTGATATGCTTAAATAACACCATGAAGGTTCTTTTAAGCACTAGTCGGTGTTGATTATCTAGGGAATGTTTTTTTTTGGCTCATACAAATGCTTTAAAATGTTTTTTTTTTTGTCCTATACTCTGGGCTTTTTTTTAAAAAGAAGGAGCAGCCTCATGGCTAGGTGTTTTCTAAGAATGTTTTTTTAATTAAAACAAACCACAATGAAGTTAATCCATTGTTTAGCACCCACCATTGGTGATGTTGGTAGACACTACACAAATTACCAGTGGGACATTAAGAAATCATCTAGTTGGTAAACATATACTTCTCAAGAAGTGGCTTTAACAAAATAAAGAAGAAAGTGCTACATAAACACAGAAACCTATGGGACAAAAATAGGGTTTAAACACTTGGATCAGAAGAGGTAGTGGCCTTTTGATCAAAACTTATTCTACATAAATACTATAAGCTTCTAAATTTTTTGGGATAATTAGTAACCCTATTTATAACGTATATACTCACTTGAATCTTAAAGGAATGATGACCTTTTGGATTTTAAGTTAAAATGAACCTAAAACTCAACTAAAGAAAAACTCACCTCATACTATAAAGCAATGGCTTTATAATTACAAAAAAACAAGTAAAATAGCTTCAAACATTCATAATTATTATTGGATAGTAGTCTTAAGTTTTAAAATGTTGTAAAATGGACATGGATAACTACTAATAGTAGGGTTTGTCGACCCTTGTAATACGTATTCAAGGCTAACAAATCTGTTGTCTTGTTTATATGAATACAGGCTAGAACTCTATCTTTTCTTAGGTTCTTTTTGGCTTAGTTGTTGTCCGTCATTGATGTAGCTGACCTTTTCCACATTTTAAACAATCATTCAAAGATTACCTCGTGTACCAAAACACTAGAATGATACTTCATTCTCACATTAATGTACAAAAATAAATCAAAGATTGAGTCGTTTTTGAGTTATTCCTTGTTTACTGCCTAAAGCCAGTTGTCTTTTGAACTATTAAGTTCTTTTGTGTATAAGTATTAGTTTAAAAAAACACACACACACACGCACATTTTTTTTTTTTTGGGTAATGTGATTTTGAATTACCAATGGGAAACCTTAAGACGAGGAAAACCCATGAAAAATACTACAAACGAGAAATCAGAGACAGTCAAAGTAGAGCTTGTAATGGCTAACAGGAATCTCATCCAAGTCATAGGCCACTCGAAGAGATTGTAGAAAAGATGTCTTGAAGAAGAAAACATAGTCCACTCGCATCTGCTAAAACATGAGGGAATCGCGTGCTCTCCACACCATCCAAAGCGCCCAGAATCTAACCCAACCAAAAAAGTATGCGTACGGCCAAATCAATGGAGGAAGTACTCCAAAGGTCCAGAAAGATCTACCAAAATGCATGCCAGGAAAACACGTGCGAAGAGCCGTAGAGATGGAGTCCACAAATTGTAGCATATGAGAACAAGACCACGGTAAATGTGAAATGGTCTCAACTACTGCACCACATCGAACCCCAAGTATGCATCTCCACATAAACAGTCTCTCCTTCAGAGGCAATTTTGCATGCCACACTTTCATGACTTTACTCTGCCACCAAGTAATACTCTTGTTCATATTCCATACCTTATTACAGTGTTCATAGTCCATACCTTATTACAATGTTCATAGATCCAGGAGAATGATTGCAAATGGCAGTACACTTTCTTTGCAGAAATCAAAGAGGCAAAGAACCAGCATAGCGCCAATCACAAATTTGGTTTTGCACAACCAGCGGTGGAACAGGAGATATGGATTCAACCTGATTTTTAATGGTGTCCCACATGCGCCTATAGTGCATCCCAAGCCTAAAGAAGAGCAGACTATCTGAATGAAAACACCTGTCCATCAACATCCATCACATCAATTATGCTGCCAATATCTTTTGTGAGAGAAAATAAGCATGTCTTGGAGAGCGTTGAACAAGAGTTTGATCAAAAACCCGACTCCAATGTAAACTTTCTAATCGAAGCGAGTTGCCCCCACAGGCATCATCTCTACCATGCCACAACAAGTCTCGTGTGACTAATTTCCAATCCGCTACAAGAATGGAAGCAAAAGGACATCCAGGTATTGTGGCCTCAAACTTACCAGAAACCACATCCCAGTACGACGGTTGCCAATGGCCAAAGGCTGGTGTAGAAACCACATGAGAGCACAAAAATGCAAACATTTTCATCTAGTGATACTTTTTCTCAACCAACATTAACAACAAAGTGACCTTTCTTGCTATAACATGAGAATCCAGATGCAAAATATTCAAACCACCACAACGCTTTGGAGTACATAACTTATCCATCGCATGTTATCGCAGACCCTTTTTCTAAGAGGAAGTAGACCAGAAGTGCTCCAGTATTTGGGACATCAAGGCCCAAAGACGACGAGGTGGCCAATGCAACATAGGCATGAAAAGTTGCATGTATGCGAGAAGCTACCATTTTTTACAACAATTTATAAACTATCGGCATAAGCGTGATTGGACACCAATGCGAGAAGTATTAACATAATTTTTTCTTGGGCAACAATTTCACCGATCCTTCTTCCCACGACTATGGCAATGACTATGTAGCCCATGCATGATTGATCATAAAAACTAGAGGCTTCTTAAGGTACTCCCAAAAGAGAAGGAAAAATTCAATTGTAAGATTGTCCCATCCAAGGGATTTCCAATGGCCAAGATGCAACAAACTGTCATGCAAATGAGCCTCAGTATAACTAGACTCAAGGGTAGCTGCATCATTCATTGTCAATATAGGATGCACATACGACAACAATAGTTGTCTGGCTTGCAAAACCTCACTTAAGGAAGCCTCAGGTTTAGCAAAAACCCGTTGAAAATGATCCACCGTGAAATCCGCCAATTGACTTTTATTGGCTGTCCATTTCCCACTATCAATCTTAACCCTTTTTATAGACACAAATAACCTCGAATGATGCAAATGCTCAACAACTGCTTCAATGGACAACCTTATCCATAAAAGTGTATTGTCTTTATCTAACTTTCCATTTGTAACTTACTTCTGTTATTATGCATCAAAGAGGCTTTAGCTGCACATAATTTGTCTTATTTTGATTGAGTAAGCCGTCTAGTATTTGCAAGAATTTCCAAAGCTTGACTAGTCACCTTGTCTTCATGTACTTTATCTCTCAACCGGTGCATGTACCATGAACCATAATCCTTTATGACTGCTTGAGTACGCATGACAAATGATACCAAGCCACATCCACATCGATAAACATATGAGAGACAAGCGGAGGAATTACTGCTTCAATCAAGGTTTGGAATGCCTTGTGCGAGAGATATGCATTATTAATACGCAACAATCGCTTAGTGGGAAGAGGGGAATCTACATCCAATGCCTCAGTATGGATCAAGAGCCAAAGAGGAAAATGATCAGATAGAGTAAAGGAGCGATCAATCCTCATATCACATGCAAACATATCATATTGCGGAGAGCCCAGTACATACCACCGATCCAATCGTGCTCTATATTCCGAGCGAGCATTATGAGCAAAAAGTGTAGCCTTGCTCCAAAGAGTGAGTACTAGCCCACACATCCAAAACACCTGTGCCACTGACCATAGCATCCCATTAAGAACGTTCCAAGTTTAATATATGCGAATGGCCATTTGTATTGTCTGTGTTTGCCGGTGCATTTTTAAAATCCCCGCACCAAAAAGCATTTGAACCCCAGGGATATTTGACCAACTCTTGCCAAAGACGAGATCTTTGTGCCGAGGTAGTATGAGCATAAATACCAACAACTTCCAGAATATTGCCTTGTACGAGACATTGAACAACCATCCAACGTCCCGCCGGGTCATTATGGGCCAAAACTGGCTGCAATTCATGATGTACCATCATTAAAACTCTAAAAAAAGAGCCAGTACCAGCATAAGAAATACAGAATCCCTCATAATACGATGATTGACCAACAAAGTCATGTTAATTATGCCCTTGTAATACCACTATATCTACTTTATTTGTATGTACATAGTGCCAGATAGCTTCCACTTGTCATGGTTGCACAATCTGCTCACATTATACGTAAAACATCTAAGGAGAGAATGCATATGTACAATATTTACAAAAAAACCACAAGGCACAATCATCAAGTAGGATTGCCCATAGACACATCCACCTCTATGCTAACATTCAATATAGCAGATTCCGTATGCATTCCTTGCAGGGAATTTTGATACATTGACAACGACCTAGCTGTCGAGCCAAGCAAAGCATTTTTGCATGAATGAACCACTCTATCCCATGTTTCAACTAGCGACTTATGATCATGGGATACATATACAGAGGTTCCACCACCTCTCCCATCCAGAGCAGGTACATAATTCCTTGAGACAAGCAAAACACGAGGTTTTGCACGGTTCTTGGGAGTTTGTCAACCATCAATGGAATCTGCCAATTTGGCTTTACCTTTGGTATCAGCCTTTATAGCAGGCTGTGCATTAGACAAATTCTTAATGGAGTCTTTACCTTGTTTGGTCTGCATACTTCCATTAGAATCCCACATCTTCGACTTCACGGACGAAGAGGAGGAAGGAGCAACACGAGTTCCAGTCATAAGAACACCAGATGGTGGCAATTTAAACAAAGACTCCTGGCATTCAAACTACATATGGCCAAATTTGCCACAATCAAAACAAGCACCTACAAACTTCTCCTATTTGAGTTTAAATGGCCTTTTGCCTACCATTGGATCACCAGAGTCAACTGTAATTCCTGACGGCGTCAGCTTATCTGTATCCCACAACACGCAAAATTTTAATGGAGTCTTTACCTTGTTTGGCCTGCATGCTTCCATTAGAATCCCCCATCTTCGGCTTCACGGACGAAGAGGAGGAAGGAGCAACATGAGTTCCAATCATAAGAACAACAGATGGTGGCAGTTTAAACAAAGACTCCTGGCATTCAAACTACATATGGCCAAATTTACCACAACCAAAACAAGCACCTACAAACTTGTCCTATTTGAGTTTAAATGGCCTTTTGTCTACCATTGGATCACCAGAGTCAACTGTAATTCCTGACGGCATCGGCTTATCTGTATCCCACAACACGAAAAATCTATTGAAATTAGTATCCAAGTTTGGGGGGCAAATCACTTTGCCCAATTACGTAGCTAAAAGAGGCAAGAAATGCTTCCAAGTCCGCGAAAATCCAACTATTTCCACCCAAATCGGGCACCTGTGTCATATCAAACTCTGATAATCTTTAGTAAGCGCCCATGGCAGAACATGTGTCATTTGCATGTTGAAAAACAAAGGCGACATTTCCAACAAACATGAACGAGCATCCATGTCTTCCAATAGCACCTCATAAAACCTGCGAGCACCAAAATACACCCCTTAGATTGCTTGTCTTTTCAACAAAAAGTCAACCCATTGACCTACATCTTGTGTCGATAGAATCTTGTCGGGGAAAAACAAAAGAACAGCATTCAATGCATAGTATGCAACCGGGTCCATCAACTGATAAACTCGAATAGCCACTTCAATAGTGGGTTGTTGACCTTCCCAGGCATCCCGAGCATTTGCAAAATCCTACGACAAACACTCTTTGATGATATTGGCAACGTCCATGGAAGAAAGGTCAACCTATTTCCAAAGCTTATATATAACCTCTCTACCATGACCAACGAAAGCCCTCCCTTTGTATAGAGAAAAGTCTACTTTGATTAAAAATCGCAGCTTGAACTCCATAAGAGAAACACTTTGTTTTTTGTTTTTTATTTTGTCAGTCCTTCTCTGTACCAACCTCAGGAATGTACATAAAAAAGGACTTTGCTCTGCAGAATTCTGAACAAAATGTGTACCACTAAAGCTGATAGAAAGTCTTCAGAGACCCAAAACCCTGCAAAAAATTTCATCGAAGCAAAATTTTGTGATGTCTAAAACCTGCACATTGATGATCAAAGACTCCAGCCAGAGCAACTGATATCCAACACACACAGCTACACACCCTATCTGGCGCGTGAAACCTGCATCAGGAACGTGAAATGCAGACTGACAGATGGCTGCAAATCTGCAGGTCACGCAGGCAAACAGAAGAGGGCAACGCGCGCACAGGCTGAAGAGGGATGGTCCATGGCGACTGAAGGCTCTGCAAAAGAGCTTGCTGGCGATAGAAATCTCGCGTAAAGGATCAACAGGGTTTGTGCAGCTTTCGCCTCCACACACACACACACACGATATACACATGCTGACAAATCTCCAAGCTAAAGCTCTCTCTCTCTCTCTCTCTCTCTCTCTCTCGCTCAACACGCACGGCATATGTGCACACACACTTCCCATGAAAAGTCTCTCCTTCTTATTGATGTCTGCCAAACTGAAAGTCATGGTTGGAGGGAGCTCCATCTCTTCGGACTCAAAATGGAGTAGTATATGCATTGGGTGTAGAGTCTCTATGTGGCTCCATCGAGTACTGTAATGTGGGATACATGAATGATTGCGTAAGAAATTCTTTAAGGATCCCTATATGATATGCACGGAAGTATGTCAGCCTCTCCAGGGGATACTATTGATATGGGGCCCAGTTTTGTGTGATCTCTCTTTGAGGTCATGGAGCAAGATTACTTGGTGTAATTTACCTCTATCTAGCTGAGAGATCCTCAACTCTTAGTGGTGTGATCCCTTCCCTTGGTGGTATAGATAGCGGGTTGGAACTTTGGAAGACCATCATGATATGAGTAAGTCCTGCCTCTCTTAGTATCATCGATGTGATGCTAGTCTACTGACTCCAAGAACAAAGTGGAAGATTCGTCTTTGATGAAATTGTATGCATTGTCAAATTGTGCAATGAAGTAGAAACACTAACGAGAGAGAGAGAGAGAGAGAGAGAGAGAGAGAGAGAGAGGCCAACAATTCAATAACTCGAGAGGCATAATGATACAAAATTTCAAGATAGTGGACATGGGATACATTGATATAGTGAGCCAACTCTAGGTCGAGCAAATCCTCTTAAAATACCCAACATAGAAAATCCACAAGAACTATAAAAATTATAAAATGGGTAAAATTTCCGGTGCGATCTAAAAACCCTTTCTAGAGGATGAAAGGGTGGCCAACCCACAACCAAGGGTAGAGAAAGAGAGAGAGAGAGAGAGAGAGGGAGAGAGATTTTATTATCATCCTCAAAGGTCAAATATGATGTATGGGACCAAAGATACATGTGATGTGGTATGTAAGGGGTTGATAAGTGATTCTCGTTGCTCCCAAATTGTGGCGATGAGAGAGCCACAATGGAGAGCCCACACTGTGGTTGGGAGAGGAAAGTGTGTAGGTCTAAGTCATGGCAAAAAATGTGAGCGAAGTGCATTCGGATGTGAGCAAAGGTTGAGCACTCTGGTAGTGTGTGGTACTCAGACTCCCAAACTTGTAGTGAGCATAATGTGCAGAGTGGATTTGACTCTTCTCCATTGCCAATTTGCCCTAATGCCCTGTCTCACATCGAATGGAGTGGTAGCTAAGCCGAATGGCCATTATAGTGGATATCATCAACAAGGGATAGACTCAAACATATAAGTGTGAGTACGGTTTCCTCTTTCGGCTTGGGGGCAATATGGGTGGTGTAATGTATGAAGCGAGACCCACCGGATTCCTCCCAAGCCGTAATACATTGGCATTGTAGAAAAGCTTCATTCACTTGAGAGTCTATTGAGGCATCATGTAGCAAGTGTAACGCATCCCATCTCCCAAACCACTTCTTTATGTCTTGCATCCATCCCGTGCTCAAGATCTTGCTTTTATGCGTCTTTTGAACTTTTTTGCTTGCTTCCCAAGCAATTGTAGGAAGACAACGCGAGGGGTTTTGATGCATCTTTATCATGTATTGGATCCACAACCCTTTCCATGCCCATAACCTTATTAGAAAAGGAGCACTTTCAGATATGAGATTATTGCAAGATTGATAAGGGTCTCCCCCAAGGCTCTTATTTTTAAAGGCCACTAGCTGAAAAGCATTAGATATAAAAAGTTGACATTGCTCTAAAAGCATATGCTAGAGTTACCACACCAAAAGCTCAATGTCGTGCCGCTCCGCTTCGATGATGGAAAAAGAAACAAAGAGATGCAGATTGAGTCTATTTGAAGTCTACATGGTTATTGAGCAGAGTCCAAGGCTCATTAAAGAGCAAGTTTAATGATATGTATGAAGAATACGATGCTTTGGAATGCCTTGATTGATATGTAGAACATATAATGTAATTAGCAATGCTTTAACCGAGATTTGCAATATACTTAATGTGAGGGTCATCAATGCTTTAGTTGATAAGTATGCCTAGCATGATACTTTAGCATTGACTTGGTCAGTGAATGTGCCTAACGGGTGTACTTCAGGAAGCCAAAGAGAGCTTGGACCTTCTAGTATGGAAATTGACTCCTGCAATGTATTGGTTGTGGGAAATGCCACATAAAGATGATGTGCTTAGCAGTGCTTTGGTCGAGTATGTATGCCATTAAAGGCTTTTGAAGAAAAACGATGTGCTAGTAATGCTTGGGTTGAGACAAGGTTGTACTTCGTAATGCTTTGGCCGATACATATACCAAATGTTGTGCAAGGTAATCTTTTGGTATGTATGCCAAATGACTAGGAAAGTGGCAAGAGGAACTTATTGGCCGACCAAAGGAGCAAAGGCCGCCCAATAACTAAAATTAAAGGGTTTTAATGTGAGGGTGGAGAAAAAATAAGGAGGGCCCTTGTGACGGCACCATGACAACAAGGAGGGAGGAGACTTTTTGCATGAGAAAGGGGGGAGGAAGAAATGACACGTTTTTTTTTGTGTTATAAGAAGAAGGAGGAGCCTGCATGAGTGATGTCGCCAGGAAAAGAAAAGGAGTCTAAGGAGCAAAGAAAGGAAGGAGGTGAAGAAGATAACCTTGAAGTTGGACAAGCCCTTCTTTCTTGGGATTCCTGTCACTCTTCAAAAACACGATTAGGAATCGACACGCCCAAGAGAACTTGGGTTCGTGCGACCATAACAAGCAAAAAAAAATTTCTTGTGATTCTTGTGGTTCTTTCCTTGAGTGATACAGAACACTGCCAAAGCTCTGATACCAATGTTAGGTGCAGCGGAATGAATGTTTGCGCTTTGCTCAAGATGAGTGCTCCGAACTGTATTCAAGGTTCCTTTTGTTCTTATGGAAGGTAGAGCCTTCCGTTCTTAATGAGAGAATGCTATGCTCACAAAAAAATTGAATGGACACTGTGCGTGCAAGTGTATGAGACTGAGAGATAGAGAGAAGAGAGATACGACACTGGTACAAATGGTATGCATGAGATTAATGCAAGTCTAGGCTATGTCGGCGATGGCGACGGGGACGACGAAGTTGACCTAAGGGCTGAAATCTGCAATCTTTCTACTGCTGTCCAAAAACGCTATGGACTGAAATCTGCTAATCTTCTATCTGTTGAATTCTGACTCTATGTCGATGACGATGTCGATGGCGACGATGACGCGCTGAAAACGCAGATGTCTGCGTTGCTGAAATCTGCGTTTTCCAGGCTGAAACTGTAAACCTGGCGGAAACTGACCGTGTGGCGAGGAACTGCTGCGGGAAGGTGAGATCTGCAAGGTTTGGGACTTGATCTGCGAGTACTAACTGCTGAAAACTGAAAACACTAATGTTCCTTGACTTTCCGTCGTGGTAAAGGTGCAAAACACCGGGGCTGATCTGCAACCAAAATGCTAGGGCTGAATTTTGGTCCTTTTGTCGTCGGGATTCTGCAAATGCAAAAACGCTAGGCTGATCTGTTGTGTTGTGGCTGTTGCCGGGTTGATATGCAATGCAAAACGCTGGGGTTGATCTGCAATGGAGAAAAACACCAAGATGTCCTTGGCTGAAAATGCTAAGTCTCCTGCCTGGGGGTTCTACTGAGAAGTTGCCTGTTGAGCGTGGAGCTCTTGCTGCCTCTCCTGCCATTTAGTGCTAACTTGGGTTTGCTTATATATTTTCTTAGCAAAATTTCCCTGCCTACTTTTGTTGGGAAGTCACTTAAATTAATAAGTGAAAAATGTCAAAAATAGGGAAAATAGGCTGAATGCACTAGAAAAATCCCCTAACTGATTCTAATGGATTCTGATGGGAATACTGATGATCATGCTGTGTGCAACCAAAGGATATGCATCTATGCTAAGTAAATGAGCATGCACGGTCTACGAATAGACTCACAAAAAGTGTCAGATCACTTCTAATCTAGACTGATTGGACTGACTAAACCCTGATCATGCTGTAGCTTGTCCACGGACACAGAGGGTTGGATATGTCACGTGACACCTTCCTTGATCGAAACATCCTGACGATGCTTGTTAGCCTGTCATGAGTAAGACTCCTGAGCCTTGCTTAGCCGAAGCTTCACACTCTAAGAAATCTCATCCAACGAGTGACTTTCAGCATTGGCATCAGGTATTTGATTGACGAGCGAGTCAAAAGTGACTGGAACGGACAGTCAAAAGCTGCCTCATACGGAGTTCGACCAATGGTAGAGGAAAAATATTCATTCAAAATAGCTTGAATCAATGGGAGATACAACTCTCAATGAGACTGCTAATTATGCACATATGACTTTAAAACATCAAAAGCAAACTGATTGTAAATCTCTGTCTGACCATCTGACTGTGGATAAAAAGCTGATGAAAAAATCAACTTAGTGCCAAAATTTTCAAAGAGTGTGCGCAAAAAAATGGACGTGAACTTACCATCCCTATCTGAAACAATCGATTTTGGCAAGCCATAGAGGGGGTACCAATGCTTTATGAATAACCGTGCTACATCTTGTGCGGTGACTGTGGCCTTACAAGGAATCAACATGCAAAACTTGCTGAAACGATCAACAATTGTGAGTGTTCCTTGAATGCAAACTAGGTGGAAGGTTAGTCATAAAATCCATGGAAATATCATGAAACGGACCATCGGGAATAGGGAGCGGAAGCAAGAGACCTCGTGCTTACCCGAGGAGCTTTTACCTTTTGACAAATAGTGCACTATGTGACATAGCGAAACACGTTTTAGGCCAATAAAAGAATCTTTTTATTTTTTCCAGAGTAGTGTTCATTCCCTTGTGCCCACCCGTGAGAGAGTCATGTGCATCGTGCAATATAATTGTTCCGAGAGAGGACAACACACATAGACGGTGACGAAAATACACATAGACGGGACAACACACATAGACGGTGACGAAAATACAACAAACCATCATGAATGAGATAGTTGCTAGGTCCTTGGAAGCAAGATCCTGCAACCATTGCTTACCAAACTCGAAATTTGCGTATTGGTTCTTCATGCTTTCGAAAGACACACCGTGAAGAGAAACTGTGGATCTTTGACTCAAGAGCGAGGATCTGTCCTTTGAGACTTAACGCAAATGCAATAGGTTTAGCTTCTCCAGGCATATACTCAATCAAACCTCCAAATTTCTCAAAAAATTGTGACCACCATGCTTGGCGATCACTCCAATGTGCACTAGGCATAGACTGGAGCCACTTGAGGGCTTGGTGATCTGTGCGAACTGTGAACTCTCTACCATACGAAAAATGCTTCCAATGCTTAAGAGAGTGAATGATAGACAAAAGTTGTTTATCATAAATTGAGTAGTTCTTTTTTGCACTATTGAGCTTCTGATTAAGGAAAGCAACTGTATGACCATGCTGCTGAAGCACAACGCCTATGGTGACATTTCTCTCATCCGTCCATACCTCAAAGGGGTCATCCCAGGAGGCAAGGATAAGACACGGCACTTCTGTCACTGCAACATTGAAAGTTGCGAAAGCCTCAATGGCTACCTCGGGCAAATCCACGTGATGTTGGCGAGTCTTTATCCTATTCAAAACATCTATCATGGGTGCGGCAATGCGTGAAAAATTCTCTATGTGTGACTATATGCTTGACATAAACCAAGAAAAGAACGCACATCATATGCAGTTTTAGGAAACTCCCAATTACGTACTTGTTCCACCTTCACGGGGTCTAGCTTGATGCCTTTCTGCAGAAATGATATAACCCAGATAAGTAACTTCCGTGAGAAAAAATTCAGATTTCTTAGCTGCAATGTATAACTGACACTCATCCAAACGGGTTAATACCCATCCTACATCCTTTTTATGTTGTTCCCACGATGCAAAAGAAATGAGAATATCATCAAGAAAGATGAACACACTTACACCAACCATGTCGCCAAAACGACCTACCATGAGACGGTTAAATGTACCCACAACACTTGTCAATCCAAAATGCATAACCACATACTCACATTGCCCTCGCTCTGTGCGAAAAGCAGTCTTGTAAATGTCTCCTTTGAATACCCTTACCTGATGGTATCCACTTTTGAGATCGACCTTACTGAAGACCTTTGCCCCATTGAGCTTATCGAGGATATACTCAATGTGAGACATCGGAAACTTGTTCTTGACGATCATCTTGTTCAATGCCCTGTAATCAACACATAAATGAGACGAACCATCCTTCTTGCGGACAAACAAAATAGGAGTAGCAAAAGGACTTACACTAGGATGTATGAATCCTCTGGCTACCAACTCCGTGAGTTGCCTCTCTAACTCTTCTTCGAGAGTCTTGTTCAAACGATAGGGAGCCTTACTGACAAGCTGTGCCTCCTTCGTAAGCTCGATGCAATGGTCCTCCGGCCGCTCGGGTGGGAGACGGGGTGGAAGATCATCCTGCAAAAAGAGATGCTTAAACTTGGTAAACAAAGCTGAATACCTGTCTGGAGCCTGAATGCTCTGGGTAACTGGAGAGGCATAGAATGCCGCTTGTGCTCCTCGTCGTAATTCACGCTTTGCTTGTACATGAGAAATGAGAGGCAAAGAATGCAGACTCTCCTCACCACGAATGATCATGTGAGAGTCACTTTTGGCATTTAAAGTGAGAATATTGTCCGTCCAATCAATGAGAGGTTTATGCTCACGAACCCATCTAATACCCAAAAGCATATCACATTCTGAGATAGGAGACATGACAAATTTCCTACGGAAGGCAGCTTGTTGAGCTGTAAACAACACATCAAGGCACTCTTGCATGATGAGAGAGTCCATATCGGGAGCGAAGCCCGACACCTTGAGAGGAGATGTCTGACTAACCTCTAGGTGGGCTCTCTCTAATCACATCATGCATACTGCCTGAATCAAACAATATGACAAAACGCTGACTCTTCACATGACCATAACAATTAAAGAGAGACTCATCAATGTGTGTGTCAGCAACATGTGAAGATTCAGATTGGTTCATTAAAGTGCTTGTGGTAGCTGAAGGTGCCTTAGGTTCTCTAGGTGGGGCTGTCTTAGGACAAGCCGCTTTAATGTGACCCTTGACATGACATTGATAACAACGACCTTCCTTAGCGTAAATGACTTGTTCTTATGCCTTTAGGTATGCTCCTATAATTCCTTTTGAGGATTTTTCATTAGGGGTTAGTTTAGTAGGTGTTTTAGCTTTACTCTTAGATTCATTTTATGAGTTCTTTTCCGAAGGATTAGAGGAAGATTGGATAGAAGAGTTACCATTCTTACCATTTTACCGTTCTTAACGTTTTGAGGGTTCTGAGGAGTCTGTGAAATACTTTGAGAAGACTTGTTCTCCTTAGGATTTCTCTTGTTGTGCTTCATCTCTTGGGAGAGAGAAATTGCTACCGCCTTGTTGAGATCCACGGGGTCGAAGACTTCTACATCAAACTTGATATATTCGTCCAACCCAAAAAGGAATGCCTCTTTTTGCTCATCATTCGATTTGCATAATTGGGTGCTGAGCTGCAAAACACGGTTAGAAAAAGACATGACTGGCATTGTAAGGTGCAGCGGAAGTGAATGTTGAATTTTGTTCAAGATGAGTGCTCCGAACTGTGCTCAAGGTTCCTTTTACTTACGGAAGGGAGAGCCTTCCGTTCCTTTAGTGAGGGAGTGCAAATGATCACAAACAAAGTGGTAAACACTGTGAATGAAGGTGCTGAGACTGAGAGATAGAGAGAGAATAATACGACACCAGAATGTTGTCAAACCCTCCTACGAAGGCCCCAGTCTCTATGGCGAGAGTGGTCTACTATTGATTGCACAAATCTCTACAAGACGATGTCGACGACGATGAGGACGACGACGACGGGCTGAAATCTGAAAACCCCAATGGTTGAAATCTGCAAATCTTGTATTTACTGAATTCTGACTCTATGTCGGTGACAATATCGATGGCGACGATGCGACGATGACGCGCTGAAAACGTAGGTGCTGAAATTTGTGTTTTCCGGGCTGAATCTGCAAACTACACTGGATCTGACCGTGCGGCGAGGATCTGCTTCGGGAAGGTGAGATCTGCGAGGTTTGGGACTTGTTCTGGATGATCTTGTCGCGATGAATCTGCAAAACACTGAGATGTCAGGCTGATCCAACGCTAAGGTTGATCTGGGTCCTTGATGCAAAAACGCTAGGCTTCTGTTGTTCTGCCTACTGCCGGGGCTGATTTGCCATGCAAAAATGCCAGGGCTATTGTATGTGAAAAATGGTAGGCCTACTTGTTGCAAAAATGCTAGGTTTGCTGATGGGGGGAGTCTTGTTGAGAAGGTGCCTGTTGAACTCTTGTTCCCGTTGCCTCTTTTTCTATAAATGCTAGCGCTAGGGTTTCTTATATACTTGAGGTTCTAAATTGCCCTACCCAGTTCCCAACAAAAGTCACTTAAAAATAATAAGTAAAAATTGGCTAAAATAGGGAGAATAGGTCTATGCATTGTTAAAATACTCCTAATGGGTTTTGACTGAAATTTGATGGTCATGATGTGTGCAACCAGAGGATATGCATCTACTCTAAGTGCCTGGACATGCACGGTCTGCGAACTGACTCACAAAAGTGCCAGAACACTTTCTAATCTAACTAAAATGAATTGAACCCTTGCCATGAAGTAGCTTGTCCACACGTACACAAAGGGTTAAATGTGCAGGTCAGGAAAGCATCACAAATGAAACACTCGAATGATGCGTGCTGACTAGTCATTCGAACACATAATACTTCCTGTGGGGGTTCTTTGGACCTTGACTCTAGAGCCAGGATCGATTCTTCGTGATCGATTGAATCTGCAATGAGGTTAGTTTCACTAGACAAAGTATCCACTAACCCATCTTTATCATGCAAATCATCATCCTTGTGAATAATCACATCTTGACTATGCAAATCACATGCTCGTGATCAATAATCACATCTTCATGCAAATCATCATGCTTGTCATTATCATGCAAATCATGTATGTCGTGCTTTGGAAAGGAAGAAACTGAGAGAGTCTCCTTCTCCTGAATCTCTTTAAGTTGCCCCTGCACATTATAAAAGAGTCGCAACAACTCTTTCTTGTGTTGGTCGCTCATCGCTTTTCTTTTTTTGCGCTTACGATCCAATTCATCTTTTCGTACTTGGGCTTCCAAGCGTGCTTACTCGCGCTCACGCTTTATGGCTGCCATTCTTTCTTCGTATTTACGCTCTATGAGTGCCATTCTTTTTGCTTGTCTTGCTTCGCGCTCGCGCTCTAAGGCGGCTCATTGCGCTTCTTGTTGTAACTTTTTTTTGTTGATCATCGTCTTGACCAAAGCCTCAATAAGATTTGGTTCAATACTTGGCGTAGATGGGAAAGGGGGAGGGTCAGAAAAACCTCACCTCCATGCGAAGTATCCATTCCGCTTCGCGTGATGACCATCCACCGAAGTCTTGGGTTCTGAAGTTCACAAGAAACTTGGGTTCTTGTGGGTCTTGGGTTCTTGGGTTCTTGGGTTCTTGAGGCTTGAGGTTCGTGAGGTTTGTCTTTAGCTTGCAATCTGTGTTAGAGAAGGATCTTCTCTTACCCGAGCTCTTCTCTTTCCCGCGGGCACACCTTTTGGCGGTCTTGTGCTCACACCAAAGTTGCTTTTTCCCACCTGCGTCGATTGGCCGGCCGCTAAGTGCACGGTCCGCTCTTAATGAGTGAAAAGAGAGACAAGGGGAGGCTAGACAAGCCCTTCTTTCTTGGGTTTCCTGTCACTTTTTCAAAAACACGATTAGGAACCGCCACATC
Source organism: Adiantum capillus-veneris (assembly GCF_014529385.1). Taxonomy (NCBI): domain Eukaryota; kingdom Viridiplantae; phylum Streptophyta; class Polypodiopsida; order Polypodiales; family Pteridaceae; genus Adiantum; species Adiantum capillus-veneris. Next base: position 85,818,475 of record NC_140944.1, read on the forward strand.
CAAGAGGACTTGGGTTACGTGCGACTGCAACAAGCAAAAAAAAATTCTTGTGGTTCTTTGCTTGAGTGATACAGAACACTGCCAAAGCTTTGATACCAATGTAAGGTACAGTGGAAGTGAATGTTGAACTTTGCTCAAGATGAGTTCTCCGAACTGTGCTCAAGGTTCCTTTTACTTACGGAAGGGAGAGCCTTCCATTCCTTTAGTGAGAGAGTGCAAATGATCAGAAACAAAGTGGTAAACATTGTGAATGAAGGTGTTGAGATTGAGAGAGAGAGAGAGAGAGAGAGAGAGAGAGAGAGAGAGAGAGAAGAATACGACACCAGAATGTTGTCAAACCCTCCTCCGAAGGCCCCACTCTACTATTGATTGCACAAATCTCTACAATGCTTGGACTTGTGGTTCTTTCCTTGAGTGATATTGAACACTGCCAAAGCTTCGACAGCAATGTAAGGTGAGCGGAAGTGACTATTGAACTTTGCTCAAGATGAGTGTTCCGAACTGTGCTCAAGGTTCCTTTCACTTACGGAAGGGAGAGCCTTCCGTTCCTTTAGTGAGAGAGTGAAAATAATCACAAACAAAGTGGTAAACACTGTGAATGAAAGGTGCTGAGACTGAGAGATAGAGAGAGAAGAATACGACACCAGAATGTTGTTAAACCCTCCTCCGAAGGCCCCACTCTTTATGGAAAGAGCGGGCTACTATTGATTGCACAAATCTCTACAATGCTTGGACTTGCCGACGATGTCGACGACGACGAGATGGGCTGAAATGTGAAAAAGCTAATGGCTGAAATCTGCAAATCTTGTATTTGCTGAATTCTGACTCTATGTCGGTGACGATGTCAATGGCGACGATGCGACAACGACGTGCTGAAAATGCAGATGATGAAATCTGCGTTTTCCGGGCTGAATCTGCAAACTACGTTGGATCTGACCGTGCGGCGAGGTTGCTGCAAGAAGTTGAGATCTGCGAGGTTTGGGACTTGTTTTGTTGTTTCTAAATGCTGAAAACTGAAAATGCTGGTCTATCTCATGCTCTTGTTGCGATGAATCTGCAAAACACTGAGATGTCAGGCTGATCCAAAAACGCTAAGGCTGATCTAGGTCCTTGATGCAAAAACGCTAGGCTTCTGCTATTCTGCTACTGCCGGGGTTGATCTACCGTGCAAAAACACCAGGGATGGTGTAGGTGAAAAATGCCAGGCCTGCTTGCTGCAAAAACGCTATGTTCTGTTAAGCTCTGTTCAGTTCTATTAAGCCTTGTTAAGCTCTCTTTAGTGGTACTGTCAGCTCTGTTTTTTATTTTTTCTGTTAGTTCCGTCATTATGCCCTGGTTCTGCTAGGTCCACGCGCATAACCGCTCAGTTCTGTGTGCGACAATAGATCTGTGCACGGCCACAACAATACGCAGCTTCATGCGCATGAGATCAAGGCCTATCTAGAAACCTTATCCTCAAATTAAAAAAAAAAAACTACAAAAAAGAAAAATTTAAAGAAAGAAAAGTATAAAAAAAGAAAGGAAAAGAAGAAAAGCATGTATTAAAAAGAATGATCGGGATCGTTTCCCAAGCCTAAGCCCAGGCCCAGGCCTTAGTCCTGAATCCTTTAATATAGTATAGGTCCCATACTATATATATAGTCTACCCCCACAAGAGAGAGTGAGGACATGTGGGACAAGTTTTGTTGATGGGGGGAGTCTTACTGAGAAGGTGCCTGTTGAACTCTTGTTCCTGCTGCCTCTTTTGCCAAAAATGCTAGCGCTAGGGTTTCTTATATACTTGAGGTTCTAAATTGCCCTACCCAGTTCCCAACAAAAGTCACTTAAAATAAATAAGTGAAAATTGGCTAAAATAGGGAAAATAAGTCTATGCACTGTAAAAATGCTCCTGATGGGCTCTGACTGAAATCTGATGGTCGTGCTGTGTGCAACCAGAGGATATGCATCTACTCTAAGTGCCTGGACATGCACAGTCTACGAACAGACTCACAAAAGTGCCAGAACACTTCCTAATCTTACTCAATTGAACTGAACCCTTGCCATGAAGTAGCGTGTCCACGTACACATAGGGTTAGATGTGCACGCGACATGCATACCATTTTGCTTGAGATTGTGCCAATCTTCTTTCAACCGCGCTAGGTACTGAGGAGGCATAAACCACGCCTTGAGCTTGTCTTGGAAGTTGGTCCTATTGAAGGAAAGGGGCACGCCTTCGTCTGCTTCCCCTAGGTGCGTTGTCACAAACTGTGACGTGGCGTGCCCAGTATAAACACACAACAGTCCCAGTGATGCTAGCGGAAATGTTGGCGTTGGAGCAGGCAATGACATGGCTGGTCCGGAAATTTTGCCTTGGCAGAGCTGACGTGGCAACAAAGCGCACGGATAGGCTGACAGAAGAATTGTACGATGCAAAACGCAAGCAGTTTTTGTGCAATGCTTTATTTTACGAAAATCTTGGCTGAAGTTTTACGTTGAGGCTTTTTGAAGGCTGCTTTTTTTTTATTAAAGCATAAGAGCTTGAGAGAGAGAAATTCCTTCTGCTTTATTTATGAAAGCTTTTAAGTTTTCAGCTTTTAAAAGGAGCTTTTGGGCTCTGCTTTTAGCATCCCTTGTAATCTATAAATAAGCAGGTAGGCCTCTCACAACTCAGAGCATCTGGATGCAGAGTCTGAGCATGAGCACTTGCCCCCACTCTTGTACTTTGAACTCAGATTAATACAAAAAGAAATACTGAAAGGGGCGCCAATCTTTGGGGCCAATATCTCTAGGCGCGAAAGTCCGCCGGTCCAGTGTCGAATCAATTGTGAACTTTTTTGAAGTATTTATTTTTGCTATCGCGGTAGATTCTCGACTTGGAGTGTCTAAGTCTGTTACAGTGGTATCAAAGCACGACCGATTTCTCTTCTATGGGAAATCTGATCCCTAATTTTTTTCCGCGGCACCTCTGGCTTTAGGCAAAGATCAGTTGACTCCCTCTGCATCTGGAGATGCGGGAAGGGATCACAACAAAGATTCACGCGAGGAGTATGGCCCGCCCCGGCCTACTCAGGCAGAGCGTCAAGAGATGGAGCACCGACAATTGATCGGTGATACAACAAAGATGATGCGTAATTTTGCCAAGGACCCGAAATTGGCTAAATATATGAGAAAGACTTCTTTTGAAGAGGTGCGCACGCAGTGGCAGAAAACCACAAAACCACCCCCAAAACCCGCTCTCAAGAAATCTCCTACTCCCAAGAAGTATACAATAAGGAATTTGAAGAGGTGGTTGATGCATGAATTGCTCAGCTTTTTGACGCGCAGAACATAGCTAAAAAGCACGGCAAAAAGATTAAGAAAGGCACTGACTTCTCGGGTTTTTTGGATCATCGGTCGACTTTTGTGCAAAGGCGAAGAAACAGAAGAAGCATGTTCAATTTGAAGGAGTACCCAGTTCTTCTTCTTCTTCTTCTTCTTCTTCTTCTTCTTCTTCTGATAGTTCTCAGACATGGTGGGTGACAGACCCAGTATAGATGCCAGTGCGTGCAGGGCATGAGGTAAAGTTAGGAATCAGACGGCACTCATCTTCTTTGATCCAAGTGCCAAAGCCAACTTTATCTCACCAGAGTTAGCTATGAAGCTGGGCATCAGAGCTGAAGAGATGGCGTACACTGTAGAGGCAGGGTTGGCATGTCCTGGCCACTCAGAGTGTGTTACTCCCATTATTGGAAAGCTGCGTTTACATATCCACTCGTATGTGGACACAAAAGATTTCTACATCATGCCGCTGGAAGGATGTGATGCCTTGTTGGGGATCCCGTGGATGTTCCGAGTGCATGGAGTCTTGGATGCCTACAACAAAAAGATCACTATACAGCATAGGGACAAAACTCACATCTTGGATGTAAAGCTTAAAGGAGAGTCAGTCCCTATTGTATTTGATTTTGCTATCACTTATGTAATAAAGAATCATCTTTCTGTGTACTTGATTTTTGCACGTGATGTCTCAGATAGTGATCAGTCAAATTTATCTGTTTTAGATAATGAAAGGTCAGCATTTTTGCAAAAGTTTAGTCACTGTTTTTCTGATTCATTACTGTCGCAATTGCCGCCAAAGAGACCTGAGGACCATCGGATAGATTTGGTGCCAGGGTGAAGCCCACCAAATAGACCTCCCTATAGGGTTAGTGTAGCCCAACAGAAAGAGATTATGGGCGAGGTTGAGGAGTTATTAGAGAGGAGGTTGATTCAGCCTAGTTCTTAACCCTTTTGCTCCCCAGTGCTCCTAGTGCAGAAGAAGGATGGCTCATGGTGCATGTGTATTGATTACCGTGCGTTGAATAAGAATACCATCAAGAATAGGTTTCCTATTCCTAGAATTGATGATATTATGGATGTTTTAGAGGGTGCTGCAATTTTCAGCAGGATAGACCTTAAGAGTGGGTACCATCAAATTCGTATAAGGCCAGAGGATGTGCACAAGACTGCATTTAGAACGACATGTGGTCTTTATGAGTTTCTAGTGATGCCATTTGGGCTAACAAATGCTCCTGCCACGTTCAACAGAATGATGGACTGGATTTTCCGCTCGCATCAACAGTTTGTTGGGACGTTCTTCGATGACATGATAGTGTATTCGAAGAATGAAGAGGAGCATAGCGTCACTTGACCATTGTGTTCGAAGAGCTGCGCAATCACAGGTTACTTTTCAATCCTAAGAAAAGTGAATTCTTCCTCGAAGAGATCCACTTTCTTGGCCACATAGTCTCAAAGGATGGTGTTAGAATTGATCCCGCAAAGGTCGAAGCTATCAAGACATGGCCAGACTTGAAGACTGTACATGATGTCAGAAGCTTCTTGGGATTGTGTTCCTACTATAGAAGGTTTATCAGAAATTTTGCAGAGATAACATTGCCTCTTCACGCTTTGCAAAAGAGAGAGGTCACTTTCAGATGGACCCAAAAAGAGATTTCATCTTTTAGTCTCTTAAAGGAAAAGTTGACTTCAGATCCAGTAATCATTTTGCCAGATCTCAGGAAGTCATTTGTGGTCCAGCGTGACGCGTGTGGCAGTAGCATCGGAGCAATGCTAATGCAAGATGAACGAGTAGTAGCTTATGAAAGCCGAATTTTGCAAGGGCCAAAGAGGACTATGCAAGTCTATGAGAAAGATCTCTTGGCCGTGATTCATGCGCTTTCTAGCTGGAAGCACTACCTCTTAGGTGCTGATTTTGTTGTCCAAACAGATCATCAGACCTTGCGATACTTCTTGACACAGTCAAAGTTATCCGAAAAGCATATGCGATGGGCAAGCATTCTTTCCATGTTCCACTTCTAGATTATGCATGTGGAAGGCAAGAAGAATGTTGTGGCTGATGCGTTATCAAGAAAGCCACAAATTTCAGTTGTGTTAATTCCTTATCATCATGAGCTAGATGATGATAAGGAACATTATACTACTGATAAAGATTTTGCAAGGATCTTTGAACAATAACAAGAGGGGCAACATCATGAGCACTACCTCCTCAGAGATGGTTTTATGATGATGCATGGCAGACTTTGTGTCACAAGGTCACTGCGACATAAGGTCATGGAAGAGAGTCATGTCCCACCGTATGCAGGGCATCGTGGCATTGATGCGACAGTTAAAGCGGTAGAGACATTCTTCTATTGATTGGCCTATCTTGAGGAGAGATGTGGATGCCTTTGTGCGAGCATGCATAGTTTTCCAAATGGTCAAGTTTGACAGGCAAAAGGCACCATGGTTGTTACAATCACTACCGATTCCGGATAAACCATGGGAAAGCACTGCTATGGACTTTATCTTTGATCTTCCAAGAACGCCAACAGGGCATGAGGGTATATGGACCATTATCTGCAGGTTCAGCAAGCAGGCCCATTTTATCCCTGTCAGGAAGAAGATAAAATTTGATCAAATTGCACACTTGTTCATGTACAATGTGTTTAAGTACCATGGTATGCCACAATCGATTATTAGTGATCGTGATCCTTGCATGACCAGTTTGTTCTGGAGAGGATTGTTTGAGAACATGGGCACTACGATCAAGTTCTTGGCTTCATTTCATCCACAAACTGATGGACATTCAGAAGAGGCTAATTCTATTGTCTTAGATCTGCTGAAATCCTATGTGTCAGATAATAAGGGCAAGTGGGAACAGTATTTGCCTATGCTTGAGTATGCGTATAATAATACGGTGCATTCGTCTACTGGCAAAGCACCATTTGAGATTGTTGAAGGCGGCAAAAAGGTTCCTCCCATTTTGCATACAAAGGACAAGATCTTTGAGGCAGATCGATACGTTGAGAACATGGATGAGATGTATAAGAAAATTAAAGTTGCCTTGGAGAAGACTCAGGCAAAACAAAAAAAGGCTGCTGATCGTCACCGTCGTGAATTGCTGTTATCACCTGGTGATTGGGTTCTATTAAGGTTCAAAAAGGCAAGGTTAAAGAAGATGAAGGGCAAGGAACGACTGTTTCCTAAGCTCAGCATGCGTTACTATGGGCCTTTTCAAGTGCTTGACAAGATCAACGATGTGGCTTATAGGCTGAAATTGCTTGATGCGTGGAAGATTCATAATGTTTTTCACGTGAGTCTTCTAAGACCCTTCGTGGGTGATGTGCCGGAAGATATGCCAGATGAGGATCAGTCAGAAGCTGAGGAACTTGATGAGATCTCGGTACCTGAGCAAGTTTTGGCACATAAGGACAAAAAAGTTAAAGGACAAGTTGCAAGACGCTATTTGGTGAAGTTCAAGAACTATCCGTCTATGGATGTAAAGTGGATGGAAGAGCATGAACTGTCAGAGTCACCAAATGTATTGCAGCTTTACCTTGAAGCCTTTGGGTTACAACCTACCTATGCCCCAACCCAACGTGTGCAAAGGAGGGGTAATGATAGAGCTAGTACATCAAATGTACATATGAATAGTGTAATAGATGGAAATGACAAAAGTATGAAGGTCTCATTAAGTCATTTGTATCTATGTGTTATGATCCTTCTTGCGGATACATGCGATGATAAAAGAGTGTTAATAGCACAAGATCATCGGTTGCGTGTATTTATAGTATGCAATCGAGGACGTTTGCGATTTCAAGAGGGGGGTATGTCACGAGGACATGGCAGCTGTTAACTATGTCACGAGAACGTGGCAACTACTAACTCTAGTTTTTGGTTTCTTTCCAATGGGTTTTGTTTTATTTTTGAGACCCTCTTTTTGAAGTAGCGAACGGTCGGATATTGTATGGCCAATGTGAACGGTAGTTTCACCTGCAAATGGGAAATGGTCGGCACTAGAATTCTTATAGTAAGAGGATGTCTAGGCTCAGAGCAAGATCATATAGGTCCCCCCGTCGCACTTAGCAAGTTGGTGGATACTAGGAAGCGAACTCAATAAAGACATAAAGTCAAGGTGGGACTACCAGCAGAAAATATCGAACAGTTGGGCGACATTGCATTTTTGGGTGCAGTCCCAATGAGAATAGATAATCAGATGACCACAGGGAGCCCAACAGAATCATTTCCTAAAATTAGGGAACTGCTATTTTGGGCCAAGAAATGTGTTCGCGTCATTACCTCCGATATGACTAGGGGAACACTTTACAACTCTGCCGCGAAGTCAACTGGGCGACTAGTCAGGAGATTTTTAGGCGGTTACCCCAAAATGGGCAAAAGCTTGTAAATGCGCCAAGTGGCAATTTTTCATGAACTTGCCTCATGCAGAAAAAAGGGCGCTGATTTTTAAGCTGAGAGAGGCTTCATTTGGGTTTTTGTCATAGGTTAAGAGCTATGGAGTGCTTTCTTTCCCTCCCATGTACAGTGTGGTGCTAGGAGTGATGCCCTGCACGCTACACACTGCTCTCTCTCCCCTACGTGCAGTTATGTGATGCCCCACAAGAGGTCTCTTTCTTAACTGATGTACAACTGTTAGGTTCATGCTTTTGTGCTAAGGCAAGAGCCTCCTTGAGCAGGAACAGGGGTAGCTAGCTGCTACTCCAAAGCAGGCACCGGTGAGGGTCATAACCTCACCATACAGGTGCAAATTCAGTGTTGTCTATGCGCAGAAATTCACTGTTCTTCAGCCATACGGACGCCTGAACACTTGGGAATCGTGCCCCACTGGCAGAGGACAGTTAGGGGACTGTTTGGGGCCGAAAACAGGGCAAAAACTGGTAAATACAGCGAGCTGAATTTACTGTTTTTGGGCAAGAATCAGAGGGTTTATGCCAGTGTAAGTGAGATCCAGCAGGGGAATTGATTTTGCGCAAGTTTTGGGGTTGTTATGTTGCCGAAATTTGGACAAATCAGCGAGTATCTAGCGGGATATAGGTAAAGGATTCCCAGGACTCTACTTTGTAATTTACCCTCTTAGAGAAAAAAGAATATAACGAAAGGGGCGCCAATTTTGGGGCTGTTACCATATACATGTGGTAGTGATGTGTGTGAACACACTAGGACCGTGGAGGCATTTTTTCCCTCTTTAGGAGGTTTTTTCCCCCGTGCATTGTATATACGCCCATCACTCTAGGGCTATCTATCTTTCCATTGCACACTAAGTAACACACTCTCTATTGTGTGCCTTGAGCTTCCTTCGTCTTCTCCAAGCTGTGTGTGTTTCTCTGCAACCCTAATTCCAACAATTGGTATCAGAGCAGGTCACGTCCTCCCGGGCTTAGTCACTAGCTGCTCAAGCACACGCCTGCTCACTTTCTCCGATTTCAGTGAGCTTTGGCGAGCGTTTGCAGGTCGACAAAAATTTTGGGTAAGCTCTAAGAGCTTGGTCTGCTCAGAATTTTGATTTGGGCTCATTTCGGCCTCCATTTCCACTACAGGCAATACTGCACAGGCTACTTTGTCATTTTGTGCAAAATTTCTGTCAGTGCCGTTTTCTGCATAAGAGGTGCCTTATAGTCTTCTACGGTTTGTGCTATATAGCACATGTTGTTCCTGCTCTGTTTCTCCTATTTTCGGGCAGTTTTCACATTAGGTGCAACATTTACCATGGCTGACAACAACAACACAGATGTGTTCAAGATGTTTGCTGCTGAGGACAGGTTGGATAGGGACAACTACCCTATGTGGGCTTATATGATGCAACATGTTCTTGTGTCAAAGGGTGTCTGGAACATTGTACAGGGCATTGATGTACGTCCTGGTTCTAAGGATGTAGGCGATGTTGAGGATGTTGTAGGTCTTGCTGCAAGAATTGCAGCTATTAGAGTTGTTTTGCCTACGGCAAAACAAGCTCGTTGGGATGTTAAGGATGCGCAGGCTCATGCATTGATTGCATTGTTTGTGAAGCGCTCCATTGTTCCTCACATCCATTCAGCAAAATCTGCAAAATAGGCAAGTTGGGATATTCTAGCAGGTCTTTATGCAAGCCACAATGAGACTAAAATTTCTTTGCTGCGTAAAGAGCTGGAGTCTAAGATTATGCATGAGGAAGATGATATTGACACTTTCCTTGCTAGTGTCAAGGATATCAATGAGCAACTTATTTCTGCAGGTGAAGTTATTTCAGACAGTTCCCTTGTGCAGACTGTTCTTGATGCCTTACCAGATTCTTACCAGACTTTTGCTAGTACTTGGAGACTTATGACCCAAGGAAATCCAGAAGTTGTTAAGTTTGATGCATTATGCACATTGCTGTTGCAAGAGTCACTTTCCAGAAAAAACAGGACTAGACAGCGTGCAGTTGAACAGGCTTTTATTGCTTCTCAAAGAAAGGGTGGTAACAGCAATGCAACCACTTCTTATGGTTCTGCTGCGAGTGGCAAAAATTATGTTCCTAATGCTTCTGCTGGCAGCAATTCGTCTGGAAATTCTGGTGATAAGGGCAAAAAGAAGATGCATTGCCATTATTGTAAAGCCAATGATCACTTGATCAAGTCGTGTCCTAAGTTGAAGGCCAAAGAGACTAAGAAGAAAGAGGGTGGTTCCACTGCAAATGCTCGTTCCACTACAAATGCAGCCATTGTTGAGTCTTCTGTGAAAGGAGACTGTGTTGCTGATGTTGATGCAAAATGGGCTTTTAGCGCAGAGTGCACTTACAATCCTGCTGTCCATGATGCATGCTTGTCAGTTGCTACAGATTCACATGTGTGGTATTTCACAGTGGTGCTACAAAGCACATTACCTCATATCGTGAATTGTTTACCTCTCTTGAGTCTGTCCCTCATGGGAATTCAGTCACTTGTGCCAACAACGCCTCTTATCTAGTTCAGGGAGTTGGAAAGATTGTGCTCACTGCTGCTAATGGCAGTTCCTTCACACTTGTTGATGCACTTTATGTACTTGGGATCAAGAAGAATCTCTTGTTTGTATCCACACTTGCTAGACTTGGACTTGTAGTCAAATTTGTGGATGACAGATGTACAGTGCATGATCTCACTTTTGGTGATGAAATTGTTGCATCTGGCCTTTTGTGCCGTGGGCTGTATAAGCTCACTTTGTATGACAAGTGTGGATAAAATTTTGCAAATGCTGTTGCACGTTTTGTTCATCTGAATTTTTCCAGTTTGTTGCGTTTGCAGAAATCTGATATGGTTGCTTCTTTGCCGCCTCTTGAAGCATCTGTCAAACATGTTTGTGAAGGCTGTATTTTGGGTAAGATGCAGCGTTCTAAATTTCCAAAGGATGGTTCAGTTCGGGCCACATGCAGGTTGCAACTTGTGCATAGTGATGTTTGTGGGCCCATGCAAACTCCATCCTTGGGAAATTACCTATACTTCGTGACTTTCATTGATGATTACTCAAGGCATGCATGGGTATTTCCGCTTAAAGTGAAGTCAGAAGTTTTTATGTGCTTCAAACAATTTCTGGCTATGGCTGAAAATGTCTCAAAATGTACTATAGGCACTCTCCGTTCCGATCGAGGGGGGGAGTATATGTCTCATGAATTTAATGCATTTTGGCTAGTCGTGGGATAAAACACCAATGTACAGTGCCTTATACACCTCAGCAAAATGGTGTTGCTGAGAGGAAAAACAGGTCACTGACGGAAATGGCACGATGTATGGTCAAAAGTCAAGCTTTGCCGCATTCTTTTTGGCTTGAGGCCATCGTGTGTGCCACTTATGTACTTAACAGGTGTCCTACGAAAGCTTTGCAGTCTATTACTCCATATGAAGCATGGCATGATAGAAATCCTTCTATTGATCACATGCGTGTTTTTGGCTGTTTGGCATATGCTTTGGTGCCACAAGTGCAGCGCAGAAAATTGGATGATAAGGCTGTCAAATGTTTTTTTTTTGGTTATAGTGTTGAAAGCAAAGGTTATAGGTTGTATGATCCGCAAAAAAAACGTATTCTCGTTTCACGAGATGTGTTTGTGGAAGATTCTGTTCAGCCCTTGCTGTCATGTACTAGAGATAGTAATTTAAGCTCACAGGACATTTATGAAACTTTTTTCCCTCTTTTCAGTGGTGGAAATACGAATGTAAGTTCCAATGAGGCAAATGTACAACCTATGGGGGTTTCTGAAAATGTTTTAGATCAGCCTGTTACTGATGCAGATGTACACGATGTACTTGATGAGGAAAGGGCTGAAAATGAGCAGGCTAGAGGTATGCCAAAATTGCTAGTGCACACTTTGCGTGACAGTAAATTGGATGCACCTTTGTCTAGTCGTACTCGTTCAGGCTCTCGCCATGTATCTTATGCATCAGATTGTTATGCTTTGCCTGTGTCTAGCTTACATGATGTTGAGGAGCCTCTGACTTTTCATGAAGCACAAAATTCAAAAAATTGGATGGCTGCCATGCAATCAGAATATGATGCACTTATAGAAAATGACACATGGACTTTATGTGATTTGCCTCCTGGCAAAAAGGCCATTGATATGAAGTGGGTTTACAAGTTGAAACGCAAGCCGGATGGTGAGATTGATCACCATAAGGCTCGACTTGTTGCAAAGGGTTATGCACAGCAAAAAGGCATAGATTATGAAGAGACTTTTGCTCCCACTTGTCCTATGACTACTGTGCGTTTTCTATGTGCATTGGCAGCTCATTTTGGTTGGTATGTACATCAATCAAACACTGTTACTGCTTTCTTGAATGGTGACATATTTGAGGAAGTTTATGTAACGCAGCCTCGCGGTTTTGTCATAAAAGGACAAGAGGACAACGTGTGCAAATGTAACAAGGCTTTGTATGGGTTAAAGAAATCTCCTCGTGCTTGGTATGAGAAAGATGACACTCATTTGGTCAAACAAGGCTTTCGTAACAGTCCAACAGAAAGCACATTGTATGTAAAGCGTGAGGGTGATGTATTTCTCATCGTGGTTCTTTATGTTGATGATTTGCTGATCACTGGACCAAATGAGAGACATATTGCTGAATTTAAGGCTGATTTGAATGCTACTTTCAAGATGAAATATTTGGGGCTGTTGCATCATTATTTGGGCATACAGTTTAAGCAGCGTGATGGTGGTATTGCCTTGTGTCAGAAAAGTTACATAGAGAAATTGCTATGTAAGTTTGGACTTGAGGATTGCAAACCTATTGCCACTCCCATGGAAACAGGTTTGAAGTTGAGTCTACATGATGCTGGCAATCCTGCTGATGTCACTCTTTACCAAACTGCTGTTGGCTACCTCATTTATGTATGCAACACGAGGCTGGATATTCAGTTTGCAGTCTCACACGTCAGCAGATTTATGCATAGCCCAGGATCTAAGCATTGGCAGGGTGTCAAGAGGATTTTCCGCTATCTTAGTGGCACTTTACATCTTGGCTTGTTTTATCCCAAGGGGGGATCATTGCCACCAGACTTACATGCTTTTTCGGACTCAAATTGGGCTGGTTGTTTTGACACGCGAGTGTCCACAAGTGGTTTTTTTTTCATGCTTGGCAATTCATGTATATCATGGTTGAGCAAGAAGAAACCTACTGTGGCCACTTCAAGTTGTGAGGCTCAGTACAGGGTAGTCTTCACAGCTACGGTTGAGTGTGTATGGCTCAGATGCCTTATGGCTGATTTGGGTGTTGGACATGACACTGCCAACACTATCTACACTGACAGTTAGAGCGCATTGGCAGTTGCAAGGATCCCAATTTTTCATGCTTGCACAAAGCACATTGAGGTGCATTACCACTATGTCAGGGAGAGGCTCTCAGTAGGAGAGATCAGGTTGGCTTATGTACCAACATAGGACAACCTTGCAAATCTTTTCACAAAGGCATTGTCTCATGAGAAGCTTGAAGCTTTCCGCAAAGCTTTGGGCTTACTCCCCTTTGTGGACTGATCCTGTCCTCAGGGCATGGCACTTCCCTTTACTCATGTGCCAGCTCTCGTTCACTGCATCACTCCAGGGGGGATTTGTTACCACATACATGTGGTAGTGATGTGTGTAAACACACTAGGACCGTCGGGGCATTTTTTTCCTCTTTAGGAGGTTTTTTCCCCCGTGCATTGTATATACACCCATCACTCTAGGGCTATCTATCTTTCCATTGCACACTAAGTAACACACTCTCTATTGTGTGCCTTGAGCTTCCTTCGTCTTCTCCAAGCTGTGTGTGTTTCTCTGCAACCCTAATTCCAACAGGGGCCAACAGTTTGTCGGCGTCTGCTCGGGGCATTCTAGCTTCCAAGACGTGTGTGTATTCAAGTGTTAATCCCCGTCGCAAGTTGTCTTTGCAAAGTGCTCTCTGTGTGTGTCTAAAGTAAAGAATTTCACGTGAAAGCCAACGCCTACCGTCCCACGGGCCGGTTTCAAAGAACCTCAAGAACTGAAGATCCTCAAGAACCCAAGACCCGCAAGAACCCAAGTTCCTCGTGAACTTAAGAACCCAAGATCTTAGAGTATGGTCATCACCCGAAGCGGGATGGATACTTCGCATGAGAGTAATGAGCATGAAAGTAGCGAAGAAGAATTTTCCCCACTAGGAGGTATTTCTAACCCTCTCCCTTCGATTGCGCTAACTCCTATGGAGGCTTTCGACATGATGATGATGAACATGAAGTTAGAACGTGAAGCAAGACATGCAGAAAGAAAGGCCGATTTTGAGTGTGAGCGTGGGCACGCTTGGCGGCCGAACAGAGAGCCCAACAGATGCAAGTGTTGTTACGACTCTTTTCTAGTGTGCAGGCACAGATTGCAAAGGATTAGGAAAAGGAGACTCTCTCAGTCTCTTCTTTTCCAAACCTTGACATATAGGATTTGCATGACGATTTGAATGATAATGACAAGCATGATGAATTGCATGATAATGATGAGCATGATGATTTGCCTGATCAAGGTGTGATTTCTCACAAGCATGATGATTTGCATGAAGATGATGTGATTGTTCACAAGGATGATGGTTTAGTTGATACTTTTTCTAGTGAAGCTAACCTCATTGCAGATTTGATCAATCACCAAGAACCGATCTTGGCTCTCGAGTCGAGGTCCAGAGAACCCCCACATGAAAATTCGATCGATCACAAAGAACCAATCATGTCTCTCGAGAGACTAGGTCCAAAGAACCCTTAGAGGAAGTGTTATGTGTCCAAATGGTTAGTCAGCACACATTGTACGAGTGTTTCATTCGTGATCGTTTCCTGTATTTAAGTCAGCGTCTTTATGTGACCCCTTTTCCTAGGCATGACATATTGTACGTCGAGCACGATTTGCTCATGGATGAGCATGGATCTGTGCGGATGAGTCATAAAAAGATGAAAAGTATGCATTCAAGGAAGTCACATTCCATGTATCTTCCTTGGCATGACACGGTTGTAGAAAGAGCACGAGAAGAAATGAGCATCAAGCATCGGCATGTCCATTGTGATTTGCCACAATTGATTGATTTAGATCAGAAAGACGAGTTTGGATTTCATGTTTTGCATGTGTTTGATGAGCGGTTTGGCACTCCGTCTCTTGTTTCATCTACATTGCATGCACAGTCTTTTAGGAAGATTAGATTTTTTCCATTCACTTTACATAGAGTGGGTATGTTCATGTTTTTGTGTTGGGAGTGGTTTCAGGAATTTTAAGTCATGGAGATTCTTGAAGAAGGAAGAAGCATGACTCTATACGAAGTTGAAGCATTGAAGGAGCCATATCAGACTTTGTGTTGCTTTCGGCGTGGTCCCAAAGAAGCAAGCGTTGCAGACCTTTATGAAGTTCAAGTATCGCACAACCCACACATCAGAGTGGGCCGGCGAAGAGTCCTTTCCAGGATTCTAGATACTGGTGGTGATCTCCCTCGATGCCATAAAATTCGGTACCAGTACCTCACTTTGAAAAGGAGGGTATGTCACGTGTACATCTAACCCTATGTATACGTGGACAAGCTACTTCATG
The DNA here is from genome assembly GCF_014529385.1 of Adiantum capillus-veneris. Taxonomy (NCBI): domain Eukaryota; kingdom Viridiplantae; phylum Streptophyta; class Polypodiopsida; order Polypodiales; family Pteridaceae; genus Adiantum; species Adiantum capillus-veneris. The sequence goes on from NC_140944.1 coordinate 85,833,761, forward strand.
ACAAGGGTTCAGTTCAGTTCAATCAATCTAGAATAGGAAGTGATCTGGCACTTTTGTGAGTCTGTTCGCAGACCGTGCATGTCACTTAGATTAGATGCATATCCTCTGGTTACACTCAGCATGACCATCAGATTTTCATCAATACCCATCAGGAGCATTTTTACAATGCATAGACCTATTTTCCTATTTTTGACATTTTTCACTTATTATTTTTAAGTGACTTTTGTTGGAAACTGGGTAGGGCAATTTTCACAAGCAAGTATATCAAGAAACCTGGCGCTAGCACTTATGAGCAGAAGAGGCAGCAGGAACTTTGCGTTCATCAGGCACCTTCTCAGCAAGATCCCCCACCGGCAGTAAACCTAGCGTTTTCAGCCATCAGAAGGCCCAACGTTTTTGCATCAAGATCATCCTCTAGCGTCTTTGCATTGCAGATCAGCCCGGCCACAACAGATCAGCCCTAGTGTTAGCAGATTCCACCGCATGACAGCAGATCAAACCTAGATTTAGCAGATTCCACCGCATGACAGCGGATCAGACCTAGCATTAGTAGATTTCCACCGCAAGCACAAAATTCAGCCTAGCGTTTTTGGATCAGTAAGACCAGCCAGCGTTTTTGCAGATCTTTGAGACAGAACCAACAAGAAGAACAACGTTTTCAGTTTTCAGCGTAGACACTCCGCAGAACAAGTCCTCAACCTCATAGATCTCACCTTCCTGCAGCAGATCCTCGTCGCACAGCTAGATCCTGTGAAGTTTGCAGATTCAGCCCGGAAAACGCAGATTTCAGCATCTGCGTTTTCAGCCCGTCGTCCTCGCATCGTCGCCATCAACATCGTCATCGACATAGAGTCAGAATACAGCAGATAAAGATTTGCAAATTTCAGCCCATAGTGTTTTCAAATTTCAGCCCGTCTCGTGGTCCTCCTCATCATCGTCGACATCGTCGGCAAGTCCAAAGCATTGTAGAGATTTGTTGTCACAAAGTGATGACGTGGCTACGCGAGAGCTGAAACCCTAATTGCTTCTAAAACCCTAATTTTTGAAAACCCTAACCGTAAAACTAGCAAACCCTAAAACCTGCCAAAAACCCTAAAACTACAAAAACCCTAACCCTAACCCTAATGGTAGCAGGATTGAACCGAAAAGTGCGGAGGCATGATGACGTGGCACCGTATGACATAATTCGAGAAATTGCATCACAAATTACGGGCTGCGGAAGATTTGCTTTTTTCTCTACGCAATGATCAAAGAGAGAGAGAGAGAGAGAGAGAGAGAGAGAGAGAGAGAGAGAGAGAGAGAGAAACTTTGCTTTATTTTTTAAAGCTCAAGAGAGAGCTTGTGAGAGAAAAGAACCTTTGCTTTATTTTAAGCTCTTGGGGCTCTGCTTTTGGTATCCCTTGTAAGATAAATAAGTGGATTGGGCTCTCACTATGGAGAGCATCTGGACGCAGAGTCTGAGAGTGAGACCCAACCACTCTTGTACTTTTCAACACTGATTAATAAAAAAAGAAATACCGAGAGGTGCGCCAGTCTTTGGGGCCAATATCTCTAGGCACGGAACTCCACCGGGCCAGTGCAAATCTATTGTGAACTGTGAACTATTTTGAAGTGGTTATTTGGTGCTGTCGTGATTGATCCTTGACTTGGAGTGTCCAAGTCAGTTACAGTGGTATCAGAGCACGACCAATTTCTCTTCTACGGGAAATCCGATCCCAAATTTTTTTCTGCGGCACCTATGGCTTCACTCAAGGATCAGTCGACTCCCTCTGCATCTGGAGATGCGGGAAGGGATCACAACGAAGATTCCGGTAGAGTATGACCCGCCTCGGGCTACGTAGGCGGAGCAACGAGAGATGAAGCGTCGTCAATTGATTGGCGATGCAACAAAGATGATGCTCAGTTTTGCGAAGGACCCAAAATTGGCAAAATATATGAGCGAGACTTCTTTTCAGGAAGTTCACGACCAGTGGCAGAAAACCACAACACCACCCCCCAAACCCGCTCTCAAGAAACCTTCTGCTCACAAGACATATTTAGAGAAGGAATTAGAAGACATGGTTGATGCATGGATTGCTCAGCTTTTTGACACGCAGAACAAAGCTAAAAAGCATGGCAAAAAGGAGAAGAAAGGCACTAACTTCCCGAGTTATTTGGATCGTCGGTCAACATTTGATAAGGCAAAGAAATAGAAGAAGCGAGTTCGATTTGAAGGAGTACCCAGTTCTTCTTCTTCTTCTTCTGACGGTTCTTCTAGCCTTTCAGATTCGAGCGAAGAAGACAGAAAAGGAAAAAAGCAAAGCAAGAAACAACGCTTCGGAAAGGGCAAGAAAAAGGAAAAGGAGTCTAAATCTCGCCCAGTGAGTGATAGTTCTACAGAGGACTCGTCTACAGACAATTCAGACTTTGATGACGGCAACTATTATGCGAACAAGAATAATTTTTATGAAGCCAACCAGTATGACTTTCTGGAAGATAAAAGCAAGAAAGTTCGAGAGTTTAAGGAAGGTGGACAGTCGATCAAATTTGACTTTTTCAAGATATAAAGATACTTCGAAGGCTTTGTCTTTTATACAACAGTTTGACATCGCTCTTGCGGGAGGATGCTACTCAGAGCACTCCAAAATTCGGAGAGCTGCTTCTTATTTTAAGGGGAATGCTCGAACTTGGTGGTCCATGCTTCTTTTAAACAAGACTGCACCAGTTAAATGGTTTAAATTTAAGAATCTTTTTATTTCTTCTTGGTTGACTCAAGAGTATGAACGCGATATACGAGCTGCTTGGAACCATCTTCGGATGACCAAGAGAGATACAATGGATGCTTATTGCGAGAGATTCTAGAGCTTTTTTCTACCCGCCTCTTCATTCAAGAAGATCTCGTTCAGAGAACAGATTGAGCGGTTTACCTTGGGTCTACCTACAGAGATCCGAGATCACTGCTTGGTACAGAAGTCAGCTTCTATTCGAGAGTTGATGAGTCATGCGAAGCAGGGTTTTGTCATTCACTCTGGTAGTCTGACATACCCCACCGATGAGGTCATGACACAATGAGCCGAACAGACATCAGCGAATGAAAGTAGAAAGAGAAAGAGCAACCCAAAAAAGAAGGATGCACGACCCAAGCTTACTCCTCAAGAGAGAGTTCGCTTCATCCTCAGGGGGTTCATTATGTGTAAAACTACCATATCACGTGCGTTCAAGATATGTTTGTAAAACCCCTTATCTGTGAATTTTGTTAAGAATATAATGTACCCTTTTCTTTTAAAATCTGTAAGTTTTTTTCAAATTGGAAAAAATAATGCCCTTCTGTATATATATTCCTATAAGTTTTAAGAACTTTAAATACCCTTTTGTTGAACTCACGTGATAGGTTACATTTTTATTAGGTGACCTCCCGGGGGCTTCATCAGGGAGGGGAAGTGCTTTGGATGCGGGGAACATGGACATATCTCCGCGAAGTGCCCTAAAAAGGCACAGAAAGAATAGAATGACAAGGATGACGAAAGGCCTGAGAGTTCCAAAGCAGTCGAGGAACGTGGAAGAAAAGGCAAGATGAAAACAGGACTGGTTCCGAATTGCGTGGGTACCGCCAGCACGATGGACGAGAGTACAGAACTTTGTCGAGCTTGGGGCAAAGTGAAAGACCAAGAGGCCTTGATCTTCTTTGATGTAGGAGCCAAGGCCAACTTCATTTCACCAGAATTGGCGGCGCAGCTCGAGATCACTCCCGATCGGATGGGACCACTTGCGGAGGCAATTCTAGCGGCACCCGGCAAGGACGTAGCCATTACACCTGTCATTGGAAAACTTCGGTTGCATTGTCAGGGGTATTTGGGGCATGAGGACTTTTTCATAATGCCTTTGGAAGGTTGTGATGTTCTCTTAGGGATTCCCTGGTACCACAAGAACAACACCGTGGTCGATTATCGGGCGAGGAAAGCGACATTGACTACAGAGAAGGGCAGATCCATTGTACTTGACATTAAACTGAAGGGCGAGTCTATCCCTATTGTATCGGCCATTTCTAAATTAATGAAATCCAGTCTGTTTGGATAATTGAGCGAAAAGATAGGACAAATATGTCTAAACTTGATAAAGAACCCCAAGGTTTTCTCCCCTCTCACGCCGATTGCTTCTCGCCTACCAGGCGAGTTACCACCTGCTCGTCCTGAAGATCATACCATTGATCTGATACCTGGAAGCACACCACCGAACCGGCCACCTTACCGCGTGAGCCGAGCACAGAATGAAGCGATTATGAACCAAGTGAAAGACCTCTTGGAAAAGAGTCTTGTCCAGCCTAATACTTTACTTTATTGCTCTCCAGTGTTGATGGTTTTTAAGAAAGACGGATCTTGGAGAATGTGCATCGATTATAAAGCTCTCAACAAAATCACCATCAAGAACAGATTTTCGATTCCTAGGATCGATAATATACTCGACAGATTACAAGGATCCTCGTGCTTTAGGAGGATTGATTTGAAAAGTGGATATCATCATATCAGAATCGCGTCGGGAGACGTCTACAAAACAACTTTTCGGACGACTTTTGGGTTATTTGAGTTTTTGGTGATGCATTTTGACTTAACCAATGCTCTTGCGACATTTAACCGGATGATGGATAGGATTTTTCGAGAGTACAGATTATTTGTTGGCACTTTCTTTGACGATATCATTGCTTTCTCCAAGAATGAGGCAGAAACAGAGATCGTCTGTTTCAGGCCTTTCAGGCATTACGAGATCACCAGTTAGTGGTTAATGCAAAGAAAAGTGAATTTTTCCTACCAAAGATACACTTTTTGGGACAGATTGTCTCAGCAGCAGGAGTGCTAATGGATCCAGCCAAGATAGAGACTATCCGTGATTGGCCCGATTTGAAGAATATCCATGAAGTTAGAAGCTTCTTGGGACTGTGTTCATAATATAGGCGGTTCATTCAAAAGTTTGCAGAGGTTGCTTCCCCTTTGCATATCTGGACACAGAAAGGAGTCCCTTTCTCGTAGGGACCCCCACAGAGGTGACTGCCTTTCAGACATTGAAAGAGAAATTGACTACGGGACCAGTTTTGACTTTGTAGGACTTGCAGAAGTCATTTGAAGTATATTGTGATGCTTGTGGTCGTAGTCTGGGTGTGGTCTTAATGCAAGAAGGCCATGTCATTTCTTACGAGAGCCGATTGTTCTCAAAGTCGGAAATGACAGCACAGATTTATGAGAAAGAGCTTTTGGCGGTTATCCATGCTCTTACTCAGTGGCGGCATTACCTACTCGGAGCGGATTTTACTGTCTTTACAGACCATCAGAGTTTGCGCTACTTCTTGTCACAGAAGCAACTTTCGAAAAAGCAGATGCGGTGGACGAACATCTTGTCACAGTTTCACTTCCAGATTGTCCATGTGCAGGGATAGAAGAATGTGGTGGCAGATTCTTTGTCCTGGAAGCCGTTGGTTCTGGCTATTTCCGCGATACATCATAGGAGCTTGAGGATATGGTTGACCAGTATGCCACAGATATAGATTTTTCAGACGTTTTCACACGGATATGGGATGGGGAGACAATAGCGGGATATTCCATTCGGAATGGCTACTTGATGAGAAAATCAATGTTGTGCGTTACACGGACGTTGAGGGAAAAGGTTATGACTGAATGCCAATGTCCACCTTACGGGTCATCGTGGCATTGCTACCACCATGAAAGGGGGAATAGATATACTTCTTTTGGCTGAGACTCAAGAAGGATGTGGAAGAGTTGTGCGCAGTTGCTTAGTATGCCAGAAGGTCAAGTTTGACAGGCATAAAGCACAGGGATTGTTACAGCCTTTACCCATACCCACCCGCCCTTGGGAAAGTATTGCAATGGATTTCATTTTTGATCTCTCAAGATCAGAGAGTGGTCACGATGGTATCTGGACTGTTATTGACAGATTTAGCAAACACGCTCATTTCATTCCAGTGAAGAAAACAGTCAAGCCGGATCACTTAACAAGACTGTTTGTGGCACAGATCTTCAGATTACATGGCATGGCTGAGACGATTGTCTCCGACAGGGACCCCAGATTTACAAGTTTGTTTTGGAAGGCAATTTGGGAGAACATTGGCACGCGGTTGCAGTTCTCTTCATCATTCCACCCGCAGACTGACGGGCAATCTGAGATTGCCAATTCAGTGTTTTTAGATTTATTGAAGTCTTATATCTCGGATTAGAAGACTCAATGGGAAAAGTACCTACCTTTGGTGGAATTTGCCTACAATAACACGATACACTCTTCAATTGGGAAGGCGCCATTTGAGATTGTTGAAGGTGCTGCGAAGGTTCCACCCTTCCTAAGCACGAAAGATAAGTTTTTTGAAGCGGATGAGTATATGCGAGACTTAGACACGGCTTTTGCCAAGGTTCGCGAGGCTTTGCAAAAATCTCAAGAACGATAGAAAAAGGCAGCGGATCGCCATCGTCACGACTTGAAATTGAAGGAGGATGATTGGGTGCTCTTACGTTTTGAGAAGGTATGCCTGAGAAACAAAAAGGGAAAGGAGAGGCTTTTTCCAAATCTTAGTATGCGATACTACGGACCTTTCCAGATCTCTGAAACGATAAATGATGTCTCCTTCCGAGTGAAACTGCCTGATACTTGGAGGATTCACAATGCATTTCATGTGAGTCTCTTGAAACCTTTTAAAGGTGATGTGCCCGATGATGGGGAGCCTGATGAGCAACCCGAAGTGGAAGAAAATGAGGAGATCCTTGTTTCTGAACAGATTTTGGCACATAAGGATACAAAGAATAAAGGTAAAGTCCGAAGGTGGTTCTTGGTTAAGTTCAAGAACTATCCTGCATTGGATGCGAAGTGATGGAGGAGGAGGACCTAGCAAATACTTCTCAGATTGTGAAACTATACCTCGAGGCTTTTGGTTTAGCATAGTCTACTCCAAATGGAACTCAGAATTCAACTTGGCCGGAGATCTGGTGCAGTGGCATACACAAGAGGGGAGTTACTCCGCTCCTTTGTCAACAAATGCCTTGATTTTGATACTAGAGTCACTGATGTTTCTTTGAGCTTCAGGGATACTGAAAGCTGACAGTATTCTGTTGTATGACTTTATGAAATGGAATTACTGAATATAATACTGATTTGTTCTTGACTTCTTTTTAAGTGCAGGAACTAATAGACGAAATGACTGCAACATTTTGGTCTACTTGATCTCAAATAGACATGGTTGCAATAGGGGTTAGTCAATCGGACATCGACGAGGTCCCGACTGGATCTAGATGCGATTGCTAGCTACATTGCCGATAAATCATGGTCTAAGATCCGAATGAACGTTATATGTCATGTGATGTCCTGTGATGTCGTGGAATGTGACTGTCGATTGGTACATGTGCTAGATGTGTGTTCCTAGTACGTAGGTACTAACAGTCAGTGTCGCTAAGACGGTTTATGGTCTCTGTCTATTTTGCAGGCGTAATCAAGGGCGATTACAATGCTTTCAAGAGGGGGGTATGCCACAAAGTGATGATGTGGCTACCCGAGAGCTGAAACCCTAACTGTTGCTCAAACCCTAATTTTTGAAAACCCTAATCCTAAAACCTGCAAACCCTAAAACCTGCCAAAAACCCTAACCCTAACCCTAATGGCGGCAGGGCTGAACCCGAAAAGTGTGGAGGCATGATGACATGGCACCGTACGACATAATTCCGGAAATTGCGGTGTAAATTACGGGCTGCGGCAGATTTGCTTTTTCTCTACGCAATGATCAAAGAGAGAGAGAGAGAGAGAGAGAGAGAGAGAGAGAGAGAGAGAGAGAGAGAGAGAGAGAGAGAGAGAGAGAGAAAAAGAAACTTTGCTTTATTTTTGAAAGCTCAAGAGAGAGCTTGTGAGAGAAAAGAACCTTCGCTTTATTTTAAGCTTTTGGGGCTCTGCTTTTGGCATCCCTTGTAAAATAAATAAGTGGATTGGGCTCCCACTCTGGAGAGCATCTGGACGCAGAGTCTAAGAGTGAGACCCAACCACTCTTGTACTTTTGAACACTGATTAATAAAAAAAGAAATACCGAAAGGGGTGCCAATCTTTGGGGCCAATATCTCTAGGCACGGAACTCCGCCGAGGGCCAATGCAAATCTATTGTGAACTGTGAACTGTTTTGAAGTGGTTATTTGGTGCTTTCGTGATTGATTCTTGACTTGGAGTGTCCAAGTCGGTTACATTTGTGCAATCAATAGTAGACCGCTAACGCCATAGAGAGTTGGGCCTTCCGAGGAGGGTTTGACAACATTCTATTGTCGTATTCTTCTCTCGCTCTATCTCTCAGTCTCAGCACCTTCATTCACAGTGTCTACCACTTTGTTTGTAATCATTTGCACTCGATCACTAAAGGAACGGAAGGCTCTCCCTTCCTCAGTAAAAAGAGCCCTTGAGCACAATTCGGAGCACTCATCCTGAGCAAAGTTCAACATTCACTTCCGCTGCACCTTACATAGTGTTTTGAAACGTTGCGAGATGCATTGGCCGTTGGTGAGCTCCTATTGCAGTAGTGTTTTAAAATGTTGTAGAGAGCTTAGCAGAGCAGAAAGATGGCACCTGCTTGCTTGCGTTTTAGAACGCCATTGCCAACAGGTCCCTCTTTGCAGGTCGATATGCAACCAAATGCAGCAAGGCCTCTTCTTCGGTTCCTTTTCTCCACGCATGGGTGCCTTTGCTCGCCTAAGGTCAGGGAGCCTTTAGCTCTGATACCATGTCAAAGTCAACGATGGGGAATCGTAGAGAGAGAGAGAGAGAGAGAGAGAGAGAGAGAGAGAGAGAGAGAGAGAGAGAGAGAGAGAGAGAGAGAGAGAGAGAGAGAGAGAGAGTCTCATGAACCAATCGACCTTGGCAATGAATAACTGATATGTAAGGTGCAACAGAAGTGTTTGTTGAAATTTGCTCAAGATGAGTGCTCCGAACTGTGCTCAACGTTCCTTTTACTTACGGACCTTCCGTTCCTTTAGTGAGAGAGTGCAATGATCACAACAAAGTGAATGACATTGTGAATGAAGGTACTGAGATTGAGAGATAGAGAGAGAAGAATATGACACCAGAATGTTGTGAAAACCCTCCTCCGAAGGCCCCACTCTATATGACGAGAGCGGTCTACTATTGATTGCACAAATCTCTACAATGCTTTGGACTTGCCGACGATGTCGACGACGAGACGAGCTGAAATTTGAAAATGCTAAGGGCTGAAATCTGAAAATATTTATTTGTTGAATTTCCACTCTATGTCGGTGACGAAGACGATGTACCGACGACGCGCTGAAAACGCAGATGTTGAAATCTGCGTTTTCCGAGCTGAATCTGCCAACTACGCTAGATCTCTGCTGTGGGAAGGTGAGATCTGCAAGGTTTGGGAGTTCTACTGCGGAGTCTTGATGTTGAAAATTGAAAACGCTGATGCTATTCGGGGACTTGTCACGATGAATCTGCAAAACGCTAGTAGGTCATGCTGATGCAAAAATGCTAGGGATGAATTCTGATCTTGCGGAGGAAATCTGCTAATGCTAGGGCTGATCTACTATCCTGCTGTTGTCGGGGCTGATCTACAATGCAAAAACGCTAGGCCTTGCTGCTGATGCAGAAAACGCTAGGGTCTCTTGTGGGGGTCCTGCTGAGAAGGTGCCTGTTGAACGCGAAGTTCCTACTGCCTCTTCTGCCAAATTTACTAGCGCTAGGGTTTCTTATATACTTGGCTATCAAAATGCCCTACCTAGTTCCCAACAAAAGTCACTTAAAAATAATAAGTGAAAAATATCAAAAATAGGGAAAATAGGTCTATGCACTGAAAATGGGTTCTGATGGAAATCTGATGATCATGCTATGTGCAACTAGAGGATATGCATCTACTCTAAGTGTCTGGACATGCACGGTCTACGAACAAACTCACAAAAGTGCCAGATCACTTCCTAATCTAACTGAACTGAAGTGGATTGAACCCTTGTCATGAAGTAGCTTGTCCATGTACACATAGGGTTAGATGTGCACGTGACATCCCCTCCTTTTCAAAGTGAGGTACTGGTACCGAACTGTACGGCGTCGAGGGATATCGCCAACAGCGTCCGAAATCCTGGGAAGGACTCTTCGCCAGTCCACTCTGATGCGTGGGTCATGCGATACTTGAACTTCATAGAGGTCTGCAACGCTTGCTTCTTTGGGCCGCGCCGAAAGCGACACAAAGTCATCTATGACTCCTTCAATTCTTCAACTTCATCTATAGTCATGCGCCTACCTTCTTCAAGAATCTCTGAGGATGACAATTCCTGAAACCACTTTCAACACAAAAACATGAACATAGCCATTCCATGTAAAGTGACTGGGAAAAGACTATTCCTTCAAAAAAACTGTGCATACAATAGAGATGAACATAGAGACGGAGTGTCAACCGTTCATCAAACACACGCAAACAATGGAGTTCAATCTTGACTTTGTGATCTAAATCAATCAACTCTGGCAAATCACAATGGAAATGCCGATGCTTGATGTTGAATCCTTCTTGTGCTCTTTCGGATACTGTGTCATGCCAAGGAAGAGACATGGAATGTGAATTCTTTGGGTGCAAACATTTCATCTTTTCATGAGGAATCCGCATATATCCGTGCTGATTCATGAGTGAACCGTGTTCATTGTGCAATATGTCATGCCTGTGAAAAGGGATCACATAAGGACAATGACTAAAATACAGGAAAGCATCATGAATGAAACACTCGAACAATGCGTACTGACTAATCATTTGAACACATAGTACTTCCTGTGGGGGTTCTTTGGACCTAGGCTCAAGAGCCAAGATCGGTTTTTTGTGAGGGGATCAAAACTTCCTGAGAGGGTTCTTTGGACCTCGACTTGAGAGCCAAGATCGGTTCTTTGTGATTGATCGAATCTACAACGAGGTTAGCTTCGCTATCAAAAACATAAACTAAACCATCATCCTTGTGAACAATCACATCTTTTCCCTGCAAATCATCATGCTTGTGATTAATCACATCTTGATCATGCAAATCATCATGCTTATCTTTATCATGCAAATCATGTGTGTCATGCTTTGGAAAAGAAGAGACTGAATGAAACGTACACAGGGAGTGGATCTCCCGGCTATACGGACCGCCTACAGACAGTGCGTCGGATGAACCACCCGACCATAGCCACCATCCGGCAGCTCCCCCATGCTGGGGCCATCATCCGAGGACATAGGCATGCACCTGTAAGACCGAGCGTCCCATACCACCCAGCCTCACCTCTTAGAGGTGATTTCGTGCACTCTTAGCCTCGCGGGCTAACCACTGGCACTCTCCAAGTGGGGGTCGATAACTGCAAATGAGGCCCTGGCCTCCCTTTTATAATAATGGCCGGCCATATTGGCCGTGATCACACTATGTCCGCCCAGACACTAGACGCCCATCCCGATGGCGTCTGGGCTAGATCCCCTCTCGTATGAGCGGGACATATTATACTTCCCCCCTCAAGAACCATTGATGTCCTCATCAATGAAGTGGGGATACTACGCTTTCAGAGCTTTAACTGGTTCCCAAGTAGCAAACCTTTTAGATTGACCCTTCCATTTAATTAAGTACTTGTCATAAGCCTTTTGGCGCGAATGACGGGTACGATGATTTAAAACTACCTCTGGTTCTAGAAGAATATACTCAGTTTACATATCTTGCCATACATTTTCCTCGATAGGGACAATAACGTCGGCTTCTCCTAATTTTACTTTAAGGCGGTTGACATGAAACACTGGATGTACACTAACACCCGAAGGAAGAGCCAAGCAACTTGGCCAATTTTCTTTGTGATCAAGAATGGACCACAATATCTAGCTGAAAGCTTATAATGCTTTCCCATTCGCATAGTCTTGGAATCCTTGGGTGTCTTCAGATAGACCCATTGTCCCACATCTAGAGTCCTTGGAGATCTCTTTTGATTAGCATAAGTAGTGACTCGATCACGAGCCGTTCTTATACTATCCTTAGCCAATTAAAGCATTTCTTGCATGTCATACAGGAAATCACGAGCTTGGCATACCTTGAATTTCTCTAAGCCAATAGCAATTGGGGATTTAGGCTCAAATCCATACATCAGCATGAACGGGCTAAATCCAGTAGCAAAATGCTTGCTACTATTATAGGAAAACTCTAATTGTGGAAGATACCTTTTCCAATCAGACTGCCTGTGAGAGACATAGGCTCTCAACATATCCTCTAACTTCTGATTCATCCTCTCAGTTTGTCCGTTGGACTTAGGATGGTTAGAAGACGACATACTCAGCTTCGTCTGAAGATGAGCAAACACATCTCGCCAAAATCGGCCAGTGAACTTAGTATCTCGATCACTGACGATATCCTCTGGCAGACCATACAACTTATAAAGTTGATCGACAAATAAAACCACCAACTAATGGCTTTTTACTGTTGACTTCGTTGGTATAAACTTCACCATTTTTTTGAGTCTATCGACCACAATCCAAATAGCGTCATTTCCCCGACTAGTATTCGGCAAACCAACGATAAAGTCCACGGAAATACTCTGCCACTTGGCATATGGGATTTCCAATGGATGTAGCGGGCCAGCTTTCCTAAGGCGCTCTGCCTTATTGACCTGACACTGAGCGCATCTCTTCACATAGCTCTCTATGTAAGAGTGCATTCTTGGCCAATAGAAATATTGCTTGACCAAAGCCAAAGTTCTCTGGATTCCTGGGTGCCTAGCGCTAGGAACATCGTGGCTTTCGCACAAAATCCACCTCATCGATTTTCCGACACGCAGACTTTTCCATTTCTGAACAATAGTCCACCTTTAATGGAATATTGTCGATGTCTCGTCTCTCCATCACGACTCACTTGGGTCTCTGGACCACCCAAGCCTATACACGAGTCATGCCCCGCTTTGACCTCGTTCCATAGCTTGCCAAAATGGCCATCGGAACAACTTAGCCCTCGGAGAGAGAGATAGAAATCCGTCGAGATTTAAGCCATAAACGAACCTCAGGAATCTGGCTGAGCGCATCGGCAACTCGATTGCTGGATCCTTTTCTATAACAGATCTCAAAGTCAAACTCTTGCATTAGCTCAACCCATCTAGCCTTCTGGCCTCTGAGATCATCCTGATCACAAATATAGCGCAAGGAGTGATGATCTGTCCATGCAACAAAGGTAGAGCCATACAAGTGGTGCCGCCATTTCCTCAGGGCATGGACTACAGCGTAAAGCTCCTTCTCATACGTCGGATAACGCATCTCAGCGTCAAAAAGTTTCTTACTTTCAAACGCAACAGGACGTCCATCCTGGTATAATGCCGCACCAATAGCATAATCACTAACATCCGTTTCAACCACAAACGGTTTGCTAGGATCCACAATGTGTAATATTGGCGCAGTAGTCACCAAGTGCTTTAGTGTCTGAAAGCTCTAGTCGAAACGTTCATTCCAGATAACAGGGGGATTACCTTTACGACGAGGACCCGAAGTCTTCGGCCCTTTCACCCCGCCTTTTAAAAGTTGCGTAAGCAAAACAACAACTTTAGAGTAATCCTTGATAAATTTACGGAAGAATCCTGTAAAGCCTAAAAAGGACTTTACTTGGCGCACATTCTTCAAAATGGGCCAACTTCGCACTTTATCTAACTTTTCAGGGTCAACACGAGTAATGATGTGACCCAAGTACAGAAGCTCTTTCCTAAAGAATTCACACTTAGAAGCCTTAGCATAAAGCTTCTCGGTTCTCAGTACTTTGAGAGCAACGCGTATATGTGCTAAGTGCTTAGACAAACTTCGGCTGTAGATCAAGATTTCATTGAGAAAAAAAACAACGAAATTGCCTAGAAACGCTCTCATTCATCATCTGCTGAAACGTAGTTGGAACATTGGTCAAACCAAAAGGCAAAACCAAAAACTCGTAGTGACCATAGCCTGTATGGAAACCTGTCTTAGGAATATCTTCTAGTTTGATGCGTATTTGGTGATAGCCTAATCGCAGGTCTATCTTCGTAAAATACAACGCTCCATGGAGCCGATCTATCAGATTGTCCATGCAGGGGAGCGGATACTTATTCTTAACAGTGAGCTTATTCAACCCTTTGCAATCCACGCAGAAGCGCATAGTGTTATCCTTCTTTCGAGAAAGTAACACTGGCGCTCCCCACGAGGATTTACTTGGCCGAACAAAACCCCTGTCGAGATAATCTTTCAGCTATCGTTGAATCTTGTCCTCCTCGGTTTTACTAAAGCGATAGGGTTGCTTTGAGAAGGGCTGACTACCAGCCACCAACTCAATGCCATGATCTACTCCTCTCGAAGGCGGAAAGCCGGGAGGTAGATCATCGAGAAAAACATCCTCGAAATCAGTCATGATTTCTATGATAAGGCTGGATTCATCGGAATCCCCAAGTTCAACAGAAGAACATGAAACATTTTTATGAAATTCAGTGATAGAAGTACCAAGCACTAACGAATCAAACCAAGTAGATGGTACACATTGATAAAAGTCAACATCAAAAGACTTTATTTCTTTATACATTTCCAAAGCAGTAACAAATGGTATTGCAAAACCATTATCTATAGACTTCTGATTACAAAGCGACATAAATACATGAGGCATGTCCTGCTTAATGAAAACAAGAGAGTGATGTACATAGTCTATATACAATGAGTCTTGTTAATCATAAAACCATGGAATTCTTAAAATAACATCTGCTCTGTCCAGGCGCATGATGTGGAAATCTAGGTTCTCTTTGTAATCAGCTAGCTCAAGCAACAAATCTGGAACCATCCGATTCCATACATCTGTATCCTCGCCACGAGCCATCTTCACTCTATACTCATGGTCACTGTCCCGTGTCCCGCAGGCTCAGTTTCTACACCAATTTGGATCCACAAAATTGTGAGCTTTCATTATCAAGGAGTATGGTCACGTTGTGACTATTGATCTTCCCGAGGAAACGGAGAAGATTGTGCTTATCAAACACTTTGGTGCTAAAAGTACAATTAGTGCATGAACTGTGCGCTAGATGATGGATTTCAACTTGAACAACATCAGAGTTACCTGAGATCTCATGAATCTAAACCGAAGGACGACCTTGCGGTTTCTTTGTCTTCCTCTTGGGGCAATCCTTGATTTGGTGACCCGTTTGGCCACATCTGAAGCAAGCCCCCTTCCTCACTACATCATCAACTGAAGCATTTTTGGCTTTCTTCTTCTCTTGAGAAGATCTCGACGGTGATATGGACTTATGCTGGAATCGGGGTCGCTTCCTCAAAGCGTCCTCACCGGATTGATGGTCTGCAATTCTTTTCATCTCATAACTCGCTCCATTTATCAGATGGAACGTCCTGGCCTTTGCCACTGCATCCTCGACGTCAGTCGAGGCTTTGTCCTTGATTAAGGCCCAACGGTAATCTTTATGTAATCCCAACAAGTACATGTGCACAGCGTGCGTGGAATCCACCTTGCAGAAGATGAGCGCTTCTTTGAAAGCTGTTGTATACTTATCAAAAGATAGAGCTTTTATCGAAAGACTCTACAATTTGGTATAAGCTTTCAAAGGATCCATTTTGGCAAAATCCCTCTTGAATTTCACACAAAAATCAACCTACGTTGTAGGCTTCTCTATCATGTCGCTCCACCAAGTAAACGCCTTACTACGCACATAGAGAGGAATCGTCTGAATCCTCCGTTCATCATGCTCCCCATGGAGATCAAAATACGCAATCCAATGATGCAACCAATTATTTACAGCCAATTCCGTACATTCTTTCTCCTCCCCTGAGAAATTTGTAGTTTTGTACGGAATTGTGGCAGTTGGACCACCCGGTGAACGCCCAAAAGCAGCAATCTGCGTCCGCAATTGCTGGAGATGGGTTTCGCCCTCGTAAATACGTGCAGTCGTTGACTGAGCCGTATTTTCCAAAGCAATAAGTTGGGAACTAAGCCCTTGCACGAACCCTTCGAGAGAGGCCAAGCGAATGTTCGTCTGAACATTCGCGTTTTCTAGAGCGGTAACACGTTGGTCGAAGCTCTAGAAAGTACTTGTAATCCATGTGTAGAGAGCATGCGTGAATGGAAATTGAACATTACCTGGCGCGTCGTCACGTTGCACATCTGATCTACAGAAATCCATGGCAAAGTGCGTGAAAAACTAGAAGTTTCACGCGAAACTCTGCCTTTTCTGCACTTTTCGATCACAAAAAGTTGAACTCCGAAGAGCGCTATGTGTCGGCGTACGCATCGAAAGGCAAGCAGGTGACGGCGGGAGCGCGGGAGTGCGAGCGGGTGAGAGAGAGGAGCGGCAGAAGAGAAGCAGCAGATCCAAAAACTCAGTTCTCTGCAAACTTGGTAGTCTCTGTAAGTGAGTTTTAATATACTACAGGTTTTAGACTCATTTTTAAAAAAAAAGCTTAAATGTCCTGGCCACTTCAAAATAAAAGGGGCACTTGATAAAAGGTGAGCAAAAATGACTGAATACAAATTGGACCTCCAGCGTGGAAAAAAATTAACGAACAGCTAGCGTTTGTAAACGCGTGGAGATATTAAGAAAATCGCATGGGGCGTGTGGATGTCTGTGGCCAGCACACGAAAGGGGCGCTAGCAAGGAGCCAGCGCAGAAAAAAAATTCCACGCAGATTGCAGAAAAACTCCACGCTGGT
Organism: Adiantum capillus-veneris; assembly: GCF_014529385.1. Classification (NCBI taxonomy): domain Eukaryota; kingdom Viridiplantae; phylum Streptophyta; class Polypodiopsida; order Polypodiales; family Pteridaceae; genus Adiantum; species Adiantum capillus-veneris. The sequence goes on from NC_140944.1 coordinate 85,850,421, forward strand.
CTGCAATCGAGAATTTCCCTCTCTCTCCAGCGCTGAGGAAAGCCACCAGCAGATTGGCAGGTTCAAAGCTCTCTCTGTCTCTCTTTCTCTCTCTTCACACTACCGAGAGAGTCTCCCTCTCTATTCGCCCCATGCCTTGCACCGAGAGCATTACACAGAGAGATTACAATGTGCTGAATTTACTCTAAAATCAGTAGTTCAATGAGAAATTTACTAATTTTCGTCAAAAATCAATAAATTTAATGAAACACTTGTAGTTCCCAGCTTTTCCTCTTGCTAAATTGCTGGATTTAATAAAAAATCAGCGAAAAACACATTACACTTCACTTGCAAACATGCTCATGAGAAGAAATGATCAATTAAACAGTTATTGTTGGGATTAAAGCCCAAGTGGCCTCTTATGCAGATATGGCCGGCCGCCCGCCTAACTCACTTTTCTCTAACTCTTTGTATATACTAACTTATACTTTGTGAATACTAAGGAATTGGGAGATAACCCTTCTAACAGTTCTCTGCGTACTGTACTGTGTAAGCTCACTGTGTGTGTGGGTGAGAGAGTCGACCCACGCTCCGCTCCGCGACTTCAATTAGTATCAGAGCCTTGGTTCAGTGCGGTTTTGCGCAATCGCGCGCGCGCACTTTTCCGGCAGATTCTGGATCCGGAGTTCGAAAATTCACACTCGGCGTTCCGGGAGCGTTTCCACCAGGCGACATAAGTGGAAGCCGTTTATGCCCTTAGAATTTCGTTCTGAGCACTACAGCAGAAGATAGATTTCAGCCGCAAAGAAATCCGTCTTGTGTAGATTGACAAGCAGGAGGTGGTCGACATCAATATCGACATCGACATACATCACTTATTCGTCTTCAGAGCATCATCTATAGACCAGGTACACATATATATCATCAGATATATATATTGCAGTCTGCATTGCTACTTCTTGTGCTTGCCAGGTTCCAGGGGAGGTGTGGCCATACGACGGCTGACACCATTGGCATGTATTGCAGATTGATGTACTGTGATTGTGGGTCTGCTAGTTGTGAGTCACGCTAGCAGACAGACCGCCGCAGCGGTCATAGGACAGTGATTGGTCTATTATAGGATGTATGCTAGTTCTGGGCAGTTTGCTGAGCCATCTGAGAGGGTCGTGTGTGAGGTTTTTTGAAGCCAAGCACTAGGGGCTGGGTTACCCAGTGTGAGGTGGATTAGGTTGCTGGAGTTCCCCTCTACACGCATCCTCTTCGGCGACTTTTATCCCTTAGGATGTATGACTTTGTGTAGACACTGGATTGCATCTTATGCGTCAGGCCGTTGAGGCATTGTTCAGGGTTCAGTCTTGAGACAGATACAGGTTCTGTCATCGCCCAGAGAGGAGACAGTGTATGCTTACAGGACAGCATATTACAGGGATTTTTTAGATTTGTCATTGGTCAGCTATTTATGATTGTTTCTTGAGCTATCTTTTGGTTCCCAGAGCTCAGTTTACAGGGGAGACTCTGTCAAAAATTTTCAAAAATATTGACAGTTCCTGAGGAGAGGTGTTCAGCTTGTTGATTACAGCTTGTTTACTGTGTACAGAGGCCAGTTTACAGGGGAAACTCTGCCGGATTTTTCTCAGGAGTAAACAGTTTGGCAGATATGGCATCTTCTCAAAGTGAGACTCTTTACAACATAAAGAAGCTGGATGGCACAAACTTTCCATTCTGGAAGAAGCAGATTTGGCAAGTTTTGGTGCAGAAAAAACAAGTGAAGCCACTGAAGCTCAAAGGGGAGAGACCAGAATTTATGGCTGAAGATGAGTGGGAAGAGCTTGACGAGTTAGCTTGTTCCACAATCATGCTGACACTGGCAGAAAATGTTTACTTCAACGTAGCAGAAGAGACTACAACGTATGGCGTATGGCAAAAGCTATGTGATATGTACGAGAAACTGCTTCTCAGATTTACTGGCTCAAGAAATTGGTGGATTTGAAGATGAAGGAAGGGACAGCCATGTCAAATCATCTGAATGAATTTCACTCAATTTTCAGCCAGTTAACAGCACAGGAGATAGTCTTTCCAGATTCAGTGAAGGCTATGTTTCTCTTAATCACTTTGCCAAATAGTTGGGATACTTTTCGTACAGCGTTAAGTAATTCTGTCGCGCCAGAAGGTCTTACAAGTGCCAATGTAGAAGGCAGCTTGCTCACAGAGGAAGTGAACAGGAAGAACATTGACAAAGGCAAAGGCAATAGTGCTTTGGTCGTTCGAGGGAGACAACAGTTTAAAGAGAAGAAGGGTAAGAAGGCACAAAACCGAAGTAAGTCTCGTGATTCGAAGTCAAAGGATGACATAGAATGCTACCATTGTGGCAAGAAGGGTCACATGAAGCGAGACTGTACGAAGTGGAAACAAGAAAAAGGAAAAACAAAGAGTTTTGAGCAAGATGAAAAGAAGAGTTCAGTGAAGATTGAAGAGGTGAATGTCACAGGATCTGGTTCAGATAGTGATTCTGGTATAGCAGCTGGTGACATCTTCCTTACAAGCAATCTTGATTCTGTTTTCTTGACTGCAGAGGATGGACATGCTATGAGTGATTGGATTATCGACTCAGGGGCATCTTTACATGTTTCTCCGCACAAAGAGTGGTTTACATCATATGTGGCTACTAAAGATTATGTCAGACTTGGCAATGAGCAGGTTTGTGACATACTTGGAGTGGGAGATGTGCAGTTGAAGTTTCAGAATGGCTCTTCTTTATGGCTCAAGAATGTCAGACATGTTCCAGCAATCCGAAAGAGCTTGATTAGTACAGGGAAGTTGGATGATGCGGGTTATGTGACAGTTTTTGGGAACAGCGCTTGGAAGATCTCCAAAGGTTCGATGACTGTAGCACATGGCAGCAAGTCAGGAACTCTGTACACTTTACATGTTTCAGAGGTTAAAAACCATGTAATTAATGTGATTGAGCAGCCAAGTGTGTCACTGTGGCATCGTAGGTTGGGACATATGTCAAAAAGAGGAATGGAAATACTTTCTCATTATGGTTATTTGCCTGGCTTTTCATTTCAAGATTTCGAGTTTTGTGAGCATTGTGTTTATGGTAAGCAAACACAGGAACCGCACAGATCAAAGAGGAATCGTAGGGACGAACGGTTAGCTCTTGTACACAGTGATCTATGCAGACCAATGCCTAGTTTGACACTAGGGGGAGCAGCGTACTTTTGTACATTCATAGATGACTATTCTCGCAAAGTATGGGTTTACTTCTTGAAGCACAAGGATGAGGTGCTCAAGGTCTTTAAGACATTCTTGCAGCTGGTGGAGAATCAGAGTGGTCAGAAGCTGAAGTGCTTGAGAATTGACAATGGTGGAGAGTACGTTTCCAAAGCTTTTCAAGACTTTTGTGAAGCAAAAGGGATTAAGCGGGAACTTACTGCACCATATAATCCTTCACAGAATGGGGTTGCAGAACGTATGAATAGGACCATACAAGAGAAGGTCAGAAGCATGTTGTCAAATGCTGAGTTGCCTGATGGATTTTGGGCGGAAGCAGTGGCTACAGCAGTCCATTTGATCAACAGGTCTCCTAGTAGGGTTCTGGATAAGAGTGCAGTGGCCGAGATGCTATGGACAGGCAAGGCACCTTCGTATAAGCATCTCAGAGTCTTTGGTTGTGAAGCTTATAGCCATATTCCTAAGAAGTTCAGAAATAAGTTAGAACCAAAGAGCAAGAAGTGTATATTTCTTGGCTACGGAGAATCGGGCGAGATGGGTTACCGGCTTTGGGATCCTGAGTCCAGAAAGCTTATTCGTAGCAATGATGTGCATTTCAATGAAGCCAAGTTTCACGCTAAGCCAGAAAAGACAGAGGAGATCAGAAGAGTTGTCTTCAGGGAAGATGGACCTAGTGCTAGCACATCAAGACAGCATGGTCAGGCTCAGGAACAGCCTATAGTGGCTAGAGAGGCAGAATCAGTTGTGGTGAGACGTTCTGAGCGTGTCTCCAAACCACCTGATCGTTATGTGCCATCTCTAAATTATGTCATGCTCACAGATTGCGGAGAACCATCTTGTTACAAGGAAGCATTACAAGTGGTTGACTCGAAAAAATGGCAGTTGGCCATGCAGTCAGAGATGACAGCTCTGCATAAAAACCAGACATGGAAGTTGGTTAAATTACCACAGGGCAAAAAGGCTCTACCTTGTAAATGGGTTTACAGGTATAATATCACCGCTCATGATAGTCAGCCAAAGTACAAAGCAAGGCTTGTTGCCAAGGGATTTAAGCAAGAACAAGGCATTGACTTTGATGAAGTCTTCTCTCCAGTGGTCAAGATGACTACATAGAGATGCTTTCTTGCATTGGTTGCTATATTGGATTTGGTGTTGCACCAAATGGATGTCAAGACAGCGTTCTTGCATGGTGATTTAGATGTGGAAATTTACATGCAGCAGCCAGAAGGGTTTGTTGAGAAAGGCATGGAACATTTGGTATGCCAGTTGTTAAAGAGTCTTTATGGCTTAAAACAATCACCGAGGGCATGGTACCATAAGTTCCACCAGTTTATGCTTTCTCAAGGCTACAAACGTAGTGAGTTCGATCACTGTCTATATACAAAGAAGGCTAAGGATGGCAGTTGGCTGATCCTTATTTTGTATGTGGATGACATGTTGATTGCTGGCAAACACTTGGAAGAACTTTCAGCTTTGAAGTCAAAGATGGCAAAATCGTTTGACATGAAAGACATGGGTGAGGCAAGTCATATACTTGGTATGCGGATTGAGAGAGACAGATCAAAGAAGTTGATTTGGTTATCTCAAACAGAGTATATTGACAAGGTTTTGCAACGTTTCAATATGGAGAAGGGAAAGGCATTGAGTGTTCCATTGCCACCATATGTGAAACTTAGCAAACAAGATTGTCCTGTGTCTGAGGAAGAAAAGGCTGAAATGGATAAGATTCCATATGCGTCTGCAGTGGGTAGTTTGATGTATGCAATGATTGCTACACGTCCAGATATTGCATTTGCAGTGGGAGTGGTTAGCAGATATATGTCAAATCCCGGCAAGAAACATTGGGAGGCAGTGAAAGGTATCATGAGATACTTAAAACATACAAAGAGTATGCGCATATGCTATGGTAGTCAGGATTTGAGTGTCAGAGGATACACTGACTCAGATTATGCAGGAGACTTGGATAAGAGGAGATCTACATCAGGCTATGTCTTTACATTGGCTGGAGGTGCCATATCATGGCGATCTCGATTACAAGATTGTGTTACGCAGTCTACTACAGAAGCTGAGTATGTTGCAGCAAATGAGGCATGCAAAGAAGCTATTTGGCTTGGTAGATTGGTTGCAGACTTGGGAATCAAAGTAGATATGCCAGAGTTATATTGTGATAGTCAAACTGCTATACAATTGGCAAAGAATCCAGTGTTCCATTCGAAGACTAAGCATATTGATGTCAAATATCACTTCATTAGGGAAGTACTTGAAGACAAGCAGATACAACTGCTGAAGATCCACACCAAGGACAATCCTGCTGATCTACTCACAAAGGGACTTCCAGGAGAGGGCTTTGTGCATTGTCGTGAGTTATTGGGCATTGGATAGATGGCAGCCATGTAAATCTTTGTACATTTATGTTCATAGATTTATAGTTACTTAAAGTGCCACATTGGACTTTAAGTGGGAGGTTGTTGGGATTAAAGCCCAAGTGGCCTCTTATGCGGATATGGCTGGCCGCCCGCCTAACTCACTTTTCTCTAACTCTTTGTATATACTAACTTATACTTTGTGAATACTAAGGAATTGGGAGATAACCCTTCTAACAGTTCTCTACGTACTGTACTGTGTAAGCTCACAGTGTGTGTGTGTGAGAGAGTCGACCCACGCTCCGCTCCGCGACTTCAGTTATTTCATCAAAACTTGCATGAAATAGTCATTATCCGACTCTAACCAGCTCGTAGGTGTGCACACAATCCTTCGTGCAGCCAAGTTGGCTATGATGCCATGAAACGTACAGAGGGAGTGGATCCTGGCTACATGGACCGCCTACAGACAGCGCGTCGGACGAACCACCCGACCATAGCCACCATCCGGTAGCTCCCCCGTGTTGAGGCCAGCATCCGAGGACATGGGCGTGCACTTGTAAGACCAAGCGCCCAATACCACCCGGCCTCACCTCCTCGAGGTGACCTCGCGCACTCCTAGGCTCGCGGGCTAACCACTAGCACTCTGCCAGTGGGGGTCGATAATGCAAATGAGGCCTTGGTCTCCCTTTTATAATAATGGCCGGCCACACTGGCCGTGTTCACACTACGTCCGCCCGGACACTAGACGCCCATCCCAACGGCATCTGGGCTAGATCCCCTCTCCTATGAGCAGGACATAGCACTGAGAGAGTCTCCTTTTCCTGATCCTACACATCAGAAAAAAGGTCGCAACAACTCTTTCATGTGTTGGTCGCTCATCGCTTTTCTTGCTTTGTTCTCGCAATCAAAGTCTGCTTGTCTTTCTTCGCGCTCATGATCCAATTTGGCTTTTCTTACTTTGGCTTCCAAGCGTGCTTGCTCGTGCTCACGCGGTATAGCTGGCATTCTTTCTTCATATTCACAGGAAAAGTTTGGACTCGAAAAAGGACTTTTTGACATTAGAGAGAGAATGTTGTTCGACCAATAGAGTTTAAGTCACCACAACGATAGCTCCAATTTATTTGATTTTTATCTCAAATTTGTGCGTTTTCAAAAAAGAGTTTTTTCTGTTAAAAAGATCTGAATAAGAAGATACGACGCGATTTGTGCAAATTATTCCCCTGCCATGGGCGACGAACGCCGAATGTGCCATAACTCACATTCAATGAGGCACACCTTTTGATGAACACTTTTCAAGCTACTACTTCTTGTGTAAACTAGTGAGCCTCTTTTCTTCTATCGTTTTTGCGTAGTGTCACTTCACAGCTAATAGAAGTAGAGATGGAAGAAAGATGACCACGACAACCATCCGCCTCTGTTAAATCTGTGGAACCATTCAACAACTTTGACTTAGACCATGGTCGTTGGATGTCTACCACAGTCACCATTGGTAGTTGGGTTCTGCTTCAAACAACAAGAAGAAAACGGATGTCAAATGAATTCATCAACAGCTACAAAGGACGTGTGAAAGATTTTCGCTTGTTTCAAACGGGAAAGATAGTGAAAGAGGTGCTCATTGAGCATGCATATATGCACTCCGAACTACGACTACAACAGTCACCTTTGGGGTTTCCTGCTCATAGACCAAACTGTGTGACTAATATATTGCTAAAAAGTCTTTAAAGATCCTTCAAGTTATTTTGTTGACTATTTCTTGTGACAATTCTCTTATCTTTTGTTTTTGCAGATATTTATCCTTCTAACAAAGAAGACTGGCAACCGATTGAGTGCATAATTGGTATTTTTGATGCTTTTCATGCTTCGGTGGGAGAACTTATGTACAGAACTAGTGCGAGAAGAGCTCTCGCAGAGAGGGGAGTTTTCTTTTACGACTACTTTTACAACACCCCTTGCTCTGTCCATGGATTTGGCACTTTGAAACCTTTCCCTCTTCCCCAACAAGATTCCCCAAAGTGGCCAATTCCAACTTCAGAAACCTCTGAGTGTTTTAAACTCAAGCTTCATCAGGAAATTTTGAAGTGTTTGCGACCAAACATTGCAAGCAGGCAAGTACGAGTCAGTCTATTTATGCCATTACATGTCTTTATAGATTTCTTCCACGATGAGGAGGTTAGAAAAATAGAAACCATGTTCATCTGTAAATCCCAAACTTGCCTTGATTTTTTGGATGATAATTGGGATGTCAGTGATTCTGAAGGCATTTTGTGCAAAGTTGACAAGCACTCGGTTGTGTGCAAGTGTATGATAGCATCACAGAATTTTATAGTTTCTTTCTACTACATGAGGTGGCATCGAGTGAATGGTCAGTTGGTAGCTATGGATCAAGATTTAAGTGACGATGCTTTTAATCCCTTGATGTCCATCGAGATATGGTTTTCAAATTATTTGCTTACAGTTGTTGTGGTTAGATCAAATGTCACTTTGAGACAGGTTTGAGAGGATCTGTTAAATGAGCTTGATCTCAATTTGCCTTCAAAATTTGTTTTCAAGTGTAATATGCGAAAGGTACTAAGCTACATGTATTACTTTTATACGTTGATGTTTCTATCGTGCTCATGTATCCCAATGTCTTATCGCGTACGTTGCATTGCAGGTACCTCACAGGCAAGAAAAAACGGCTCTTTGTGCACAGATTACCAACGACAGACTTGAAATAGTGAACTAATTGTACACAATGATTCAAATACTATTCTCAAATATTACTCAACAAAGGCAGCTCTCTACATTACCAAACACCATTGGATCCTCACTCTTCCATTTTTTTGAAAAACTATACACAACATTTTGTAAACTTTGAACCATAATCAAAACAAAAGTCAAATTTCGATCCACTGCTTGTAATCAATTTATCAAAAGTACATTTCATAATCTCTTTCTAATCTTGTGCGTGCGGTGATGTGGGGGCTGTTGGTTGAGGTTGAGGAGAGGTGGTGGCTTGGGGATTTGGGGGCTTTGGAGCTGATTCATGAGTAGGAGAGCTGCTGGGTGAGGGGTTTGGGGGCTTTGGAACTGCTTCATGAGCAGGAGAGGTGCTGGGTGGGGGGTTTGAGGGTTTTGGAGCTGTTTCTTCAGGACGAGAGTTGGTGGGAGCTTGGGTTGGGGAGGCATCTGGGGAGATATTGATATGTGCTTGTGTTGGTGTGACAGACACGGGGTATCTTGTCGGCGGAGGCCTAGGCGTAGGCCTTGGTGCTGGCGGGATAAAAGTATCACGTGCTCCGTCTAGACGCATGGCAGTGCAATTGATCAAGTTTTCAATCATTCTGTTTCTAAACGAAGAAACATCAGCCTTTGAATAATCTGCCAAATTTCTTACCTGTGTTAAGAACATCATGTTTATTAACATAGCTACTAACTTATTAAGATACAAATCTGTAAACGAGTGTCAAATGCTTACACTTCTACAACTTCCATCAAGCATGACCCCTAACAAAATTTCTGCATTGAATAAGACCCTCCATCCACAAGAGTAGGCATCGTCCTGCTTAGGGACTTTGCAACTAATAATCGTAAGATTCTCATATATCTGCTATTGCGTTAAAGCTTCAAGAGCAGACACAAGCTTCTGAATAGATCTACGTAGAATACAATTAAATTTCATAAGCGACTTTTAAAAAAATTCTATGCGATGTCGAACAAAATACAAAACCTTTTACCTACGTACTTCACCATGAAATCCATGGGATGAATTAGCAAGGTAGCACCGGTTTCGTTCAAGGTGTAAGAGAACAAGACTCCAATGAGATCTGTTACAAATAAACTTAAGCAAAACATATGTCATCACAACAAATTAGAGTTCAAGATAAAATAATTTCACTATTGAAAACATTGCATACCCTTCATGATAAGCCAGAACAAAAATTTTAGCCGTATCCATGTTCACTGACTGGAACCAGTCAACTACTTCCACTAAAGATGTATCCTCGGCCGTCAAAAAGACCGAGAGGTTCGAGTCAAGGATGGCGACATCATCTTGCATATTCCAAGGCAAATTTGAAACTACAAAACTGTAAAGAAATTCGTGTCATACAAAATTGAATATATTAAAAGAATTTATTATGAAAATAAGAATAGCATGCACCAAACCAAGCCATTGATGATTGAGTCTGTGAGTTCCCTCGTCCGGTTCTGTAAAATTGCAATCTCGTGGGAGTGATAAGGAAAATACAGAATGCATCCCCACACAAGAAGGCCAACATGGAAATAGGGAAACAGCAATGACAAATCATCAGCGTTGGCGTCGCTGATGGCATCTGCCGTTTTTTCCTCCATCATCTCAAGGCGTAAATGCTCCAATCTCTCACTATCGTCTTCTGTTGTGTCCCGCTCGGTGTTGATACGGGTGCTGTATCGATGCATTTGTGTAGACACTTCATGAACTTTGACCTTGTCAATAGGTGGTATTCTAAGAATATTGTCCATCTTTCGGTCTGAAATACCGACAGGTGGTATTGTTTTGTCATACATGAACCTGAGAAGGCGAAGTGTGTTGATGTCTCGTGGAATCAATGTTGTCCTATGGGCGTGGGCCAAGAGAATGTAGATGTCCTGGAAAATCTCTACAAAAAAATCCTCGGCGGCCTCGTGCAAGCACCCCATTGCACTTCGAGACCACCGGAAATTTAGGTTGTGTTGCTTGCAAATCTCGCGAACAACTCTCTGGAATGGCAGTTTAGGTATTGCCAATGAAATGTGATTTTGGAGCTTCGAAGTTCGAGTAGAATGCTCCTATTATGCTCGTATCTTCTTCTTCGCATTGTTGCCCGTAACTGCGGCATGGTCTTGCCCGGAATCACTTGCGATGTTGACGGTTGCACTGTAGACGAGCTAGCCTGGCCCTGCGTACCAGATTGGCCAGGATAAACCTTCCTTGCTGTTTGCTTTGTGCGGGCCATGACCTGAACGAGGAGAATGTGAGAAAATATGGTAATCTGGATGTGGGTAAAAAGGCAAAGTGACTAGAGACACTTTGGAAAAAACGATGAGAAAAAAAAAGGGGGGGGGGGGTGTTTATATTAGCAGAATAAGTATAATGAGAAGAGACGGCTGCATTAATCATGACATCGTGAGGTATGACAGGAAGAGTGCGAGCATAATGATTATGCGCCACATGGCACATCGGGACTCAAGCGATATTGGTGGTGCCAAAATTAGTGGCACTGCCTATTCGCGGGGTGGCATGACGAGGAAAGAAGCGCCCCAACGGGTTGCCCTAGCAACAACGGTATGTCGTGGCACAACACGAGGAGGCGGACCAGAGTACTCTACACTGGTCGTATCGCGTTCTGACGCGACAACAAGCTGTCGCGCCAAAACGCGATAGCGATGCTTTTGTGGAGCGGCGGCACCAGTTTCGCGTTGTGGTGCGACCCTTCCACGGCGGCGGCTGACACGTGGCGTAATCATCACGACGACTGCATGATGCACGCGTGGCGCAACAAAAATGGCATCGCGGCACAACACGATGAGGCGGACCTGAGTACTCTGGACTGGCCGTATCACGTTGTGCCGCGACACCTTTTTTGTCGCGCCACAATGCGATAGCGGTGCTTTTCTGGTGTGGCGGCACCAGTTTCGCGTTGTGGCGCGACCGTTCCACGGCGGCTGACACGTGGCGTAATCATCACGGCGACTGCATGATGCACGCCGACCCCATGATGTACGTCAATCGATGTCATCATCGTCCTCGGGAGTCCTATAAATATGACTTGCTCCCCCATTTGCCCTTTGTTTGGATGTTGTGCTCTCTCGTCTATCTTCACTTTTGAATTTCCGTTATGGACCCCTTCAATGTTGAAGCAGAGGAGGAAGTGCCTTGCTCTGAGGATGCTCCCCAAGCCAAACTATCTCATTTTCTATACCGCATTGGGCTTCAGTAGTGCGAGACAGAGATCAGGCCGATGTTCAATCCAGATTTTTCTTTGCATGAGTGGATTGTCTCCACGCAACATTACCTATCAGGTTTTGAGCAGACCTACCAGCAGCAAACGTCTGGTGGAATTGTCGAGATACAAGGAGTTTGTTTTGTTCACATGAAGGATATCAATTCGGACTCCTCCAAGAAACACATATTTTCTAGGAGTTGTCTTTTAGGCTGCCAGTGCACTTGCGGATAACAGACTACAAGTGTACACTTCATAACCGCAAGTGTCGAGTGGCTGAATATTATGCAGGTTTTATTTTATATTTGTATTTAATTTTGGATGAGCATGCTGATGTTGCAGAGGCCTTGCTAGAGGATCAGACTGGGGAGGGTCAAGAGCTCAAGTCTCGGGGAAGCCTTGCCTTGCAGGTTTCAGAGGGAGTCCAGCTTCAGGAGGGTGCTTTGCCTACTAGTGTTCTACCTACCATACTTATTGGTAATTTGCAGTATGTCATGCTTAACAACATTATGGAGCTTTTTGACCTTCAAGAGGACTATTTCCTTGCCATTGTGGCACAGAATCTCGAAGAGGATGATGCTGTCATTGGCCCTGAGCACGACAAGTATTCTGTTATAGATGCCCATGTAAATGACGATGAGTTCGTTGACCCCGCAAGTGCACTTGTGATGATTTACAATGATGTTGCTAGGTATGAGCGCACGCTTCCAACAGAAAGGGAGTTCATGGAAGTGCAAAAAAAGCTAGGGATTGAAGAAATGGGTAAGGCAAGCACTTCTTCATCATCTTTGGCCTCAACCTCCAATGCGCCCACTGGAGGTCAGGGCGGCATCAACCTATGGAATGAGGACTTACTTGAGGAAGACGAAAACCAGAAGGTAATTTTTTTTTATTTGCCTTACTTTTTTGGTTTCTACTTATCTCATTTCATAACTTTAATTTGTTGCAGTTGGTGGTCTACGATGATACCTTCATTCCTCGCCCTCGTGGACGAGGCATGGGTGATTTAGGGAAGAATTCCTGTCTCAGCCAATACTTAAAGAATCTTAAGTATTCGAGTTTTTTGGTCTTCCATTCGTCCTTCTCCAATGACAACGCGGAGCTACCCTTGATGACGTTGAAGACACTTTCAAGATATTTAGGAGGGGCCGTCATTAGGTGGAACGCAGATAAAATAATGCTTTTAGAAAAAAAGGCCTCATTGTATATGTTTGGCCAAGGGCCAGCAATGTATGGTTTACGTAGTCTCTATTTTTTGACCCAAGCAGCATATGGTTTGTCATGCGGAATCACTGACCCTGCGCAATTACTAGAGTATGACAAGCATGCTATGTTTCGCAATAAACAACCAATTGCGCATCTGCCTACTGAAGAAATGTCTCTTGTGGCTGTGGAGGTGGAGACAAATGTACTGTCGACAAACGAACCTGCAGGACTAGGTTGCAAAAGACCAAGGCAAGAAGAAGACGATAACACACAATAGGCAAAAAGGCCAGAATATTTTGTAACTTTTCCTGACGAAGATGAAGAATAGAGAAGCTCCAATGTATATTGTCGATGCCAAAAAATAGTACATTTTCTATCAAAACAATGAGTACATTATGTTTCTCACTTTTGTGACTGGTTGTCTTCTCTTGGCACAAAAAGTTATATTGTGTTATTTGTGCTATCTTTAGGAAGTCTCAAACAACTTGGGTCGGAGTTGTCCAAGTTTTTCCAATGCGTTCTTTTTGAAGTCACCACTCTGCATGTCGCGATGCCGCAGAAGATGCCTCCCATATTTCCTTCTTCCGTCGTTTGCTTTCTAATCTCATTGCTTGGCCAATCTGACTGTCTTTGACACATTCCTTTCGGTGTGTTCTATGCATAAGTTTTCGATAAGTCCATTGATGTAGTTCCTCCAAACTGTTGGCTTTGTTTGCACCACCTCCGTGACGAGTGTGGCTGAAATAGCCAGTGCGGGCTTGGTAGTGAGTTTTCTCCATACCTTGTGTAGACCATATAGCCAAGCTACCATACTGCCTAGCAAACCAAGGCATGTGGTTGCATATGATATGCTGCAAAAAAAAAGCCTATTGTTTATATGTAAATATATAATCACAATTTTCTCAAATAAAGTAATATACCATGTAATGAGTTATGTGTTGATTTGTCCATGCAGCTATGAAAGACCTGTGGAAGGTCTCCAGAGCGTCTTGAAACAATGTATAGTCAGTATCTCTCCAAGTATTGAGCTCACAAAACTTGAATATGGAATCCAAACTTTTCCACACGTTCGCTTTGCGAGTTCTTGCTGCACCATTGTCTGCGTGGTCAACCACTGCATTGTGCAGGTTTCTCCACCGGTTGTATCTCAATGTCAACCTTTCCTGAGCACTTTGGCTTTTGCGTTGTCTGCCACTTGTTGGCATCGACAAGAAGAGACGGGCTTTCACACTGCCAATAGACAACTTCTTTGGCACATCTCGACCATTCTTAGAGCTCTTCTCGTCCTGCTCTATTTTCACATGTCCTCCATGCAAGCCCATATCTGAGAAAACTGTTTCCAATGATAATATAGCCCTTTGTTTTGCTAATGCTGGCCGAGTGTTCCAAGCAAAACAAATGTACAGAAACATAAGTTTCTCAATGATTCTGCAGAGTGCATGCATCGTGCAAATATATACTCTCGATAGTGGAATATCCAACACTGGGCGGAAGTTAAGGTCCTACAAGTGCCTGTCCGGTTCTCTCCTCCAATTTCTTTTGTCAAAACCAATGACTCCTCCCATGCAATACAAACAAGGGCTTTTACTTGTTGCTCCTTTTGAGATGTTGTACATACACTTTAGGGTTTTGAGATCTCCAGCCATATGCCACTCTACTGTGTATGAACCCATGCCTAATACATCGAGTGTCTTTCCATTTCTCTGTTCACTTATGACTTCAGGAATACTTGTTTGATGGAAAACCCAATTAAGAATATCGAAATTCTCTACAGGCACCTGAAATGGGAAAACCAAACCAATCAAATGAAACATGTCTAACCATTATTTTAAGCAAAAACTTGTTGATATCAAACCTTGAATGTGGCTAATAAGAAAATATTGTTTTCGGATTGCACGCTAAAGTTTCTAGGGTCGTCTGAAGCAATGCTTTCATCTAATGCTCTATTCATAAGTGTTATTGTGACACGCTTAACCTTTGTCTCTTTCACTAACTCGCACTCATCCAGGTTAAGCACAAACTTCAAGACTCCATTGCATTCCTCTTGAGAAACCTCGAACAATTGAACAATATATGTCTGCAAAGCTACTAATCATAAAATATATTATTGTATTTGTCATAGACCACTTCCTCTGCTGATGGCGATCTGTACATTGCTTCAATGTGAAAAGGAGTGCCCAATGTCCGAAGCACTTCTTGGTTGACCTCCAGTCTTGTCTTTCGAATGGAGAAAGGATTTGGCAGCAACGTCGTGTGCTTGAGATTGAACTTCTTACTTTGTTGTGAGTAAATGGACTATTTCCAAGTTTTCAAATGCTACACATATCCAATATACCTAAAAATTGCAGACATTTGATTTGACAGGTGAAGACAATTGATTCAAACACCAGACATACCTAAAAATTACAGAATAACCTTTGTTGGATATTCCGACTTCATCAAGAATTGACTGAACATCACGTGTTTGGAGTTGATTTTGTTTCAAAAGAGTGTCAAGTTGCTTAGCAACAATCTTGCAGTAGCGCTTATCGTCCAAAAGTCCTACGACATCTTTGCGTTTTAGTATGAGACCATAAGGAATTGAAGAAGTTGGTGTGTTGCTGTCAATATTTGACTGAGGATGTAACAACGATCTAAGCATAAATATGAAAAGTAAGATATAAAACTACAAATGTAAAGATGAATTAAACCTGCTCGGATGATAATCTTACTTGATTGCTTTAATCCTCTTCTTCAAATCCCCAGAACCAACCTTCAGCAGTTCAATGTCTCGTAAGCGTCGTTCTCTTAACCGAGGACCCAAGACAATATTTTTTTCTCTGAGATCTTGCGTGAGTTGCGTGATGTTTTCATCCTTGCCTTTCAGTTGTTGAGCGCACGCTATCACAGTTTGCTTCAAGCAAAAGTTTTCTTTGTGTACAAGGTCTCTCTCAAGCTTAAGAATATCACTTTTGGCCGCCAAATGCTTGGTGTAGCCATATACACCAGAATAACCGTCTCCTACATAGTTCAGCAATGACGTTATGTTTCTGAATGGTGGAGTTGAGTTGGTGATAGGATGCTCGGGATATATCCTGCCATCCACCCAAAGATCGACGCTTTTTTTACCTTGAAATCTGAAGTTCTCTTTTGAAGCTTCGGAAAGGATGCCTGGCTTATTCTTCTTGTGGAGGGGCTCATATTCTCTGGACAGTTCGATATGCATATGATACACATCGTTTTGACTCCTCGTCTGAGTTCTGTGTGAAGATGATAATGACATTGAGACGACTTGGTGAATGAGAAAGCTCAAAACAGAGGAGAGCGCAAGAGTGGAGCAAATGGAAGAGAGCTCAAGGGAGGAGACTGCGCGCAGGCAGAAAGCAAGAGAGATGCGAAAATGAGGAGAAGAATAACATTCAATGCACCTCCTTGAGCGCCAAATTTTAGTTTTGAAAAATCCAAAAGATTGAGACAATCGGCGTTCAATTCGGAGCCGTCGTATGTTATCATTGTCTGAACACTTTTTGAGTGTTTTAATAAATGTACCCCCCAAATCTAATATCCGAGTTTTTTTGAAAGTGAATATCAAAAATGAAATTAGAAGCTTTTTATTATCTCTCTCTAAGCTGACCTGGCATTTCTTACAAGGCCCATTTTTGAGTCCAAACTTTTCCTAATGATTCTTTCTTCGCTAACTTCCTGTCCATCATCATCTTGTCGAAAGCCTCCATAGGAGTTAATGCAATCCTTGGCGTAGATGGGGAAAGGGGAGGGTCAGAAAAACCTCCTGGTGGGGAAAACTCTTCTTCGCCACTCCCATGCTCACCACCTTCATGCGAAGTATCCATTCCGCTTCGGGTGATGACCATCCATTGAAGTCTTAGGTTCTTAAGTTCACGAGGAACTTGGGTTCTTGTGGGTCTTGGTTCTGGGGTTCTTGAGGGTCTTGAGTTCTTGAGGTTCTTCTTTCGCTTGCAATCTGTGTTAGAGAAGGATCTTCTCTTCACCTGAGCTCTTCTCTTTCCCGCGGGTGCACCCCTTGGCGGCCTTACGCTCACACCAAGGTTGCTTTTTCCCACTTCACATCGATTGGCCGGCCGCTAAGTGCACGGTCCGCTCTCAATGAGTGAAAAGAGAAACAAGGGGAGGCTGGACAAGCCCTTCTTTCTTGGGTTTCTTGTCACTCTTCAAAAACACGATTAGGAATCGGCACGCCCAAGAAGACTTGGGTTACGTGCGACCGCAACAAGCAAAATTTTCTTTGTGGTTCTTGTGGTTCTTTCCTTGAGTGATACAGAACACTGCCAAAGCTTTGATACCAATGTAAGGTGTAGCGGAAGTGAATGTTGAACTTTGCTCAAGATGAGTGCTCCGAACTATGCTCAAGGTTCCTTTTACTTACGGAAGGGAGAGCCTTCCGTTCCTTTAGTGAGAGAGTGCAATGATCACAAACAAAGTGAATGGCACTGTGAATGAAGGTACTGAGACTGAGAGAGAGAGAGAGAAGAATACGACACCAGAATGTTGTCAAAACCCTCCTCTGAAGGCCCCACTCTCTATGGCGAGAGCGGTCTACTATTGATTGCACAAATCTCTACAATGCTTTGGAGTTTCCGACGATGTCGACAATGATGAGGACGACGACAAGACGGGCTGAAATCTGAAAATGCTAAGGGCTGAAATTTGCAAATCTTTATTTGCTGAATTCTAACTCTATGTCGGTGACGACGGTGATGACGATGCAATGACCACGCGTTGAAAATGCAGATGTTGAAATCTGCGTTTTCCGGGCTGAATCTGTCGACTACGCTGGATCTGACAGTGCGATGAGGATCTGTTGCAGGAAGGTGAGATCTGCGTGGTTTGGGAGTTTTATTGCGGAGTCTTGATCCTGAAAACTGAAAACGCTGATGCTATTCGGAGACTTGTCGCGATGAATCTGCAAAACGCTAGTAGGTCATGCTGATGCAAAAATGCTAGGGCTAAATTCTGATCTTGCTGAGGAAATCTGCTAACCCTAGGGCTGATTTGCTATCCTGCTGTTGCCGGGGATGATCTGCAATGCAAAAAGCTAGGGCTGGTCTATCATGCAAAAACGCTAGGCATTGCTGCTGATGCAGAAAACGCTAGGGTCTCTTGTAGGGGTCCTGCTGAGAAAGTGTCTGTTGAACGCGAAGTTCCCACTGCCTCTTCTGCCAGATTTGCTAACGCTAGGGTTTCTTATATACTTGGTTATCAAATTGCCCTACCTAGTTCCCAACAAAAATCACTTAAAAATAATAAGTGAAAAATGTCAAAAATAGGAAAAATAGGTCTATGCATTGTAAAATTGCTCTTGATGGGTTCTTATGGAAATCTGATCATCATGTTGTGTGCAACCAGAGGATATGCATCTACTCTAAGTGTCTAGATATGCACGGTCTGAGAACAGACTCACAAAAGTGCCAGATGACTTCCTAATCTAACTGAACCGAACTGGACTGAACCCTTGTCATGAAGTAGCTTGTCTACGTACACATAGGGTTAGATGTGCACGTGACATGATACTTGTACAATGGGGGCAATGGGTTGCATATATACCCATCTAAGTAAATTTCCCTACCCAGACTTTGACGAATAAGTAAAGTACGTACCTAAAGGCCAAAATAAATAATGGGATCACATTGGGCAGTTCAATTGAGATGCCATAACTTTAACAGAGCTTTCGCATGTTCTTTAAGGTTTAGCGAGAGGGTCGCCTCCACACAGTTACTATTGAGGCACCAGAGGTAGCAGAGTGCTGTTTCCATCGAATCCGAGTTGTGGGCCTCAGAGGGATGGCATGTGTGCTCGATCTTGACCCGTTAGATCTTGAGACTGGACATTGGAGGCTTTGGGCTTGGGGGAGTCGCCCTTTGTCGCGAGTGCATTTGGACCCTGGGGAGTGGTTTTGGTGGGACCCTTTTACTTTAGCTGATCACCTAGGGATCCCTTTTCTTCCAATACATAGCACGATTGGGGCGTCACATACTGGCTGTTCAGAGAGAGAGGCCCGCCCTGTTGTTGCAGGTCACTGGCAGGAGGAGGGTCTCACAACTGAGTTCCTGACAGACCTCTGGGAGCCTTGTGGGATAGCAGATAGCCGAGGAGGGTCACCATGCTCTAGTGGCTAGTCCTTAGAGCTACGGCAGTTGGGAGTTGGTCTATAGTGGTCATTTGGGGCTGTGCCCGTTGTGACCACCCACTTGAGTCACAGAGGCATTGTCTAGGGATTGCCCCATGGCGCAGCAAGTTTGGCTTCGGATGTTAAGGCTAATGCCAGCCTTGTCGCTAGCTAGGTAGTACAGTTGGGATGCTGCTTGGTCTACCCTCATGGGCCAGCACTTTGTTTTGAGCTGTCCTCAGCTAGCAGGATAATTGTTATACAGGAGGGCCCGCCTACACTCCAGCCTGCCATAGAGCTTACGCCTCAGGAGCATTGAACTACATGGTTTCGATACACCGTGAAAGGTGGATAGAGCTTTTGGCAGATCTGTGTAGGCTTCATGCAGTGAGTGGCTTCAGCTTTCTACACCACTTTTGATGATTGATTGTATCTTATCATGGACTAGTAGTGTGGTGGCGGCCTCCCTCCCCCCCCCCCCCCCCCCCCCCCCCTTTTTATCGGTACGTCCCCCTTTATCGGCCACATGCGGTGGTGTTGATGGGTAGCCCATTGAGGGTGAACGATCACCACCTACCGGTAGTCTGCGCACATGCTGCAGCTCCAGCCATCCTCGAAAGCATGGTCACCGCCACCTGTCGAGCTGTCCTGTGTCATAGCCAATACGGCCTCTTCCCTCTATCAAAACGACTCTCCATCGGGGGTGACCATCTAGGCTTTTAGACTGATGTTGCACTGGTGCCGGTGAGAGCCCTGGTAGCTGAGTGCAGGGGCGTGGTGGGGCTCTTGTGGGCTTGTGGTGCACCTAGCGACATCTCTAAGAAGACTAGGAGGCAAGTGCTTTCGTGTCTTATGAGTTGTGGGCGGCAGGACCTTGCGTAGGTCAATCAGGAAAATCTTGAGACACGTATCTTCCAAGACTGCGTGAAAACCGAGCTGCTTAGGCTGGGTTCACCATGGGAGGCGGTTGGAATTGTGTGCACGTTGGCAGCCAGTCAAAAGCGTGCACGTCGGAACCTCTGTTCACAGTGCGTGGCAGCAGTATGTGCCAACGCATGGAAGAAAAGCCCCCCCCCCCCCCCCCCCCCCCCTCGCAATACGACTTCCACCCTCCACGTCATCTGATAGCCTAAAGACTTGGCACTTCAGCCTTCCACTTTTTTATTGGCCAAGAAGGCCATAGGGAAGTGGTAGGGAAAACATTCAATTCTTCTTTGCACCTCTCACCATCCCCATTAGTCACCATCACATTAACTTTGATGAGGAAGATGTTCAAATGAGTATAGTAAAGCTTGAAAATGACTTGAAAGTGAGTGTGTGTGTGTGTGCGCGCGCGCACATGCATCTCTCTCTCTCTCTCTCTCTCTCTCTCTCTCTCTCTCTCATTAAAGTGTTCGGAAACATCATTTTTCTAGACATACAAAATTCCTATTCTTGAATTTGCCAAGAGGAAATTTTAGAAAATTATTTTTCAAGTTTTTACACTATTTTTCTCTATTTTCGAACGAAATTTCTCCTCTTCCCCTTGCTCTTAGCCGGTATTTTTGAAATTGAAATCGGCACAATATTAAGCTAAGAGACATTTTTCCAAAACAGAGACTATTAACATGTCAAACGTGTTCTAATAATCACTCAATTTATTCCAACAAAAAATGTTGCCTTCTTGAGGCCATCGTGAAGTCTTCACCTTGTTTTAATAAGTTTCAAACCCTTTAAACAGAGACCTTTTATTGTTTATTCCACTAGCCCCGAGTGTTCACAATGGGCGGCGGCAAGAAAACTACCGAACTTTTTCTTCCACCCTTGTGTGAACCGATGGGCGGTGGAAGGGTGCATTCCAAAGCTCTTCCTCTTGGAAATGCATCTTTTGGAGAGTGATTGCGTCCGCTTTAGTGTGAACCCAGCCTTAATATACGGGCATTGTCACACACACACACACACACACACACACACACACACACACACGGGACAATGGCCCTTGGGTGGGTTCCCCCCGCTCCCCCCCCCCCCTTCCCCCCTTCCCTGCTTGATTAATAGTTTAGTATAGAAGTATGGAAGTGTTATGGGTGTTTTATCCCTATGATGTTAGCTCAGGGTTTTTCCTATATTTCTTCTATAGCCCAATGCAAAGCGTACAAGCTCCTCTTTTGTCACTTGCATACGTGAACACACACGCAGAGAGAGAGAGAGAGAGAGAGAGAGAGAGAGAGAGAGAGAGATAAATAATTGCATATAGGCTACTTGCTTCACAACTGCAATCTGAACCGTCCTCTGGTGCGCTAGTTCCACCCCTTCCTACCCCTCCATCTTGCACTTGCCAGCAATCCCATCGCTAGTATACGGGATGCTTTGTAACCAAAGGTTACATTGTAAAGGCAAATGTGAAGCAATTTGTTCAATTTTCTACAGAAGGGTTTTGCGAGCTATTGTATCATGCCTTTGTGCAAGTTGTAGTGGACACCAGTAGCTTCCTTGCTCATTCTTTCCCTCGGAAGTTGGGACCTCACACTCTTGACATACAAAGAGGCAATGAGCAGGAAGATGCCACACATTGTAAATAAACAAGCCTGTGAAATGTAAAATTGGCGAAGGACAATACACACAATAAATGACCGCAAGCAAGGGAATAAGTAGTGCACACGCAGAAACAAGGGTTAGGAGAATGCTTGCCTTAGGAATTGCAGTACAGTTTCTCGAGAATTTAGTGAAGAGTTAGAAATCGGGGATATTTTCAGTGTGCAAGGGACCCTCATTTTTGTAGCACTATTAATGCCTATGCATTGTTTTTTGTTCCTTTTCTTGGGGTGAAATTTGCTAGATTATTCATTAAGATAGTCACAATATGATGGCACACTTTGCTTTGCATGCTGCCTTGAAAAGATGAGGAAGCTTTTGTAAGGGCATGTACCTCTATTTTTGTCCCGGCTATGCTTCGTTTGGCCCATGTTTATGAGCTTATCTTAGTTAGTGCCTTGGCAACAATGGGTTGTGTACATCAAGGGCAATTGCCAAGCATATGTAGATGCATGTACATTGTAGTATCATTGTCTACCAATGGGTTGATGGTTAATATCAACCAAGGCATTGTATTGCTCAAACGTACGGTACATGTATTAATTTAGCTACGATGTCAGGGGTTGCCACTAAATCGTGAAGATTTGCTTTCATCAACATTATCTTTGGCTAGCCTATTCCTCCCACCATCAAAATTTAAGTGAGGCTCTTGAATTTGGCCATTTGCCTACTAGTGATGCATAAGCATCCAAATTTGTCTATGTTGGCAATTGCTCGTGGTGACATGATCAACATAGTTGCATGTAGCAAAAGACTTCCTCAATTGTAGATTATGTACAAATGTGGCAAAAGTATTTCTCAATTGTGGATCTCCACACTAGATTGGGTTGCTTGCAATATTTAGATGCAATCATTTAGCCCAAGAAGTGGCCACCTTTAAGTGTTTTTATCAGTATTCTTAGATTCTTGGGTTGATTTGACGTTGGAGACTTAAACCTTTCTTGAAGGTTTGTTGTGCTTAACATTAGGCTAAGGGGCAATTGGCCAGCTTTCTTTCATGCAAGCTTATGTAGTAACATGTACCTTCTCCATGCATTCAGCATTGTCCACAAATTTAGGGAGGCCCTTACCTTCTACCCTATTTTCAAACTCGACTTTGCAAACTTTCCTAATTTAGTAGAGCCTTTTGCTTCTATTAATCTTGCAGGCTTGGAACTTTGCCACCTTTGCCACCTTTTTTCTATTTAGATAGGACTAGGACTTGCATTTTCCTCATTGATTTTCTTGTGATAGTAGCTCTTCTAATACTCTGTCAACTTCTAACACATTTGAGAACCTTGGATTTGGAAGGGCAACTTCTTATATTGATGACTATGAGGCCAGTTAATCCTCACCTTGCCTTTGCTTCAATAATCATACTTCCAATGATACTATCCCATGGTTGTTAGCTTGTCTACCCAGTTAGCCAAAAGCCTTTCTATGATAGCGGTGCACCCCATCCAACATCTTATTTGACCATACTTAAATCTCAAGGTGAATGCTCACCTCTTGTTTTCCACAAATTTTCAAAGGAACTTTGAAAAATCTTTGGTATTCTTTTCCAAATGTCAGTGAGAGTTTAATCATAGATGCTACATACGTCGACAGGGCTAACAATTTTTTTTTCTTGAAGCAATCAATCTGCTTGGTGAACTTCGCTTCATGGGCTTGCATGTAGGGACCCTGATTTTCTCATGTAACAAGTTAAAGCATTGATACTTGGTTATCCAAAGGCATAATGGGCATCTTAAACATGTGATTACATTGCCAAGTCAATATGTAGAAATGATTGACGCATGTTTACCCAACTTCCAAACACCTGATAACATTGCCAGACCATTATGTAAATCGATATCTTTCAATCGATAAAGATAGTCACTCCATCACATGTTTTTGCTTTGCCATGGCCTCCCACTCACACCAAAATTGCTTGAGATGAACTCTTTTGCTCTTATAGCAGTCGTTCCTATTAGCAAGAGCCTTAGCCATGAGCTTGTAGTACCTAGTGCATACCATGGTGACGGGTTTTATCTGAGGTTTGTCCCCATTTTGAGGGTGACTTGGATAAAATCTATTCTCATTGGCTTTGACACGACTCCATAGATTTTGCATACATTCAATAAATCTCAAAAGGTCTTTGCATAGTGTATCCAATCCTTTCTTGTAGGACCTCAACTTGTATCCAGGTGCTTTATGACATCCATTGATTGTAGTAGATACCCAATTGTCTCATGAGTAGATGTGTTCCCTTTGGGTTATACAAACTGGTTTATTTGTCTTGCTAGAAATATCCACAAGAGAGTCTATTAAATTTTTTATGAATTTTCAAGGTCAATGTAGCTCATTTCCTTTGCGTTGATGGTCACTCTACCATTTAGGGCTTTAAATCTTCTTTTTTTTTGCCCTAAGGGACTTGCAAATTACCAAAGTCCTCCATAACTAACTCCTTTTAGTTTCCACCAGGTGCATATACATCAACCTAACCTATATGTTCTTAGAGAAGTTTCACTCTTCGAGAAAAAAATTTCGAGCGATATTGAAACCAAGCAAAAATCAATGATATACATCATCAAAATGTAAATAGCCTGTGGAAATGCATGGGTCAAATTTAATGCAAACTATGGGAAGTTACATGTCCCAACCTAGAAAGATTCTTGAAATATATGTGGCTCAGGTAACCATGGATGCCTTATCTTTATCAATTACCAGGGGGATTCACTAGCACTACTAGAGAGACATCACTTGCGTGCACCAAATCTCCCTTATTTACACCTATATAGGGACTCACCTCTATGAAATAAGCCTTTTTTGCCTTACAAGATCCCCATATTAGAACAACTTAATCTTTCTTAAATGTATTTTTAATATGTTAACTCATGCACCAAACTGAACAAGTCAAATGCTTGCAAAAATACATAGTATACAAGGCACATTTGTAAGCTGCATATTAAGTTCAAAATTAAGAAAAAAGGCACAAGGTACATGCTTATACTTCTATATTACCTAGGAGAAGCAGAGCCCTTTACATAGAAGCAATTATCACAACCCATCCCATGCAAGTGGTGCTATTAGCTAGCCAGAAATAGATATATTGTGGTTGTAGCAGGAATGCCACTACATAATCATAGAATAAAGATTAGAATTAGTACCTTAATTATTTGAGAAATTGAAGCCAAAATTAAGCTGTATGCAAAATGATCAAACCTTGAGATCTATACCATTGCTACATAGTGACATCTACGATCAAGTAAAAATATTTTACTCTATACCTAAGCTTGCAATTGGGGATATTAATATTGTCCCAATGGTTCCTCTAAAATAAACCCTAAAAGGAGTTGATCGAGAGCATTCCTTGAGAACATGCCCTGATTGACAACCTGTTTTCTCCCTCACTAGCATGGATACTGTCACAATAGTATAAGAAACAAAAAATTATGCTCTTTAATCAATGGAAATGATTACAATATTTAGCATGGCAATAGAACATTGTCAGAATTTGAACCTCTCGCTCAACAAATCACTTGTAATTGTCCAAAACAGTGTCGTGGATGCTTACATGCACTAGTAGGAGTGTATCTCATGAGTCATGATTATAAAATGTAGCTTGAACATCCCTAAGGTGCGTAGGGTCGATCATTTTTTGTGTTTCCATTACCCTACTAATTAAACAACAATATCTAGGGTGAGGCCATCATCGTGCATTTCTTGCTCACTTATACTTTTGATCATCACGTCAAGGACAAACTTAGAGTCATGGACATCTCTCCACTGCTTTTTACCCAATTCGTCCACCTTCCGCTTCCGCATTACTACCTCCATCATGCAACCTCTTTCACTAGTTTGTCACCCATCATTCTCCTCAGTTGGAATTAACCTCTCTGCTGGCTTGTCCTCTTAAGCTGAAATTAGCCCCATTACTATCTTGCTACGTATCAATCTTTACCCAGTGATCCGTCGATGGCAAGGTCACTTTATTGATAGTAATCTACTCAGTGTGTAGCCATGGCAATGCTAGACTGCCAAGGCCAAGTTGGGCAAGATAGCTATGGCTGCAACCAAGCTATGAAGTGTACTACATGGGCCACTTACTTATAGTCCAATGATTTATCATTTATTAGCTTAATCACATTTCATCAAAAAATAACTACACTTACCGATCAGAATCGGATGACTACAAGGAATCATATTTTGATAATTGGCGAATAGTGGCGGCGATACAATTGAAAAATTGTTTTCTTTAAAAAAACTACTAGGGTAGAAGTCCCTATTTAGAGACGAATAGATTGGGAATGGTGGTTTGGGCCCAATATGTGCCCAAATGTAAATGTTAGGGGCTGACCTGGAGCGCCACGTGGAGCTCTACACGTGGCACTAAGTTGGTGATGTGGCACTGCGGAGCATTGGAAAAAATTGTGTGTAATTTTTTTGACGGTGCGTGGAGGTATGAGCCCGCCCTCACACATGCGCGGTAACTGCCCAAGAAAAGTTTTGGCAGTTGCCAGTACCTACCACGAATGGGGCTCCTCTATAAAGGCCCTTGATTGTGCCACTTCAGAGACCCTGATTGTGCCACTTCAGAGACGTGCGCCCTCTCAATGCGTGCCCTGCGTGTATAGGTAGAGTTGGCTTCTTGCGCGTTTCTCAGTGGAGCTTACTGTCCCTCTTCGCGTGTCGAAGATCAATGCTCGTGAGAGCGTAGCCTTGTTTGGTGGGCACTGGAGAGGCAGGGGTGATACTGGCACCTCAAAACGAGGGAATTTGCTTCTGCTGTGGCTCCACCAAAGAAGGGACATCATCACCATTGCCATAAAACACAAGGTCTGTGCACACAAGCCTTCAGGATCAGGTAGCAGGACGAATCTGTCCACTTTGCCTTCTTCATCAGTTCTATCTCGCAAACATATGCCTTGCTTTCCAAGCTTGCCTTGGTGATCTTTCTCCCTCTCTCCAGGCAATCGGTCCTTGCCACTGCAAAGCAAGCGGCTTTGTGCTTCATCCCCCTGAGGAATCACTGTAATTTCACCTCTTCTTGGAGCTCATCATCTTGATCCATTGCTTTCTTTGATGGCTACCCACAAAATTAAATGTCTTGGCTCAAGTTTGTGGTTTCCTATGTGATTGAATTCCTGCATTTGCCCCACTGCTGCTTTGCTCTCTCCTTATGGCTAATGCATTGCTATGCAATTTTGGTGGCTATGTATATTTTGCTGTGCGATTTTGCTAGGCGCACCAAATGATGTTGGTGCTCATTCCCGAGAAGCTCTTTATGATGTAGCATCCAAATTTGAGGGTTGAGGTCTGCCATGGCAATACACTCACAGCTGCAGTGGTGGACGTTTGTAAATATCCACCTATTTGTATGCATGTGCATGTCTATTTACATGTCTGCATGTGTTTTTTGTGTGCACAAGCTTGCTAGACAGATAGCTTATCGATATTACAAGCTTGTGTATGTTTTTAGATGCTAACATCATCGCAAAAACGGTTTGAGGTCATCGCAGCAGAGGCTCCTGCGGATGTCAGAAGAAATCTTGTGCAAGTCACTAAGCATCAAAAAGGAAAGAATTGCAAGGAAAGTTAGTGCATGCTGTTTACAATTTCATGCTGTTTACGATGAGTGATGATGTTTTCTTAAGGTCTAGATTAAAGTGCCTATGGTTTTATTCGCCTACAGACATGGATATTGGGTAAATGGCTTAACTACTCATAGCAAATGCTTGCTCCTCCGAGGTGAGCTGCAATTGTTCACTCATTAATCATGATTATGTCTTTGAATTTTTTTCTTTCAAGGGTTTCTTGAGCATCCCTTTAATGTGAGGTGTATTAGTGTGATTGATGGCATGATTGTCTACTATTCTACTACTTTTTTGTGTTACCATATACATGTGGTAGTGATGTGTGTGTACACACTAGGACTGCCGAGGCATTTTTTCTCTCTTTAGGAGGTTTTTTCTTCCGAGCATTGTATATACGCCTATCACTCTAAGGCTATCTATCTTTCCATTGCACACTAAGTAATAAACTCTCTATTGTGTGCCTTGAGCTTGCTTCTTCTTCTCCAAGCTGTGTGCGTTTCTCTACAACCCTAATTCCAAGAATTGGTATCAAAGCAGGTTGCGTCCTCTCGGGCATAGTCGCTAGCTGCTCCAGCACACGCCTGTTCACTTTCTCCGATTACAGTGAGGTTTGGCAAGTATTTGCAGGTCGAAAAATATTTCGGGGGAGCTCATATTTTTTATTCGGGCTCATTTCGGTTTTCGTTTCCACTACAGGCAGGTCTGCACAGGCAATTTCGTCATTTTGTGTAGAATTTTTGTCAGTGCCGTTTTTTGCATAACAACTGTCTTATAGTCTTCAACAGTTTGTGCTATATAGCACGTGTTGTTCTCGCTCCGTTTCTCCTATTTTCGGGCAGTTTTCACATCAGGTGCATCATTTACCATGGCTGACAACAACAACACAGATGTGTTCAAGATGTTTGTTGCTGAGGACAGGTTGGATGGGGACAATTACCCTATGTGGGCTTATATGATACAATATGTTCTTGTGTCAAAGGGCGTATGGAACATTGTGCAGGGCATTGATGTATATCCTGGTTCTCAGGATGTAGGTGATGTTGAGGATGTTGCAAGTCTTGCTACAAGGATTGCTGCTATTAGAGTTGTTTTGCCTACGACAGAACAAGCTTGTTGGGATGTAAAGGATGTACAGACTCATGCATTGATTGTGTTGTCTGTGAAGCGCACCATTGTTCCTCACATTCGTTCAACAAAATCTGTAAAATAGACTTGGGATATTCTAGCAGGTCTTTATGCAAGCCGCAATGAGGTTAAAATTGCTTTGCTGCGTAAAGAGCTGGAGTCGAAGATTATGCATGAGGAAGATGATATGGACACTTTTCTTGCTAGTGTCAAGGATATCAATGAGCAACTTATTTCTATAGGTGAAGTCATTTCAAAGAGTTCCCTTGTGCAGACTGTTCTTGATGTCTTACAAGATTCCTACCAGACTTTTGATAGTACTTGGAGACTTATGACCCAAGGAAATCCAGAAGTTATCAAGTTTGATGCATTATGCACATTGTTGTTTTGCAAGATTCACTTTCTAGAAAAAATAGGACTAGATAGCGTGCAGTTGAACATGTTTTTATTGATTCTCAAAGAAAGGGTAGTAACAGTAATGCAACCACTTCTTATGGTTCTGCTGCGAGTGACAAAACTTATGTTCCTAATGCTTTTGTTGGCAGCACTTTGTTTGGCAATTCTGGTGATAAGGGAAAAAAAAAGATGCGTTGCCATTATTGTAAAGCTAATGATCACTTGATCAAGTCGTGTCCTAAGTTGAAAGCCAAAGAGGCTAAGAAGAAAGAGGGTGGTTCCACTGCAAATGCTGCTTTCACTACAAATGCAGCCATTGTTGAGTCTTCTGTGAAAGGAGACTGTGATGCTGATGTTGATGCAGAATGGGCTTTTGGCGCAGAGTGCACTTATAATCCTATTGTCCATGATGCATGATTGTCAGTTGCTGCAGATTCACATGTTTGGTATTTTGACAATGGTGCTACAAAGCACATTACCTCACATCGTGAATTGTTTACCTCTCTCGAGTCTGTCCCTCATGGGAATTCAGTCACTTGTGCCAACATTGCCTCTTATCCGGTTCAGGAAGTTGGAAAGATTGTGCTTACTGCTACAAATGGCAGTTCTTTCACACTTGTTGATGCACTTTATGTACCTGGGATCAAGAAGAATCTCTTGTTTGTATCCGCACTTGCTAGACTTGGACTTGTAGTCAAATTTGTGGATGACAGATGTATAGTTCATGATCTCAGTTTTGGCAATGAAATTGTTGCATCTGGCCTTTTGTGCCATGGGCTGTATAAGCTCACTTTGTATGACAAGTGTGGACAAAATATTACAAATGTTGTTGCAGATTTGTTAAGTATGGAGCCTGATTTACCCTTGTAATTTTTTGTGGTAAAAGCGTACATTTATAAGGTCCCCATTATGAGGAGAAGCCATCGTGCGTGAAGGAAAATCACTCACCGGAAACCAAAATTTTCACAGACAAGAATCAGGGACAACTTTAAAGGCCTCGGGGGCGGAGGCCCCGAGACTTTCTTTTTCGCCGAAATATTCTTTTTCGCCGGAATATTATAGCCGGACGGCGGCCGGAAAGTGGTCCGAAAACAAACGGTCGGTTGGCCGGTGGTCGGAAGTCAATGGCCGGTGGCCGGTGGCCGAATTCAAAAGCGGAATTGTCTTCTCAAGGACGGCCACACATGGACGGATTGGAGGGTCCGATTTGGACTTATTCGCATAAGGGCGGCTACACATGGCTGTCTCTCATAAGAGAGGGCAGCCCTTTTGGCTTATAAAAGGAGGCCATTTCTACACACATTTCATAGTGTGAAGTTGATGCAACAAAGTGAGTGTGAGGTGGTGAGAGTGAAGCAAGGCGGGAGCTCCATTAAGGGTATAATCCCTTTGTAAACTACTTATTTTGAAGTATTAAAGCCATTGAGTGGCTGCTTTCCCGTTGTGAGCGGGATGAAAACACACACAGAGCCTCTATAACGACCCGACATACACTCTTGGGAAGATACACACACACACTATGGGGCACCACTCGGTTTACACAACACACCTGGCCGAGACAGGAAACACACCTATGGAGTGAAAGGAGAGAGATTATCCACTTGCCCACTCCACACAGAGACACACACACACACACACCCAAAAAAACTCAACTTAAAAGAGGAGAATTCCTGATGTTTAGATACAAATGAGCTTGGGCCAACACCAATGGGGCAAACAGCTCACACAATATAGGTAAAATAAGCCAGATACAATCACAAACTAGAGCAGAAACTTCGCTCATAGGAGAGACTTACACAGAAAAACAGCAGGAAAAGAGTGAGAAATTTGGCAAAATGGACAGCGCCATCGCGTCCGGAACGGCCCAATACCCCAGTCTACAATGTCAAAGTGCTCAAATCCGACTTCGGATGAGCAGTTTACGGCCAAAACAGGCTCCAAAATGAGCAAAAACACACCTGCGGCTGTTCCTCCTCTCTTCTCCACGTTTTTTCTCGTCTTCTCTCTCTTTTTTCAGTTCCCACACTTAACTTTATTAGTTGGGCACCCTTGGCCTTTTAGATGACCTCAAACGGACCCCGAACAGGCCAAAAACTGACCTCGCAGTGCATAGTTGTCACCTTTTTGCATCATTCGCACACCTGGCACTCAATTTTTTCAAATAATGCATCCCGCAACCACGTGAAGTGGCCCCAAAAAGTGGTCCTCATGATGACCTTTCTGCATAAGTATCACAAGAAAACACCCACGCCGTGTCCATACTTCTCCGCGTGCAAGTATTGACCCCGTTCGACCTCCTGACGCCACTCGATGCCATCTGACGCACCTGCTTACCTCATGTCGTCGGCCCGCGGATAGCTTCCTTGAGAAGTTTTACGCGCTACCAACTCCTCCTTATTGTAGAAAAAACACAGTGGTACTGGTAATAGTGAAAATCGATGCACTATGTATACCCTGTCCTACCTGTACACGTGTGGGCCCCACGTAACCACCTGGCTCTGAAAAATGGGCAATTCTTTATTTGATGCACCATGCATGTATATGTACATGTGCGCAATCCCTTGCTCCAAAAAACTCCTGATATAATTTGCCCATCTCCTAGCCTGCTAGAGCATTCATGCTCAGCAGCAACAAAAAGAGATATTCATTCCACCTGGATCCCACACAAAAACACTTTGCATTCCCTGCATCAAAAGCTTAATCAAACTTCCACCTGGTTCCCAAGGAAAATCTGTAGAGATGCCATATATCAACCTTGCATCAAGAAAACCATCAATTACTTTGGCATAGACCTGCATGTGCAAATATATCTCCTTCTCCATAGCTGAGAGGTCTCCGCTGATCATTTGTGTCATCAATTCCTGCTTC
Source organism: Adiantum capillus-veneris (assembly GCF_014529385.1). Taxonomy (NCBI): domain Eukaryota; kingdom Viridiplantae; phylum Streptophyta; class Polypodiopsida; order Polypodiales; family Pteridaceae; genus Adiantum; species Adiantum capillus-veneris. Next base: position 85,881,787 of record NC_140944.1, read on the forward strand.
TTTGACAATTCAACCTTTGATTGCATCAGCCCTTCAATCACTTCATAAGGCCCTTCACTTTCATCTTCAACCTCATTCGCAAATGCAACTAAACCAAACTCCTGGATTTCTTTGTCCATCAAAATAAATGCAACATCAGCATCCTCATCACTGCTGGTAGTGCTATCACTGTCTTCATCTGTCACCGTGGAAGAGTCTTCATCACTAGACTCATCCTCATCTTCATAAAGCTCCTCTAATCGTTTCCTTGTGTCCATATTATAAAGCTTCTTGGTACATGTCTTTCCATAGAGGCTAATCGTACCATGTCGCCAATCTTGAACAGCTCCCACTGCACGTAACCATGGTCTGCCCAGTATAATGGGATATGCTCCCAACCCTGCTGGCATCACATGAAAATCAACCACTGCCTTTGCATCATATGCCTCCACTTCTAAGCTCTTTACAACACCCAAGCATTTTACTTTTTGATGGTTTGCCAATCTGATCCGAAAACCTGACACCCCAGCCATTGTGAGACCCATCTTCTCAACGCATGAGTGTGTTATGACACATATTTGGGCTCCTCCATCCACATAACCTTGTCCAAAATTTTTCCTTTTATGCCACACATCTACTATTGGACAAATGTCTGGTAGCTCATCCATTGCCAACACCTTTACTGAACCTCTCTCTGGCTCTTTCTCCATTGGGTTAACCATCCTCTTCCACTGTCGCTTTAGCTTAGGCACCATCTCTATAAGTTGCCCAAAAGTAACATCTGCCTTCCTGATCGTCAGATCCTCCTTCAAGTCATAGCTTAATTGCCCATCCCCTAGTGGAAAATCTGAAACATGAAACTTTCGACGAGCTCTCCTTTTCCTCTTGGCCTTGACATCCTCGCCTTCATGGCTCTTTCCTTTCTTCTTACTAGGACCTGGGGCACTTCTTCCTTCCTTATCCTCTGTGGTCCTCTTCCCAATAGGCATCACTAATGTATCCTCTAGCTTTGATGCCTTCTCCAAGGTGACTACACTTAGCACTTTTGTCTTTCCCTTTTCCTCCTGGGTCAATCCACTGGTTCCTTCGTCTCCCTTAATTTCGATGCCATAATCATTTGACCTAGTTAGCACCTGTCTTGGCAATGGATACATGTCTCCCCCCATCCTTGGTGGCTTATCACATTGCGGGCTGATGTGACCCAACTCTCCACAATTATAACATGTGGGCGTCTGCCTCCAAAACCTACCATTGCTTTGTCCAACACCATTCCTAGGCCTTTCTTCACCTTCTGGCTGATTTGCAAACCGCCCTCGACCTCGATTATTTCCCACTTGACCTAGCATGTTTAGGCTGAGATTCTTCATCAAATCAACCACTTGCCTCATGTCTTGCCTTAGGCCATCATCTTGCACTGCTGTAGTGACCACTGCTGGCATAACTTGAGTAGTAACTACTGGTTCATGATGAACCCCTGACATGCGCCCTTGTAAAGACTCTATAGGCTGAAATTCAGACCTCATTGGCAAAGACTCCACCCCTAACTGGCTCATTTTTCTCAGCTTCCACTCTTTGTTCCTTGCTACCTCTAGTGCATCTTCATATGTCCTAGGCTTCTTTAGCTCCACTCTCCAACGTATATTCTCCCAAAGACCAGCTAAGAACCTGTCCTTCTTCATCATGTCAGGCGGGGGTACCTGTGGTGCTAAGGCCTTGCACATTCGCTCCCATGCCAATGAAAACTTACGTATGTACGCATCTACTGGCTCACCTTCCTTTTGCACCAAAGCTTGTACTTCTTGCCACACTTTGTCAGGATCTTCTATCTTCACAAACTCCACTTCCAACCCATGTCGTAGATTGTCCCAACTCAACCTTACAGGTGGATCAGCCACACGCAACTCCTCTTCAAATGCTTTAGACCAAACTCGTGCATCACTCTTCAAACAAATTTGGAGAAGGCGTAACATCTGCGCAGGGTCATGAATCTGGTTGCTAATGCAGGCAACCTCCATCTTTTCCAAAAATTCTTCCACATCTTCATCACTTCTTCCATGAAACTCCGGATAAGAGAAAGCCATGGCTACCCAAATTATGATGCTTTGAGAACCCCTTCGAACATACGTGCAAGAACCCAAAAGTTTTCACTACCCAATCCCCAGAAACTTCAATGGAGCTCAACTTTAGATAAGGACAAACACATGCACATCAAATGAGTTTTCATAGTTAATCATCGGAATGACGACAGGCAAAGGACATTCCAGGATCTCTCTCAATCTTCTTGGCCCAAACATAAAGACTATACGCTGCTGGAAAAAGATCTTCCTGGACACATGAACATTAATCTGAATTCTTTGAGTTAAATGAAAAGGAGTGAACTGAGGGCCATTTTGATCATCCATTAAAGCCAACCATGAAGCTCCCAAGAAGGCACACCTGACTCAACCTCTGATTTTGCCAAAATTTCAGCAGCATAACAGCATAAATGGCTCAAAAGACCAAAAAACCAGCCATCATAACTTGGAAAAATTTTGGCAGAGTTTCCCCAGAAGTAGAGCAATGAGAACCCAAAATATAGACTGTATCTATATGCATAAACTGCCAACAATAGAACCCGAGCATCAAATAGGAATCACTAATACATAGCCTATGGCGAGGTCACGAAAAGGGTGCTCCAGCTACTTGTATCACCGAAAGGATCTCTACATTTGAGAATCCCCCAGCTCAATAAAAACCTCACGCTATCGACCCTCACACGAAGGCTAATGCAAATCGCGTATAGTCAAGTCTCAGAAATGACTATCTTCAGAACCAAGTCTCAGAAATGGCTGGGACTGCCAAATACAACCAAGTATGACTCCACAAATGTGTACAATGGCAGTTTCCACAAGTAACGTACAATCCAGCAGACAATGCGCTCAAACAGGCGCCAAGTGATGCATACCCACAACAACTACAAGTGACATCACTGCTAGTATATCACTGTACTCCAGCTACCTGTACCTGTGTGAATCACCTGTACCTGTACCTGTACCTGTACCTGTACCTGTACCTGTACCTGTACCTGTACCTGTCCCTGTAACCTGTAATCTGCAACCTGCAACCTGTAATCCCGAAGCTCGAAGCTCGAAGCTCGAAGTAGAAGGTACTTGAAGAAGATCCTCCGTGGGGGTGCCAAACGAATGTGAGCGCGATGAAAACACACACAGCGCCTCTATAACGACCCAACACACACTCTTGGGAAGATACACACACACACTATGGGGCACCACTCGGCTTAGACAACACACCTGGCCGGGACAGGGAACACACCTCTGGAGTGAGAGGAGAGAGTCTATCCACCTGCCCACTCCACACACACACACACACACACACACACACCCAAAAAACTCAGCTCAAAAGAGGAGAATTCCTGATGTTTAGATACAAACGAGCTTGGGCCAACACCAATGGGGCAAATAGCTCACACAATATAGGTAAAATAAGCCAGATACAATCACAAACTAGAGCAGAAACTTCGCTCATAGGAGAAACTTACACAGAAAAACAGCAGGAAAAGAGTGAGGAATTTGGCAAAATGGGCAGCGCCATCGTGTCCGGAACGGCCCAAAACCCCAGTCTACAATGTCAAAGTGCTCAAATCCGACCTCGGATGAGCAGTTTTCGGCCAAAACAGGCTCCAAAAACACCAAAAACACACCTGCAGTTGTTCCTCCTCTCTTCTCCACGTTTTTTCTGGTCTTCTCTCTCTTTTTTCAGTTCCCACACTTAGCTTTATTAGTTGGGCACCCGTGGCCTTTTAGATGACGTCAAACGGACCCCGAACAGGCCAAAAACTGACCTTGCAGTGCATAGTTGTCACCTTTTTGCATCATCCGCACACCTAGCACTCAGTTTTTTCAAATAATGCATCTCGCCACCACGTGAAGTGGCCCCAAAAAGTGGTCCTAATGATGACCTTTCTGCATAACTCTCACAAGAAAACACCCACGTTGTGTCCGTCGTCATCCGCATGCAAATATTGACCTCGTTCGCCCTCCTGACGCCACTAGATGCCATCTGACGCACCTGTTGACCTCACGTCGTCGGCCCGCGGATAGCTTCCTCGAGAAGTTTTACGCGCTATAAACTCCTCATTATTGTAGAAAAAACATACTAGTACTGGTGATAGTGAAAATCGATGCACTATGTACACACTGTCCTACCTGTACACATGTGGGCCCCACGTAACCACCTGGCTAAGGAAAATGGGCAATCCTTTATTTGATGCACCATGCATGTATATGTACATGTGTGCAATCCCTTGCTCCAAAAAACTCATGACACCGTGGACGTAGTCCACATTGGGTGAACCACGTATATCATGTGTACTCTCTCTCTCTACTCTATAATCTCGTGTATATAAATCTATCTCTCTCCATTAAGTAATCTACTCAATTATCTATTTAGCTACGTCTTATTTCCTAACAACTGGTATCAGAGCAAGGTTTGCTCGTAGCTAAATTATCTCAAGGAAAGGATTCCTTGAATTGAGTGGGAGTTATGGCGGAGGAAGGGAAGCTCAAGATTGAGAAGTTCAACGGCAAAAACTACCAACATTGGAAGATGCAGATTGAAGACTATCTCTACCAGAAGGACCTCTATTTGCCACTAGGCGGTCTTGCGAAGAAGCCCGCAACAATGGCAGATGAAGCATGGATTGTCCTTGATCGAAAGGCGGCCTTCAATGTTTCGGAGATGAAGACCACGGAGGACTTGATGAAGTCACTTGACGACTTCTACGAGAAACCATCGGCATCCAATAAGGTATTTCTTATGAAGCGCTTGTTCAATCTAAAGATGGCAGAGAATGGTTCAGTTGCAGAACACCTAAATGACTTTAACACAAACATAAGTTAACTTCGATCAGTGAAAATCAATTTCGATGACGAAGTGAGAGCTCTCCTTATACTATCATCTCTACCGGATAGTTGGGACAGCCTTGTGATGGATGTAAGTAATTCTATCTCTGGCACAAATACTCTTAAGTTTGATGATGTTGTGGATGTTCTCCTAAGCGAGGAAATGCGAAGGAGAAGCACAGGAGAATCATCAAGTGTTGCACTATCAGTGGAAACAAGAGGAAGGCTTAAGGAGAGGCTCAAAAACCAAAAGGGTCGTGATCGCTCAAGGCGGAGCAAGTCACGCACAAAGTCAGTTCTTGAATGTTGGAACTACGGCAAGAAGGGCCACGTCAAGAAGGATTGCTGGTCCAAGAAGAAGAAGGAGACAGAGTCTCAAGACAACAAGCCAACATCGGAGGCCAATGTGGCAGGTAAAGTAGAGCAAGATGCTCTAATTCTCTCATTAGACAATGTGTCTAATTCCTAGATAGTAGATTCTGGGGCTTCATTCCATGCGACACCACACAAGCAACATTTCCAAGACTACACCAAAGGTAATTTTGGGTATGTATACTTGGGAGATGATGAAGCTTGTGAGATTGTCGGCAAAGGTACAGTTTCTGTCAAAACTGCTAACGGAAATGAATGGAAGCTTAAAGATGTTAGGCATGTTCCTTCTCTTCGCAAAAATTTGATCTCTACAGGACAATTGGATGATGAAGGTCACAACATTGCATTTGGAAACAAACGGTGGAAGATCTCAAAGGGATCTTTGGTGGTTTCCAAGGGTGAAAAAGTCGGTACACTTTACTTGTGTACTGTTAGCATGCAATCTTCAGCTTGTGCAGCAACTACAGAAGTTGACAGTGCGGTGTGGCACTACCAACTTGGGCATATGAGTGCTAAAGGAATGCAAATCCTTCAAACAAAGAAGCTTCTACCAGGTTTGAAAGAAGTGGACTTAGAGTTCTGTGAAGATTGTGTTTATGGTAAACAAAAGAGGGTAAAATTTCAAAAATCAGGAAATGAAAGAAAAAATAAAAAACTTGAGTTGGTTCATTCTGATGTTTGGGGTCCTGCAAGTACACCATCACTTGGTGGCTCATTGTACTATGTAACATTCATAGATGATGCGACTAGAAAAACATGGGTTTATGTCATGAAGAATAAATCTGATGTATTTTCCATATTTCAAAGGTGGAAAGCCTTTGTGGAGAATGAAACAGGTACCAAGGTTAAATGCCTCAGATCCGACAATGGAGGAGAATATTGCAGCCAAGCTTTTGAAAGCTTTTGTGCTAGCAATGGCATTCGGAGGCAAAGGACAACCCCAAGGACACCTCAACAAAATGGGATTTCGGAAAGGATGAACAGGACAATCATGGAACGAGCACGAAGCATGCGGCTACATGTAGGCCTACCGATTGAGCTTTGGGCGGAAGCTGTAAGTATGTCTGTGTACTTAATCAATCGATCACCCTCAACGGCATTGGATGGGGGAGTTCCAGAAGAGGCATGGATAGGTAAACCGGTGAATTATGCATTTCTCAAAGTGTTTGGGTGTGAGGCTTTCATGCACATAGATAGAAGCCTAAGATCAAAGTTAGATGCAAAGTCCAAAAAGTGTTTCTTCATTGGCTATGGAGAAGGAGACTTTGGGTATCGCCTATGGAATCCTGAAGATGGTAAAATCTTAAGGAGTAGGGATGTAATTTTTAACGAACAAAATATGTACAAAAATTACTTGGAAAGAAAACAAACAAAAGAAACAGGTGATGAGTACATGGAGCTTGAGGACGGTGAAGACTCAAGGACTGCAAACGGTGACAATGTGCAACAACGTCAACCAAATGAGGAGCCTCAACCTATTCCCCGAAGATCTACAAGAGCAAGTAGACCTCCAGAAAGGTTTGTTCCTTCCTTCAACCATCTCTTGATCTCAGATTCTGGAGAGCCGGAATCATATGAAGAAGCTATGCAACATGAATCCAAAGAAGAATGGACGAAGAGCATGCCAGTGGAGATGGACTCACTACATCGCAACCAAACATGGGAGTTGGTTGAGTTGCCTAAAGGTAAGCGGGCACTTCAAAACAAATGGGTGTACAAGCTAAAGGAAGAAGAAGGTGGGAAGAAAAGGTACAAGTCTAGGCTTGTGGTAAAAGGTTTTTCTCAAAAGAAAGGTATTGACTTCAATGAAATATTTTCTCCTGTTGTAAAAATGAACTCAATTAGGCTTGTCTTAAGCCTTGTGGCTACTCATGATCTAAATCTCGAGCAAATGGATGTAAATACGGCATTCCCTCATGGTGACTTAGAGGAGGAAATCTACATGCTTCAACCAAAGGGGTATGAAGTAAAAGGTAAGGAGAAAATGGTTTGCAGATTAAAGAAGAGCTTGTATGGTTTAAAGCAAGCATCAAGACAATGGTACTTGAAGTTTGATCGATGGATGTTGGATCATGGATTCACAAGATGCAACTCGGATCACTGCGTCTACACGGAGAATTTGGGAGATGGGAAATTCATCATCCTAATGTTGTATGTTGATGACATGTTGATTGCAAGTGCTAACATGCAAGACATCAAAGACCTAAAAGAGGAGCTGTCCAAATCTTTTTCAATGAAAGATTTAGGTGCTGCAAAGAGGATACTTGGTATGAAAATATCAAGGGACAGGACGAAGAATACAATAAAGCTATCTCAAGAAGATTACATCAAGAAGGTACTAGAAAGGTTTGCAATGCAAAATGCAAAACCAGTTTCTACACCTTTGGCTGGTCATTTTAAACTAACGGAGGATATGTGTCCAAAGACACAAGAGGAGATAGTCTATATGTCTAAAGTTCCATATGTTGCAGCGGTAGGTTCTCTAATGTATGTTATGGTCTGGACAAGGCCAGACATTGCACATGCAGTGGGAGTTGTGAGTAGGTTCATGGACAACCCAGGTAAAGAGCATTGGCAAGCTGTGAAGTGGATACTTAGGTATCTAAAAGGGACAACAACAAATGCTTTGTATTTTGGAGGAACTGATATTTTTAGAAGGGTATGCTGATGCAGATATGACAGGTGACAAAGATACTCGAAGGAGCACTACTGGCTATGTGTTCACGGTTGGAGGCACAGCAGTAAGCTGGGCTTCAAAGCTGCAGAAAGTGGTTTCACTTTCTACCACGGAAGCAGAGTATGTAGCAATGAAGGAGGCAAGCAAAGAAATTCTATGGCTTCACAAATTCTTAGAAGAGCTTGGATTCAAACAAGACAATTGTGTCTTGTATAGTGATAGCCAAAGCGCTATCCATCTTGCGAAGAACTCAGCCTTTCATTCAAGGACAAAGCACATTGAGGTGAGATATCACTTCATACGCACTCTTTTGGAAGAGGGACAACTAAATCTAGGAAAGGTGCATACAAGTGAAAATCCTGGAGACATGTTTACAAAGGTGGTCAACAAGGAGAAGTTGAGCTTTCGCTCATCTTCAATCGGCATTCAAGGATAAGAAGCCAGAATGGAAAGCAGTCACAGGTTTGGTTTGGAGATCAGTCTCCAAGTGGGAGATTGTTAAGTATGGAGCCTGATTTACCCTTGTAATTTTTTGTGGTAAAAGCGCACATTTGTAAGGCCCCCATTATGAGGAGAAGCCATTGTGCGTGAGCGAAAATCACTCACCAGAAACCAAAATTTTCACGGACAAGAATCAGGGGCAACTTTAAAGGCCTCGGGGACGGAGACCCTCGAGACTTTTTTTTTCGCCGGAATATTCTTTTTCGGCGGAATATTATCGTCGGACGGCGGTCGGAAAGTAGTCGGAACAAACGGTCGGTTGGCCGGTAGTCGGAAGTCAATAGCCGGTGGCCGGTGGCCGAATTCAAAACCAAACTTGTCTTCTCAAGGGCGGCCACACATGGGCGGATTGGAGGGTCCGATTTGGACTTATTCGCATAAGGGCGGCTACAGATGGCTGTCTCTCATAAGAGAGGGCAGCCCTTTTGGCCTATAAAAGGAGGCCATTTCTACACAAATTTCATAGTGTGAAGTTGATGCAACAAGGTGAGTGTGAGGTGGTAAGAGTGAAGCAAGGCGGGAGCTCCATTAAGGGTATAATCCCTTTGTAAACTACTTCTTGATTTGAAGTACTAAAGCCATTGAGTGGCTGCTTTCTCGTGGACGTAGAACACATTGGGTGAACCACATATATCGTGTGTACACTCTCTCTCTCTCTACTCTATAATCTCGTGTATATAAATCTGTCTCTCTCCATTAAGTAATCTACTCAATTATCTATTTAGCTACGTCTTATTTCCTAACAAGATTCAAGGGCTATTTTAGATGCAAAACTTTGGCATGCACGTTTTGGTCATCTAAATTTTGTCAATTTGCTGTGTTTGCAGAAATCTGATATGGTTGCTTCTTTGCCGCCTCTTGAAGCACATGTCAAACATGTTTGTGAAGGTTGTATTTTGGGTAAGATACACTGTTCTAAGTTTCCAAAGGATGGTTCAGTTCGGGCCACATGCAGGTTGCAGCTTGTGCATCGTGATGTTTGGGGGCCCATGCAAACTCCGTCCTTGGGCTACCTTTACTTCGTGACTTTCATTGATGATTACTCAAGGCATGCATGGGTATTTCCGCTTACAGCAAAGTCAGAAGTTTTTAAGTGCTTCAAACAATTTCTGGCTATGGCTGAAAATGTCTCAAAATGTACTATAGGCACTCTCCGTTCCGATCGAGGGGGGGAGTATATGTCTCATGAATTTAATGCATTTCTGGCTAGTCGTGGGAAAAAACTCCAATGTACAGTTCCTTATACACCTCAGCAAAATGGTGTTGTTGAGAGGAAAAACAGATCACTTACGAAAATGGCACGATGTATGGTCAAAATTCAAGCTTTGCCACATTCTTTTTGGCTTGAGGCCATCATGTGTGCCACTTATGTACTAAACAGGTGTCCTACGAAAGCTTGGCAGTCTTTTACTCCTATGAAGCATGGCATGATAGAAAGCCTTCTATTGAGTACATGCGTGTTTTTGGTTGTTTGGCATATGCTTTGGTGCCACAAACACAACGCAGAAAATTGGATGATAAGGCTGTCAAATGTATTTTTGTTGGTTATAGTGCTGAAAGTAAAGGTTACAGGTTGTATCATCCGTAAACAAAACGAATTCTGGTTTCACGAGATGTAGTGTTTGTGGAAGATTCTGTTCAGCCCTTGCTGTCATGTACTAGAGACAGTAATGTAAGCTCACAGGACATTTATGACACTTTGTTGCCTCTTTTCATTGGTGGAAATACGAATGTAAGTTCCAATGACGCAAATGTACAGCCTATGGGGGTTTCTGAAAATGTTACAGATCAGCCTATTAACTGATGCAGATGTACATGATGTACTTGATGAGCAAAGGGCTAAAAATGAGCAGGCTAGAGGTATGCCAAAATGGCTAGTGCACACTTTGCATGACAGTAAATTGGATGCACCTTTGTCTAGTCATACTCGTTCAGGCTCTCACCATGCATCTTATGCATCAGATTGTTATGCTTTGGCTATGTTTAGCTTACATGATGTTGAGGAGCCTCTATCTTTTGATGAAGCACAGAATTCAGAAATTTGGATGGCTGCCATGCAATCAGAATATGATGCACTTATAGAAAATGACACATGGACTTTATGTGATTTGCCTGCTGGCAAAGAGGCCATTGGTACGAAGTGGGTTTACAAGTTGAAACGCAAGCCGGATGGTGAGATCGATCGCCATAAGGCTCGACTTGTTGCAAAGGGTTATGCACAGCAAAAAGGCATAGATTATGAAGAGACTTTTGATCTCACTTGTCGTATGACTACTGTGCGTTTTCTAGGTTCATTGGCAGCTCATTTTGGTTGGTATGTACATCAATCAAACACTGTTACTGCTTTCTTGAATGGTGACATATTTGAGGAAGTTTATGTAACGCAGCCTCACGGTTTTGTCATAAAAGGATAAGAGGACAAAGTGTGTAGATGTAAGAAGGCTTTGTATGGGTTGAAGCAATCTCCTCGTGCTTGGTATGAGAAAGCTGACACTCATTTGGTTAAACGAAGCTTTCAGAACAGTCCAACAGAAAGCAGATTGTATGTAAAGCATGAGGGTGATGTACTTCTCATTGTGGTTCTTTATGTAGATGATTTGCTAATCACTGGACCAAATGAAAGACATATTTCTAAATTTAAGGCTGATTTGAATGCTACTTTCAAGATGAAAGATTTAGGGTTGTTGCATCATTATTTGGGCATACAGTTTAAGCAGTGTGATGGTGGTATTACATTGTGTCAGAAAAGTTACATAGAGACATTGCTATGTAAGTTTGGACTTGAGGATTGCAAACCTATTGCCACTCCCATGGAAACAGGTTTGAAGTGAGTCTACATGATGCTAGCGATCCTGTTGATGTCACTCTTTACCAAATTGTTGTTGGCTGCCTCATTTATGTATGCAACACGAGGCCAGATATTCAGTTTGCAGTCTCACAGGTCATCAGATTTATGCATAGCCCAGGGTCTAAGCATTGGCAGGGTGTCAAGAGGATTTTCCACTACCTTAGTGGCACTTTACATCTTGGATTGTTTTATCCCAAGGGGGGATCATTTCCGCCAGACTTACATGCTTTTTCGGACTCAGATTGGGCTGGTTGTTTTGACACGAGAGTGTCCACAAGTGGTTTTTGTTTCATACTTGGCAGTTCATGTATATCATAGTTGAGCAAGAAGCAACCTATTGTGGCCACTTCGAGTTGTGAGGATGAGTACAGGGCAGTCTTCACAACTACGGTTGAGTGTGTATGGCTCAGACGCCTTATGGCTGATTTGGGTGTTGGACAGGGCACTGACAGTCACAGCGCATTGGCAGTTGCGAGGAACCCAGTTTTTCATGCTCGCACAAAGCACATTGAGGTGCATTACCACTATGTCAAGGAGAGGCTCTCAGCAGGAGAGATCAGCTTGGCTTATATGCCAACACAGGACAACCTTACAGATCTTTTCACAAAGGCATTGTCTCATGAAAAGCTCGAAGCTTTCCACAAATCTATGGGGTTGCTCCCCTTTGTGGACTGATCATGTCCTCAGGGCATGGCACTTCCCTTTACTCATGTGCCAGCTCTCGTTCACCGCATCACTGCAGGGGGGATTTGTTACCATATACATGTGGTAGTGATGTGTGTGAACACACTAGGACCGTTGGGGCATTTTTTCCCTCTTTAGGAGGGTTTTCCCCCCAAACATTGTATATATGCCCATCACTCTAGGGCTATCTATCTTTCCATTGCACACTAAGTAATATACTCTCTATTGTGTGCCTTGAGCTTCCTTCGTCTTCTCCAAGCTGTGTGCGTTTCTCTGCAACCCTAATTCCAACATTTTGAACTTTAAATCTGCTTTCAATCAGAATAAAGGAGTGACGTTGCTGCATGCTTTGAAGGCTACATAATTGCATTTATATTTTGCAAACTCAACAAAACTTGAGGTTTTGATTTATATTCTGAAAACTCAACAAAAATATGAGGTTCAAAATGAGCACCAAAACTTTGAGGTCCAAAATGATTATGCAACTGGCCGAAAAGTAGTTTGAAAGTTCTAATATGTAAGAGGTCAGACACAAAATCTTCAAAAACTTAAGGTCCAAAATAAGTAAACACTCGGCTGAAAAGTAGTTTTAAAGGGCTACTAGGTACTTGGCCAAACACTAAACCCGCATACTTGTAGTAATGCCTCAGATACTTCTAGTAGCCTGTTGGCGAGACCTTTGCAATTTCACCATTTGTCTTCTTCGTGCATTGGCATGGAATGGATGATCAGCATGCAAAGGCCTTAGAATTACACCTTCTGAGGAACCACCCTCCCAAAGAATAGCTCGCATCCTTTTTTCAAAAGCGAGTTGTTGTGCTTCCCAAGATTTCTTAGACCTCTTTGCTTGAGTTTCATCTTCTTGTCGTCGTCTACGTGCATCTAGTTCTGCAAGTGATTCAAGTCGTCATTGCTCTTTTTCCACTTTCTTCTGCTCTCTTGCTTTTGGAATCTCGTCTTTCTTAGCGTTCTTAGCCTTCATGCTCGCAATATATTGGGATGAAGTGAGAATGAAACTGTTTGTCTAGTTCACAAATACCTCTCGAGGTGCTTGTCTTAGTGATACCTCTGACATTGGCAGTTGTAAAAGATCAATTACACGAGTGTTTTCGCTTGGAGATTGGTTTCTTTGCATCGACTGCTTGCTTGAAGAGCTGGGATTGTTTTCCTTGTCAGACTCCACTTGTTCCTGAGCCAATCGAAGATTTGATTGTATGTTTGTGTTATCTTCTCCCTGCCAAAGTATTTCATGGTGGTTGTTTGCTGATGGAAATTCTGAATTGATGTCAGCATACTCTTCTACAGGTGGCAAATTAGTATCATCTTGAAAATAATCTCCCTGTAGCAATCTCATAAAACTGATTAGATGTGTTGATTCAATATGATCATGTGACGTTGACACGTCAATTATCCCAATCTGCTCATTTTGTGTGTGACCTGCCATTGAACGTAATGCCAGAACAGCCTCATTCTCTATTCCTACACTAGGTGGAGTGCTCGGTACCTGTGAGATGCTTTCATCATCTTGATTTTCTGGTTTATTTTTTATCTGTATATTATTGCATGGTATGCCATCGAACTTTATCGAAAGACAGTTTTAGGGCACTCACCAAAATGGTTGCGAACTCTCTCTTGCTTGCTTGGCTAGATGTTGTCCGCTGCTGCCACATTGCTCTCTCTTTGCAAAAATTTGTCTTTAATGATTTGAAGACGGAGACATCCAAGGGTTGTAGCTTGTGTGATGTATGGGCAGGTAAAGTGATAATATCTATGCCAGCTTCATGTGCTCTTGCCACGACTTCGAGGGAAACATGACTTCCATGACCATCAAGAACTAAAAGGTGTCTGCTGTCAAATCCAATGTCTTGTATGATGAACTTCCGTAAGTGCTCTAGCCAATCTTGGAAGAGCTTGCCTCTCATCCATGCTTTCTTTTGCATGGCCATTGTAGCCGCCCCGCTTCGAAATCTTCAATGTAGTTGTCACTCATTCTACTTCCCTTGAATATATAGTATGAAGGGATTGCATGGCCAACTGCATTAACACAGCATAATACTATCATCCATTCTCTAGAATCACATGTGATACCATACACTGATGTACTTCCGTTCTTTGCAAGGATCTTCATGCCTTTGTCCCTTGACCCTTGAAATCCAGTCTCATCTGCATTCCAGATATTAGAAGGTGGGTACTTATTTTCATCATACAACATCCTAAGATCCTTGTGAAGAGTCTTGACAATTTCTCGTCTGAACCTTATTGCTCTTGACTGATCTAGTCCCTCAGAGACACGAAAAACAAGCTAAGGGTCCCGTCGACGAAACCCTTCCCACCAACTCCTTTAGGGAATGCCATTTGTGAAGAGTGTGTGTCTTGTCTGACAAATCTCTGCCACCTTTAGCTTGACATCCAAGACAGAGACTCCATGTCCTGATTTGTACTTTTGAAATATCCATTTTTGTAGTACTTCTTTTTCGTCGAAGGTGAGTGTGGTTTCCGACCCTCTCCTCCTCTTTTGTGATCGTCCTTCTTCCCAATTTGTTATTGCAGATTTGCTCATGCCAAATTGCATGGAGCATTTTTGCAAAGAAAGTCCTTGTTCCCGCGTTGAAAGAGATTTTTCCATGTCCTCCTCCGTCCAAGATAGCTAGCTTTGCACACGTTTTTTTTTTGGTGGCTGGTTTTGGAGTAGAGTCCTCTGGTTGACATACTGGTTCTTGACGTTGTATAACTGTGCTTGGTCTTGGAAATGTTGCCTTGGCTTGGAGTGCAAGAGGAGGCTTCTTAGTTTTCTGTTGTCCATTGATTCGTCTCTTCTTGATGTCATGAACTTGCCTAAACAACGGTGAAACAAGTGAAGTTTGGCTTGCTGACGCACTGCCTTTGCTCTTTCTCGTTTCCCTTGTACCTCTGACCATAGCCTAAATGCAAATATAAAACTGATTATTAGCTAATGAACTATGCAATCGGTCTAAAGTAACCTGTGGTGGACAACATATGTGAAATATTTAGACTTTAAATGATTATGCAGATTCTTAACAATCTTACTTGTATTGTTGGAACTCAGTCGATCGTTGATGCTCTCAAGTAGGTGAGAGTATTCCTTTACAGAAAATTTTTTCTTTGGGGGAGGGGGAACGGTCTTCTCTGGGCTGGTAGCTCACTTTGCAACTACTGTTGTTGAAAAGGACTCCTTGGGATTGATGAAAGGAGCTTTCTTTCTTGGGACACTGCACATGAAGGATGGCTTTACATGCACACGTCCACAACAACAAGCTCGGCCACCATGTCTATGTACTAGTTGAGAAGTACACAAGAAATTAGCCAAAACAGGGTATCTTTCCAGCAAACATGTCTTGCACTCACATGGAGCCTTTGAACCCATCTGTGTAGAATTGCATATCTAATCAAAACTGGTTCTGAAATTGTTCTACAAATCAAGTTTGTATGTTCTTGCTAGGATTTTTAAATGGTTGTAGTGCACACTTGCAAGTTTTTCTGTTCTTGCTGGGATTTCTAAATGGTCGTAGCATGGATGGGTAGGACGGTATAAGGTGGAAATCTGAGGTTAACAGGAGTAAGATTTAAAGGTAGAATTGGTTGTAGTTTGAATGGGTTGAGGCTAACAGAGTGGAGTCATGGAAACCAAAGTGAGAGCCAGATAAGAGTGCAAGAGACAATTGCAGGGCAGAAAAGAGAGTGTTCATGGGATGCAAGACAAGTTAAAATTAGTGGCAGACACCGCATATTTGCATGGAGGTGTAAATCGTGACTGGTCGTAACTGTAATCTGAACTCTCATAGTGGCTATAAATTGTTTTTTGATCGTCACTTGGAATTTGTATTGATTGGATTTCTACCTGGATGATTCATGATTGCTGAGGTATACTATCTTTGATTGTGTGTAGGTATGGAGCCACCGTTGGAGAGAGGTGGCGCCAGATTAAAGAGGGCATGGAGCCTTCTTGGGAAGAGGAGACGTTCATTTGTATTTTTAAGACACATCTTGTAAAAGTCTTAATATTGAAACAAGAAGTATTTTTTTTTGGCCCCATCACGTTTCTAAGTCTTGGCCCTAAAAAGGCCCCCACCTTTTAACTAGTACCTCTACCCTACACGAAAACATAGCAGCGATACAACTTTAAATTGTTTCAAACTACTAGCTTGTAGCCATTCGCATCGGCGGAGATGGCTACACACACACACACACACACACAAAGAATATGGAGAGTCTTGGTCTCTTTGTCTCTCAATATATCTTGATCGTGGCTAACACGATTGCAGCGAACGCGACAGAAGAGAAGCGCTGGGTTATTGAACTCCGCTGTCTTGAAAGCATGAAAAAACAGGTTGCTTCAATACACCACACCACATGACATAGAAATGATGCTTCAATACACCACACCATGTGACAAGAAGAGAGAGAGAGAGAGAGAGAGAGAGAGAGAGATCTTGAAAGGCGACCTTCGTCTGCTGTTAGATGGAGGTAGTAATGTAGTTTGTGCACGAGTGCAGAGAGAGAGAGAGAGAGAGAGAGAGAGAGAGAGAGAGAGAGAGAGAGAGAAGTGAGAACTTGGCAAGAAAAAGTAGCATGAAGATAGACGTAGTTATGTAACAACAATTGCCTCCCTTTCCTCCTTTGTCTCAGCGGGCAACAATTGAAGCCTCTTAATGAGCTCTCTCACAAGGTTGGAGCCGGTGAGGCCCGTGCTCAGATGATAGCCTCCACTAGGAAGTACTCATTTGGAAGCATTTGGTATGGTCCCTACCCCCTCTCTACCTATGCTCCTTCTCTAGTGGCTCTCCCCCATCCTATCTCACTGGTGAGTTCCCCGATGACTATGTTTGGGACATCAGGTGCCTGCAGACCTTGAGACCTTCACCTGCAAGAATAGGGAGCTGGAGGTGATTCACTCCATATGGGTTGTTGGAGCCTTGGGCTGTCTAACCCTCGAGCTCTTGGTTAAGAACAGTGTCAAGTTTGGTGAGGTAGTGTTGTTCAAGTCCGCGGCTCTCGGATCTTCATTGATGGTGGCCTCGACTACCTTGGCAACCGAAGCCTGGCCACAGGGAACTTTGAACAACTTGCCACATAGCAAGTTTCATCACGTTTAGGGTAATTGCTAGATAGTAGGAGTAAGTCACTAGCCTACATCCAAATGAAACTAGCAAGTGTGTGGTCTTCTAGTGCAATTGCTAAATGGAACTAGCAAAATCATAATCTTAATGAACTATCTATATGGACATCTTGTAATTCTACATGGATCTAGCAAGTTCATATGGCTTATGCATTTGCCATAATGTAATTATGTGTAGTTGCTAGTTGGATGTAGCAAATCCAATCCCAATACAATTACTATATAGAAATTATGGTGTCCAACATTTATGATATAATAACCTATACGTTATAGGCACTTATTATGTAGGAAGTTCTCTAAATTCCATTGTTTGTATATGCTTAGGAGTTAAGAATGGTCATTTGATCTTTAGTCCACAAAGTAAGAAGTATCTAGCATGGTTTAACTTTATTGTTTTATCTTAAGTTACACTTGAGTCTTGACATGGGCACCATGTACTTTAAGACCTTCAAGAAATTGATACCCTCAAATCTATACATATATTATGGGGGGAGGGATTCTGGCACCCCTCCCCCACGTGTCAACAAATGCCCCTTCACTAGTGAGCATTGATGGCCAGAGTTTCCACTGTCACCAAGCCCATGTGTGTGTGCAAGACTCTCTCTCTCTCTCTCTCTCTCTCTCTCTCTCTCTCTCTCTCTCTCTCTCTCTCTCTCTCTCTCTCTCTCTCTCTCTCTCTCTCTCTACACACACAATGCAAATGTGTAGCCTGTACAGTGCGCACACTATTGTAGTGACTTTCCCACACGGAGCACTTGATTTCTTGGAACACCCGATTCACAGGCCCTCACATAGGTGTAGATCTCGTTGGCCAGCTACCCTTGGGATGCGCCCCGCAAAACTCCAATGCATCGTGTAAACGTGGAAGGAGACATGGTTTGACTCTTTTTTTGATTTGACAGCAGGTGGAGCACTGAAGAGGTACAACAATGAGGAGTGTTTGAGGGAGTCAATAGCAGTTATACAAGAGGTTGGAGCTATATCATCTGTGTGTGTGTGTGTGTGTGTGTGTGTGTGTGTGTGTGTGTGTGTTGTGTGTGTGTGTGTGTGTGTGTGTGTGTGTGTGAGAGAGAGATAGAGAGAGAGAGAGAGAGAGAGAGAGAGAGAGAGAGAAAGTATGTTTGTGCAAAATTCAATGAAATTTGTAAGTTTTCCCACCTATCAAATCTATTTTTGAGGTAAGTCCCAATATTTGAAGGTGGGATTATAGTACTCCTATGGTTTTTTTTAGTATTCCTTCCCTGGACCCTATTGAATCACTCACCAATTAATAGTGCACATTGCACACTCTCTATCTCTCTCTATATTACACACACACCCATACGTATAACCCACACATATATACCTATTGTTTGGCATTCCCCATAGACATATGTTTGTGGTAGCCCCTTTTATTCAATCACTGCTAGTAAATTTGTGTAAATATTTTAGAAAGTATTGCTTCATGGATGACAATTGTTGTATACATTGTTATGGTGTTCTTTACATATGTTTTGTATAACTTCATTCATAGAGTATGCAGACATGGCTATTACATTTGTGGAAGTAGTTTAGTATGCTAGTATACTTGTGGAAGTGGTTTAGAATGACTATTGCTTCATGAATGACAATTGTTGTATTCATTGTTATGCTATTATACCTGGAAGTAGTTTAGAATGACTATTGCTTTATGGATGACAATTGTTGTCTTCATTTCTATGATGTTCTTTACATATCTTTCTTAGAACTTCACTGGAAGTAGTTCAAAATGAGACCTACTTTATGGATGGAAATTATTGTATTCATTGTTACGGTATTCTTTACAAATATTTTGTATAACTTCACACATAGAG
Source organism: Adiantum capillus-veneris (assembly GCF_014529385.1). Taxonomy (NCBI): domain Eukaryota; kingdom Viridiplantae; phylum Streptophyta; class Polypodiopsida; order Polypodiales; family Pteridaceae; genus Adiantum; species Adiantum capillus-veneris. Next base: position 85,900,718 of record NC_140944.1, read on the forward strand.
TATGTAAGCATGGCTAGTATACTTGTGGAAGTAGTTTAGAATTCCTATTATTTTATACATGACACTTGTTGTATTCATTGTCACGGTTTTCTTTACATGTCCTTCTAAAACATTACTCATAAAGTAGGTACAAGTGTGTGTATAATGTTTGAGGTAAATTTTGTTACTTAAATGTTTTGCTACTCATGTGTGTGTTCAATGCTTTGTATTTCCAAACATGAATTATCCACAGTCCTTTGTGGAGCAATTACTATCTTTCTCTAATGAAGAGGTCCTCAAATACTTAGATTCTTGGAGAGCCAATCATCTTGGAAATAAGAGAGTTGTTTCTTCTCCATCTAGCATCTCTATAGGTGTTGACACTACTAGCAATGAGAAATATGACCCAACCATATATGAACAGGTGTTTAGGCCTCCACCTCCTAAGCTTAGAGAACCCAATAAACTCTATGGGAGGGATTTTCTCTTAAAAGAGGGTAATAACCAACATAGAGTCCGCTCTCTATCTCTCTCTACACACTTATAGATTGATTACGGGCCACCTCTCCTTCCGTTTGTAGCAGTGGTATCAGAGCACAAGCAAACGCTCCTACATGTTGTGGAGAACAACAAAGGACGATGTAGCAATCAGCTTATGGCTATGGTGATCGTCATCAATTCCATTATAGTTTAAGCTTGTAAAAATAGCTGGACAAAATTATCATTGGAAAGAAAAGGACGTTTATACATGGCCCATCAAGTCTCTTGCGAAAAAATGAAAATGGAGGAAAAAGAAACCAAACAACGAATCATCTTCTAGCACCCCAATGGTATGTGCCATTTTGTTGGATTTTCTCTATGTACTGAACTTCTATTATTTCAATGTATAATCAAAAAAATTTCATGAAATTAGATAGAAATCAAGAAATCTATGAGAATGATGGGGGAGAAAGTGAACTACAAGGAGAAAGTGAGCTAGGAGAAAATGGTTCACTCACAAAACCTGTGAGTAATCCTCTAAGGTATTGGAAATTTATATGGAAACTAATGATCAAGAAAGTAAAGCTTTTGTGGTTATTTAATAGCTAAAGGATGCTTGGGCACAAGGAACCACTTGTCTACCTATTGAATGAGAAAAAGAGCAACCACAAGATACTCATGTAAGCACTTTTATCTTAAAATAACAATAATATATGACCTATGATGATAAAATTTGTTATTATGTGTTTAGAGAGTGACGAAAGTATATGTTCCTAAGATGCCATGGGAAAATCGTGCTTCACAAAGTGATGCTTATGAGGTATGTGGGGTTTACTCCTCTCTCTCTCTCTCTCTCTCTCTCTCTCTCTCTCTCTCTCTCTCTCTCTCTCTCTCTCAAGCAACACACACACACACACACACACACACACAAAGATAGAAATTGAAATAATTGAGGTAAATTCAGCTAATTTGTGTGTGTGTGTGTGTGTGTGTGTGTGTGTGTGTGTTCGGTTATCCAAATTCAATTGCTTAATGCGAGTAAACTATTTTGAATGTCAGGGATATAGAAACTATATGCAAGATGAAGAGTTTGACACACATATTCCACTTCATAGCACCCCTATCCTCTCATCAACACCTCCAAAAGCACAATTTCCCAATAGCAATCCATTGACTGCACACAACGCAATGCACACACCCTCTGCAAAGTACACAATTGAACACATACTTACACCATCCACTTTCCAACACTCTTGCATTACACAAAACCTCTCTCTCTCTCTCTCTCTCTCTCTCTCTCTCTCTCTCTCTCTCTCTCTCTCTCTCTCTCTCTCTCTCTCTCTCTCTCTGCAAACACAAAAGGGCCAATGGAACACACACACACACTCATCGACACCACAAAGCACAAGATGGGCAGAAGAGAAGAGGGGGGAGGGGGAAATGACACATGAGATGCAGGTGAGATTCAATTGATCTTTTCTCAAAAGCATATACAAGCTTCCCTATGGACACCCAGCATGGATTTTTCCGCTCAAGCAGGCCCAAAGATGACTGTTTCTATGCTATTTATAAAAGTTTTTTGTTCATTTTTAGCAATTGTGGGTCTATCAGATAAGTGTAAAACTTTCCCTTTAGAAATTTTGCATGCATGAGAACTTCCACTTTGATGGGTGAGTTGGTTGGTTTCTCGATCCATCTCTCTCTTATCACCATCGGGCTCTTCCCCTCCCCTTGAGCACTAGGGGCAACACTAGTGGGGAGTGGGAGTGCTCCCTTGTCCAAAAAAAAGGGGAGGGTTGTGCCCCCCCTGTGTGAACCAAGACCCAAAGGGAACTCACAAATGATCAACAATGATTGCCAGCAATGCCAAAAATGATCACTACCACCATGTTGCGGACGACCTCTGATCACTCACGAGCACCCACAGGGACGCGCACATAGCACCGTGCAATGGGAGGGGGAGGGAATCCATAGCCAAGAGCTCCCTCTCTTGGATACCATATGGTAAGATTTAGTCTTGTATATATACCTTGCCTCCCTTGTCTACTATAGCGCATGGGGGATTGTTAGCAAGCCACGTGGCATGTCCACAGTGACCCTTCTACAAAACTACAAAAGAACTTTCAAACTCCATTAACCAATGGACATCCTGTGAAAAACATTGAAAAGTTTATGCTTTGGGCTTTAGTTCCCTACATTTCCCCTGCAACTCGATGTTTCCATGGCCTCAAACCGGGAACTCCAATATTAGGAAAAAATCATTGGATCCTCTATTACTCATGCATTCTACTATCTTCAACCAAGCATAACTCAGTGCTTAAAACTTTGTTTGACAAGCTATCATTTCCGACTTGTTCCATATGATGTGCACTAGCTTTGAGACCTTTGGTAAACCTGAGAAAATCACCGATAGCATGTTTTCAAAAGAGGACAAATTGGTGCATAACTTGCCCTGATAAAACTTTTTGAGCTCATAATAACTTGATCATCTAGACTCCAATTGGCTTTGAAACTGCACAACTAGAGAAAACTTGAGCAAATACAAAAAAAAACTTCAAAGGACATACACATCTGGATGCACGTGTCTGCCCATGACCTTCATACCCACTTTTTCACTTGAGTGTGTAGTACTGATAGATACCCATATCTTGCCTTGTTCCCTCTTCCAGCTCGCACATTCTTGGGTTGTACCATCATTGCCCAAGCCGCTTGTTAAACATTTGTGCTCAACCAAAAAGGTGTTTATTGACTCTGAAACTGCAAAACTATTGAAAACTTGAGCAAACACAAAAAAACTATAACCACATGTATAGAGTTTTATTCATGGTTCTTATATACTTTTGTTTTAAGGTGGGTTTCCCAACCCCTTCAATTACAACTTGATGGACACTAGGCACCAATGCCTTGTCAAAGTACAACTTAAGTCGCATACCATTCACCTTGTGTTTGAGATGTTTACCATTTAATCGCATCATCTGATAGTTATCATTGGGAAATGCTCTGTAAACTTTGTAGGGCCCTGTCCACTTCTTCTTAAACTTTTTTTGGAAAGTGATGTCAAGATAAATCTCATACTTCATCAACAAATATCCCTTCTCTATCTTCTTCTTTGGCAAGCTTTGGTTGAACTTGGTAACCCACTTCTCTCTTTGCTTCACATAAAAGTCCGCCATAGCCTCCCTGTCCATCTTGAATGCTTCAAGGCAAGTAATCCTATCTTGCAAAACATTCTAGTGAGCTCTATTAACACTCCACATACCCTTCAATGCACCCAACTAGACATGTATAGGCAACACCGCCTCTTTTCCATAGACCAACTCGTATGGGGTAAAGTTGGTAGCAACCTTGTAGGATGTTCTATAAGCCCACAAACACTTTCAACACTACCTTTACAACCCTCTACCTACTTATACAAGTACTCTGTAAGAATTTTGACAATCTATCCATTGGCACTCTCAACCAAGCCATTGGTACTTTGTGGCTTTTATGAGTGGGTGAGTACTTGTGTGCTTTGAGAGTGTGAGATTTTTTTCCGCAAGGGTGTTGGGCTTAGTAGTCGACTATATGGCTAAAGGCAAGGATAAGCATGCTATTGTAGAGTTGGCCACTTCGACTCCATCTCTGGTCAGTTATGGACTATTGTCTGATTGATGTGGTATGTTTCATTTGATGCTATGGTACCATCCCTCATACATGTACTGTAATGTGACTTCTGTTGAGTTTTTTTTTGGCTATGGTTGGTTTTTATTTTCCTATAGGAAATGCTTTCCTTTTATTGGTAAATCTTAAAGAAGTGTAATAGTGTGTATCGGCGGCCTTGGTTTGTGATTGTGTGTCAAAATGTAGGGCTTGTTCTGTCGATGCATATAGATGGTCCTATCATTAGCTCGGGCTGTTTCACATGGAAGGAAAGTAGCCTCTTGCAATAATGGATGAATGGTGTCTTAAAAAGCTTCAAACTTGGTGAAAGACACTGTACGGTAATGTGTTGACCTACCTGATGGGAATAATCATTGGCCTGGCATGGGTACAAACCGGTCATAGGCATGGTTTTTTAATAAAAATCATTGAATAAAGCTTTCCTCTTACATTACTAGTTGATTATTAACTTGAACCTTCGTTTTGATTAAAATAAGATGATTGAAATCCTGCCTATTACTTGGTGATAGAACCTATAAGTTAACCTACTGGTAGGTAATAAACCATGACCTGGTAAATTTGGTTGATTTTTATAGATTACCACATCAATATATAATAATCAACCAAATTTACCAGGTCATGGTATGCTTCTATTGGGTGATCATGGGTTGGATACTGAGCTTATTACTCTTGCAAATTTGGTCTATACTTTTTGTGTAGAGGGTGATTCTTGGTTGGAAACCGACGTCAAATTCTTCTCACTTAGACATGATTGGGCGGTTGTGTACTGGGTTATGATTGATGGTGGCCACAATGGTTATTCTATTGTACCTATATAGAGGGGTCGATCGGTGTATGACCCTAAATAGTGGGGTAACCTACTTGTGGGGTAATAGACATTGGTCTGTATGGTCTGGTAATTCTGCCGTGGTGGTTATACTAAGGTAATGTGACTTTGGTTGGTTATTGAGGATTCCACTCTTGTTCAATTAAGGTCCATGTTGTTGCATCTATGGTTCTTGGGCATAACTGATTAAATGCACTGAATGACTGATTGGTTATAATGGATGGTGGATGAATATGGTTATGGTTAGGATTGGGTTGTAAATTATGGTAATTTTGGTTGTACATTAAGCTGCTCATAAGGTCGTATATGGTCGTGTATTACATAGAGGGTATGGGCATTTGGGGCACACATTCATGGCTTTTTTGAAAAAATAATGAATATAGGGTTCAACACTTATTACCTTACATATGGTCTCCGACTCCGACTAAATGGTGTTGGGATTATTTACTAATGTCTTTTTATGTTACATGTGACTCCAAGGTATAGATTGACCACAAGTATGAGTACTGTCACTGGCCCTGAAAAAATAACGGCAATTAATGTCAAACTCCGTAAAGGAAAGAAACAGGAATATGTGGCCCACTTTGAGGCTAAATTGCCTCAAAATCCTTGTCTCCGGCCTTATCTCATGAGAGCTTGTAATGCACAAGGGGCTCTAGTTGGTTGTCCACCTTGTAATTGAAACCATCTCTAAATATTTAACTAGATTTACCTTTCTTATTATTTTTCTTTGAAAGTAGTTAAGTTGGGCGACATCTATAACATGTGGGATACCCATGCATCACTTGCATAAGGTGCCAATGCTAACTGAAAGTTGTTTTGTTTCCATGGATGCAAGTGAGGGTTACCTTCTCAACTATGGTTTTCAAAGCTGCTTGTATTGAAAATGGTGGATTTTTATATCTTCAGGCTCTTAACTCTTCTTGTACTTATGTATAAAGTCCGTTCTATACTATGAATGGGAATTATACTACCTTTTCACTGACATAGTTTCTAGAGTCTTTTGTAATTTGAAAGAATTCTTTGGTGTTTATGTTATATTGTTACTAGAACACACACACACACACACACACTTGGTCACAGCATCTGACCTAGATAGCATCTATGGGGCTCGGATAATGTTCTGAATGACTAATCGTGACCATAGTATATGACTACCAACCAGTGGCACTCAAACTTTTTTTAGTTGTGGCTTTAGGGGGATTTGTACCTTATGCTTTACATAGTAAATTACTGCCTTAGTACTGTGGTGGCTCTAGCACCTCATCTGGAGGGAGTTGTTGACTATCAAGCTTTCTTATGTGGATCACACTAGTTGAAATTAAAGCTGTTTACCAACCTTCCCAGCAATTTTTTTGGGCTACCCTATGGGTACTACCTTCTAATCTACCTCTTACCTATTTTTAGCTAAAACCTATTCTTTGGCCTCTTAAGTACTTGGACAGCTTTCGAGTTCATTAATTCTGCCTGGTTGTCATCAAGCTGTCATGGCTCTCATACTGCATCGCGGCCCCTGATCTCTTTGGGGATTGCCTTTGTTGCGGAATCTCACTTTCACTCTGGCTCTGAACCTGGCAGCTATCTCATTAATGAGTGCATATATGATCCTCCTTGGTGCTTCAAAACCATGTATAAAGAGGTCATGGATCTTCTGCTCCCTCACTTAGACTTTGTTTTTTCTCTTTGAGAGAGAGTGAGAGGAAGGAATGGTTCTTGTTCTGTTGATTCATTTCTCGAATACATGGTGTTGGCACCCGGTGCCTCACAGGTTGGGACCGTTTTGAATCTAATGGCTTTTTAACTAGAAGTTGACATCAATTCTTTCATGCATATGGTTATTATTTTGGTGTTTTGACACTGACATAGTTTCTAGAGTCTCTTGTAATACGAAAGAATTCTTTGGTGTTTATGTTATATTGTTACTAGAACACACACGCACTCTCATCTCTTCCCCAAGCTCTCCATGGCTAAAAAGTCTCTCTCTCTCTCTCTCTCTCTCTCTCTCTCTCTCTCTCTCTCTCTCTCTCTCTCTCTCTCTCTCTCTCTCTCAAATCAATGGTTCTCTCTCTTCTTCTTCTTCTCCTCTCTCTCTCTCTCTCTCTCTCTCTCTCTCTCTCTCTCTCTCTCTCTCTCTCTCTCTCTCTCTCACACACACACACACACACACACACACACACTTAAACATGAGAGGCTGGAACTTCTCTTCCACGGTTATCCCGACCACACAGCATAGTGATACCGTTTGATCTCATTTTCCACTAATACATTGTTAATCTGTTGATTAATGATATATATTTCAAAAGAACCAAGTTTTGGCAAGTATCAAATTTGCCAACAATTTCGTGAACATCTTTGGGCAATAGGTGACAATTTGATGTCCTACCATAGATATCATGAACCACTAAGGTGTAATCTTACAACTACCGCCTATTCCTGTGTATTGATTTAGCCCATTTTTTATATATTTGTTTATTTACCTCAATGATGGGTATGTCTTGCATCTTTGAAAAATCTTAAGTGCTACTGGTGTATGGTATACATTACCGTTGTGAGCGGGATGGAAACACAGAGAACGCCTCTATAATGACCCAACACACACTCTTGGGATGATATACACACACACTATGGGGCACCACTCGACTTACACAACCCACTTGGCCGAGACAGGGAACACACCTATGGAGTGAGAGAAGAGAGATTACCCATTTACCCACTCCACACAGAGAGAGACACTCACACACACACACCCAAAAAACTCAGCTCAAAAGAGGAGAACTTATGATATTTAGATACAATGAGCTAGGGCGAACACCAAGGGGGCAAACAGCTCACACAGTATGGGTAAAATAAGACAGATACAATCACAAACTGGAGCAAAAGCTTCGCTCATAGGAGAAACTTACATAGCCAAAACAACAGAAAAACAGTGAGGAATTTGGAAAAATGGACAGCACCATCGCGTCCGGAACGGCTCAAAACCCCAGTCTACAATGTCAAAGTGCTCAAATCCGACCTTGGATGAGGAGTTTACGGCCAAAACAGGCTCCAAAATGAGCAAAAACACAGTTGCGGCTGTTCCTCCTCTTCTCTCCACTCTTTTTCTGGTCTTCTCTCTGGTTTTTCAGTTCCCACACTTAGCTTTATTACTTGGGCACCCTTGGCCTTTTAGATGACCTCAAACGGACCCCGAACAGGCCAAAAATTGACCTCGCAGTGCATAGTTGTCACCCTGCTGCATCCATACGCACATCTGACACTCGACTTTTTTCAATAATGCATCCTGCCACCACGTGAAGTGGCCCCAAAATATAGTCCTCATGATGACCTTTCTGCATAATTATCACAAGAAAACATCCACGTTGTGCCTGTACTTCTCCACGTGCAAATATTGACCCCATTCGACCTCCTGACGCCACTAGATGCCATCTGATGCACCTGCTTACCTCATGTCGTCGGCCCGCGGATAGCTTCCTCGAGAATTTTTACGCGCTATCAACTCCTCATTATTATATAAAAAACACTAGTACAGGTAAGGATGAAAATCGATGCACTATGTACACACTATCCTACCTGTACACATGTGGGCCCCACGTAACCACCTGGCTCTGGAAAATGGGCAATCCTTTATTTGATGCACCATGCATGTGTATGTACATATGCACAATCCCTTGATCCAAAAAACTCTTGACATAATTTGCCCATCCCTTAGCCTGCTAGATCATTCATGATCAGCAGCAGCAAAAAGAGATATGAGACTCGCCGCGTCACAGGTCTCCTCATTCTTCACCAACATTGCTTGATCCACAGACAACTCATCTTGCTCCACCATCATTAACCTGGCATGATATAATTTAAGACACAATCCATTTACCCTTTACTTATGTAAAATCATCCAAGTTAGCCAGCTGATATGTACCATTCGGAAAACACTCCACTACCTTGAAAGGGCCTTCCCACTTAATTTGAAACTTCTTTTGGAAGGTGTTGTCCAGCTTACTATTGTAACACAAAACCAAGTCATGCTTCTTGATACCCTTACTTTTGACCTTTTCATTTATCTTTGCCAAAGCCTTATCCTGCATTTGCCCATAATGTTCCAATGCATTCATCCTATCCAGCTGAACCTCTTGTAAGCCTCTCTTTGAATGCATCACTAGACGGCCCAAGAAACTTTTCTAGCATCTTTACTGCAGGCAACACTACCTCCACAGGCAATAGTGCTTCCTTTCCATATACCAAATGAAATGGAGTAAACCCTGTACCTGTCTTCACCGAAGTACGATAAGCCCATAATGCACTAGGCAATTCCAAATCCCAATTCTTTCCTTGGTGCTCTGTCACTTTCGAAAGAATTTGTACCAACTCACCATTGAATCTTTCATTTAAGCCATTCCACTGCGGATAATAAGGAGTGGTATGCTGGTGCCTAATCTTCATCTTCGCGCATAAAAAGTCTAGCAGTTTAGCTCTAAATCCTGGCCCCTTATCTGAAAGTAGCTCGAGTGGCACCCCAAACTTGCAACATATTTCATCATACACAAATTTTGCCACATCCTTTGCAGTGATCTGTTTTACTGCTATAGCCTCTGCCCATCTAGAGAGATAGTCCACCGCAGTCAAAATATAGCTTTTGCCCCTGCTTGTGATAGGTAACGGGCCTATTGCATCAATTCCTCACTTTTCAAACACATCAAAGGCCATAATGGTTTTTCATAGCTCTAGCTTCAACACTCTCTTCCCAAATGCTTGACACCTATTGCAAGACCTACACCAATGGTGAACATCCTTGTGCAAACTGGGCCATACATAGCCCTCTTGCAAGATCTTATGCAAGGTGATCTTCAGAGCAACATGGCCACCACATGCGCCTTCATGATTCTCTTCCAACACTCTATAAAGCTCCTCCCGCCAAGGTACATGTCTCAACACGAGATCAGCCCCTTTCATGTACAAGACATCACCAATCAATTTGTACCTGTATGCTCTATGCACAAAACCATACTTCTTAGACTTCTGAATGTCCTTTGGAATGATTCCTGTCAGCAAAAACTCCTCTTCTTGAGCCAAACTTTCCCAGCCATGATAAAGAGGTAAATTGGTCCTCAACACAAATAACTCCCCAATCATGCTTTGAGCTGCTTCATGTGCCTCTCTGTTTAGAGCACGTTCAATGTGTCCGATGCTCCATGCCTCAAACTTTTTTAACAGGCCTTTAATTCTGAAACACATTTCCTTCAATGAGGTGTTCTTGCTCTTCCACACACCCAGCACTTGCTTCAAAACTAACAAGGCATCACCTTTTATGCTCAACCTTCTAATCCCATGGTTCAAAAAAATGTGTAATCCGGCTTCCAATGTTGCATATTCAGCCTCATTATTACTATGCGCATCCAACTTGAACCCTCTCTTGCATACTAGCTTCCCCTATGGATCATAAAGAGCTATACCCCCTGAAGCCGAATCATGGCTCTTTCTGTATGAGCCATCAAAGAACAACACATGTGCATTACTGATCTATGGCACTTCTTCAACTACCTTTCTCACCACCTCTTCCTTAACAAGAAGGGGATTCTCCTTGTAAGTCAACAAATCGGCAGGGTAGCCCTTGTACTGTCTTCCACTAGAAAAGAAACCTCAAACTCTTGCAGCTCAATTACCCATTTCTTGACCACATTTGACATGTTAGTGCCATTGATTAATTGTGGAAAAAAGGCATAACTCGTCAAGAAAACAAAAGTTCGTGGTAGCAAGTAATGACGAAATCGTCGACAAGCAAATATTACACTGGCCATCACTAGCTCTACTTCCGAGAATTTTCTCTCTGCTACCAACTTCACTCGGCTTGCACAATACACTGGCCTCATATAATGGCTGCCCTTCCCCTTTTGCAATAGCATGGCTCCAATGGCATCATCCCCTACTGATGGATTTACATAAAAAACTTTCTCCCAATCAGGAGCCTGCATGGCTGACAAACCCCCTAACACCTCTTTCACCTTTTGAAACAGTTCTTCACACTTGTCATCCCATTGCAATGGATCATGCTTTGCCACTTGTTGTAATGGATAAAGAAGCTGAGAAGACAATGGAATAAACCGTGCCATATACTTCACTTTGTGTATAAAGGTTTCCAATTGCTTCGTACTCGTAGGTGATGGAAGAAGAATAATAGACTTAACCTTGTCTGGATCAGCCTCAATGCCATTTTCTGACACCATATGTCCCAACAACTTCACCCTTGGCTGTGCTAGATGACATTTCTTTGGATTTATTTTTCCTCCACATTCATCATATCGAGCCAATACCGTTTTCAACTTCTCATGGTGTTCAGCCCTACTGCTGTAGACACAAAAGTCGTCCATAAAAGCTTTAACACAACTACCAATGAATGGTTCCAACACCCAATTTTCTCTCTCTTGATAGCAATATGGTCCATTTGAAAACCCAAATGGAAATACCGTGTAGCAATAGTAGCCCCATGGCGTAATGAAAGTTGTCTTTGTTCGGTCTTTAAGAGCAATCTTCAATTGAAAATAGCCTGAAAAACCATCACACACAATGTACCTCTCATAACCTGCCACGGAATCCAAGATCTGATCAATGAATGGAAGAGGATATGGGTTCTTCTTAGTGGCTGCATTTAAGGGTTTAAAATCTACACAAATTCTCCACTTCCCATCCTTCTTTGGACTGACTACTACTGGACTCACCCATTATGTGGTCTCCAAGGACTATGAACCCTGCCTTCAATAGCTTGTCCACCTCTTCCCGCAAGGCTTCCATTTGCTCTTGGCCCATCCTTCTTAGCCTTTTTCTCACTGGCTTAGCACCTTCTTTCATCTCTATATGCATCTCTTCGCCCTTGAATCCTCTGATCTCTTCATATGAAGTAATGAAAAAATCAGGAAAACTAGCCAGCATGTGCAAGTATATCTCCTTCTCCATAGCTGAGAGGTCTCCACTGATCATTTGTGTCATCAATTCCTGCTTCTTTGACGATTCAACCTTGGTCTGCATTAGCCCTTCAATCACTTCATAAGGCCCTTCACTTTCATCTTCAATCTCATTTTCAAATGCGACTACACCAAACTCCTGGATCCCTTTGTCCATCAAAAGAAATGCAACATCAGCATCCTCATCACTGCTGGTAGTACTATCACTATCCTCGTCAGACACTGTGGAATATTCTTCATCACTAGACTCATCCTCATCTTCATAAAGCTCCTCCAATCGTTTCCTTGTGTCCATATTATAGAGCTTCTTGGCACCTGTCTTTCCATAGAGGCTAATTGTACCACGTCGCCAATCTTGAACAGCTCCCACTGCACGTAACCATGGTCTGCCCAGTATAATAGGATATGATCACAACCCTGCTGGCATCATGTGAAAATCAACCACTGCCTTTGCATCATACACCTCCACTTCTAAGCTCTTTACAACACCCAAACATTTTACTTTTTGATGGTTTGTCAATCTGATCTGGAAGCTTGATACCCCAGTCACTGTAAGACCCATCTTCTCAACACATGAATGTGTTATGACACATATTTGAGCTCCACCATCTACATAACCTTGTCCCAGATTTTTTCTTTTGTGCCACACATCTACTATTGGACAAATGTCTGGTAGCTCATCCATCGCCAACACCTTCTCTCTGGCTCTTTCTCCATTGGGTTAACCATCCTCTTCCATTGTCTCTTTAGCTTAGGCACCATCTCTATAATCTACCCAAAAGTAACATCTGCCTTTCTACTTGTCAGATCCTCCTTCAAGTCATAGCTTAATTGCCCATCCCCTAGTGGAAAATTTGAAACATGAAACTTGCGACGAGCCCTTCTTTTCCTCTTGGCCTTGACATCCTCGCCTTCATGGCTCTTTCCCTTCTTCTTACTAGGACCTGGGGACTTCTTCCTTCCTTGTCCTCTGTGGTCCTCTTCCAAATAGGCATCACTAATGTATCCTCTAGCTTTGATGCCTTCTCCAAGGTGACTACACTTAACACTTTTGTCTTTCCCTTTTCCTCCTAGGTTAATCCATTGGTTCCTTCTTCTCCCTTAATTTCGATGCCATAATCATTTGACCTAGTTAGCACTTGTCTTGGCAATGGATACATGTCTCCCCGCATCCTTGGTGGCTTATCACATTGTGGGCTGATGTGGCCCAACTCTCCGCAATTATAACATATGGGCGTCTGCTGCCTCCAGAACTACCATTGCTTTGTCCACCACCATTCCTAGGTCTTTCCTCACCTCCTGGCTGATTTGCAAACCTTCCTCAACCTCGATTATTTCCCACTTGACCTAGCATGTTTAGGCTGAGATTTTTCATTAAATCTACCACTTGCCTCATGTCTTGCCTTAGCCCATCATCTTGCATTGCTGTAGTGACCACTGCTGGCATAACCTAAGGAGTAACAAGAGCCACTGGTTCATGATGAACCCCTGGCATGCGACCTTGCGAGGAATCCATAGGTTGAACTTCAGACCTCATGGGCAAAGACTCTACCCCTAACTGACTCATTTTCCTCAACTTCCACTCTTTGTTCCTTGCTACCTCTAGTGCATCTTCATATGTCCTAGGCTTCTTTAGCTCCACTCTCCAACGTATATTTCCCCAAAGACCAGCCAAGAACATGTCCTTCTTCATCATGTCAGGCGGGGGTACCTATGGTGCTAAGGCCTTGCACATCCTCTCCCATGCCAATGAAAACTTACGTATGTATGCATCTACTGGCTCACCTTCCTTTTGCACCAAAGCCTGTACTTCTTGCCACACTTTGTCAGGATCTTCTATCTTCACAAACTCCACTTTCAACCCATGCCGTAGATTGTCCCAACTCAACCATACGGGTGGAGCAGCCACACGCAACTCCTCTTCAAATGCTTTGGACCAAACTCATGTATCACTCTTCAAACAAATTTGTAGAAGGCGTAACATCTGCGCAGGGACATGAATCTGGTTGCTAATGCAAGCAACCTCCATCTTTTCCAAAAAGTCTTCCACATCTTCATCACTTCTTCCATGAAATTCCGGATAAGAGAAATCCATGGCTACCCAAGCTACAATGCTTTGAGAACCCCTTTGAACACACGTACAAGAACCCAAACTTTTTATTGACACCAATCCCTAGAAACTTCAATGGAGCTCAACTTTAGATAAGGACAAACACATGCACATCAAATGAGTTTTCATAGTTAATCATCGAAATTACAACAGGCAAAGGACATTCCAGTATCTCTCTCAATCTTCTTGGCCCGAACATAAAGACTATGCGCTGCTGGAAAAAAATCTTCTTGGACACATGAACATTTATTTGGATTCTTTGAGTTAAATGGAAAGGAGTGAATTGAGGGCCATTTTGATCATCCATTAAAGACAACCATGAAGCTCCCAAGAAGGCACACCTAACTTATCCTCTAATTTTACCAAAATTTTAGCAGCATCACAGCATAAATGGCTCAAAACACCAAAAAAACAGCCATCATAACTTGGAAAATTTTTGGACAGAGTTTCCCCAGAAGTAGAGCAGTGAGAACCCAAAATATAGACTGTATATGTATGCATAAAGTGCCAACAATAGAACCCAAGCATCAAGTAGGAACCACTAGTACATAGCCTATGGCGAGGTCATGAAAAGGGTGCTCTAGCTACCTATATCACCGAAAGGATCTCCACATTTGAGAATCCCCCAGCTCAATAAAACCTCACGCTATCGACCCTCACACGAAGGCTTATGCAAATCGCGTATAGTCAAGTCTCAGAAATGACTATCTTCCAGACCAAGTCTCAGAAATGGCTGGGACTGCCAAATAAAACCAAATATAGCTCCACAAAGGCGTACAATGGCAGTTTCCACAAGTAACGTACGATCCAGCAGACAATGCGCTCAAACAGGCGCCAAATGATGCATACCCACAACAACTGCAAGTGACACCACTGCTCGTATATCACTGTGCTCTAGCTACCTGTACCTGTGTGAATCACCTATACCTGTACATGTCCCTATAACCTGTAACCTGTAGTCTGCAACCTGTAATCCCGAATCTCGAAGCTTGAAGCTCGAAGCAGAAGGTACTCGAAGAAGATCCTCAGTCGGGGCGCCAAAAGAATGTGAGCGAGATGGAAACACACAGAACGCCTCTATAATGACCCGACACACACTCTTGGGATGATATACACACACACTATGGGGCACCACTCGGCTTACACAACCCACCTGGCCGAGACAGGGAAAACACCTATGGAGTTAGAGAAGAGAGATTACCCATTTACCCACTCCACACAGAGAGACACTCACACACACACACCCAAAAAACTCACCTCAAAAGAGGAGAACTTATGATATTTAGATACAAATGAGCTTGGGCCAACACCAAGGGGGCAAACAGCTCACATAGTATGGCTAAAATAAGCCAGATACAATCACAAACTGGAGTAGAAGCTTCGCTCAGAGGAGAAACTTACACAGCCAAAACAGCAAAAAAACAGTGAGGAATTTGGCAAAATAGACAACTCCATCGTGTCCGGAACGGCCCAAAACCCCAATCTACAATGTCAAAGTGCTCAAATCCGACCTTGGATGAGTAGTCTACGGCCAAAACAGGCTCCAAAATGAGCAAAAACACAGTTGCGGTTGTTCCTCCTCTTCTCTCCACTCTTTTTCTAGTCTTCTATCTGGTTTTTCAGTTCCCACACTTAGATTTATTACTTGAGCACCCTTGTCCTTTTAGATGACCTCAAACGGACCCCGAACAAGCCAAAAACTGACCTCGCAGTGCATAATTGTCACCCTGTTGCATCCATACGCACACCTGGCACTCGACTTTTTTCAATAATGCATCCCGCCACCATGTGAAGTGGCCCCAAAATATGGTCCTCATGATGACCTTTCTGCATAATTATCACAAGAAAACATCCACGTTGTGCTTGTACTTCTCCACGTGCAAATATTGACCCCATTCGACCTCCTAACTCCACTAGATGCCATCTGACGCACCTGCTTACCTCATGTCGTCGGCCCGTGGATAGCTTCCTCGAGAAGTTTTACGCGCTATCAAATCCTCATTATTATAGAAAAACGCATTGGTACTGGTAACGATGAAAATCGATGCACTATGTACACACTGTCCTACCTGTACACATGTGGGCCCCACGTAACCACCTGCCTCTGGAAAATGGGCAATCATTTATTTGATGCACCATGCATGTGTATGTACATATGCGCAATCCCTTGCTCCAAAAAACCGGTAAGTAAAGATACCCATAAAATGTATCCTTCAATGAAGATCTAAGTTTTCTCGAATAAAATATAAGGGATGTCCGCTCTGGACGCTATGGACTTCAATACCCAACCATACTACACACTAAACTTCGAGTATCTCGGATCTTCTCAACTAAGAGAAATATTGAATTGATTAACATCGTACTTCACGTCCCCTCACTTGGTAAATGTTGGTGTGAATATCACTGGTGGACCTTACAAACTTGTATTTTTTAAATAAAAGAGTGGGATACCAAGACTATGCATGATGACCTTTTCATAGGGAATACACAATAGGGGAACCATCTAGCTTGGGACATGGCTAGGACACATATACAAACGGCCAAGGTGATAGAAAAAACACACCGTCTAACCAAGTCAACAAGAAAACAATTTATGGTACTTGAAGTAGGTGGAGCACACTCAAAAAAGTGTTATGGGTGGCACATGTGAGTGGTCTATATTGAAAACTATTGACATGAATGGATGGCTAGTGGTGGTGCTGTGGCACGAGACACTTGACAAACCCAAACAAAGTGACATGGAAAAATATTAGTGAGCCTATCCCCAAATGGAGAGGTAGGGAGAGAAAGAGAATCGATGCAAAGCATGGGAATATTAAACTGATTTCTTCACGATATTTACAATGGTGACCATGAGATGACACCAAAATCCAAAAGAGAGAGAGAGAGAGAGAGAGAGAGATTGTGATGTGAGGTGTACGTGATGGAGTGAAGGTTTTGCATATGGTACATGGCAATCTCTGGAGTTAGCAGGTTAGTGAATTAGCCGCAAGATTAGTATAGGAAATATCGTGACAATGGGGATGCCGGCAATATCATGATCAATGACAAGTGCTAGGAGTATGCAAGAGTAGAATGGAGTCGATGCATGTTCCCTTAGAGTGCTCATGGTGCCTTCAAGTTCTTTTCTACTACCCTAGTGCATGATTTCCGTGTGAGTGCATGTGGCAAGTGGTCGTGCATCCCACTGTGTTGCCATGCTACCTCTCTCGTGTCTCATGTCATGCATCATGTCGTTCCAGTGTGGTTCTCTTTGTTGATGTCTCTCTCTAAGAGTGATAGTGGGTGATGATGATGATGTCTCAATAGTGACCTCTAATCTTCCTTATATAGGTGGCAAGTGGTCGTGCATCCACTGTGTTGCCATGCTACCTCTCTCCTGTCTCATGTCATGCATCATGTCATTGCAGTGTGGTGTTCTTTGTTGATGTATCTCTCTAAGAGTGATAGTGTGATGATGATGATGTCTCAATAGTGACCTCTAACCTTCCTTATATAGGTGGCAAGGAGGAACTTCCCATAAATTTTAATTTCCAGATAAAGAGGACCTTGACACATGGTTGTACCCCGCTAGGAAGACCATTGCTCTAGTGTTATTTAAGGATGATGATGGAAGCTAGATGCACTCTAATCAGTGGGTATCCACTGCTAGAGAGAGAGAAATAATATACAATACATTTTTGGTTGTAAGATTAGAATAAAAGATGAGGATAGTGATAGGTAGGGTAAAAGGAGAAATTTACAAGTGGTCGTGCCATCAAAGACAACGCCCAATGCTTGTGGAACATGTTCTAAATTGCCCGTTGATACTCAATTTGGTGATGTGATGCTTGTCTGAGAACACCTCTAGTTCCATTGTATTGTCTGCAGTCGTAGTTGCACGTTTCAATTATTGTCATCATGGTCACCGTCATTCTCATTAAGGCCCTTGTTGAGAAGTTTGTATGCATGCAAACACGTACAAATATATGAGCGATGGTGGCTGAAAATTGGTTTTTCCCAGCTCATGGACTGATCCGAGAGGTTTTTGGAGGTGATTATGAGAGGGGAAATGCACGCGTGTATAGATGGTGTGTGTATGTGTATGCAAATATGCATGGCTGAAAAACGGGTTTTTTCAGCTTATGGCTTATCCGAGCGGAGGGAAGAGAGAGAGAGAGAGAGAGAGAGAGAGAGAGAGAGAGAGAGAGAGAGAGAGAGAGAGGGTAATTATGCCTCAAAGAGATCTCTCCATTGAGGGAGAGAAAATGTGTGTGTGTGTGTGTGTGTGTGTGTGTGTGTGTGTGTGTGTGTGTGTGTGTGTGTGTGTGTGTGTGTGTGTGTGTGTGTGTGTGTGAGAGAGAGAGAGAGAGAGAGAGAGAGAGAGTTTTAGCCATGGCGAGCTTGGGGAAGAGATGAGAGGGAGAGAGAAGAGAGAGAGAGAGAGAGAGAGAGAGAGAGAGAGAGAGAGAGAGAGACTGTGTGTGTGTGTGTGTGTGTGTGTGTGTCCCACTGAGACTCTCACATGAGGCTGTAGGCAACCGAGGTAGTGACAATCATTTCCAAAAACCATTTCCCAACTAGACCATGTCAATTTATGTAGACTTTTTCCTGCAAGTCTCAAAGTGAGCAAACCAAAAATAACAAAAATATTGGACAATATGGAAACCAAGTTTTAAGTGATGTGTGTGAGAGAATTAGAATAATGTCATCCCTATCATGATATTACTTGTTACCACATATACAATTGCTATAAAAAGAAAATTGGGCAGCATGCTATTTATATACAGATTTTATTTTCAAAAAATTCAGTCATTACCACTTCTTGCAAGATCATTACCAGAGGCGTAAGAATATCAATATAATTAATTGATCTCAAAAGATCAATAATACCTCAAGCTAGTAAGTGAAAAATCAGAATTAACCCAATCTATGTAAATTAGATCTGAGTGTCGAGATGCAATCCATGGGGGTAACCCAATGGAAGCTATATGCCTACTATGTGTGTGCTTAACGGATCCCAAACCTAGTCTACTAGAGCCATGTTGATAGGTAGATGTTTGAGTCTCATTTTGTAGTTAGCATGTAAAAGTTTAAGAGAATACCAAAGCAAAAACCATGTTTATGCTCGACCCAAAGCCCACATGATGTTTATTCTCAACATAAAGTAAAAATCCACAAGGAATACCTATCATTACAATCCATAGTATTTTTATCATGAAATGCTCGTAAGTTAAAAGGCCAAAACACCAGTAGCTAGAAATCCCAAGTCAAAGAATAAACTAGGTGCCAATAAATTGCTTATGTTTCTGATCATTTTTTCAAAAAAAACCGTAAACCATCATCAAATTGCATTATAGGACCCAAAGAGTGCTTAAAAAAGTGTATCAAAAAGTACAAATAAGTAAAAATTATCATTATCCTGTACCATTTTCGGCTTAGAGGGAATACACATCAGTATTAGGAATATGCCTCATCAGTCAAAACAAAATTATTCAACTACTATACATCTAATGAGCTTGCAAACACACTGCAAATCTGCACAGCTTCTAAATCATGTTATTCATCCGGAGTGGGTGCACAGGCGCCTACCTGTATGATGATGTCGAAATGTGGCCATTGGTTGCAGCCTCGTGTTATTTTCCAGATTTGCTTCTGTCATAGCATATGAATGTGTTCTACATGTACAAATAGGAAGGCCATCTCGACACTACTCTCTATGGAAGATCCTTAGTAGCCAAACTTCCAACACCGTCATCTTGGTTGGTTGTGTGTGTGTGTGTGTGTGTGTTTTGAGCAAGGTGAAAAGCATGTGCAAGCGCATCACAGAAAACGGGTTGTTGCTAGGGAAAAGAACTATTCATCGCATGTGCGTGATGTGTGTACACAAGGTTCTTCTATGCATGGTGTGTGTGAATGCACGAGGCTCGCCCATGCCTGGTGTGTGTTGTGTGTGTGTGGGGATGATAAGGTTGTGCCCAATGGTGCTGCAAAAAATCTATTACGAGTGCAAAAAGAGTATTGCATAGGTTTTTACGCGATATTCTTAGTAAGCATGCACATGGTGTCATAATAACCATGCATGGTGTGTTATAACTTCCCATATATACAGATTTAAATGTTATCCTACTGTCCATTACGCCAGTTCTTTCTTAGCAGCACATGACCACATTTCCCACCTGCAAAGTCCTAGTAACACTAATTGAAAGATTAGTGAAAATGAAGTAGTATTGCAGTGGTAACCTTGGATGTTGCCCTTGCAATCCAAACCCCTTCGTTAAAATCGGGAATGTCAAAACCCTTGGTTAGACTCTTTATGAAAACTGATCAATCTAGCAACCAACAGTGACCAACAGAGTCTATCGTGTCTAGTAGTGATTGAAATCAACTTTGGAAGTTGTACTTGTCCACTACCCTGTGGAATATTGCAAACTTATTTCCTTGAAAGTACATCTATGATGAGATCAAACTACAATCATCAACACCTATGGAGTGATTATATAGTATCTGGTTCATACCCCTAGAACTACCACTCCTAGAGACATAAAGAATGCTAGAAGTAAACAACCACTCTTGTCAAGTTGGAATCTTATTCACAACTGGATCTCAAAATAATCATATCTCACCACAAACATGAGATAATGATTCCTAACCCCTAATAGAAAGTAGTCATACTACATTTTTTTGGGTTTGTAACAAGAGATTACCTATTTTAAGGCTCTCTTAGTCTATTCATGTCATTCAGTGTTTTATTTGCATGATAGCAAGGCCATATCTACTTGCTACCCATAGAAAGCATCATCTGTATTGCTAGCACCTTGTGCACAAAAAATGCTCATTGTTGTAATCATATACAACCATCATAAGCAATGATACCAGCCTCAACTCTTTCTAAACAAAGTAGCTAATATCACAATAGAAGTGTAAACCATGCTTTAGTGTAGTGAGTCCACAATACTGGCATGATAGAAAGGCCATGTCCGATAGAAAGGCCATGCCTACTTGCTACCCACAGAAAGAAGCATCTGTATTGCTAGCACCTTGTGCACAAAAATTGCTCGTTGATGTAATCATATACAATGATCATAAGCAATGATACCAGCCTCAACACGTTCTAAATAGGGTAAATGATGTTACAATAGAAGCATAAATCATGTTTTCGTGGAATGAGTCCACAATACTGGCATGCCATGTATGCATATCAAAAAAATAGTGTGATAAACCCTTGGCTTCAATGACAATCTTCACAATGTGACAAGATGCCATATGTGTCTTGCATGATGTATACTAGCATGGATACATCACAGCTGCTCATTGAAAACCATAGCTGTGAGATTATATCCTCTCATTTTTAAACTTGCATGACATTATCCTTGATCCTAAATCAATGGATAGTATTGTGGTATGGAACAGAAGCCTTGCTTCGTAGTCAGTGTGTCAAAGATTTTTGCTTTGCACAACAATGAAATCTTATTCAAATGGAAGTTGAGAAATAGAAATACCAGTAGAACTTAAAATGGTCTAACCTTGTTGCTCCTCTGAGAGAAATTTCCTTTGCTAGAATGTGGATTATAGCCATGTATCCTGAGGAAATTAGAGTTGTCGGATGTACCTTGCATGCCATGTGGCTTGGTTCATACCACCCTCCAAGAAAATATCAGATTGACATGTTGTCAAGTTTTTGCAAGTGCGTATGCTACTAGGATATTCCAAACTTTAGAAGCTTCTAGGAAATATTCCCTAAAGTGAAGCCTTTGCTTCGCATAAGCTCATTGAGGAGATGATATAAAACAGAGTCTCAATGCTCTTAGTTGATAGGTGCTCTTATTGACACAGAGATGTCAAAGTAAAATAAAATTGACCTTGTCAAGCTTGTGTAGAGAATCGGCCTTTTCGAATTTTGTATTTTATTGAAAATCCTTAGATTTCCCAACCTTGAATCAAATAGCTTAGGTATCTTAGCTATCAAATTTTTATCAATGTACTTTGTGTACTTACTTTGCCTGCTCTTTGGAAAGTTGTAATTGATTTGGAGGGATCATGCAAAGTATCTGTTTATGGAGCCTTGCTCCCATAATGCATCTTATGGTAGTGCCAGATTAAATAGAGTTAAAAGAAAATTAACCCTATCAATTAGCGACCTTGTCAAGTAATTACAAAAGAAAAGCATACTTGAATTTCCCAATACTGCCTGTATGCATTGATTGCTAGTTAATTTTCATAGCAAAGAGTCATGATGCCAAACCTCTGGAACCTCTCATCAAGGACTACAGATGGTTCCACAACACACTACACAATGTTTTATGCCATGCCGTGGTGATGGACCTTGCTCCTCAGTTGATGGCACTCCCATCAACCCCAAGAGCACTTAGTTTTGTGCAGGTCAATAGGTCACCTGCAGGTGTTCTAGCAATCGTTCCCATACCTTCCTTGATGTCAGGTCATAGGGTTCTCTGTATCCAAAAGTCCATACCCACAGCCTTCCTCCCTTCCTTGCAAAAAAGCTAGAGAGAGAGAGAGAGAGAACATGCAAAGACATGGAAGGCAGATTTTTCCCTCCTCCATAGGTCTTCTCTCCCTCAAGATCTACTGATACCAATCTAAGACTACAGGGACTCATACATGAAACTCTCCACCAAACCTCACCATATATAGGCTCCTAGCTTGTTAAATATGGCACCCCTTGACCACATGTAGGTCTTGTCCCTTGGTCTGCCCTGTCTTACCCTAGGCCTGGTAAACATGGTTGTCAGATTTGTCAATCTATCCCCTTACTCCTTCCTTTGTAATTGCAAAATATACTTGAGATTAGACAAACTTGAAATGAACAATGCATATGCTCTCTACAACAACCTTTGTTTTTGTGTGAACCATGAGTTGTAAACACAAAACTTTAGAGTGCACCAACTTGCAACCTTAAGGAAAATAATCATAAAACTTCCTTTGCCTATGATAATGCAAGAGTAGATGATTGATTATGAAAGAGTATAGCCCTTCAATGAATGGTAGTGTAAGAGTAAAATGCAAAGTTCCTACAAGTGGACATGCTAGTGTAGTGAAGAATACTCAGGCAATGGAGTATGAATGATTAACAAGAATTCTTCTTTAAGATGGGATTTATGCATACCTCTACTACCATGGAGATGATTAATTATGTAGCTAGGAGAGGCTTAAAGATGTGGGAGTTTTTCAAAAGGCAAAAGGGAGGGGGGAGGGGGAGGATAATCTTACTTAGAATGGGAATCCTTTAGTGTAGTGAAAAATACTCATGCAATGGAGTATGAATGATCAAAAAATTCTTCTTTAAGATAGGATTTAGGCATATCTCTACTGCCATAGAGACGATTAATTATGTAGCTAGGAGGGCCTTAAAGGTTTGGGAGTTTTTCAAATGGCAAAAAGGGGGGGGGGGTTAACCTTACTTAGAATGGGAATCCTCTTTTCTTTTTTTTTTTTTACTCACTTGGTTATGATAAAATTACCCTTCAAAACTCAACTTTCTCTTGAGAGAATTTGATACTAACTTAACTAGATCACAAAAAATCTTACACCCATACTTTGTAGAGAGGGAAACAAGCTTCTATTCTTCATGCATAATCAAAGAAAAAGTTGTGAACCTTTTATGAGAGCATTAGATTTGAGAAATTATAATGTCTCTTTTAGAAAATAAGATTAGTTCCAAGTTTAATAAAAAAAAATTAATACTTAATTGCCTTTGATTTATGGCATTTTATCTCCATTGAGTAACTTAAGTAAGAGAATAAGAGTAACTTAAAAGTCGATAAGAAATTTGTACGAGGGGTTAGGGGGGATTATAGATATTAGTCACCATTCATCATGCATGCTATTTAAATAAGTATGATCTCTAGGTACCTATGGATAAAGAGAGAGTGTTCTACTCTCCCTATGCCATATTATCTTGGTACTCTAAAGAACTTGAAATAATGGAACTTGAAATAATGGAACTTGAAATAACATCGTAATTAGTGGGCAGCAACATTATTAGTTAACAAAAAATTCCTAAGGAGGAAAGCTTGCTTATGAAAACATGAGAGCTTAAAGTATGAATTAACTTAGAATAAAAAGTAACTCAATTTTTAAGATGTGCAATAGTAGGAAGATGACAAGAAAACCTTACCTTGGCGTATGTATAGGAGAGTCTTCTCCTTGCTTTAAGGATTATTGAAGAAGCTTGATGACGTAGTCGGCCCTCTTCTTCTTCACCTTCACGTGAAGCACCATAAATTTGTGCTACTTGAAATGAGAGAATAGAATGAGACAAGGGAGATTTAAGCTAAGGAAAGCTTGGGGATTAAGAGAGAGGAGAGAGAGAGAGTGTAATGAGAAGAAGAAGATCAAGTTATGGCAAGTTTGGTTATGGTTTTGTCCATGGTTTCTATTGGAGAGGAGGTGTGTGTGTAAGAGGCTTGGCTAGGGCTTCCCCAAGATTTTTCTACAACTTACTCTCTACTTTGTATCTTAAAAATGAAGAAAGTGTAAAATGAAAAGAGAAGCCCTCTTTTTATCCAAATTCTTGATTAGTACCTTCACTCATCTTAGTAGATAATCTTCCTTATCATAAGTTCTTTTTACTTATTTTCCTTTTCAAAACAAGTTACTCATATGTTACTTATTCACCTTATCCTTATCTTATCTTTCGTCTTTTCTTTACCTTTTTCATGCTAATTTTTTGAGATGAAAAGCTGATTTCTCATGCATTGCTTATGTCCATGTTCCCATGGTGTAAACCTAAAGTGTCTCACGAGTAAACTTTGGTGCCTTGATTTAGCCCAAATCTATCCAAATTATCCTCAAATTATTATTATTATTATTATTATTACTTTTCTTGAGTCGGTGGCTTAGATACGTTGGTTAAGAGTAAGGGCTAGCAGGAGCCTCTTAAAAACTCCCCAATAAAAAGAAAGAGCTATCCTCAGCTTGGAACAATAAAGAAAGGTGATAAATTTTCAACCGCAAGTTACACTTTTAACTTCTAAGCTAAGCAAATTCTTTCTTTGCTAGTTTTCTCATCTATATAAGGTGTAATCTATCCTCATCTCTCCCAGTAATCTTACCTCCATCTTTCTATCTTCTTTATATCTTCTTGTTAAGAACTTCTTAGGATTATCTCTTTTAATCATTTAGAGTGTCTCTTTGCTCATTTCCATTATCTTACTTTGTGGATGCGTGACAAAAGCTAGTTTTATTAGTGGCCATTCCTATCTTCAACAAGCGAGGGAATCTATAAGGACAAATTTTGTGAAGTGATATGCACGCGTGCTCTTTCACTACTTGGGATTTTTAGTCGCACAAACCAAATAGTGGACGTTTCAAGGCATAACAAGGGTGACAGTTTCAAGTCCGGATCACTTTTGCAACAATGTTCACTTGGCTATGGTTATTGAAGCTATGAGCTTGGGCCCTTGATATTACTATTGACGGGAGCAAAGCGAACCCCGAACCCCGACAGCCTCTAAAACACCGGGGACTGAATGGCGCGCCTCGAGCCTATCATGGTAAAGCAAACAGGGGGCACCACCTAGCTTCAGCGGCTAGGACGCAAACAACACACCACCATAACAAAGTTTTCATCCAAGAGAGATGGATGCTTGGGAGTAATGATGAAAAGGAAAGGGAATGAGATCGAGTGAGAGAGAGAGAGAGAGAGAGAGAGAGTGAGGGAGGGGGTATAGCGGCTTAGTACTTAGGCATCACAAAAGGATGGCGAATCCACACACCCTTCACACATACACAAGCTCACTCCAAAACACAAGACTAGGTGGCGATTCCGCACACCTCACATGGGCAAAACATTGCAAGAAAACATACTCACAAAACCTCAAGCTTTATTTAGAGAATAAGGCGATGAAATGGGGAGCATAGGGTAGGGGAATGAGAAGGGAGAGAGTGGTAGAGCACATGGCGGATAGGTGGGAGTTGATGGCGAAGACTCGCACGAGGATTATGGCCATCATCCTTCATTTAGTTGCCCTTCATCTTCCATAGACAAGGGTATAGAGGTCATGCTCAAGACAAGCATGGTGATTGCGGTGATGGTGATGGTGTGGGTGTGTGTGTGTGTGTGTGTGTGTACTAGGCACACACAGTGCATAGTGTGTTCTTTGGTGATGTTGTGTGTGTTTAGTGTGATGGTGACCCCTCTTTATATAGGGGAGGAGGGGGGGAGAAATTCTAGAATTTAGAAATGAAGAAATCATTATCTACATAGGCCATGTGACTGTGGGCCCCACTTGTCTGGCTGTGTGTATATGTGCCAGAACAGCAGTCTCATGAGAGAGAGACTAAGAGAGAGAGATGGGTGAATGGAAAAAAGAGAGGTGACATGGAGAATAAAGTAACTACAAGAGGGGAGAGAGGGGAGTGTGTTAAGAGGTGAATCTGTGTGCAGATGTGTGTGAACACAAGAAAATCAGGTAACCATTGGGTGGGGATGGGTCTGTGGGCACCTTTTTCAGTGAAACTGAGTGTGTGTGAGTGTGGGGGAGGCCATCTGACTACAAGACAAGAGAGATTTCAAATTTTAGAGAGAGAGGGGGGTATTTGGATCATGGGAGAGTGTAGGAGAGAGAAAAGGGGGGGTGGGGTATACTGTTTTGGAAGATAGCATAAGTTGCATGTGAGTTAGGGTGCATTATTGGTGAGTTATAATGCATTATTGGTGAGAGGTGGGGTAGCTTGAGGGGAGAGAGAAAGGAGAAAGGACAAGGGGAAGAGAGAGGGGGTTGACCTTTTGAGTGGAGGAGAGGAAAAGGGACACCCGGCGGGGCAACAGTGAAGAAAAAGGAGGCAAGGTGGGGATGGGCTGCCCCGCAGGCATGAGGTGGCCTATTTTACCTTTCTCATATATTTACATAATCATACTTTATTTTTTCTTACTTTTTCCAATGCCTTTTATCACTCCCTCCCTAAGAGGGGGTTTTCATGGGGTGGGGATGAGAGAAGAGGGGTATGGGAGCTTGGCTTGTGAAAAGCCCCCATCATTAGCCCTCCCCTTTTGGCTAGAGGCATTCATGCCTCTAGCTCATCTGTTTCTTCTTTCGCTTAGCTGTAGGATCCGATATCGAGTTGCCTTCTGAACTAGCCATTCCATTTGGCCATTGGTGAGATTTCTAGGATATTCGTTGATCTGTAACAGGTCCGGGTGATAGCTTGTTTCTTGGAATAGTGTCGGTTGATTAAAGGGGAAGCCCATGGCTTCCAGAACTTTGTGCCAGTGTCCTCCTGGATCCCAAGTGAAAAATAGGATCATTGTCTGCAGTGTCCGAACAATAAAATTTTCATGTCAAATTGGACCAAATTTGTAACCACCAATAGCGAGAGGGGAAATGAGCATCTTGGCTCCTGCAAAGACAGAACTAAAAATTATGATTCCCAAGAGTGTACCAAGAATCCACCATATATGGCCGCCTTGTTGGTGTGGTGAGCTCAAGTTGTCTTCAGAATCCTGCTTACTGCCATGACTAGAAAAAACTGCAAGCATATCATGCTTCTTTTGGGTGTGCTCAAACATGTCAGCTTCCTTTACTGATGCTAATAGCAAGCCACCTACCTTGCGGCTTAAATACAAGCGTAATCCACTTACCTTTCTCCAAAGAGAGGATGCACTATTTGTAAAAAATTGTACCAAATTGCGAAGGAGGTCTTCATTCTTGCATTCTATCAGGCTTTTGTCTATCCATGGCTCCTTTGCTCTTATCTCCATACTGATCTTCTCTCTATATGTTAGAGCAGCTAGCCATAGCCATAGGTCTGATGCATCCCATGCAAACACAATGCTGTGTTGTGGAGGAGTTTGGAACATCCTTAAAAGGTTGGCAGCATATTGATCATCAAACTTACTCTGAACACCCTCACATAAACTAGAGGCATTACCCATCTCCAAGTTTATAACACCCTTCAGTAGACTAGAGGCATTACCCATCTCCAAGTCTATAACACTACACAATAAAGTTTTACTCGGCTGCCAAGCCTCTGGAGCAATATCCAACTCCAAACCTTCAGTCATACTTACCTCTTCGTTATGGTCCTTAAGTGAAACTACCTTGATGCAAGATTCCTTTAGCTTGCTACACTGTCCTTGGTCCATGATGGTGCACAGGCTTCCGTTTTCAAAGCCCTCCCCTTTGCTTGATATGTTGTCCACCTTCTGCAAAGCCTTGCTAGTAGGCTGGTCTTCCTCTTCTCTTGTATCTTTCATGACCTTTGCATTCCTCTTACTCTGACGAGGCCTAATCAACACTTTACACCTTCTTACCCTTACTGCCCAATGTTGTCGATTCATCGCTTTGGTGCCTATTTCATTCAAGGTTAAAGATGTACTCACATTTGTAACACAATTTTCTTGACTTACCTCCCCTACCTGGGTAGCATCTTTTGATTCTTTAACCTCTTGTTCCACTGCTTCAGTTCTTTGAATAGTCTTCTTACTTAATCCTTCTTTTGTTACACTCATCTTGACCTCTTCTGCAAGACCAATGATACTTGGTGTGCGGGTACCAATTGGTGGTGGGCGTAGGATGATTGTAAGTGGTGATTGTGGTGGTGGTTGTATTGGTGACTGGCGTCGAATTGGTGTGGCCAGCTGTGGTTGCACCGCTGGTGGTGGGATTTGAATAGGTGGGATTGGTTGCCTGAGTGGCGGTGGTGTTCTTGGTGGAGAGATCTGATTCTGTCCCCCCCCTCTATTGAAATTCTGCCTCCTCGGGTGTGGGCAGTAGTACATTCCACGGCCATCTTCCCCGTAGTTGTAACAATGGTACTCTGGGTTCTGCCTTCCTTGTCCTCTTCCTTGTTCTGGGTTCCTACCAGGTGTATGCCCTTGCTGCACCAGATGCACAGATAAACTCTCTAGTTGGGTGGTGATACGACTCAACAGGTCTTGCTCTTCTAATGCCTCCTGTGGTAGGACTCTATGATTGGTTGTTGCAGTCACTGGGGTTGGTTGGGCCGATCTTGTTTCCTCCGACTCGTTTACTCTTTCTTGCATGCGTAGCTTCTTGTCTTTAAGGCGGGCTACTTCGACTGCCAACTCATATGTTGCAGGAAACCTTCCCTTCACCTTCTCTCTAAGCGGCGACCATAGACCAGCAATGAAACGGTCCTTCTTTAGGAAACTAGGCGCTCCTTCACCTTCCTCCAGCGAGGCAACCCATCTCTCCCTTAAGTCCACAAATTTAGACTCGTAGGTGGCATACTCCAGCAGGCCTCCCTGCTTTAATTCTGTCAGTAACTGCCATAGCCTCTCCGAGGTTGTGCCTCCACCAAACCTCTTTACAAAAGCAGCCATTAACACATCCCATGCATTCTTGGTGGCCTGGGGCAATGCATTATACCAGCACTTGGCCTCTACTTTCATCAGTAGAGGAAAAATTCTAAGTCATGAAGCGTCGTCATCTTTGTTGGAGACGATACAAGCAATGTCGAAATCATCCAAAAAGTCGGTGGTGAGATCCTCTCCCTTCTTTCCACTGAATGTGGGGAAAGAAACACTTGCCATGGTAGTGACTCAGGAAATTACAAACCTCTTTTTTCTTTTTTTCTTTTTTTTTAACATTACATTAACAGTAGCTGCTCATAGCAGCTTTTTACAGGGGTGGGTGGATAGGTTAAAACAAGATAAAGATAGAAACATTAAAGGAATGATGGTAATCTAATATGGGGAGAATGATAGGGTTCGGGGAATTGAGGATTTCTCCTAGTACCGCCACACCGAATAGGTGTACGATCTTCTGTTGGTAGAAGACTTTCCTATCTACATAGATATTCACATGCATATGCTGCAAGAATCTGAACGGGAATGCCGTTGGCCCGTTTTCCATCATGCACAGAGGATGAAATACTTACTTATACTCTTATCGTGCAAGTGTTGATGAGTCGGCACATCCACAAGAGGTCGTCGCCTTTCATGGGCTCTGCCTTTCCTTCGTTGCTCAGCACGTACGGGGTGATGGCGACGCGTCTGACCACTCCCAGCCTCTTGGCTAACAACAATTGCAGGTAATTTCCGTAGTCGGCGTGTTGCATGAATTCTACTCCATTCAGTTGCAACTCGTCCCCAGCCCACTGGGTTTCTCCCGTGGTAGAGAGCTTCTTCAGGATAAGTTGTACAGGGAGAGGACGAAGATCCTCCACTCTCTTTCCAAAACAGCGAGAGCAGTAGCCGAACCACTCTTCTCTAGGACATGGGAATCTTCTTACCACTTCTTCTTCCAGATTGTCGAAGTGGATTGGTAGCACTCGCATGCATCGTGCAAATCGGTAGGCGACCTTTCACCACTTAGCTTCGGATGACTTCCTCTTTGGCAAACTGGGTACAACCCGGCTTTCTGAGATTGAAGCACTTGCTTGGCCAGATGCTTCTCCCTTCGGGGTCATGTGTTTCCAGACTGGCTTATCTTCTCCTTGCCTTTGGCTCGAGCAACCCCTTTAGGCCACTTTGGAGTTATAACTTTGACTGTAGTTTCTTTATGGAAAAGAGGTCTCACCGTTTTCTTCCCTTCCTTGATGTGAATGACTTCTTTGCGATGAATGTCGATGTAGATGACTTCAGCCCTTTCGCTGCCTTCGTTGCTGGCACTCATTGACAGTGTGCCTTGGTTGACAATAGTGATGGCACTTCACCGACCTCCCACCTGATGCTCTCAATTTATAGTTAGAACGAGCGACACGAGATGGAGAATTTACCTCTTGAATGCTGACGACACTGCAGCCTGGCAGTAGCACCTCAATGAAGGCGGCTAGTGCCTCCTTCGTCTCTTCTTCTTCCGTCCTCCAGTTAAAAAATTCCTTCAGCCATTCGTCCATGATTGATAGTGGGCGTCAGTTTCAGCATTGTAAACTAAAGGGTCTTAGAAAGTCCTCCTCAGTGGGGGCACCAAATGACGGGAGCAAAGCGAACCCCGAACCCCGACAGCCTCTAAAACACCGGGGACTGAATGGCGCGCCTCGAGCAAAACCTCATGGTAAAGCAAACAGGGGGCACCACCTAGCTTCAGCGGCTAGGACGCAAACAACACACCACCATAACAAAGTTTTCATCCAAGAGAGATGGATGCTTGGGAGTAATGATGAAAAGGAAAGGGAATGAGATCGAGAGAGAGAGAGAGAGAGAGAGAGAGAGAGAGAGAGAGAGAGAGAGAGTATAGCGGCTTAGTACTTAGGCATCACAAAAGGATGGCGAATCCGCACACCCTTCACACATACACAAGCTCACTCCAAAACACAAGACTAGGTGGCAATTCCGCACACCTCACATGGGCAAAACATTGCAAGAAAACATACTCACAAAACCTCAAGCTTTATTTAGAGAATAAGGCGATGAAATGGGGAGCATAGGGTAGGGGAATGAGAAGGGAGAGAGTGGTAGAGCACATGGCGGATAGGTGGGAGTTGATGGCGAAGACTCGCACGAGGATTATGGCCATCATCCTTCATTT
Source organism: Adiantum capillus-veneris (assembly GCF_014529385.1). Lineage (NCBI taxonomy): Eukaryota > Viridiplantae > Streptophyta > Polypodiopsida > Polypodiales > Pteridaceae > Adiantum > Adiantum capillus-veneris. The sequence continues at coordinate 85,932,161 of NC_140944.1, forward strand.
AGTTGCCCTTCATCTTCCATAGCCAAGGGTATAGAGGTCATGCTCAAGACAAGCATGGTGATTGCGGTGATGGTGATGGTGTGTGTGTGTGTGTGTGTGTGTGTGTGTGTGTACTAGGCACACACAATGCATAGTGTGTTCTTTGGTGATGTTGTGTGTGTTTAGTGTGATGGTGACCCCTCTTTATATAGGGGAGGAGGGGGGAGAAATTCTAGAATTTAGAAATGAAGAAATCATTATCTACATAGGCCATGTGACTGTGGGCCCCACTTGTCTGGCTGTGTGTATATGTGCCAGAACAGCAGTCTCATGAGAGAGAGACTAAGAGAGAGAGATGGGTGAATGGAAAAAAGAGAGGTGACATGGAGAATAAAGTAACTACAAGAGGGGAGAGAGGGGAGTGTGTTAAGAGGTGAATCTGTGTGCAGATGTGTGTGAACACAAGAAAATCAGGTAACCATTGGGTGGGGATGGGTCTGTGGGCACCTTTTTCAGTGAAACTGAGTGTGTGTGAGTGTGGGGGAGGCCATCTGGCTACAAGACAAGAGAGATTTCGAATTTTAGAGAGAGAGGGGGGTATTTGGATCATGGGAGAGTGTAGGAGAGAGAAAAGGGGGGGTGGGGTATACTGTTTTGGAAGATAGCATAAGTTGCATGTGAGTTAGGGTGCATTATTGGTGAGTTATAATGCATTATTGGTGAGAGGTGGGGTAGCTTGAGGGGAGAGAGAAAGGAGAAAGGACAAGGGGAAGAGAGAGGGGGTTGACCTTTTGAGTGGAGGAGAGGAAAAGGGACACCCGGCGGGGCAACAGTGAAGAAAAAGGAGGCAAGGTGGGGATGGGCTGCCCTGCAGGCATGAGGTGGCCTATTTTACCTTTCTCATATATTTACATAATCATACTTTATTTTTTCTTACTTTTTCCAATGCCTTTTATCACTCCCTCCCTAAGAGGGGGTTTTCATGGGGTGGGGACGAGAGAAGAGGGGTATGGGAGCTTGGCTTGTGAAAAGCCCCCATCACTATGTGCTAAGGTCAAAGCCTTATGGGTTCTCTAAGAGAGACTTTTTGCTTGCACAATTTTTTCTTCACCAGGAAATAATGTCTTTATCCCAATTTTGGCTTACCTCTTAGTCGCTTTTCTAAAATTTCACCTCAACATAATGAGACGGGTGTTATGATAACATGCTAAATTATTCCAATAAATGAGTTACATAATATGCGCCCTTCTTGTGATAGTTGCTTATGTGATCATGTGATGGATGTGTTTATTGACACGTAAAAAAATCATTATATCTCTTAGCAAGTTCATTGTATATTAAGATCTTGGTTCTTGTCTTGAGTCCTTTTTTCTCTCATTTCTCTCAACAGATACAATTAAATTCACTCTTAATTTCTTATATCTGATATTTGGTAGAAATCATTGAGAGAAGTACATATGTAACTATATTTATTTTACAATTCCATACATCAATTTGAGTTAAAACATTTAAAGGATAACACTAATCTTATTATTATTTAACAACAATAATTGTTTTACAAAAGGTTAAATTACTTGAGTGACACAAAAGTTAACAAGATGGAGCTCGTATTCATCGGTTACATGGACTAGGAAAGATTAATAGGATCACAAAAAAGGATAAAACACATTACAAAGGGTGAGGAAACTAAGAAATAAGACATTCATAGTACTCCTAGGAAGCATCTTCAGTGGGATAGCCCCTCCACTGGACCAAAATCTCATGAACCATTCTGTGTAGCAGCTTCAACTCTTTCATGTCTAAAATTTGCTCTAGATCCATCCTCATACTCTCCCTTAGTCTCGAGAATGGGGAATTGTTGATTCTGGTCACTACGATCCAAGGTAGCATAGACATTAGCTTGTTCATCTATCGTTCATCTATCTTATCCTTTACTAAAATGAAGTCTACTACTGTTGGTGGTTTAGGTGGGTTGACAACTGGCCCTTGAGTACAAAAATGATTTGTATAGAGATTTCTTGCTTGGTTTGGGTTTCTTACTCTTGCTCCAAGGTCTTAGAACTATTTTCCTTGATTGGGATGATTTTGAAAGTTAACAAGAGTAACTAGAAGACTACTGATGTTATTTCCTTGTGGGTATTTGTCCTTCTTATGGCAAAATTTTAGGCATTCATAACATTGATTTTTTCTCTCAATTTGAGTTTTGAAAGAGCATTCACATGAACAAAATACGATGGAGACCGGGGCTAGGTAGTTGGATTTGATATACATGACACGTTAGATGCTTTAGAGGGATAATTGGAATAAGAAGGGACTTCATGCTTCCTACTTGTTGTAGTACCTTCCTTAGAAAGGATCTTATGTCTTGACTTGGCCCATATTAGATAATCGTCCAATCAGCCAGGTCAGAGGGACTCTCCTTCAAGAGCCAAATCTTCTCTAAGCCCAATAATGAAGCGACTTAGGTTTTGTTCCTCTATCAGAAGAGGAGTATATCATAAAAGTAAGACAAACTCTTCATAGTAAGCTTTGATAGACCTGCTCCCTAGCTCTCAAGAAAGAAAATCTTTCATCTTAGTGATGGAGTAATCTAGGGGATGATACCATTCCTTGAGATGATGCTTTAGGTCATCCTAGCTTTGGGTTACTTCTCTACTTGGCGAGATCGATAGTTGAGCTTCCACTGCATGTTTATTGGTCCTTTCAACTTAGCTCTCCCCATTATCCCTTGAGCTATTGAATTGTGGTTAGTAAGAGCAAAGTAGTCATCCATATGAATTATACATTCTTCTAGTTGAGTAGGCACATCATCATCGTGGCTAAAAAAGGATGTGGTTGCACAAATTTGAGCACATTATTTGAAGCTCAAGTAGCTCTATCACTTGAGAGTTTACCTGACATATTTTATGGTCATGGAAAAAAAAACCACTTTCTTTTTAGTGGAAGGTTCACAAATATGCAAGGGTATATTCAAAGCTCTTTAAAAGATAGACATTTCAAAAGATGGGCTCTCTTTATCTTGTCCAAAATTTGCATTTGGGAAATAATTAACAGTCAAGGAAATCACTTATTTAGAATTTTATGCTAAGTTCTTCAATTTCATGTTTTTAAGAAGAAAAAACCCTAGGGATAATACTGATATTTTTTCTTTTTGACTTGTGAGCCCATATATTGATTCAAGAGGGGGGCTCTAGCCATGTAGCGAGCAATAATTTCTAAATGTTGTTGAAGCAATAGGCCTCTAAGTGGAGAAAAATGGGTGAGGATGATTACTAGTTTCTCTTCTTTGTGCATATTATTTCAAAGAATCTAAATTATGTAATATAGTCTTTGTAGGTCCATGGCAGCAACAAGAAATGGGCCAACAAAGGAGAGCTTTGGTGTGGACTCTTTGATGCTGCTAAAAAGAGATTGTACATATGATTTTTTTCACGGAAGCAGGTTTCTTGATGTCAAGAGATAGAGAAGGAGAGAGATTGAGCTCTTGCAAGCACACGCACGCACGCGTGCACACACACATACAAAGATGGAGGCAAAAGAATGTACTTCTTCTTATCACTAACTAAAGATAAGAGGGACTCTACAAAACATAAGGAAAAATCTTTCTATCACTATTTCTAGACGAAGACTATCCAAATCATAGTCATGGCTCCCAATAAATTAATCAAGTTATATTGTACTAGGTCTCCCACATTTTCAAATCTTCAATTCTTCCTTTGATAGGAAAGATGAGGTAGACAAAGTGCTTTATCATGGCCTCTTTCTTTTCTTTTCTTTTCTTTTCTATGATTGCTACTTTCCTTTTGTTCTTGCATAATTATGAGAACGTCCTCTTCTCAAGAGTTCCATGTCATTTTTGTCAACACCTCTCTCTCTTCTTGTTGGAATTAGGGTTGTAGAGAAACACACACAGCTTGGAGAAAACGAAGGAAGCTCTAGGCACACAATAGAAAGTGTGTTACTTAGTGTGCAATGGAAAGATAGATAGCCCTAGAGTGATGGGTGTATATACAATGCTCGAAGGAAAAAACTTCCTAAAGAGGGAAAAAATGCCCCGACGGTCCTAGTGTGTTCACACACATCACTACCACATGTATATGGTAACAAATCCCTCCTGGAGTGATGCGGTGAATGAGAGCTAGCACATGAGTAAAGGGAAGTGCCATGCCCTAAGGACATGATCAGTCCACAAAGGGGAGTAAGCCCAAAACTTTGTGGAAAGCTTCAAGCTTCTCAGGAGACAATGCCTTTGTGAAAGATCTGTAAGGTTGTCCTGTGTTGGCACAAAAGCCAAGTTGTGAGGTCCCTGCCCCTTTTTGAGAGGAGCGGAGTACCTTTGATAGGTCTCCAATCTTGAGAAAGAAAACCCAACGGACATTGCCTTAGCTACTACGTAGCCACGGGCATGAACCGTTAGTGAAGGATTGGTCCTATCTCGCTATGGCGGAGCGTGACCACCATAACCCTATCAAAAAACTATCTATAATCAATTATACCTAAAAGTATAAATCTTAGAGTGACCAACCTGTGCGCTTTTTTCCCCATGTTTCAGAAGCACAGCCGCCAAGGTTTGTCTCTTTTAAGATTTATGACTAATAAAAAAAAATTCTAGCATTGGAAAGTTACCCGACTCATCGGGTCCACCCGTCCATAGAATGATACCGTCGGGGTATCATTCTCCCACTTTCCACACCACACTCACCCTTCTTTTGTTATCTAATTACTACCACACTGTTAAAACATACATGTTCCTTTATTTTATTTATGATACTGATTCGTTAAAACAACCCTTCAAACAGTATTACAAACAATAGTCAAACAAGAAGTCGTCCAATTTTAAACCAACAACCCTTGGATTAAGTTCACTCAAGAATCTCTATTGGCGCTATTATGTCCGATCGTATATACATTATTTATAAAAACCCTTGTCCTCATGAGCGTCCCATACCTCTCGACAAGTACTCGTTGTGCTAATCTGGACGTACTCCCGTCACAGCAACAACGGAGCCAATCTGGGCGTCCTCTCACGCCTCGGCAACTGCCAGATAATACCATCGCTAATAAGTAGAGATACTTTAGAAAAATCATACCGAAGGTTTTGAACAAACATTCTTTCCTATAGTAACCAGTTTAACCAGACAATCTTTCCTACTTGTCAAACATATGACGAGTTTCTTGGGGTTAAGCCCCGTGGTTTCGGTCCGTGTTTTCTTTTCATAAGGTAAATAATATATTCCTATGGTCTCGCATATGCAATGATGCATAACTTGAAACTGCAATACTAACCTGTACCATAGCTCCGATTGGTCCGATTGGTGGAGACATAGCATTTTCCGCAGGGATTCCACCGTTACTTGTACCAGCTTCATGATCATTAGCGCCTTGGGTTCGAGCACGCTTTGGAGCCATTTTTTTCTACTACACTTATTTTATACACTTAGAACTTTAAATTGGTCAATTTCCCTAGTAATCTCCTTGTTTTCAAAGAGAGTCTGTAATTTGAACCCTCGCCAACTCGGATTCACACTTAGTGTTGTTGTTCTACATCTAATTTCTATACATCAAATATTTATTAAGTGTGTAAATTACGAGTGAAAGTTTAGGAATGCATTACTTTTATGCATGACATTTCTAATCCAATTCTAACTTCCATTCTATACTTCGACTAAATCAATTTTTAGTATTATTCAAAATTCTATTTAACCTAATTGATAATAACATTGGTGAATGAGAATTTCATCATGTATAATAAGAATATGATGAGTTCTCTTAGGTATTAACTTTCAATTAACTATACATAAGTTAATAGTGAAGATCTACTAACTAGAGAGAGTAGGTATACTTAGAGAGATTAGAGTAAGAGAAAACATACACACACATCTTTTCTAAAGTTAATTGAATCTTACTATCCATTAGAAAGATTAGAGTAAAAGAGAACACACACACATACTTTTCTAAAGCTAATTGAATCTCACCAATCTATTAGAGAGATTAGAGTAAAAGATAACACACACACACATATCCTTCTTAAAGTTAATTGAATCTTACTAATCTATTAGAAGATTAGAGTAATAGATAGCACACACACACACATAATTAATTGAATCTTACTAATCTATTAGAGAGATTAGAGTAAGAGATAGCACACATACACACATATCCTTCTTAACACTAATTGAATCTTACTAATCTATTAGAGAGATTAGAGTAAAAGATAACACACACACACACACATCCTTCTTAAAGCTAATTGAATCTTACTAATCCATTAGAGATTAGAGTAATAGATAGCACGCACACACACATATCTACTTAAATCTTACTAATCTATTAGAGAGATTAGAGTAGGAGATAGCACACATACACACATATCCTTCTTAAAACTAATTGAATCTTACTAATCTATAGAGAGATTAGAGTAAAAGATAACACACACACACAAATATCCTTCTTAAAGCTAATTGAATCTTACTAATCCATTAGAGATTAGAGTAATAGATAGCACACACACACACATATCTACTTAAATCTTACTAATCTATTAGAGAGATTAGAGTAGGAGATAGCACACATACACACATATCCTTCTTAAAACTAATTGAATCTTACTAATCTATTAAAGAGATTAGTGTAAGAGATAGCACACATACACACATATCCTTCTTAAAACTAATTGAATCCACCAAAGCTTGGCATCCACCGTGAGACGAAACATAGCCAACATTGCATGGTTATCGGGAGTAGTACCAGCAGCAGCAAAATAATCCTCCATCTCTTCGAGCCACACTTCTGCATCACGCTCAACTAGGGCTCCTTCCCCTTTGAAAGAGGGAATTTTAGCTTGCTTGAGAAGTAGCTTTTTCTCTTGAAGAGATGTGTACACCGCACTCTGTGCAATATAGATTAAGTGAAACTTTATTGGATACTCTAACTTTAATCCACTTTAAGGCAAGACTTGATCAGACAATAATACAAACAAAAGATAATGTTAATCCAAACTTTATTTATATACACATTATTTACTACCAAGGTTGGTAGTCTTTAGGTACAAGGATTGTAATGTCTCTATATTTTGAGTTTAGTGACTACAAAAGGATAGGCTAAAGGATCAAAATAATAAGTTTCTTTTGACCCTTGAAAGCTACGAGATACACATATGGGTCGAATCCTACCACCATGGATAACTTTTGTAACTTGGTTATAGACCCATTGAGTCTGAGATATCTTTTCTCCTCCCAAGGTAATGGTAGCATCCGGATTCTTAGTACCAAGGAAAAGATAAACTTCGATGAATTTTAACTCCTTTGCCCAACGAAGTTTCTTGAGGTTGGTATCCATGCACCATATCTTGTCAGCATCAATGGTATAGATTCCTCCAGATGGACTCCAGTTGATACCCCATCCTCTATGCACCCTTGGAATAGGTGGTGCAAACACCCTATCCAAAATCATCATCACCCTTTTTTGAAACTGATAATTTGGTGATTGGCATGCATTTTCAAACATGATGGTGAACACCTGGAATTTCTGGTAGGCTGAATGAACATTTTTCCTGTACCAGGAAAGTTCAGTCTTCAATACCATATAAAAACTCAAAACAATTTTTCTAAGTTCTTCCATTATTTCAAACATTCGCATCCTTCAATATCCAAACATCAATCTAAAAATCTCCCCAAGCTTTAACCTAGGCTCTGATACCAGTTTGAGGTCCCTGCCCCTTTTTGAGAGGAGTGGAGTACCTTTGATAGGTCTCCAATCCTGAGAAAGAAAAACCAACAGACATTGCCTTAGCTACTACGTAGCCACGGGCATGAACCGTTAGTAAAGGATTGGTCCTATCTCGCTATGGCGGAGCGTGACCACCATAACCCTATCTAAAAACTATCTATAATCAATTATACCTAAAAGTATAAATCTTAGAGTGACCAACCTGTGCGCTTTTTTCCCCATGTTTCAGAAGCACAGCCGCCAAGGTTTGTCTCTTTTAAGATTTATGACTAATAAAAAAAAATTCTAGCGTTGGAAAGTTACCCGACTCATCGGGTCCACCCGTCCATAGAATGATACCGTCGGGGTATCATTCTCCCACTTTCCACACCACACTCACCCTTCTTTTGTTATCTAATTACTACCACACTGTTAAAACATACATGTTCCTTTATTTTATTTATGATACTGATTCGTTAAAACAACCCTTCAAACAGTATTACAAACAATAGTCAAACAAGAAGTCGTCCAATTTTAAACCAACAACCCTTGGATTAAGTTCACTCAAGAATCTCTATTGGCGCTATTATGTCCGATCGTATATACATTATTTATAAAAACCCTTGTCCTCATGAGCGTCCCATACCGCTCGACAAGTACTCGTTGTGCTAATCTGGACGTACTCCCGTCATAGCAACAACTGTGCCAATCTGGGCGTCCTCTCACGCCTCGGCAACTGCCACATAATACCAGCGCTAATAAGTAGAGATACTTTAGAAAAATCATACCAAAGGTTTTGAACAAACATTCTTTCCTATAGTAACCAGTTTAACCAGACAATCTTTCCTACTTGTCAAACATATGACGAGTTTCTTGGGGTTAAGCCCCGTGGTTTCGGTCCGTGGTCTCTTTTCATAAGGTAAATAATATATTCCTATGGTCTCGCATATGCAATGATGCATAACTTGAAACTGCAATACTAACCTGTACCATAGCTCCGATTGGTCCGATTGGTGGAGACATAGCATTTTCCGCATGGATTCCACCGTTACTTGTACCAGCTTCATGATCATTAGCGCCTTGGATTCGAGCACGCTTTGGAACCATTTTTTTCTACTACACTTATTTTATACACTTAGAACTTTAAATTGGTCAATTTCCCTAGTAATCTCCTTGTTTTCAAAGAGAGTCTGTAATTTGAACCCTCGCCAACTCGGATTCACACTTAGTGTTGTTGTTCTACATCTAATTTCTATACATCAAATATTTATTAAGTGTGTAAATTACGAGTGAAAGTTTAGGAATGCATTACTTTTATGCATGACATTTCTAATCCAATTCTAACTTCCATTCTATACTTCGACTAAATCAATTTTTAGTATTATTCAAAATTCTATTTAACCTAATTGATAATAACATTGGTGAATGAGAATTTCATCATGTATAATAAGAATATGATGAGTTCTCTTAGGTATTAACTTTCAATTAACTATACATAAGTTAATAGTGAAGATCTACTAACTAGAGAGATTAGAGTAAGAGAAAACATACACACACATCTTTTCTAAAGTTAATTGAATCTTACTATCCATTAGAAAGATTAGAGTAAAAGAGAACACACACACATACTTTTCTAAAGCTAATTGAATCTCACCAATCTATTAGAGAGATTAGAGTAAAAGATAACACACACACACACATATCCTTCTTAAAGCTAATTGAATCTTACTAATCTATTAGAAGATTAGAGTAATAGATAGCACACACACACATAACTAATTGAATCTTACTAATCTATTAGAGAGATTAGAGTAAGAGATAGCACACATACACACATATCCTTCTTAAAACTAATTGAATGTTACTAATCTATTAGAGAGATTAGAGTAAAAGATAACACACACACATACACACATATATCCTTCTTAAAGCTAATTGAATCTTACTAATCCATTAGAGATTAGAGTAATAGAAAGCACACACACACACATATCTACTTAAATCTTACTAATCTATTAGAGAGATTAGAGTAGGAGATAGCACACATACACACATATCCTTCTTAAAACTAATTGAATCTTATTAATCTATTAGAGAGATTAGAGTAAAAGATAACACACACACACATATCCTTCTTAAAACTAATTGAATCTTACTAATCCATTAGAGATTAGAGTAATAGATAGCACACACACACACATCTACTTAAATCTTACTAATCTATTAGAGAGATTAGAGTAGGAGATAGCACACATACACACATATCCTTTTTAAAACTAATTGAATCTTACTAATCTATTAGAGAGATTAGAGTAAGAGATAGCACACATACACACATATCCTTCTTAAAACTAATTGAATCTTACTAATCCATTAGAGATTAGAGTAACAGATAGCACACACACACACATATCTACTTAAATCTTACTAATCTATTAGAGAGATTAGAGTAGGAGATAGCACACATACACACATATCCTTCTTAAAACTAATTGAATCTTACTAATCTATTAGAGAGATTAGAGTAAGAAATAGCACACATACACACATATCCTTCTTAAAACTAATTGAATGCTCAATTAATACGCACCTTATTAGTCCACTAGAGTTTTTGCTCTCTTAGTGGTTTGTGGACACCTTCTCTCTAAGAGAAGTGGCAGCACTTCGTGAGCGCCCTAGAGGCAATCTCTATGTCTAAAGTGTGAGCATGGATGCTCTATTTATAGCAGAATATCTTAAATAAGGAGTGATGGTTCAAAAAAATACAAATGCGTAATAGAACTTGTGTGCAATTTGAAAGTAGAGACCTTACACAAGCTGATCTCTCCTGTTGAGAGCCTCTCTCTGAAATAGTGGTAATGCACCTCAATGTGCTTTGTGCGAGCATCAAAAACTGAGTTCCTGGCAATTGCCAATGCGCTCTCACTATCAGTGTAGATAGTTTTGGCCTTGTCCTGTCCGACACCCAAATTATCCATAAGGCGCTGAGCCATACACACTCAACCGTAGCTCTGAAGACAGTCCTGTACTCAGCCTCACAACTCAAAGTGGCCACATTAGGTTGCTTCTTACTCAAACATGATATACATGAACTGCCAAGCATGAAACAAAAACCACTTGTGGACACTCGCGTGTCAAAACAACCAGCCCAATCTGAGTCCGAAAAAGCATGTAAGTCTGGCGGCAATGATCCCCCTTGGGATAAAACAAGCCAAGATGTAAAGTGCCACTAAGGTAGTGGAAAATCCTCTTAACAGCCTGCCAATGCTTAGACCTTGGGCTTTGCATAAATCTGCTGACCTGTGAAACTGCAAACTGAATAGCGGGCCTCATGTTGCATACATAAATGAGGCAACTAATAGCAGTTTGATAAAGAGTGACATTAGCAGGATTGCCAGCATCATGTAGACTCAACTTCAAACCTGTTTTCATGGGAGTGGCAATAGATTTGCAATCGTCAAGTCCAAACTTACATAGAAATGTCTCTATGTAACTTTTCTGACACAAGGCAATACCACCATCACACTGCTTAAACTGTATACCCAAGTAATGATGCAATAGCCCCAAATCTTTCATCTTGAAAGTAGCATTCAAATAAACCTTAAATTCAGCAATATGTCTCTCATTTGGTCCAGTGATCAGCAAATCATCAACATAAAGAACCACAATGAGAAGTACATCACCCTCACGCTTTACATACAATGTGCTTTTTGTTGTACTGTTATCAAAGCATTGTTTGACCAAATGAGTACGGTCATCTTTCTCATACCAAGCACGAAGAGATTGTGTCAACCCATACAAAGCCTTGTTACATTTTTACACTTTGTCCTCTTGTCCTTTCTTGACAAAACCACGAGGCTGCGTTACATAAACTTCCTCAAATATGTCACCATTCAAGAAAGCAATAACAATGTCTGATTGATGTACATCCCAACCAAAATGAGCTGCCAATGCACATAGAAAATGCACAGTAGTCATACAACAAGTGGGAGAAAAGGTCTCTTCATAATCTATGCCTTTTTGTTGTGTATAACCCTTTGCAACAAGTTGAGCCTTATGGCGATCGATCTCACCATCCGGCTTGCATTTCAACTTGTAAACCCACTTCGTACCAATGGCCTTCTTGCCAGGAGGCAAATCACATAAAGTTCATGTGTCATTTTCTATAAGTGCATCATATTCTGATTGCATGGCATCCATCCAATTTTTTTGAATTCTGTGCTTCATCAAAAGATAGAGGCTCCTCAACATCATGTAATCTAGACACAACCAAAGCATAGCAATTTGATGCATAAGATGGATGACGAGAGCCTGAACAAGTACGACTAGACAAAGGTGCATCCAATTTACTATCATGCAAAGTGTGAACCAGCCATTTTAGCATACCTCTAGCGTGATCATTTTCAGCCCTTTCCTCATCAAGTACATCATGTACATCTGTATCAGTAATAGGCTAATCTATAACATTTTGGGAAACCCCCATAGACTGTACATTTGCCTCATTGGAATTTACATTCGTATTTCCACCACTGAAAAGAGGCAACAAAGTGTCATAAATGTCCTGTGAGCGTACATTACTTTCTCTAGTACATGACAGCAAGGGATGAACAGAATCCTCCACAAACACTACATCCCGCGAAACGAGAATACATTTTGTTTGCGGATGATACAACCTGTAACCTTTGCTTTCAGTACTATAACCAACCAAAACACATTTGACAGCATTATCATCCAATTTTCTGCACTGTGTTTGTGGCACCAAAGAATATGCCAAACTTACCCAAAACACGCATGTGCTCAATAGAAAGGCTTTCTATCATGCCATGCTTCTTATGGAGTAATAGACTGCAAATATTTTGTAGGACACCTGTTTATTACATAAGTGGCACACATGATGCCCGCAAGCCAAAACGAATGCGGAAAAGCTTGACTTTTGACCATACATCATGCCATTTTTGTAAGTGACCTGTTTTTCCTCTCAGCAACACCATTTTGCTGAGGTGTATAAGGCACCATACATAGGTGTTTTATCCCACGACTAGCCAGAAATTCATTGAATTCATGAGACATGTACTCCCCCCATTGATCGGAATGGAGGGTGCCCATAGTACATTTCGAGACATTTTCAGCCATAGCTCGAAATTGTTTGAAGCACATAAAAACTTCGAACTTCGCTTTAAGAGGAAATACCCATGCATGCCTGGAGTAATCATCAATGAAAGTCACAAAGTAAAGGTAATTTCCCAAGGACAGAGTTTGCATGGGCCCACAAACATCACTATGCACAAGCTGCAACCTGCATGTGGCCCGAACTGAACCATCCTTTGAAAACTTAGAACGTTGCATCTTACCCAAAATACAGCCTTCACAAACATGTTTGACAGGTGCTTCAAGAGGCGGCAAAGAAGCAACCATATCAAATTTCTACAAACGCAGCAAACTGGCAAAATTCAGATGACCAAAACGTGCATGCCAAAGTTTTGCATCTGAAATAGCCCTTGAATCTGCAACAACATTTACAAAATTGTGTCCACACTTGTCATACAAAGTGAGAGCTTATACAGCGCACGACACAAAAGCCCAGATGCAACAATTTCATCACCAAAACTGAGATCATGAACTGTACATCTGTCATCCACAAATTTGAATACAAGTCCAAGTCTAGCAAGTGCAGATACAGACAAAAGATTCTTCTTGATCCCAGGTACATAAAGTGCATCAACAAGTGTGAAAGAACTACCATTTGCACCAGTAAGCACAATCTTTCCAACTCCCTAAACCGGATAAGAGGCATTGTTGGCACAAGTGACTGAATTCCCATGAGGGACAGACTCAAGAGATGTGAACAATTCATGATGTGAGGTAATGTGCTTTGTAGCACCACTATTGAAATACCAGACATGTGAATCTGCAACAACTGACAAGCATGCATCATGGACAACAAGATTGTAAGTGCACTCTATGCTAAAATCCCATTCTGCATCAACCTCAGCATTACAATCTCCTTTTACAAAATACTCAACAATGGCTGCATTTGTAGTGGAACCAGCATTTGCAGTGGAACCACCCTCTTTCTTCTTAGCCTCTTTGTCATTCAACTTAGGACACTGCTTGATCAAGTGATCATTAGCTTTACAATAATGGCAATGCATCTAATTTTTTCCCTGATCACGAGAATTTCTAGACGAATTGCTGCCAGCAGAAGCATTAGGAACAAAAGTTTTGCCACTCGCAGCAGAACCATAAAAAGTGGTTGCATTGTTGTTACCACCCTTTCTTTGAGAAGCAATAAAAGCCTGTTCAACTGCACGTTGTCTACTCCTATTTTTTCTGGAAAGTGACTCTTGCAGCAGCAATGTGTATAATGCATCAACTTGACAACTTATGGATTTCCTTGGGCCATAAGTCTCCAAGTACTAGCGAAAGTCTGGTAAGAATCTGGTAAGGCATCAAGAACAGTCTGCACAAGGGAACTGTTTGAGATGACTTCACCTGCAGAAATAAGTTTCTCATTGATATCCTTGACACCAACAAGACAAGTGTCCATATCATCTTTCTCATGCATAATCTTTGACTCCAGATCTTTATGCAGCAAAGCAATTTTAGCCTCATTGTGACTTGCATTAAGACCACCCAAAATATCCCAAGCCTGTTTTGCAAATTTTGCTGAACGAATGTGAGGAACAATGGTGCGCTTCACAGACAATGCAATCAATGCATGAGCCTGTGCATCCTTTACATCCCAACGAGCTTGTTCTACCATAGGCAAAACAACTCTAATAGCAGCAATCCTTGCAGCAAGACCTACAACATCCTCAGCATCGCCTGCACCCGTAGAACCAAGACATCCATCAATGCCCTGCACAATATTCTAGACGCCCTTTGACACAAGAACATATTGCATCATATAAACCCACATAGGGTAATTGTCGCCATCCAGCCTATCCTCAACAGCAAACATCTTGAAGACATCTGTGTTGTTGCATCATAAAAACCCACATAGGGTAATTGTCCCCATCCAGCCTATCCTCAACAGCAAACATCTTGAAGACATCTGTGTTGTTGTCAGCCATGGTAAATGTTGTACCTGATGTAAAAACTACCCGAAAATAGGAGAAATGGAGCGGCAACAACACATGCTATATAGCACAAACCGTAGAAGACTGTAAGGCACCTGTTATCCAAAAAATGGCACTCACCAAACCTCATTGTAATAAAAAAAAGTGAGCAGGAGTGTGTTGGAGAAGCTGGCGACTAAGCCCGGGAGGATGTAACCTGCTCTGATACCAATTGTTGGAATTAGGGTTGCAGAGAAACACACACAACTTGGAGAAGACAAAGGAATCTCTAGGCACACAATAGAGAGTGTGTTACTTAGTGTGCGATGGAAAGATAGATAGCCCTAGAGTGATGGGTGTATATACAATGCTCGGGGGGAAAAACCTCCTAAAGACGGAAAAAATGCCCCGACTGTCCTAGTGTGTTCACACACATCACTACCACATGTATATGGTAACACTTCCTACAAAATTTTGTAGTAAAAATCTTTATCAAACACTCTCATACCACTTCTCAGAGCCATGTTGGGGTTTTTGACTGCACCATCTACAAATTGATACACTACGATTTTTGAGATCTCTCTCCTTGAGACCGACACCAAGATGGGACTCCTCCTACTCTTTGATACCAACTCAAGGGGGTGATAATATTCTCTTTTTTCCTACACAAATCTCTTAAACTCAAGAAAGACTTTCTTACAAGATTGAACTTTTAAATTCAAAATAGAATAAATGATCTCCAACTTTCATGGGTCAACTGGCGAGAGCTCTCTAATTCACCCTGGGTTCAAGGTCATTGATTCTTTTTTCTTGAGCATGGTTGAGCACAGCCATCGATTGCCCCCTTAAGGTGATGGCTATTACCAACTACTCATATCCCATGTTCCCAAGTTTGATCCCTACTTTGTAAATCAAAATCCATTTCCATGTTCTTAGCTTAATACAAAACATAAAAATTTGGATGAAATTTTTGGCCAAAAATATAACCCTTTGGAATCCACCCTCCCACCAAACTGTTTGGTAAATGCACATTCTCAAGGTAGTACTATGATACTAGGAAAACAAAAGTCCAATCGAGTCAACTAGAGAATACATTTCAATGCTTGAAAGTAGAATGCAAACTATTGCATACCCTTGCAAGTGTGCATTTATCAGAGTGCTCCCACCCTTTTTCTTTTTAGACTATTTTACTTTATTTTTTTAGTATTATTAAAGTTATCCATTTATCTTTTAATCATTCACAAATATTTTTTAGGCATATCCCTATCCTTATCTTACGACTAGGGTATCCTGTCTCCTTCGTCACGTGTAGAGCTTCCTTTACACAATTTTCAATTTTTATCTTTCTTTAGCTTGTTTGAAAAAGGCTTACAAAATTAATGTACCTTAATTTCCATTGATAGTTAATCCGATAAGTGGAGAAAATGTGCGATTGATGGGGAAAATTGCGGGATAGCTCAATTAGGATTCTAGCCTTTCCAAGGTTCCTTTTTACCGAACAATTATCAAAGTTCCTTAATTAAATCACATCTTCCTCCCTTATCTGATCCCTTCCTGGATCTGTTTTGTTTACTCCTTTCCCATCAACATCATGCCTCGTTACCTTTTATCATTCTTGTTATTATTATTTGTATTGAGTCATGGGCCTAGCTTGTCGGCTCTACATGGGTATTCATTGGGTGATCGTCGATGATAGGCACACACCAAATTTAGTAGAGAGAGAGAGAGAGAGAGAGAGAGAGAGAGAGAGAGATAGATTGATTGATTGAATTATCGTCCACGGAGGTCATATATGACCTATGGGACCATAAACAAACATTACAAGGGATTCCCTCTGATACATATCAATTAAGGACTGAGGGTCCATCTACGGGTGGGAAAAAAAAGATAAGGTGGAATGAACAAAACCTAAGATGAGGTAGGTGAGGAGGAAGGAGCCGGTTTGGGAGTTCGAAACTCCTGGATGATGGCTTTACCTCCTCGATAAACTGCCCATTTCCCTGTTATGCGTGCTTCGCGCATCTTTTGGAGTTCGGCCTTTTTCTGCTTGAGTTGGGTGGGTGTGAGATCTTCAGCAAACCAAATTTTTGTGTCCTTGAGAAGCCTCAATTTCTCAAGAAGCTTGACTCAATCCGCTTTGGTTTTGAATGTAAGAATTGCATGGTTGGTGCGATGCTCGTGGGCAAGAGTGGTGATTGTTGCTGAATCCCATTGTATCATAGGAGTTGTTGTTCGGATGCGAGTAAAGGTCTCGTGAAACTTGGGGTCCCCCTCTCCTTTCCAATCATTTGGAAGCCTGCCAATGCGAACATTGAGAGCGATATCGTCTTGTCGTTGTTGTTCGCGTAGCGTGGATACTACACGATCTTTAGCTTTGCGGGAGATGACATCTTGCACTTGAGTTTTGACCTTCTTCGCATGGGTGGTTTGTACTTCCACTTTTGTTTCATTGAACTTGTTTCTATCTGTTCCATCCCTTCTTTCTTGAAGTTCTCCATTGTGGTTAGCCGAGACTCGATGAGAACGAGTCTTTGCTTCAACTCTTCATTTTCCTTGCGAAGTCGAAAGACTTCATTTTGAAGATGGGCGATGCTATCTAGTTTTGGGAGGGAGAGAGAGAGAGAGAGAGAGAGAGAGAGAGAGAGAGAGAGAGAGAGCATGTTTCACTATAGGCCAAGTGTGGGCACCCATATGTGGATGGGACGACACACATAAGTGAAATGTAACCCTAATTTTTTCTCATTCTCAAATTTATGGTTTTGCTTTGCTCTCCTTCTTTCCTATGTGATATCTTGTTGTATGTGAGCATGAGAGAGCATGTGTGTGTGAGTGAGCGCCTATGAGTAACAATACAACAACGACAAGGTGATGGAATAGAAGCGGCAAGCTCCCTCTTCACGGCAGCATGAGTTTCCTGCATCGACAACTACATAGAGGTCAATGACACACTTGCCTATGTGTGTGAGCTTCCCTACACATCGGTTGTGTGTTTGCAACCTCTGTGCTCACACACAACGGACAACAAGTCCCATGTGATCTGATATTTTTGGCATGGAGAGGTGTTGTCGTCAAGCTCCAACGATAGTTGTGCTACTAACTTTTTGTAATTTTTTTGTTTTTTGCACAAATCTGTGTGAGATAGGCTAGATGTGTTAGGTCTCGTGTTGTTTTGTGAAGATCTATTTTATGATAGTAGTATAGATCTACAATGTTGGTTGAGAGAAGGTGTTTTCTTAGGGTAGCTTCTGCATTTTGATACCACTTGTGAGAGCCATGTCAAGGATTGCTGATTACACCATCTCCAAATGGATACACCACAATTCTTGCATCTCTCCCGCTTGAGAGTGACACCAACATGGGACTCTTGCTTTTTGATGCTAACTCAAGGGGGTGATAATATTCTCTTCCTTCCTAAACAATCTCTTAAACTCAAGAAATACTTTCTTATCAAAATTACCTTTCAATTCAATGTCATTAGACTAAATTGATCTCAAGCTTTCCAAGGTCAACTGGGGGGATCTCTCTAATTCTTCCTTGGTTCAAGGCCATTGATGCTTTTTTCTTGAGCGTGGTCGAGCACAACTATCGATGCGTTCCCTTAAGGTGAGGGCTATTACCAACTACTAATATCCCATGCTACCAAGTTTGATCCCTACTTGTATACCATGTTCCTAAGTTTCATCTCTACTCCATAAGTCAAAACCCCTTTTCCTATTCTTAACTTAACATACAACATAAAAATTTGGATGAACTTTTTGGCCAACAATATAACCGTTTCGAATCCACCCTCACACCAAACTGTTTGGTAAATGCACATTCCCAAGGTAGTAGTATGATACTAGGAAAATACAATTCCAATCAAGTTAACCAGAGAATACATTTCAATACTTGAAAGGAGCATTCAAACTATTGCATACCCTTGCGAGTGTGCATTTATCAGCTCATTCCCAACTTTTTGCTTTTTAGAACATTATACTTTCTTTTTCCTTTAGTATTATTTACGTATATTTCAAGCAATCACATATATTTTTCAGGCATATCCCTACCCTCGTCCCACGACTTAGGTATCCTGTCTCTTTTGCTGTGTGTGGAGATCGTGTGGAGATGACGCCTTTACACAATTTTCAATTCTTAATTTTATTTATTATATTTGAGAAAGGCTTACAAAATTAATCTACCTTAAGTTCCTTTGATAGTTCATCCAAGAAGTCATTAGGAAAATTTTGGACTCAAATTTGGGCCTTGTAACAGATGCCATGTCAGCGTAGAGAGAAATAATTAAAAAATCATTTTAACCCTTTTTTATACTTGTTTTCTAAAATCTAGATATCTTATTCATGAAAGGTACGTTTATTAAAAAACCCAAAAAGCATTACAATCATGATAACACTTCACTGTGCGCAACGGCTACTGAATTCAATGCCGAATATCTCAATCTTTTTCATTTTTGAAAACTAAGCTCTATTTCCTCGCCTCCTTCTTCCCCCTATTCCCTCCTGCATTCTCTCTCGTGCACACGATATTCACATTGCCATTCTTCAATCCCCCCACTTCCTTCTGCACACAGTTTTGATCAATCATGTCTCAATTGACACTACGAGAAGTAGGAGAGATGTATATCACTTGTACATAGAGCTCTCACAAGAGTATGAACCCCTCTACAAGAAAAACAAACCGCAGACGCTTTTTGAAGCTTCGAAGGAGAACTTAAGATGACATGACATGAAAAATGTGGACCTTTGGCTAGACGCCAGAATGTATCCAAAGCATCCCGTCACAAACTCCACTCCATCTTTTAAGGATATTACATCCTTAGTGAACTATGTCGGAGATGGCCACCATGGCTTGTATGGCTACCCTAAGCAGTTGGCTACAAGAAATGGCATTCTGCAACATGAGAGGGATATTGTATACAGTGAGAATATTCGCTTACATCAGAAAGTCGTTGTTGAGCCAGCAGAGAATCACACCCACATTTTTGCTCACACTCATCATTTTGTAACCATTGATTGTAATAAATGTCTTTCCGACATTAATTTTGATTTGAGCCATTCATTAAGTAACGGGACTCAATTGAGTTTCCAGCTTGTAATCCCGAAGTAATTAGTTAGAGATGTTCTCACCTCCAAGGCTGAGGTATATAAGCCAAAGTTTTTGTAACCTAAGGGGGGAGATTATTAATCAAAGTGAGTTTTTTGAGCGCCGTGACTGTGTTTGAGAGAGAGAGAGAGAGAGAGAGAGAGAGAGAGAGAGTGAGAGAGTCTTATCTACTTGCTACGCGAGCTACGGAGCCGCCATTGGAGAAGCGACACCGCCATTGTGTTAGCAACGGCGAGAGCTACGCACAGATACCAAGAGTGTGCGTTATCGGCTTCTATGTGTGGTAAGTTCCTACGAGCTTCGGTGTGAGTTTTCTTCCAACTCGTGTGTCGGAATGGAGCGTGCAGCATATCTATAGAACCACAACGAGTAGAGCTACACATTAGTACCATCGGGGTCAAGTTTCGATCACCTGTATTTTTCGGCCTGTCTTCATACGCGTTTACCGCACGGAGTGGTTATAGGTTGATTTTGCAGTTCAAGTCTTTAGGGTGTTGTTCTTACCTAGTGTATAGACTTCCCCTTGAGTTTGAGATCGATTCAATGATTCTAGATCCTGTTTCGTATAGCATTCGTTCGTAGTACGGATTTCAGTCACTTGCGTATTTTAGAACTTAGATTTGATTTCCTTAGTAGTGATTGTCATTAGAAGGTCGAGTAGGTGATTTGACACCCACCTAGTTGTTTCCATGCGCCTGCGGGTCAAGCTCCGTCCTTGTCTGACAAATTCTGTTGTTGGTTGAGTTCTCGCTATTTAGCTTCCGCTAGCGGCGTAACCGCCTTAACATTTGGCGTCGCTGCCGGGGACGTAACCGCCTTAACATTTGGCACCGCTGTCGGGGACGAGAGCCCTAAGTAGGTGACCTTAGACTAATCCTACGAGGTGAGTCGTATAAACTACTTTGTATACTTAAGTTAGAAAAGATCTAGGAGTGGTGGACTCCGAAGATCTCGAGAGATACTAGGAAGTGGGGTATTCCTGAGTCTTCCATGTTGACAGTATTTTTAGTTTAGCTTAGATTTGTTTGTTGTTTTGTTGGTGTTGAGTAGTTGTTGATAGAAGAAGAATTTGCTAGTCCGTGAGTGGCAGTGGATCTCTTTAAAATCACAATTACCAAACCCATTTTATGATTAGGAATAGCTTAGGTAGGACTTCATTTGATCCTGATCTAGAGCTAGTAATCATTGGAGTATTTGCTTGATATGGGTGATTGCATGTTAGATCACTAAACCGTCGAGTTAGTAGTGAAACTTGCAATAAACAAAAGTCAGAGAAATTTTCTGTGTATCTGGGAGTTGCTGAGCACTTGAGAAAGCTTTAGGAAGGATTCTGTGCCAAAAAAACTGGAAATCTGTAACTTTAGACATCATACGCGTATGATGTCTAAATGACCAAACAGAGACCAAAACAGAAATTTTGACTTTACCAGAGTGTTCAAAAGGGGGGTTATACCCTAATTTCAACTTAAAACAAGAGCATTAACACTCAAAGAAACCCAAAAAGACAAGCCGGAGTCCAAGAAACGCAAAGAATAGGAAATTTTGGATTCAGATCTTGTTTTTACATTCAAACCTGACAAAAACACTTGAAACTCAATTATAAACATTGGAGAAGGCTTAAAACCAAGAATAGTCAAAATCTGGGACAAAAGACATCATACGCGTATAATGTCTTTTAGCACATCCACTGCTTATTTTTTATATCTGACCTGACAAGATTGTTACAAACACTGTAGAAAGCATAAATATCAAGTCTTGACCCAAATTGATGAAAAAGACATCATACGCGTATGATGTCTTTGACCTAATTTTGGACATATTTTGATACTTTGCCAACACAGATCCATTGTAATAGCTGTCTAAAGGTTATATTTCAAGTTTCATCCCATTTGGATCACAATTGACCCAAAACAAGTCAAAAGCGGAAAATTACCAAGAAAAGCCTAAATTAGCCATAACTTGCTCAAACAGAGTTCAAACTGAATTTTGTGAGTGGACAGAGCATAAGGCGGCTATTGAGAGTGAGCATAACCAAAATAGTCCAAATCTGTGAAAAAAGACATCATACGCGTATAATGTCTTTCTCAGCATAACTGCAACAAAATTCTCACTTGATGAAACAGAAGTTGTCCAACTGACAAGATTAAATGATTGACCAAGTATCAATCAGTTTGGATCAATTCTGACCACAAAAACTTGGGAAAACAAATTGCCGAGACGGAAAAGTTAAAGTCCTTTAGGGGAATTGATGAATTTGAGATCGGGCAGGAATCTCCAGAATAACCAACCAAAACAAGGGGAACAAGCAAGTGTCATATTAACCGAGGGAAGTGTAAACCAAAGTTGGGTGCAACCATTAGAGCCGATCTTTGAAGGAAGTGTTTCTGATACTTCTTCGGAGAGATCTTATGAGATTTTCACCGAACACTTGGAACACTTGAACCTGAACAACAGAGAAAATATGGCAGCAGGATCATCAAACCCTTCCGCCACAATGAAGCTATTGTTCATAAAATACCAGTACGACAATGAGCAAGGTGCCAAGATCTACAAAGATGGAATGGACCGCTATTGTGTAAAGATAGAAGATAGACCTAGTGAGTTCAAGGACTTAGTGCCTGTGAGCTATAGCGGAGATAGATATCTAGATGACGAGGGTACCATGTACTTGGTAGTCCTAAACCCTAACATTGTGGACAAGTGGGGATTGATGGGCACCAAAGCCAAAGTAGATGAAGAACTTGAGGAGAAAGCACCAATAATGAACTTCCCTGATGCGAGGTTAAGAAGAGAGAATGAAACTACAAGGATCAACACTGATAACATCTATGTGGGGCTATACAAATATAATAATGGGGAGCAAGATCTCTATTATAGATGTGAAGAACCCTACACCGGAGAGTTGACAAAACAAAAAAGACTTTATGTCTTTACCTACACAGAGGGATCGGAAGTGAAAATTGTCGCTTACGACAAGTATGGGAGGCAATACTCAACAATGGGCAAGAAAGAATTAGAAGGATATACATACTGTGGGGGACCACTACATCAGTATTATGTTACTTCTAGCTCACAAAGACCAGCACCAACAAATGGAGTGGAAAACCCAATGACAACAGGAGGACAAAGAACTCAGGCTGCTGACTCTTTCAGTCAACCTCAGTACTCGAAGCCCGGACCAATGGGATCATTACATTCCAGAGAGTCAATGGATACGAATCGAGGTAGTGCAGTTCCAATCCCCACGTATACCACTCCAGGTCCAAGGTTCGAAGCGGAACCATCACATTTACCTCCTAGTAGTAGACTCAAGGCAGGGGAACCGACAAGGGTAACCCATGAAGTCCATGATGCTAGAGAAAGCTTTAGCCAGGACACAGGAGCAATGAGATTGGTAGCAGACCATAGACGTATGAGACCATCTCAAGTAGCCAATTGTATGCCAAAGAAGTATGGTGGTTCAAGAGATCCGTATGCACATGTGTCACTCTTAAAGCAAGTCTTAAGAGCTGAGCAGATAACAGATTTCCATACACAATACGAGGGATTTGGTCTTACTCTAGAAGGTACGGCATTGACATGGTTTCAACCACTGAACAGAGGGGGATTCCATGACATTGACCATTTGCTAAGAGAGTTTGCTGAGGAATTCTCAAAACGAGGGATTAAGCACAATACGGTCTCACAAATATATGCTTTTAAACAGAGAGAACACGAAAAAGTGAAGGAAGCTTCACTTCGCTTCAAACAATACATTGAGAGATGTCTAGTACGTGAACGACCACAAGATGACAGACTATCTGTTCTCTTTATTGAAGGATTGAGAAACGACACTCTCAAGAAGGACTTGCACTTGAAAGCTTGTACAAGTTTCGAGCAAGTAACGAGAGAAGCATTGTACTTAGTGGATAACTGTACGGTTTATGGAGAGGTGTCAGCGGATACAGATTTTGCATCCAGTAGCTCTTCCTCCATAGTGAGTGAGACTACCACTAAAAAGAATGTTCAAACAACAACCATGCAAATGATAGAAGATGCTCTAAAAAGGATGGCACCATACCAAAAACCATTGAAATGGTGTGCTATTGAACAAAAATGGACAAACCATCCAACAGAGGAGTGCTATTACAACAAAGGGTATGTAAGGGAGCGTCAATATGCACCTCCTGCTCAATTAGCACCACCTCAAGTACATCCAGTACCTCGATACCCAACGGGAAATGTACCAGGACCTATGGGGATAGAAAGACCGCAACCGGTATTGGGACAACAACCACCTTTACCAGGAGCAAGACCAGTGGGCATTAGATATGCACCAACCTTAGAGAATCAGGAAGAACAAGCCTTAGTGTCTGTTCAAGCCTATTATGAAGAATCTGGTGCACACATGTCTCCAACTGTGTATTACCCACCAGAAGAACCCAAACAACCAGAACCATGGGGCATGATGGGGAATGTTGGAACACCAACAGTTACAAGTGCTTTTGATGAAGAGAGATACAATTTGGACGCAAGAACATTGATGTTCATAGCTCATGGAGGGTTAACAGGACAAAGACCATCCTATCCACAAAGGACGAATCAAGTGGGACCAAGACCAGCACTAGGACCCTGTTACAAGTGTGGAGGTGACCATCTGACGAATGTTTGTCCACATACGGAAATCATTAGAATTAACGCTTATTGCACTGAGTGTGGGGTTACTCACTTCATTGAGGATTGTTCAAAGAATCCAAAAAAAGTGCAAAAGACGACATTGAATATGCTAGAAACTATTCCTACCAGCAGTGGGTCTGAAAATGAAACTCTGATACCAACGCAAGTTGTTACTAGAGCTCAAGCTAAGAAAACCACTAGAGAACCTGAGAATGGAAAGTTAGCGACTGAAGTGGTTAGTCAAGGACCGCGGAGTCAGAGAAACACATGGAAAGCTAGAAAAGCACGCATGAAGTTGAGAAAAGAACGTGAAGACGCTATTCTAGCTGAGGAACTAAAGATAGATTAGAAAAACTTGAGAGTCAAAACGGGAAACGAGAGATGAGTCCGGAAAGAACGAAACAAAAGAGTGTCAAAGAAACAACAAGCTTAAGCTCAGGGGGATCAGTGCTAGTCGACAAAGTACACGAACCATTGGACGCACTGATGAGAGCTTACGAAGCTAGATTAAAAAACAACCAAACACAAGAACAAAGGTGGATGACATATCCAAACGCGGAATTGGAAAAGCAGAGACTTGAAATGTGCCAGAGAATGATCGAGACTGCCCAAGCCTTGTTAGAACCACCAAGAGAAACAATGAATTGTGGAACGGAAAACCCAATTCAGCAAGAGACTATCATTTCACGGGTAGCTGAAAAGACTCCCACTGCACAAAAGCCTGAAGATACACACAAGGATGACCGCATAGTATTGAACACAACCGATCAGAAGATAGAGAGTTCTCATCCAGTCATTATGAGGATCTGGTAGAGATAGGATACACCGAAGAAGAGGCCCTTGAGGCAATTTATGGGATCACCCTACAAAAACAAGAAGAACGGAGAGGGACGGAGAAAAAGACAAAGAGTAAAAAAGAAAGTGAAGAGAAACTGGACGAACCGAAAATACTAGAAGAGCCAAAGCCAGTGGAGGTGGTGGCGGAAAGAGCTTTAGAGTTGACCGATGATGATGAAAAAGACATGCACATGGTGCATGAACTGCTCAGCAAGATTAAAAAAAGGTCCAAGGCAAAGGAAGTAGAGATTGAGACAGCCAAACAAAGGGAAGCAGAGTTGCAAAGAAATTTAGAGAATGCTATGACTGAATCTGAAATTCATAAAGCATCACTCTATGACGCGGAAAACGAGAGAGATGGCTTGATACTCCAGCTAGCCGAGGCTTCAAGAGAAGTAACAAGTGCACAGGAAGCAAGGGAGCGGATAGAGGATGAGTTGGAGGCGGCTAAGGATGAGCTCATTGAGCTAAGGGAAAGAGTCGAGCTCCAAGAAAGAACAATCACTAGACTCAGGTCTACCGCTAGAGCTAGCGCGAGCTACGGAGCCGCCATTGGAGAAGCGACACCGCCATTGTGTTAGCAATGGCGAGAGCTACGCACAGATACCAAGAGTGTGCGCTATCGGCTTCTATGTGTGGTAAGTTCCTACGAGCTTCGGTGTGAGTTTTCTTCCAACTCGTGTGTCGGAATGGAGCGTGCAGCATATCTATAGAACCACAACGCGTAGAGCTACACATTAGTACCATCGGGGTCAAGTTTCGATCACCTGTATTTTTCGGCCTGTCTTCATACGCGTTTACCGCACGGAGTGGTTATAGGTTGATTTTGCAGTTCAAGTCTTTAGGGTGTTGTTCTTACCTAGTGTATAGACTTCCCCTTGAGTTTGAGATCGATTCAATGATTCTAGATCCTGTTTCGTATAGCATTCGTTCGTAGTACGGATTTCAGTCACTTGCGTATTTTAGAACTTAGATTTGATTTCCTTAGTAGTGATTGTCATTAGAAGGTCGAGTAGGTGATTTGACACCCACCTAGTTGTTTCCATGCGCCTGCGGGTCAAGCTCCGTCCTCGTCTGACAAATTCTGTTGTTGGTTGAGTTCTCGCTATTTAGCTTCCGCTAGCGGCGTAACCGCCTTAACAGTCGTGCAATGTGCTCAAGCCTGGTTGAAGGTAGCAAGGGGACCATCAAGGAGCTTATACAAATAATCAGAGAAAAGAGTGCAACGGCGTCCTGAAGTTTGTCATCAAGCTAGATGAGTGCGAGCTTGTAAAGGAGACAAAGGTTGAGTGAGTCACAATCACACTTATGAATAGAGATCTGGATGCAAGCATTGGACCAGATGATCCTTGAAACTTTAGTGTGCAATCTAAGCACAACATTTTCCTTCTTGCGAGGCTCAAGGTTCGTAGAAGTTATGTTTAAGATAATTTATCGTTATGTTTCAGTTGAATGATTTGAATGTGCATTATAAAAAGTTCAAAATTATCTTTTTAGTTACCCACTAAGAACTTCGACATATTGAATTGGGTTTTCATCAAACAAACATACCATAAATAATAAGCCAAACAGAGAAATGGAAAGTAATTGGATATGGAGGGCATGGGATCCTACAATGTTGAGTGGCACATGGCTAAAGAACTAAAAACCTTGAAATGCATGTACAACATTTACAAAGGACCAACAAGCAAAAGTCCTTGCTTGTATTGCATGGGAGGGATTCACATGCTTGACAAACCATTTTGGAGGAGAGATCCGGGTAGGCATCTGCACGACCCTAGCTTTCGACCCATTTTGGATATCCCACTATCTAGAGTACACATATCCACAATGCATGCACACTGTAGAATAATTGAAAAACTAATGTTTCTATACATCTATTTTGCCTGGACCACTTGACCTCTATCTGCAAAGCAAAGGGCAATCTCAGCCTTAGAGACGGCCTTCTCAGAAATGGGTTTGCATGGATGTTAAGATAGAGTAGGATGAGAAGAGATCGAAAAATGAATGGGATGTTCCAAAGAAGCTATCCATTGGTGGTGTGAAAGCCCAACTCTTCCTTTCAGTGCCCACAACTAGACAAAAACACAAAATCCAAAGTGCACAAGAAAGACAAGCATTAAGATACAACAAGTGGAAAGATCTGTACAATGATGTAGTTGACCATGCAGACAATGGTGGAGCAAGGACTCGCAAAGCAAAGGTATGGAAAACTTTGGATGAAATATTCAGGTTTTGCAAATTGAATTCATGGATTGATGGTCACTATACAAATTTCCAAGAAGCCATAGAGACCTACCACAAAACGTTCATAAGTACATGGACAAATCAACATATTACTCACTACATGGTAATGTAATTTGCTTGAAGACATGATAATCTTTTGACTAGATATACCTCATCCTTATAATGTATGAATGCTTTGTGTGCGACACGTTATCTATAACCACATGCCTTGGTTTGCAAGGCAATATGGCAGTTTGGGTGTTCAGTCTACACAGGGCATGGAAAAAACCCACTACCAAGCTTGTACTGGTTATTTTAGTCACACTTGACATAGACGTGGTGCAGACAAAGAAAATAGCTTAGAGGAGCTACATGAATGGACGTATCAAAAACTAATGCACATGTCACATTACAAGGAACAAGTCAAACAAAGTCAGATTGGCCATGCGATGAGATTAGCCAAAAAAACGGTGAAGAAAGGAAATATGGGAGTTATCGTCTGCGGCTAGGCAACATGAGGATTGGTGGCTACAAAAATAGTGCGTTGGAAGGGTTTGGACAACACCGTTGCAAGTTATTCCATAACTCTCAGCCATAACAAGATCCAAACATAAAACTTAATGTATCTAGAAGAATCAATGTAATTTCAACTTTTCATATTGTGAATGATGGTTGCAACAAAAAAAATACATTGCAAGACATTGTTACATAATCAATCTAACTTTGATGCATAAAACAAATACATTCTATTTATTTCTAGTCATCTAAAAATGATACTTAATATTTTGGCCTCTTGCCCTTATATGAAGGATCCTCTTCCTCATGCCTTGGTCTCTTTGAATGACACGTTTCGTCATCAGCATCCGTCGCAAGCACGTTGAGGTGGAGCAATTGGGTCTCCTCAGTTGCCTCAACCTGCGGGGCCTCTTCTATAAGTTGAAGGATTGGCTGTTTTTGTTTCAACAGATCATGTTTTCCATGTTCTGGCAATGGCATGGGTCTATGATTCCACAAGCTAGACCATACGCATCATGTGCCAAAAAGTAGTGACTGCGCAGGCCATACATGCCAGGCCCTACACCAAAAATTGAGACCACTGCTTGCTTGTCTAACAGCATCACCTTGTCTGTATTCCATCTGATGGCTGTACCTCCTAGATATCTTGAGAGTGTTTTCAATACAAAAAGGGGAGATTCAGACTTGTCTTCAGAGAAGCTGGAATGGAAGCAGAGGAAATTTGGAGCGTTTAAATTCTCCAAGTATTGACCAAGAGAGGAATTCTTTCCTAAGTCTCTTTTACCTCGTCCACGGAGATGAGGAATGAACTTATCATCATATACTAAGAGCTACGAGAAATAAAAGCCAAGTGTTGGTGTATACACATGAAACTCTCATACAGGAAAGCAAAAAAAAATTTATACAGGAGTATACCTTCTGATTTTTGTCTTCTTTGAGTAATGTAGCATTCCATAAGTCTGATATAACTCTACAAGGAAATGTGACGCATAAGCCAAAACCTCTTGCAATAAGAAGGCAAGATTGCAAATAGTCTTGAATTCTTGCTCCTGCTGCTGAAGCTCAATTCTATAGAGAAAATGGTACAGCTTGTCTTTGGGTGCCTCATTAGAGCAAGACAGCTCCTCCTCTATCTCGATCTGAAAGGGATCCATTTATGGAAAGAGGTAAGAAAACTTGGGTTGTTGGTTAGGGTGAAGGTAGGAAGGCACTGGCTAACACTAAAGAGTTCGAAGGGGGGATTGACTTGCCTCCAATATATAGACTCCTCAGGAACTCGACCAGGTCATTTCAGCCACCCTTATGATTGCATTATGAATGCAACACAAAGACTGAGGCAAGCTCCACCATCCCTATGACACATGTCCTTCATGCGGTGAGTATCGTAGCTATATAAAGCACCTTGACTGCACACTCCAAAACTCTCTCACGTTTACACAACGTAGGAGGTATGGAGGACAAGAAGAGAGGAAAGGTGAAGCTTTCCCAAAAGACGATGGCAAAAATAAAGGAGGTAGAGAAGATGATAGCTGAGGCAAAAGCTCTTTGAAAAGAGTTGAAGAAGAAAAACCAAAAGGCAAAGGCTAAGAAAAACAACACTGTAAAGACCGAGGACAAGAAACCACCAAAGATAGAGGAAAAAGAATAATTGAAATGGACAAACAAGATTGTGCTTTCTTGAAGTTTTAATGGAGTCACATAATGCAAATGTATTCATATATTGTTCCTTTGTTTTGTTAAAGATTATGAAGGAAGAGCTTTTATCAAAATGTCTCGCACCACAATGCCAGTGGTAGGTTTATGTCACACAGCCGTTGAATTGTTCGCGATGTGCATCGATAGAAAAATGCTGCAACACAACGCAGTAGGGAGCTCTCTCCACAATATGTGTGGTCCCTATCGCGTTGTGATGCGACATCCAAATGTCGCACCACAATGTGATAGGAAGGCATGTCCACAATATGGGTGGTCTCTATCACATTGTGAAGCAACATCCAAACATCACGCCACAACGCAATAGGGAGGCATATCCACAATATGGGTGGTCCCTATCGTGTTGTGACGCGACATCCAAATGTCGCACCACAGCACGATAGAGAGGCATGGTTAATCCCTATCACGCTATGGTGCACCTTTAAGAGTGTCGCACCATAACGCGATATGGAGGTCTGGCTGCATTACACTCCCCCTACTCACGTTGTGCCGTTAAATTTTTCCTTGTCGTGACACAACACGAGGAGGGGATTTGATAGAACAAGGCACATCCCATATTCGCGTTGTGTTGCGACAACCACGTTATCGACCTCGTGTCCTAGTCAACATGCAGTATGCCACCTGTCGTTCATGCACTGATGCACTTTTTCCAATGATGATGAGTAACTCCATTAACTGTGGCCGCCACACGTTTGGTAATGATTTGATGTCCTTGACGGTTATATAAAGTTTCTATTTTTGAATACCTCACTGCTGTTTGATGACTGTCCTCACCTCTCAAAATCAGCTTTTGCAACATGAACTTCTTATTGCTCAATCTTCATCTTATTCTTCCTCACAACACTTTCCAGGGTAAACACTTGTTTCCATGGCTTGCACGAAGCAGACCGCAAGGAAGGTTTACCTGCAAGACAACCAACCTTCATCCTCAAGAGTTGTAGGCAAAACCCTACCTAATCTTCGGGCAACAATGCGTAGTTGGAGGTACAAGCAAAAGCAAAGCGTTCTACTTGAGCTGTGCAAACTTCATAGGCATGTTTCTCTTGCTATTCCTAAGTTACCCTTTCAAAGAGTAGTTCACCAAATTTGTGAGAGTGAAAATTTGGATTTTTGGTGGGCCAGAAGTGCAATGGGTTGCCTCTACGAGGTAGCCAAGGACTTTTTGATCGAGCTATTCCAAGACAGATACGTCCTCATAGCTCGTGCCCACAGAGTGACAGTGATGCCGCAAGATATCAATTCTATGAGGTTGTTATGATTTAGGTACAACAAGACACTTGCATCGGTCCATCTATCTTACAGGAGAATGGACAACATTTTGGCAGTCCCTCCAATAACCAAAGTGGAGGTGACGGATGTGAGCACCACATAGCACACATATGGCACACATTTGAATGGGGAGTGGACCCAAGAGGAACTTGTGGAAGAGCCTTTGGAGGAGTCAAATGAAAGGGAGATGTTGTTAGCAATTGACCAAGCTAACAATGACACCCTACGTTTCCTCGGCCCAGCTTTCAATGTAGCACTTCTTGTATGGGGCCAAATTTTGTACTTTCGTTTCCTCATGAGAAGGTGTTTTTTGAAATAGTGGAAGGGAGCTTACGGACCAAATTATCAACTTTGATCTCTGGTATGTTAAGTTATTTTTGCAAAGGTATTTATTTGATTTTGGCATATTAGGGATTCTCATCAATTAATTTCTCAAATCGTAGAATGCTGGTTTTGAACCTTGCATGGAATCTACAATCCGAGGTAGCCATTTTGGACGTACAGCTGCCAGTCGTGCTTACCTTGGAGGACGCATACCTGATTGAAGTCGTTGATTAGTTTCAACGAGTGGACATGGACACGACGAAAGTTTTACTTTTAGCTTACAATATTTTATATACTACGAGTAGAAAACTAATTCCCTTTTTTGTGCAATCAGTTCAAATTGGAGCCTTGTAGGCTTAAACATTGAGCGCAAGCGTTGCTACCTTGCAAACTCTACACATGATTTTCATGGGAATGTTCGAAGGTACATAGTTACTTGTTTCTTGATTCTACAATTTCGATGCAATGTGTGGTCATCATATGCTATGTATTGCAAGTCTATTTAGAAGCTTGTTGCTGCATGGGAAGCATTGATCCAAGACAGTGTTTGGGAAGATATGTTGATTTTGAGTTTCAAGGTTCCAAAGCAAGACGACATGCATTCTTGTGGATGGAGAGTTCTTGCAAATGCGGAGCTTCTTATGGAATGCATTTATGCTGAGGAGCATAGAAGTGTAAGTGCAATGTTTTGCTTATGTAATCCTTGCACACATGTTTTCTTTCATTTACAGTAAAGCAATGGAATTCATTTGCAGGCAAGGAACCTCGCAAATTATTTGAACTTGCATGTGGAGGCATTCAGGACGACGATAATCCAGAATATGATCAATCTTGTGGGGACTCGCCCTGAAGGAGTCACCGATGCATTTGTCGTGCCACCGCCATGACTCCGCCATGACCACAACCTTGGCCTCCACCTTGGAGGTATGAAGCAGCACCTCCACCAATGACAGACCAAGCATCCAGACTTGCCTCCCCTCATGTTTCTAGTCACTCGACCTCTAGTATTTTTGTAATACCCGATTTTACTGAGGAAGACGAGGCCACTGTACAATCTTTTCCTCAACCCCAAGCCCATGATCCAACCCCCAAACCGTCTCATGAGCCTTTTCATCCTAATCATGATAATCAAGCCAGGGGGAACTCCCCTCAATTTTAAATGAGAGCTACTAAGATTTAATTGGACATTATTATAGTGTACATTATTAAACGCAATGTAAAAACAACTTGAGTCGATTTTGAAAAGATAATTCTTCTCAAACTTTATTTGCAAGAAACTCCTTAACAATGCATTTTCACATGAATGTAGATTGCAAGCTTGCTGTCAACAACTTTCTATAATATTCTCAATACAGAGCAATGTGATATATTGTGTGAGCTGCCTTTATCAATGAAGAGTTGTATTGCATTAGAAACAATCGATCATCCTTTATCTCTGCGCACAATGTCTTCTTCTCCTTTCTCTGAGGCACTTGCACGATAGTTAATCGAACAGTTAAATTAAACCAATATTTTGTGATGATAACCAACAGGGAAATAATTAATGCAGCATTAATGTTTACATTAAAAAATACTACCTTTTGCATGTTGCACTATAAAAGAAATTTTGGAGGCAAGCTGAGGTCGACCTCATCCTCCAAATCCTCATGCACTTGTCGTAGTGTCACATTGCCTCCAATGGTAAGAACAGTTAGTAGATCAAGTCCACAACATTCCTCAAGCATTATCAAAGGATTGTTAAGGTCATCAGTTAAATCTTGGTCCAAAGCTACCAGATGAGCATTCACTCAATGCCACCTTATGTAGTGGAAGGAAACTATAAAATTTTGAGAAGCTATCATGCACTTACACACAATAGACTTCTTATCTACCTTGCACGAGACGCCATCAAAATCATGGACATCCCAAGGTTCATCTAGAAAATCGAGGCATTTCTCTATCTTGCAGAGTAGCATAGTTCCTATCTTCCTAATCTCTTCATCATGGAAAAAGTCGATGAGCACATGCATGGGCATGAAGATTGAAATACGTACCAGCCGACTAGAAATATTTGGTCTTAAGAACTTTTGTAATTCCTGATGGAGCTTTAATTTGAAACACTTAGAGGTTTCAGATGAAGGCACTGGCCACTTTGGACTGTCCTTCGATGGAACCGGGAGATATTCTAGAGTACCAAAGCCAAGTGCAGAACGTGGAGCATTATAAAAGTGGTTGAAGAGGAAAACCCCCCTTTTAGCCAACACTCTTTGCACGTTTGTGTTATAGAGTAGCTCTCCCACAGTTGTATGGAATGCATAAATAATACCAATAATGTAATCCATCGGCTACGAGTCTTCTTTGTCCGAAGGATAAATATCTACAACAAGCAGGTTAAACACACAATACACGAGTGACCATTTTGGATGTAAGAAAACTTACAATCTGGTCGGTTTGTTGGAAATCCTGTTGGCGTGGTACATAGACACAACTCTGAGTGCATATATGCGTGTTTAATGAGAACCTCTTTGATTGTTTTGCCCGTTTGTGACAAGCAAAAGTTTTTCACCCTACCTTTATACCTGTTCACAAACTCGTTTCCCGTCCGCTTTCTCATCCTCGTCTACAGGAGAACCCAACTTTCAACTGTAATGATGGTGGAAAGCCATCCAAATCAAAGCTATTGAAAATTTTAACTGACTTAATACTTGGGATGGTCGTCGAGGTATTTTGTTCTCCATTAGTGATTCATCTATGTATGGCAAGATGCACAGCATATATGTGAGAGGGGGAGTGTTTTTTAGTGCAAACACAATACAGTCAAATGCGAGCAGAATAGTTGGTTGAGTCTAAATGAATGAGAATGAGCGGGAAACTATGAAGTCTCTCCTATCGAAAAAGCGCGCACAACTACTTTCAGCGACATTTTTCCTAACACAATTTTCCTATATTTGGTCCTAACAAGAAAGATTTGAGCAAATCACAATGTATATTATTGTTAAGGTTTTTTATGCAACTAAAAATTATTTTTAAAAAATACTAAAATGTGAGACAAAAACAAGGAAAATCCAAGCTACCGTTACGGTAGCCTGCCATCCATTGGTCGCGTTGCATTCTCTCTCTAGCACTAAAAGGACCAAATTTGAGTTTAAACTTTTTCTAATGGAAGCAAATGTGTGGCTCATGTCAGGACAATTGCAGGATAGCCCATTTAGGTTCCTAGCCTTTCCAAGGTTCCTTTTTACCAAACAATTATAAGAGTTCCTTAATAAAATCACATCTTCCTCCCTTATTCGATCCCTTCCTGGATCTATTTTCCTTTCTCCTTTTGGATCAACATGACACCTTGTTATCTTTGGTCATTCTTGTTATTATTGTTTGTATTGAGTTAAAGGCCGGGCTTGTCGACTCCACATGGGTAGTCATTGGGTGATTGCTAATGATAGGTGCACATCAAAATTACGAGCGAGAGAGAGAGAGAGAGAGAGAGAGAGAGAGAGAGAGAGAGAGAGAGAGAGAGCATGTTTCACTTTTGGCCAAGTGTGGGCGCCCACATGTGAAGCGAACAACCCACATAAGTGGCTTGTAACTCTAATTTTTTCTCATTCTCGAATATATGGTTTTGCTTTGCTCTCCTTCTCTCTTGCCTGATCTCTTGTTTTATGTGAGTGTGAGAGGGTGTGTGTGCGAGCGAGTGGCAATATGGCAGAGGCGAGGTGGTTGTACAGCAAAGACAAGCTCCCTCTTCATGGCAGCATGAGTTTCCTGCGTCCGACAGCTACACAAAGTTGAGTGACACACATGCCTGCATCTGGAAGCTTCCCTCCACATAGGTTGTGTGTTTGAAGCCTTAGTGGCTCATATGATATGCACAACAAGTCCCCTACAATAGAACATTTTTGACACCCATTGTCGAGGAGGTGGTGTGCATTAAGCTCCATACACAATTGTGCTGCTAGTTTTTTGCAATTTTTTTGTTTTTTGCATAGATCTCTGTGCGATAGGCTAGCTATTAGGTCACGTATTGTTTTACATAGATTTATTATGGCAGTACTATAGATTTACTATTTTGGTTGAGAGAAGGTGTTTTGTCAATGCAGCTTCTACATTTTGATACCATTCTTGTAAGAGTCATATCAAGGTTTGCCGACTGCACCATCTCCAAATGGATACAACACGATTCTTAACATCTCTCCCACTTAGACTGACTCAAGATGGGACTCCTCCTGCTCTTTGATGCCAACTCAAGGGGGTGATAATATTCTCTTTTTCCTACACAAATCTCCTATACGCAAGAAATACTTTCTTATCAGATTGACCTTTAAGTCAAAGTCAGTAGACTAAATTGATCTTAAACTTTCTAGGGTCAACTGGCAAGAGCTCTCTAATTCACCCTTGGTTCAAGGTCATTGATGCTTCTTTCTTGAGCATGGCCAAGCACACCCATTGATTTGTTACCTTAAGGTGACGGCTATTACCAACTACCCATATCCCATGTTCCCAAGTTTCATCCCTACTCATATATTGTACCAGCTGCCACAACCTCTACTACTTCTTTAATTGACCTTATTCGAGAAGGTATGACTCAGGACCCATATTACTTAAAGATCCAATGCTTGATAAACCTAAATAATTGCATAGAGAAGCAGGAAAGGTAAATCAAATGCTTTCACGTTGAAGGTGATGACCTTTACTTTGATAATCGCATAGAGAATCAGGAAAGGTAAATCAAATGCTTTCACGTTGAAGGTGATGACGTTTACTTTGGTAATCGTCTTTGTATTCCAAATCAAGGTGGAATCAAACTTCAGATATTACAGGAAGCTCATGATATACCTATAGCAGGACATTCAGGAAACATTAAGACTTACTCTACTGTAAGAAAGAGTTTCTTTTGGCCAGGACTAAAGTGTGATGTGTTGAACTATGTTACAAAATTTTTAACATGTCAACGTATTAAGGTTGAACGAATTCGATATCCCAGTAAGATTCAACCTATTGATGCTCCACAAATGAAGTGGGAATGCATATCCATGGATTTTATTACAGGACTTCCTACAACTCTGGGATATGACTCTATTTTTGTGGTTGTTGATATGCTTACAAAACTAATCCATTTATTTCCAATCAAGATAGCATTTATGGCTAAGGATATAGCTCAAGTCTTCATGAAAGGCGTTTTTATGTATCATGGTTTACCTCGAAGTATAATTTCTGATCGTGATGTGAAGTTCACCTCTAATTTTTGGAAAGTCTTATTCTCAGCTACAGGAACCCAGTTAGTCTTTAGTACTCTTATCATCCTCAAATTGATGGGCAGACATGACAAATCAAACTATTGAAGACATGTTTAGAGCTTATTGTATGCATGAACAGAGTAAATGGACCAGATATTTGTATTTGGTTGAATTCGCGTATAATTCATCATTCCAATGCTCAATTGGAATGTCTCCTTTTCAAGCATTGTATGGCCAAGAGTATCTTACTCCACTCAAATGGACAGGCCCTCTCATATGAGTTCAAGCATCCAAAGAAATGTTGGATGAAATGCAAATACAAACCGATCTTATACGGAAGGATACTAAGACTACTCAAGATAGACAAAAGAGTTATGATGATCCAAAATGATCTATCACACTTTTTGCAGAAGAGGATATGGTATTTTTTAGGGTGAAACCCAAACGTAGTTCGGTAAGTGTAAAAAGCTGAGTGCCAGATATTGTGGACCTTTTGTAATCACAGAGTGAATTAATGAACAAGCTTACAGACTCTTGTTACCACCACACATAAAGGTACATGATGTTTTTCACGTCAGCGTACTCAAGAAGTATGTACCCAATCCACAACATATTTTTGATGATTCTCTATTATCTACATCTACTGACGGAATTTTTGAAGTATATCCTGAAGCAATACTTCAAAGCAAAACCAAGCCTCTACGTAATTGAACCATTATTAAACACCTTGTTAAATGGTCAATGTACCCTCAGGAAGATGCCACTTGGGAACGTGATGATGATATAAGACTAAATTATCTAGACTTCATGTCGAGGTGAGGACACCTTGAATTTTTCAAGTGTGGGAGGATGTAAGATCCCCAAATTTTGGGTCTCTTCTAAAAATAAGAAAAATAAGATACTTGATTGGTAGTATTGGAAGGTTCTAAGGTGAAAAGCAAGGTCGTTTCCATATTCCAGTAGGTTATACGGACGTTTGGTTCATTTTTGGAAAAATCCACTATTTTTAGCTTTTTATGCTTTTAGGTGTTTTTTTTTAAAACAAAGTGCTTTTTATGATGACCTAAATATAAAATTATAAATTTTAGTCTCCGTCGGATTTCAAAAATGATCACCCAGAGCAAAAACAGGACCAAATAAGATTTTTATGGGAAATATTTTATGAAAAACAGTACCGTAAATAATCCAGGCCAGTACAGGAAAGTCATAATTATGTCGGGATATTACGGTGTGGCATAGTCTAGCTATGGTTTCCATTAGTTGGCCAGATACTGCTCGGATGGTCAATTTGCTGTAAAAATTGAATGGTAAGTGGGAGAGTTGACCACCAAAAGCAAAGGCTTGTTTTTAGAAAAGAAAGAGTCTTTTTAAAAAAGAGAGGAGGAGTTTAGTTTATAACTCTTTTCTTGGAAGCCAAGCTTCTTCTTAGAGACTAAAAATCGCCCATTGAAATCCGTGTCCGCAAGACAAAAAAAATTAATTTAAAAAATAAAAAATAAAAAATTTTAAGCTCAACTGCGAATGTGCATGAACTTATCTCTCTTTGATTCACTCTATTTTTAGCTTGTGATTTTGGCCTTGAGAGCCTATATAAAGACCTCTCTCCCTTCACTTTGAATACACATAGATACACTCTCGGAGGCGGAAGCTCTCTTTCCTTGACGTCATAATTACCTATCTATTATACGGAGTGTTGCAAGCTCTTCATCACCATCTCTATAAGCTCTCTTCTCTCTCTTCTCTCTCTCGATACTCTCTCTCTACTTGCTTAATATCTTCTCTATCGTTTCGCGGTGTACGCGCTCTCCAGAAGCTTTCATGGCGGATACTTCTACGTAGCTCTCATCACCGCTTCTTGCGGCAAAGCAAGAAACCTTTCAACAACCCCAAATCAATTCTAAGCCCCAAATCGATTCTAAAGCACGGTGAGAAACTCTAAACTCCATAGTCATCATCTCTCTCTCTCTCTATGTCATTTTTCTTCGTAGTCACCCTCTCGGTGATTGTTTTTTCGTATACGAGTGCATGTATGGATTAACCGAGTACATATGAAGTTGCCCCATGATTATTTTATCATGTTTAACATGCTGATTTAGGAACATGATACATCTATGATCACGTGCATGATAAAAAGCGCTTTTTTTGTTTCACATCACAGAGACGGTAGGAACACTGTTTTGGTTATAAATCACAAACCATTATGAATCAGCCTAAACCCTTTATACTAGAGATAAAACATATCATTTAAATTTTTTTTTCTCTTTGGTGTCATGTGAAAAACACGCACAAGCTAAGAGATATGGTCAAAAAACGGTTTGCTGCCCACTACACAACCATTATATTTTGACTCCAGGCTCCTTGGAGAACCAATATATAGATTCACTAGATGGGCAAATCCACTTAACCAATTGAAAATCTTGATGAAACCTGATGATAAATGAATCTAGGTCTCCATTATCACTTCGAGAATGCAAGTTATTAATCACTCTATTATCCATTTTACCTACACGTTGTTGGGAAACAAGCAAACTGAAACACCTCTATAGCGATGTCACCCAAGAGCGTTGAAAGAGAACTAAAAGACACCAAAATCTTTGAAAAATCCCTTTGAAACACCACAAGTCCAACAAGAGAAGTCCCCTTGGGAATTTATTGGCCGTCGCCCACCCAAGAGACTATGTCACATAGGAGCAAAACCGTGCCAAAGCATGGATTTACAGCACATGCCGACCAATGCATATGAAGACAAGGGCCTCCCCTTTCACCATTGAACATCAAACCCAAAACTTCAACATCAATTCCACAATTCCTAGATACATGCCCTCCCAATCTGCCTACACAATTTGCCACTAGGCTGCCATAGCCATAACCCTGCAGAGAACTAGTCGTAACCTGAAGAGCAAAACTCCAATTGGGGCACTTTAAAGCTTGAGAGAAAGCTTGAAAAATGACTGGCAATAAATTTGAAGATGACCAAATTTTAATCTACACGCCGCTATGAGAAAAATTGACGCAAACAGAAAGCTGTCCCAGTACGACTACACATAGAAAAGGCTAGTCGGGGCAAAAAAGTGCATCCAAAAGCACCAAGGAGACACAACGAGCTAAAACCTGCAAATTTCTGGGGTTTGGATGAACTTTTTTAAATTTTTACATGAGTTTAAGTTATATACAAGTCTCACTTCAAAAAACTCACTCACGGGCACTTACAGCAGCCCGACAACTGTCACTGGACTAGCGACTTGCAGTGCATGTACATGTGCTTGCTAAATCAAGATAAAAACCCCACAAAAAGAAGCCCACACACCCTTTTGATATCGGGTATCATGTTCGTATGTACAAATTTACCAAAAACGGGGTGTCAGAAATGCGCCCAACAACGCGTAGGAGTGCTATTAGGGGATACCATATGACGTCATGAGGTAACCGAGCCGTCTTGATATGTTTTATGGTTTGTTTTGGTGAGTTGATTTGAATCACTAGATGACCATAAACTTATGTGGGAGTATATGGTTAAACATCCCGAACCGCATGAGCAGATATGAATAAAGTGGCTTTCTTTTGGGGTTACCGTTTGTTGTGTGAGTACTATATGGTCAAAATGATGTGATGGAGTGATAGTTTATATTATGGAACTGAACTTGGTTTGAGGTCAAATACTTTCATTTGCATTTTTTGCATGCTCCCCAAAATGTCAAAAATTTTGTTTTTGCATATGTGTGAAGTTATGGTTTATGGTTGATCTAAAGGTCGGAGTTGTTTTGCATCATGTTTATGGTGTTGGAATGTTATCATATGATGTATGGAAACTCATGGATTGATGTGGATGCCTCATATGCATGGTTATGAATGCTTTCCACCTTTCTAGGTCAAAAACTAGCTCTATGTGCTAGAGTGGTGAAGTGTAGATGTGATGCGTCAACTTTGCATGATTGTATATTGTCAAAATTAGATTTTTATATCATGATTAGTTGCTGGTCGGATTCTTTCTATGCATGAAAGAATCACATCTTAAGGGTCACATGTGTGTAGACTCTGATTGATTGCAGGACATGGGTCAAACTCCAAGTGTGGGAGTTGGTTAAGTGTGATTATGATTTATGGTTAAGGGCTGAGATTCCCTCATGGATTATGGTTGAAATTTTATGGTGAAAGCCGGTGTGGCTTATGGTTGTTATTATGGATTTGGTAATGCTGCCGAAATGTTGCCAAAATTTTTGCAGCCATGTTATGTTCTAAAGTGGTTATGTAGGATTGGTCGTGTCTCACCCAAGTTGGGTGGAGTGCTAACCAGTGGGACATGATTGGATTATGGTTTATGGTTTTTTTAACTTGGATCATGAAGTGATCAAGATGGTTTATGGTAGACGTTGATGGAGCAAAAGATGTCGTGCGCACACTCACACACCCAGAAAACTCAACACAATACAAGTAATTTACTTAAATTCCTCACCTCACTCACCACCACTCAAAATCTCCCTAAAAATTCTACCCACAAGTTCAATTCAAACTCCAAACGCCTCGACCTACAAGCCCTTGCATGCCTGCAGACACTACAAGGTGAGTCGAGGTGATCAACATTGGAAATCACGCTTGATGGTGTCCAAAATATACAAGAAAAACCATCAAAAACCCAAAAACTCCAGCCACAAAAGGCCACTCTCAAACCATTGCAAAGCCTTCACCAAACTCCACTTTGTTGGACTCTTTGGAGTAGCGCCAACCCTAATGGCACTAATACAGGGTCACATAGTCTTGCAGAAAGCCGCACCTTCTTTCCTCAATTCCTTGCACACACACATCCATGGAAACCTCAGAACTTCCATAGACTCTCCCAAGTGCAAAATTAAAGAGATAAATCTCTCATTCACTCCTCCATACACTCGAAAACAGGACGGGAACGCTACGGGACTGCACTAGACCACCTGTAGGAACCCTGCTTCCTTCCCCACACAGAGAGGTGAAAGTGCCAAAACTTGGCTTCCAAAATGCTCCTTCAGTCCAAGCACTCACGGCAGCGTCACTGATGTGGAAATTTGAAGCCATTTCACACCTTTTTTGACCTTTTTTGGCCCAGTTATGGCCAGTTTTGACCCCTAGCGGGCATTTTTCGCAGGAAAAACCCCAAACGGACTCCAAAATTCACCAAATTGCTGTTATAATAGCGAGGCATATAATCAATAGGTCACCTAGTACATCGTTGAACTGCAAGATTCTGCAGGAGATGTGAACATACAAGAAGCCCAATCATGATAGATTATGTGTGTTTGGGAGTGAGGCATTCTCACATGTGTCTATAGAGTATAGAAAGAAGCTGGAGCCCAAGTCACACAAATGTAACTTCATTGGCTATGGTGAAGATGGAGAAATCGGTTATTGTCTTTGCACTACAAGAGGCTATTCATATTAGCGACGCTCACACAGCGACGCTCAAAAAAAAAATCCGGGCGTCGCTATGAGCGTCGCAAATTTCTTAGGAAATTTGCGACGCTCATAGCGACGCCGGCTGGGCTAAAAAAATAACCGAGCGCGTCCAAAAACTCAGATC
Organism: Adiantum capillus-veneris; assembly: GCF_014529385.1. Lineage (NCBI taxonomy): Eukaryota > Viridiplantae > Streptophyta > Polypodiopsida > Polypodiales > Pteridaceae > Adiantum > Adiantum capillus-veneris. The sequence goes on from NC_140944.1 coordinate 85,974,307, forward strand.
TCAGATCTGAGTTTTTCGGCGCCCTCAAGCAAGGAGCAGGTAACGCTCTCCCTCACTCTCTCTCTCTCTCTCTCTCTCTCTCTCTCTTTTTCTTCTCCACACACACACACACACACACGAGGAGAGGAAGGAGAGCCAGGTATGCTCCTTCCCTCTCCTCATTCTCATGTTCCCTTCCCCTCTTTCTCTCTCCCTCTCTCTCTCTCTCTCTTTTTCTTCTCCACACACACACACACACACACACACACACACAAGGAGAGGAAGGAGAGCCAGGTATGCTCCTTCCCTCTCCTCATTCTCATGTTCCCTTCCCCTCTTTCTCTCTCCCTCTCTCTCTCTCTCACACACACACATACACACACACACATAGTGTTTTTGAGAGAGAGAGAGAGAGAGAGAGAGAGTACAAACAAAAACAAAAACGCACACACACATACATAAACAAAGAATGCACACACACATTGAGAGAGAAAAAGAGAGAGAGAGAGCATGCATAAACAAAAAAACGCACGCATTGAGAGAGGAAAAGAGAGAGAGAACATGCATAAACAAAAAACGCACACATTGAGAGAGGAAAAGAGAGAGAAAACATGCATACGATCCAAAAAAACGCACACACATTGAGAGAGAAAGAGAGAGAAACTAATTTAACGTCGTAGGAAACTAATTAAAATTAAAAGAACTAAAGATCTAGCCGACGAGGAGTTGAACTCAAGACCTATTATTCAAGAGGGAAATGGCATAATCAATCTATCATACTTGCCATGGGTGATAGAAAGGTTATACCATTTATCTCTTTTTATTGGCACACACATCCACACACGCGCACACACACAAGAAGAAGAGAGTTATAACGTCGTAGGAAACTATCTTAAAAGACGTTAAAGATTAGGTTATTTGTAGACTTACATTAAATTAGATTTAGGTTTATTTTTAACTAGATTTACGTTTATTTACGCTAGATTTAGATTTACGTTATATTAGATTAGATTTAGGTCTCCATAGACTGCGATGCCTGCATGAAGCGGGTGAAGAAAGCCCTCAATGGAATATAGGGTATTGCTGCCTTCACTCATGGTGGGCTCCGTCGATCCAAAAGTACTGGTGAAATGTCTTCAGAAGATAGGGAAGAAGGTGGATCTTCAGGGCGGCAAGAGTCACTACATCCCCGACACAATGACCATCTAGACAACCTCTAGTCATTCAACAGCAACTTCAAAGTTAGTAACAAGAGCAAGAACGGTCTAAAGGGCCAATTGCTCTCGTCAGATGTGGATGGAGATGAGGCAGCGTCACCGCCAGAAGTTAACTCTCACATCTTTAGTGATGAGAATGCCAACTCTTGCCGAGTTATGTGAAAAATTATGTGTTAAATCAGTTTTAAGGTTCTTATAATCCCTGTTAGTTTAGTTCTTTGTTAGTTTAGTTCTTTGTTTTTAATATAACATAATTTACGTTAGATTTAGATTTATGTTATATTAGATAGGACTTAGGTTTATTTAGGTTTACCCACACACACACACACAAACACACACACACAAGAAGAAGAGAGTTTTAACGTCGTAGGAAACTATCCCAAAAGACGTTAAAGATTAGGTTAGATGTAGACTTACGTTAAATTAGATTTAGGTTTATTTTTAGTTAGATTTACGTTTATTTAGATTTATGCTTATTTACGTTAGATCGAGTCCACGCAAGAATTACTTACGGTTTAGGGTTTAGAGTTAGACAAACAGTGAAAAGATCTACTGTGAAAAGATGTTAAGATGCTGTGAAGTGCTACAACTAGAGAAGAGGCAAAGGGGTTTTGTCCACTACATGCAGTATCATGTAGACGTGGGTGTGTAGATTTCTTATACCCACAAATATAGATATTGACCAATAAAGACGAGATTATAACCCGATGGTTCTGATCTCCGTGCACCTCTAGACCGAGGTGTGCGGGGATTGGACATGACTAGAGAATGTGAGGTAAAGAGAGAGAGAGAGAGAGAGAGAGAGAGAGAGAGAGAGAGATAAGACGAAGAATGCCAATAGAATATTAAATTTGTTGTCCAGGTTATAAGTTTTTTATCCTCATTATGAGTAGCGACGAGGATGTGGGACCGTCCAACCGAAACACCTATCTCTCAACGAGGGTCTTATGTCCTTGTAATCAATGCAAGCATGCTGTGCGACGGACAAGACGTGTTTCTTTGCAGCACGTTCGTGAATTTGGCGAGTTCGATCCATCTATTATAGATCGAGTTGTTGCCAATTATAGCTCGTCGGACTCTGACGCTGGCCAACAAGCAGCAATCTTGCAACCCAATAGACGTGTTCGCAGGCGCTTTGGTCAAGCAGCATATGTGAGGCCACAAGATGTAGCCTCTGACAGCTCGGGGGATGATCATGCAGAGCACATTCCCAACGAGGCAATGTTTGAGCCCGAGATTGATGAAATGATCGAGACGATCATGGATTCAGAAAGGCTTATCTATGATGATATGAAAAGTGAAGCCGATACGCCATTGTATAATGGAGCACGTATGTCTAGATTGAAAGCACTCCTGGTTCTTCTCAACATGCAGGCAAAGTTTGGATGGAGTGACACTAGCGTCACAGCGCTTTTCAGGTGATCTATTACAATTAGTTTACTTTAATAAAACTCTAAATGTATAATGATCTGATAGATTTTTACACGACTGTATCATATTTTTATGTTGTGTAGATTGCTGAAAGAGCACATACTACCAGCTGACAATGTGATGCCAGATTCCCGAGATGAAGCAAGAAAGATTTTGCGAAACTTGGGGATGGATTACAATTCTATCCACGCTTGTCCTAATGACTACATTCTTTTCAGAGGGGAATACATAGACATGGAGAAGTGTCCGAAATGTGATTCCGAAAGATATCGAGTAGATCTCCACGGGACAAAAATTCCACAAAAGGTTTTGCGACATTTCCCTCTGCTTCCTCGCATCAAGCATTTCTTCGAATGTAAGTCCATGGCCGCCCTAGCATCATGGCATGAGGAGAATAAATCTTCGGATGGTGTGCTACGAATTCCTGCAGATTGCGTAGCGTGGAAACATATAGATGGAACATGGTCGGATTTTGCCAGGGAAGCTCAAAATTTGCGCTTAGGCCTGGCTATGGATGGCGTAAATCCATTTGGTCAAAGATCAACATCTTACAGTGTATGGCCCGTTGTCATCGTCAACTACAACATTCCCCCGTGGTTGACTACGAAGAAGGGGCACCTATGGCTAAGTTTGATTGTGCCAGGGCGATATAAAGTGGGGAATATGGATGTGTATCTTCATCCACTATTGGAAGAGCTACAACAATTGTGGATTGGCATAGAGGTGGTGGATATGAGCGGACACACAGGACGACGAAATGCTTTGATCAGAGGCATTCTAATGTGGACCATGCATGACTATCCCGGGCTAACAGAATGCTCAGGTGATCTATTGACACTCCTCACTCAGACACTGTAAATCTCCCTAATTAAGCTCCCATGGATTTTCACAGGAGCCCAAGAACGCAAAGTAAAAGAGACCATTCGATCTTTGCGGACCCCCACTGGCGTAATGCACTCGCTCCGAACGTGTTTTACTAAAGAAGGAAAGCTTACCGGTTTGAAGTCACACGATTGGCATAAAATGTGTCAGGTACGTTCATAGTGGACTTTAATATCATTGCATAAAATGTGGACTTTAATATCATTGTTGCACATACTTTACAGTTTATTTTACCGGTTGCCATTGAGGGATGTTTGTCTCTCGACATCCGTAACACAATCTACAAACTTGCAAAGCTGGTGCAATGGATCTCACAAAAGGAGATCAACGTAGACTCCATACCATTCGCCAAACTAAATGCTGCGGAGCTTGTGTGCATGTTTGAGAAACATTTTCCTACTACAATGCTAACCATTCAGGTGCATCTTCTTGTTCACATAGTTGATGAGGTGGAAATAGCTGGCACAGTTCATTCCAGATGGATGTTCTTCTTAGAGCGTTTCATGAAAACGCTTAAGGGATATGTGCGTCAAAAGGCACGTCCGGAGGGTAGCATGGCAGAACGTTGGTTGGTATCAGAGTCCCTAGTGTACATTGGAGAGTGGCTAGACGGATTTGATAAATCCCGGGACACGCTATGGCGAACCATAGATGATGAGCGCATATCTGGGATTGTCATGTGCAATCTCGGTGTTGAGAAGAAGATGACGGAAGATCTAGAGGCTAAAATCAACCGATTTTGCATGCTTCACAATCCAGTGATGCAAAAGTGGATTTCACAATATGAGGATGCAAAGCAAGAGCGACAAAGGGCACGAATCGAGTAGAGATGTGGAAGACAACCACCGATGCACTATCCAGCGGTTCTGGAGAGCCTACCAACCTTCATGAGCTTAAGATGGTTGCACAACCAATTGAAAAGCGCACAACAATGCGGTGACGAAGTGACTGAAGAAGAGTGGAAGTACTCTCAGGGTTGCGCCACCAAGGTAAGTTTGCAATGTACGACTAGCAAGTGACTTTATTTATAAACGTTTGAACGGCCACTCATAATCTTTGTTCGTTGTAGTATAAGTCATACACAGCAGCATGGTGTAAAGGTCGACATTTTAGGGTGGAACGAATCGACAAAAAGCGTTTTACTCAAGATTGTGGAATCATGGCAAAATTTGAACAGTCTAGTCGACGACGTTCCTCTGATGCAGATCCTGTGGTGGCGGAACTCACTTACTTCGGCACGCTGCAAGAGATTTTGAGGATTGATTACAGAGGATTTTTTGTCGACTTGTTCGACGTGCAATGGTTCAAGATAATCATGGAGGGTCGCAACGCTACTGTGCGTAGAGGAGAGTCTGGTTTTCTTGAGGTGGATTCTACTAAGAAATGGACTGACCTAAGAGACACTTTCGTACTACCCGAGCATTGTGAACAAGTAAGTATGTAAATAGTTAACATCCCCCTTTTACAAGTTTGTGCTTGAAAGCTCTCATGTAAGTTATGTGGCTCTGGCAGGTAATATTTCATCCTACAAAGTCTACATCAAACTGGTGGTACGTCATACAGGTAGCCCCTCGTAGTGCAAGGACGTATGAAGGCTACCATGTGCCAATCACAACGACATCAATGGAGGAGATCAGAGAAGATGCTCAATCAGAAGCCGCTGCGGCGGTCCCAGACGAGCATCAAGATGCTACTACTCTATATGGGGTGCATGCAGAGGAGCTACAAAATGAAACAGAGGATATGTGTTTAAACGGAGAGCTCTATATAGATATAGGAAGTTATGCTGAGTTATGCGAGGATGAGAGAGGGATCTCTTAAAGCCACAAATATTGTATTTGAACAATTTTGCTCCATGTTGTAAAAGCTCTGGCTCTCTAAGTACCTTCCATGGTGTATAACGCTCTTTTCTACTCGCGCTCACATCTTTTGATTGAAAATTCTGAGTTTTCGACTTGCCTCTTCTATCACTCAATTCATTGCGTCATTGTATTTATATGCGTCATTACGTCATTGTATTTAATGGTCTTTGCGTCATTGTCTACTCTATTCATTCAATATTAAGTTTAAATATTCGTGTGTTTAATGCAGGTATGGATGATGAGGAGTTTCTTTCTTCTTTGTCACCGCAGTAGAGACAGTGGTACGTGGAGCGTCATCGCTCTGGCGCATCATCACGCGTTCCTACTCCATCCGCATCTCCCTCTCTTTCGGAGCATTCGGCGCGCTCCGAAGCTTCGGCGTCGACGAGACGAGCTTCACACACGTCTAGACACCGGCGCTCTAGTGGTGGCGGTGGCGGTTGTTGTGGGGATTCCGCCACCGATGCCTCCACACCGCCTCGTGTTCGACGAGGCTCTTTATCCTCCCCTTCTTTGCCCGCCCCCACACCAGCCACAACATCGCAATCTACGCCAAGTTTTGCGCGGCTGACTGTTCCTAGAAGCTACACACCTCTACCTACTCCGCCAGGAGCCACCCCACTCGACACTCCTCGCTTCGGGGCCCAGACGCCGGTGGAGACACCTGACGTCCGTACCCCCATCGACACACCGCTAGAGACCCCTGCCGGGACACCCAGGTTCACGCGTCACCGGCCAGAGGGCTTGCCTTACTCCGTCGACATCAGCGGCGGCATTATCATGGATGATGACGGCAAGAAGGTGATCTCGCGCATGCGTAGTCTTTGCTCTCAGCTATTTAGACACTACATACTAAACAAATGGAGTGAAGTACCAATTGATTTAAAAAACAGAGTCATCAGCATACTTCATGATGAGTTTCCCGTTCCAACACGGGATCAGCGCTTCAATGAAGACCTGATGAAGATTCGAATGCGCGAATACTGCAAACACAAGCGTTCCGAAGTGCAAAAAGCAATCAAGAATGGGTGGAACATGCCAGATTGGCTGGCCAAAGAAGATTGGAAGAATGCGAAGAAAGTAGCGCGCGAGAATCCCGACAAGTGGAAGCAACAAAAGCATGCAGCCAGAGCGCGAGTAGAGGCAGGGAGCTCGCACCACTTGGGGAGCGGTGGATGGGCATCATTTGAGGCCGATTTTGTAAGTGTTTTCACATTGCTCTTTATGTTCGATAGTTTAGGGTTTATGAGTTTTTTAATTCTAACATAATGAAATCTTTGTATGTTTTGACAGTGGTCGATGACAGGACGTGATCCCACACCGTACGAGCGCGAGTACGCAGGCAGGAAGGGCTTAAACGCCCTGATGGACATTCTCAGTTCTCGCAGCGGCATGGTTAGTATTAGGGTTTACTCTTTTTTACTTTTTGTATTGTTTTATAAATGTCGTTATATGTTTATACTTACTGAAAGCTGTCTTATTCTTTTTTTGCAGAATCCGACAGATACGCCGCTTGGACGCGATGAGACGTCTGACTAGACAACGTCAGTTTAGCCGTAGCTAGATAGCATTAGTTTAGGGTTTCTCATAGCTTATGTATCATGAGACGGATTTTATACGTCTTTTTGAACCATGTATATTATTACATTTGTCACCGGAGTTCCTTTTGCCAATCAATTCTTTATGCCTATGATGTTGTACAATTGTCATTATTACATTTGCCAATCAATTCATTTTGCCTATGATGTGTACAATTGTCAATTTTGCAAACAATGCGTCTTGTGGGTGACTATTTTGGGTCTATTATCTACCCTTGCACTTTTTTTAAAAAGTGAATCAAGTACAATATGGTTGATGGGTGGCAGGGCATTCAATGCCCTGCCACCAAAAAAAAATTCTCTCAGGCGTCGCTATAAGCGTCGCTATTTATGGCTCTGTAGCATCGCTATGAGCGTCGCTATAGTCTTCTGTGTAAACGTCGCTATAATCGTCGCTATGAGCGTCGCTATAAGCGTCTCTATGAGGGTCGCTATATAGCGACGGTTATAGCGACGCATATAGCGACGCCTATAGCGACGCTCTCGTAGCGACGCTCGTAGCGACGGTTTTAGCGACGCCGGGGGTTATAAAAACCCAGTGTATTTCCGTCGCTAACAGCGTCACAAGAGCACAAAACCTCTTGTAGTGTTGGTACCTGAAATCTCAGAGAGTTATTCGTATCTTACAAGTGATCTTCAATGAATCAAAGATGCACAAACAACCTTTTAAAAGAGGCTCAATATTGCAAAGTCAAATTCAAGGATGTAGCCTCAATCCAGTTATGTAAAAAATTCACTCTACTGGCACTTGATCCTTGATACCCAAAGCACATTTCCACATCCCCACATTCCATTTTTGACCACTTCTAGGGCGATGCACGTATCACCGCAGATCAGGCGCCGCAAATAGATATTTACCGCATGTGTCAAACTTCTCGAGCGGGATGAGAGTACCCACACTTGTCACTTGCATTATTTACATTCTAGAAAGCTCAAAAAAATTATATAGAGCCAAAATAAGCCACCTAGAACCATATCCAAGGCCCCGATACCCTATCCAAGCATGTACGTATGCTCGACTGCCGACACACAAGCACGCATATTTACAATGTGCATACGTTGCACCTTTTTCCGAACTTGAAACCACTTTGCAAAGCTCCCAAATGCATGTATTTACATCTTTTTGTACATATGACCATGCATATAAAGGCTACTTTGTACACGCCAAAAGCGGTCTATCATCATTGCCCACCCTCTAGGTAGAGCATTTATGCTCAACCAAGAGACTATTTGCATCTAGAACCACATCCCTTGCAAAATATTTCTTCAGTCTATAACCATTTATTCTATAGCGCAAACGTTCACCAGATAATTTTTCCAACTCATAGGTGCCATTAGAAAATACATGCTTCACTTTGTATGGACCCAACTATTTGTCCCTCAATTTCTTCTGAAAAGTAAAATCCAAGCGAGAATCATACTTCATCACCAAATCTCCTTCTTTGATCTCTTTCTCTAGCAGCCTCTTATTCATTTTCTCCATCCTTGTCTTCGCTTGTTGAAGATAATAATCACTGGCTTTCTCTCTATTCATTCGCAACAACTCTAGAGAAAGAATTCTTTCTTGTAGCTTGTCACTATGCTCACCTTGCATTCTGCACAACAACTTCAAGGCATCCAACTGCACTTGTATGGGCATAAGAGCTTCCTTTCCATAAACAAGTTCATATGGTGTAAACTGTGTTGACACTCTATACGCAGTTCTATAAGCCCACAAACACTTTTCCAAGTCCAAGTCCCACTCTTTAGGATGCTCTCTAGCTAGCATCTTCACAATTTTACCATTGCAGTTCTCAACCAACCCATTGCATTGTGGGTAGTAAGGAGAAGAATGCCTATGCTGAATTTTCAATTTCTCCATGAGACTAGCAACAAGTTTTTCCCTAAACCCTGGTCCACGATCAGAAATGATAACCATAGGAGCTCCAAACCTGCAACACACCTGCTCATATGAAAAAGAGGCCACTCTTCCTGCTGTTACATCTTTTACTACTCTTGCCTCAACCCATTTTGTCAAATAGTCCACAGCCACAAGGATATACCTTTTGCCATTGTTGGTCCTCGGCATTGGACCTATAGCACCTACAGCATCTACTCCCCATTTTGCAAATGCATCAAAAGACATTATAGCTTTTTGAGGCTCAGCCAAAAGCTTCCGATTTGCAAACACTTGGCATTCATGGCATGACTTGCACCAAAAATAAGCATCTCTCATCATAGAGGGCCAACAGTAACCTGCTCTTAAAACACGAAAGACAACCTGATCCTTGCCTTGATGGCCTGTTTCTTCATGGCAGTGCTCCAAAATCAAGCCTATCTCTTCTTTGTACGGCACTTTTCTCAAAATGCTATCCTTGCCATAAAGCATGAGATCCTCACCTACCAATATGTAGTTTCTTGCTTTTGCAACTATTCTCTGACGCCGAACTTTTGACATGCCATCTGGACATTTCCCTTTACCAAGAAATACTTCTACATCTTGCAATAATTCCCTTCCTGCATACAAGGCTTCCTTGACCTTTAAAGGAGCTACCAAGGCATCCAACTTGTCCCTAGCCAACTCATCAACTTCTTTATTCTGCTCACGAGGAACATGCTTAAACTGTATCTTCTCAAACTCATGCAAAAGCTTCTTGATGCCATAGAACCACTTCTTCAAATTGTCTTTATTAACATTCCGCAAACCAAGAAACTGATTCATGACTAGCAATGCATCCCCTTTTGCAATGACCCTCTTCAGTCCAAACTCAACACACTGCTTCAACCCAAGGAAAAGCGTGAGGTACTCGGCCTCATTGTTACTTTCAGCTTCATCAAGATCGTAAGCTCTAGAAAATATTACATCGCCTTTTGGGTTCTTAATGACTACCCCACCACTTGCCTTTTGAAGAACTTTCTTGTATGCACCATCAAACATCATTGTATACGCATCTGCAATATCTACTTCCTCTTCATGATCATCCTTGTCAACCCTTGGGTAAGATGGAAGCTCCCCCCCCTTATGTACCACTATGTCTGCCAAGTGAGCTTTAAAAGAATGATCCACTTTAAACTCAAACTCATACTCTTGAAGCTTCAAAGTCCACTTTAAGATGCGCTTGCTAGGCTTCAAATGTTGTACTACATCAGGCAAAAGATTTGATGTGGTGAGCACATAGAACTTTTGGGGCAACAAATAGGTTTTGAACCTTCGACAAGCAAGAACCAAGGCAAATACCCACTGTTCCATTTTTGTGTAGGAGAACTCGCTTACATTCTTCATCTTGCTCCCAAAATAAATTGGCTTGAAGTTCCTTCCTTGCTTTTGTAAGAGAACTGACCCAAAAGCTACTGACCCCACACTAATAGATACATAGAAAATCGACTGCAAGTCAGGAGGACTCACTGCTGGTAAATCACACAATACCTCCTTGATGCCATCAAAAGCCTGTTGCATGTCTTCATTCCATTCAAACCCTTGAACTCGTTGACTCAATTTTTGGAGAGGATACACATACTGACATAGCATCCAGAAAAAACGTGACAAGTACCTGAGCTTATGCACAAATGATGCTAAATCCTTTGTGTTGTTGGGCGGATCCATAAGCAACAAAGCCTTAACTTTCTCTGGGTCAGCTTCTATTCCATTTTGGGAAACCACATGTCCTAGCAAATGGACTCTGGCATGAGCAAATTTACACTTCTTTGGGTTGAGTTGCCCACCCTCTTATTGAAGCCTTTCAAAACTCAACCTCAGCTTCTCCAAATGTGTGACCCTTGAGCTATAACACCCAATGTCATCCATGAAAACACGAATGAACTTACCCAAGTAGGGACCAAACACTCTATTCATCCATCCTTGGAAGGTAGCATATGCATTAACGAGCCCAAAAGGCATTCTTTTCTATGCAAAACAACCCCAAGGAGTAATGAAGGTCGTTTTCAATCGATCTTCAATCGCTATCAGGATCTGAAAGTAGCCAGAAAATCCATCCATGATTGAGTAACGTTCATGACCTGCAACCTGATTGAGGATTTCATCTAGAAAGGGTAGTGGATAATGATTCCTTTTTGTGGCAGCATTCAAAGGTTTGAAATCAACACATATCCTAAATCTTCCGTTCTTCTTGGGCACAATAACAACTAGAGAGACCCATTCAGACTCCTCCACTCGAAAGATGAAATCTACTTCCAAAAGCTTCGTCACCTCTTCATGAAGTGCCTTCTCATGAATGACCCCCAACCTCCTAAGCTTTTGAACCTTTGGCTTGGCACCTTCTTTTAGATTGATTCTATGCTCGACTCTTTTAGCTCCTTGCAACTCTGTATATTCAGTGGCGAATAGCTTTGGAAATTCCTTGGACATGTCTTCATACTCCTTTTTTTCTTTTTCTGTCAAGTCCTCTCCTAGCATGCTCCTTACATTCACTTTGGCAGGCTCTACAATTGCTTTTGGACTATCCTTCTTCTCCTTGACATTCACATCATGCATCGATGCTTCCTTTTCAACACTTATCCCAAAAAGATCAAGACATAATTGCGTCAATCCTTCCTCTACACTTTCTTTTGATGTCGTAGACGACGCATCACTATCGTATGACGTAGTTTCTATCGAATCTGTATCTTGCATCTCCAATAGGGGCTGTGTACGGCTCTCGTGTGTCTTCATGTTGTAGACAATGGTCCTTCCTTTCTCTTTGTCGGGGATGGTGATCAAGCCCATGCCCCAATCCTGCTTAGCACCAAGGGTTATAAGCCATGGCCTCCCTAAAATGATCGGATAAGCATTCTCACCCGCTTGCATCACATAGCAATCAACCAAGCACTCAATCCCCAAGACTTTTATTTTCACATCTTCAGCTATTCCAAGACACCTTGCCTTTTTGTGGTTGGCCATCCTCATACGGATTGAAGCATTCACTGACATCTTAACGCCTGCTTCCTTCATGATAGCCTCGGTCATGACACACACCTGGGCACCACCATCCACATATGCTTGCACTTCCGTCTTCTTTCCCAGCATAGCTTCAACTATTTGCACCATATCCACTGGGTGACCAACCCTCAAAGATGACACCATGCTTTCACGCTTTTCCTTCTGTTAAGGAAGCCGCGTACTCACACACTTGGTCCACTACCTCCTCAATTTAGCATTCAAAGCCACCAATTGACCAAAAGATATATTTGCCTTTTGATTTTGTATGTCGTCCACAATATCATAGTCTTCAACACCTTGGCCAAGGAGGTAGTCCTTTGGACCAATTTTCCTTCTTCGCCGCCTCTTGCTAATTTCTGGTTTGTCTTCTACCTTAGCCTTTCCTTTTCTTGCTCTTGTTTCCCTCTCTTCTTCTGTCTCTTTCTCCCTATCATGCCTAGCTCTCTTATTGGCCAAAACATCCCACATCTTGATGCTCAAGGGTAATGTTGTTGATAGCCCTACCTTCTCCATTTCCAGGCAATAGTTGTGGTGGTTGTTGTGGCAGCGGTGCTTCTAGTGACCGCTCTTGATGATTTTCTTCTATTCTTCCTTGACCACATCCATATAAGGGGTATATCCCTCCTCTCTCTCTTGGTGGTTCAAGACAATCAGGGGCGTAGTGACCCTCTTCATCACAATTGTAGTATCTTCCTTGTAGCCTTCATCCCCTACCTCTCCCAGCTGGCCGCTCTTCTCTTTGGTTTCTATTCCTTATGTTAATTCTTAATTCTTGCAACTGACCGGAAAGACCATGTAGAACCCGAGTCATAACAGGATGTGCACCTTGAACCACTCGCTCCACTCTATCATCCGTTGTCACAGGGACCATTGGTTGCACCACAACTGGCTCAGTATGTGTCAGGCCTTGCTTCCACCTTCTCTTGATCTTCTTGCTCTTGGCCTCGGCAATTTCCACAGCTCTTTCAAATGTAGCAGGCTCATCTTGATCGACCTTTTAGACCTTTTTTGGCCCAGTTTTGGCCAGTTTTGACCCCCTAGTGGGCATTTTTCGCAGGAAAAACCCCAAACGGACTCCAAAATTCACCAAATTTCACATGCTTGATCCTCGATACCCAAAGCACATTTCCACACCCCCACATTCCATTTTTCACCACTTCTAGGGCAATGCACGTATCACCGCAGATCAGGCGCCGCAAATAGACAATTACCGCATGTGTCAAATTTCTCGAGCGGGATGAGAGTACCCACACTTGTCACTTGCATTATTTACATTCTAGAAAGCTCAAACACATTATATAGAATCAAAATAAGCCACCTAGAACCATATCCAAGGCCCCGATACCCTATCCAGGCATGTACGTATGCTCGACTGCCGACACGCAAGCACGCATATTTACAATGTGCACACCTTGCACCTTTTTCCGAACTTGAAACCACTTTGCAAAGCTCCCAAATGCATGTATTTATATCTTTTTGTACATATGACCATGCATATAAACGCTACTTTGTACATGCCAAAAGCAGTCTATCATCATTGCCCACCCTCTAGGTAAAGCATTTATGCTCAACCAAGAGACTATTTGCATCTGGAACCACATCCCTTGCAAAATATTTCTTCAGTCTATAACCATTTATTCTATAGCGCAAACATTCACCAGATAATTTTTCCAACTCATAGGTGCCATTAGAAAATACATGCTTCACTCTGTATGGACCCAACTATTTGTCCCTCAATTTCTTCTGAAAAGTAAAATCCAAGCGAGAATCATACTTCATCACCAAATCTCCTTCTTTGATCTCTTTCTCTGGAAGCCTCTTATTCATTTTCTCCATCCTTGTCTCTGCTTGTTGAAGATAATAATCATTGGCTTTCTCTCTATTCATTCACAATAACTCTAGAGAAAGAATTCTTTCTTGCAGCTTGTCACTATGCTCACCTTGCATTCTGCACAACAACTTCAAGGCATCCAACTGCACTTGTATGGGCATAAGAGCTTCCTTTCCATAAACAAGTTCATATGGTATAAACTGTGTTGACACTCTATACGCAGTTCTATAAGCCCACAAACACTTTTCCAAGTCCAAGTCCCACTCTTTAGGATGCTCTCTAGCATACTTTGATAGCATCTTCACAATTTTACCATTGCAGTTCTCAACCAACCCATTGCATTGTGGGTAGTTTGGGAAAGGATTGTTTGTGCATCTGGGAAGTGCTATTGTGATTGGACTCATGTGTTATATTTCTCATGGCAGCATCGCTACAAGACTAGGATCACCTACATCGCTTAGCCTTAGACAAAAGGGTCACTGACCTGTGGCTTTGCTGGATCAGGGGTGTTTCCTAGGTCTTCTTCTTTTTGTTAGGCTCATCTACACGGTTATTGTGTCGGGGGTTGAATGACCTACATGGCTAAAACATCGGGGATTTTGCCTTGGCTTTGCCTAAACACCCGGTGCTGACCATCGAAGAGGCATGGTGCCTAAACTGGAATGGTTGGTGTTGATACCCTACCACCTGCTGGTATTTGGGATCCTTTTAGAGCTCGGGTTCATGGAGAGAGGCGAAGCGGCCTCAGCCTATGTCTAGCTTGGGTAGGTTGGAGGTGTTCAGGCTCGCTCCCGACGAAGTGAAATTCTCTTTGTCCGTAGTAGAGCGAAAGTGGATGGGTGGACCGGTCAATCCCTACACAGGATCCGGTGCTCTGCTAGTTGTTTTGTCATAAACTTTTTGATGTTATGGTATACCCAAATTTTGTCATTGCATTAATACATGGTTGCCTATTCCATTTAGATGGGCATTTAAAGACTCTTTGTTGTCATATTCTCATGTCTCTATGCACTCTATTTCACCCTCCGCTATATTCTCTCTCTCTCTCTCTCTCTCTCTCTCTCTCTCTCTCTCTCTCTCTCTCTCTCTCTCTCTCTCTCTCTCTTCCCGCAATGCGGTGTACACATATATTCACCCTCCACAATGTTATATTTTTCTTGAGTACGCTTTCATTCATAACACCCAATCAGGGGTAGCACTAGTCTCTAGGTACCTCTGGATGTAGTCCGGCTCATGGCCTAAACTCCATGCTTGGTCAGTGCTGAGAACTCCTCCCCTATGCAAATGCTTCCGCAACTCTAATGTTTATTGAAAATTGTATAGAAGTGTAAATTGTATATTTTGTGCATAGACCCCTAGGGAGGGGTATCTCTCACCTAGTATCAGAGCCAATGCTTAAGATTATGGGGATAGCCTAAAGCTTTATACTAGTTGTGTTAGTTATGCATTGTGCACGCATTTATGCATGGTGTTTGAGAAAGGATATTGTATTCATAATGCATCTATAAGTGACATTGGTTGATGGTACTTGTTTGACTTTGGGTGCTTGATCAAACCTCAAAAATTATTGCTTTGGCCTCCATCCATTGACACATGTTTTGTGGAGCCTACCATCTGCATCCATCAGTTGGTAATTGCCATTGTTGTAGCACTTTCTAATTACAAATGGTCCCTCCCATCTGGGTGAAAACTTTTTATCCTTCCTAGTGTCAAACCTGTTATCATACCTTATGAACAACACACCTATCTTGAGACCTTTTTCCCCTAAGTCCCTTGTTGAAGGTAAGTCGATGTTGCTCTGCCTGTGCTGCATAATAGTTGATGGCATCTTCCTTCTTTAGTTGAAGCCTCTCTAGATCAAGAATATGGTTGTAAAGATGAGCATTAGGGCATTCCATCTGCCTAGCTAGCACCCTAAGACTAGCCAATTGTACTTCAATGGGTAAAATGGCCTCCTTACCATACACCAAGTGATATGGTGTGAACCTAAGGGATGTGTGAAATGAAGTACGATAAGCCCAAAGTGCAGCCATAAGATGCTTGTCCCAATCACTTTTGTGATTGTTTACATGTTTAGTGATGATCTTGCATATCATACCATTTACCTTTTCCACCAAACCGTTGCATTGTGGGTAGTAGGGAGTTGAGTGTCGTCGTTAGATACCGAGCTTCTCCATTAGATCTCCTACCAGGTCTTCCCTAAAACCTGGTCCCTTTGTCTGAAATTATATCAAGAGGAGTGCCAAAATGGCAACAAATGTTTTCAAATACAAACTTAGCCACTTCCTTAGCTATAATCCAAGTGGTAGCAATTGCTTTAGCCCTCTTGGTCATGTAGTCCACACCCATGATGATATAAAATTTACATGATTGGCTCCTTAGCAAAGGCCCAACAGCATCAATTTCCCATTTCTCAAATAGTCCATGTGAGATTATAGGAGTTTGTGGCTCATATGTGAGCCTCCTATCACCAGCCTTTTGACATTCTTTGCATGTTTTGTACTAGTGATGCACATCTCTCTGTAAACTAGGCCACACAAACCCGGCTTGTAGAACCTTCCTACTGGTGATATCAAGTGCAAAGTGCCCTCCACAAAAACCATCATGGAAACTTGAAATTATTTTTGTGATTTCCCTAGAGAGAGGTACACGCCTAAGAATTTGATCATTACCCTTGCAGTAGAGGTCGTCATTGATAAGGCGGTATTTGTTGCTTTGCGTACAAGCCACTGCTTTTGGCCCTTAGTAAGATCTTTAGGACACTCTCATGGTGTCCAAGAAACTTATGATGTCAGGAATAGCATTGCTACCTTGGAAGAGAGGCAACTTCAACTTCATATCACCCACCACTGGAACATCTTGTAGCTTCTCTCTAGCTAGAGCATCTGCTTCTTGATTTTCTACTCAAGGGACATGATGTAATTGTACAACTTGAAACTTCCCCAAAATTTCCTTAACCTTGTGCAAATGGACTAGCAACCTCTTATTTTTAGCAGCCCAAGTTCCTTGTATTTTTTTATTAAAAGCATGGCATCACCAAATACATTTAACCGTTGAATACCTTGTGTCACACACCATTCTAACCCAAGAGTTAAGGCTGCATATTCTGCTTCATTGTTGGAGTGGGAATCCAAAAGATGCCAAATGGGAAATACCTTTTCCCTTTGTTCGTTGAAGATGAAAATGCCCGCTGCAGCTTTGTCCATTGTTCTCTTATAGGCTCCATCAAAGAAAAGAGAGTGAGTCCTCTCTATCTTAGGGACTTCCAACACAGGTGTTATTTCTTTGTCACTTGTCTTGATCTTCAGTTTCTTTTCATAGTGGTGATGAGTGAGAATGCCTCCTAGACTAGCTCTTGTGGAGCTCTCCACTTGCATTGTGTAGTCAAACTCTTGCAACCTTGTGAGCCATTTGGAAATCCTAGAAGAAACATCCATGTGCTGCATTACATAAGGAAATACTTCTTCCATTGTTAAGATTATGAATGTTCTAGACAATAAATAAGAGCCAAATTTGGTGGTAGGAAACATTAATGCAAGCACCATGTGGTCCACTGTCATGTATCCCTTTCTTGATGGAGTCATCATGCGACTAGAGAAGTAGATAGAGTGCATGAAAGAAGTTTGGGGATCCTTTTGCATCAATACCACCCCAAGTGTGTCATTGCCCACACTAGGGTCTACATAAAATGGCTCGTCCCACTTTGGAGGTGCAATGGTGGGAAGTGAGGCTAGAATTTGTTCTACCTCATTGAACTGAAGTTCATTTTCTTCACTCCAAGTGAAGATCTCTTGATGGGTAACTTGTTGTAAAGGGAGAACCACTTGAGAGAGCACGTGAATGAACCTACTCAAATACCTCACCTTTTGAAGAAAAGAGACCAACTGCTTTGTTGTGGTGGGAAAGGTCAAAGCCATCAAGGCTTTAACCTTGCTTGGGTTAGCTTCAATGCCCTTGGTAGAGATCACTTGGCCAAGAAGAGTAATCTTGCTTTCACCAATGTGGCATTTCTCCACATTGAGTTGGCCACCCAAATCTTGCAACCTAGCTAGACCTCCATAAACTTTCTCCAAATGAAGAGAGTGGGAGCTATATATACAAAAGTCATCAATAAAAACAGAGATTTATTTTCCAAAGAATGGCTAAAAAAAAGTCACATAGGGCTGAAAAGTGGCTAGAGCATTGGTGAGAACCAAAGGCATAACTCTGTAAGAAAAACATCCCCATGGTGTGATGAAGGTTGTCTTCTTTTGATCTTCTTCGGCGATGCTAACTCGGAAGTATCCTAAGTAGCCATCACATACTGTGTAGCACTCATGCCCTGCTACCTCATTGAGAATTTCATCTTGCAAAGAAAGAGGAAAATGGTCCCTCTTTGTGGCTGCATTAAGGGGCTTGTAATCAACACAAACCCTCCACTTACCATTTTTCTTTGGTGTGAATACCACTGGAGAAACCCACTCTGAGTCTTCAACAGGATAGATGAAATACAATATCAAAGTGCTCGGATAAGCAGTTTATGACCAAAGCAGGCTCCAAAAATAGCAAAAGCTAGGTAGCGGCTCTTCTTCTAGCAATTTCCTCACCTCTTTGAGCAGGGTGTCTTGTTGAACTACTCTTAGCCGCTTGAGCTTCTGCACTACAGGTTTACTTCCCTCCTTGAGCTTAATGTGATGCTGAACTACTATGATGCCAATGATTTTATCATATTCATCAATGAACAATGTGGTAAAATTACTTAGCATCAAAATATAATCTTCACGCTCCTTCCCACACAACTCACTAGAGAGCATTGTATGTAGCTTACTTGCTTCTACTAGAGGTTGTATACCTGGTGTCTCCCCTTGGTTTGATGATGAGCCATCAGGTTGCTCCATCTTCTTAGGGTCCTTGAGAATGACCCCCATCACCTCAATGCTACTGTCGCTTTATTCACTCACTGTTGACTCCTCCTCTGAAGTGGTTGAAGAGTAACCACTAGAAAACTCATCCATAGAGGTTTCTAGATCCATGTCGCGTTGCCGACCAGTCTTAATGTCATAAAGTATTGGCTTCCCTTTGGCATCCTTCATTTGGATTATGCCGGTGTCCCAGTCCTGTTTAGCTCTCATAGCCATAAGCCAAGGCCTCCCTAGAATGATAGGATAGCCGCATAACAAAGATGTCCATCTACCTCGGTGTTGAACGCCTTTATCCTAACTGCATTTATAACACCAACGCACTAAACTTTTACATCATTTGCCATTTTGGCTCGGCCGACTCACCTCTAAACCCAAATGGTGCATCATTTTTTCACTCATGACACATATTTGTGCGCCATCTTTGTCCATTGTCTTCTCACCCTAGGTGCTAGGTTGAGTAACTAGGGCCAGGTGATTTTTGGGCCCTGCACAGAAACATCTTGAACCAAATCATATGGTTTAGAACATTCACCCAAAGAGTAATCTACAATGTCAATTTTACATCGTGACTTGGATGGCTTTTTGCTATATTCCCCTTTAGTTTTCATCTTTCTTCCTTTTGGGAAGATTCAACATGCCTAGCACACTTTACCCCCATGGAATCTACTCCTTTACACTTGGTCTTACCTTTCACCACTCCCTTGATATCCTCCTCCACTTTCTCCTTTCCCTTACCTTCAAGACTAATAACACTTACTGCTTGGTTGCCTACTGGCGGTGGCGGTAAGGGTGGAATGAGAGGTTGTGGTGGTGGTGGTGGTGGATGTGTTTGAATGGGTGGTTGTAGGATCTGCATGGGTGGTGCTTGCTATGGTGCTCTCGGTGGTGGTGCTCTTGCTCTCGGTGGTGAAACCTGGTTTTGTCTAGGTCCTCTGTTGAAATTCTGCCTCCTTGGGTGTGGGCAGTAATACATGCCATGGCCATCCTCCCCACAATTGTAGCAGTGGTATTCTTGGTTTTTCCTTCATTGTCCTCTCCCTTGATATTGATTGCAATTGTGTGCATGCCCTTGTTGCACCAAATGCACAGCTAGATTCTCAAGCTGAGTAGTGATGTGACTCAACAGGTCTTGCTCTTCTGATGCCTCTTGTAGTTGTGTTCTCTGAGCAGCTATTGCAGTCACTGGGGTTAGTTGGACTGAGATTGATTTCTCTAACTTGTTGACTCTTGCTTGCATTCACAGCTTCTTGTCTTTAAGGTGGGCTACTTCCACTGCCAACTCATATATTGCAGGGAATCTCCCCTCCACCTTCTCTTTAACACTAGGTTGGTAACCTAACGGGACATAAAAGTGTCCTTTCAAGGTTTTGAAAAAAACCTCCAAAACCATAGTAGATCCACTCATTTTGTAAAATCCTTTCATGAGGTTATAGTTCAAGGCCTACTACACATGGAAAAAATAAGAAACTTGTAAAATTTCTCATCTTTTGGTCACACCAAGCCTCCAAAGTTGATGGACCAGTACATTTTCATCAAAACAGTCATTTCTTACGCTTTGTTGCATAAAAATAAGATTAGGGATTTTTGTAGGACTTGAGATAAATTCCCTAGTTAACTTCAATGGGTTGGTGATCAGAACATATGATTGCTTCTCACTCACTATTTTTTGTTTTGCCAAAAGAAATAGGTACAAAAAAGTTGAATTTTTACCATTCTGCAAACCTATTATCAAAGTTTCTATAGCCACGCTCGATACAAATAATATATGCATGTTTTCTTAGTTCTCTATTGTCCTTTAGGTTCATAAGGAGCCATGGAGCATGTCAAAAGAATAATACATCTCTTACCAAGGGGAATCTTGGGGACAAAGATGAAGTGCTAAATACAGCAAACATGAAAAAACTGGGTTCAACATTATGAGTTTTAGCATCCCATAGAAACTATTCAATATCTAGCCAAATTTGATCCTTATGACTAGATATGGTTACTACCTGCAAAATGCATGTAGTTGTCACCAGAAACTAACAATATTGAAAAAGCTATACTTGATATACTAGAATGTTTCGTTTTCTTCTATAATTGAAAAAATCAACCATCGTTGTCTACTATGAAAAATAGGGTATTAGGTGCCCCAAAACTCAAGTAATATTAGCTTTATGTTACAATATGTGACATAGAAAATCAAAACTGCATTTGGATATCATGAAAGCCACCAAAAAAATCATAGAAGGGCTAGAATTGGCTAAAAAACAGGATTTGACAATTTTTGTAATTTGGTCATAACTTACAACTTTAACATTTATTTCTCCCTAGAAGCATCAGGACATGTTGAGGACTACTAAAGAAAGTTCTCTAGCATTATAGACCTCACAAACATGCATTCTAGAGTGGTATAGTTGCAAAAAGCTGAAAAAAGCCAAAAACAGGACCCGTTTTTTCACACAGTTTAGGTTGTGAAATGTTGTGCAAGGACAAGGTTAAAGATGGAATTGATATTCCAAAAAAATGTCGAGTTTTTTTCAGCTCATAAGACAACTTTCTAGACAGATAGCACCTCAAAATCCATTTTGAAACTCTTGACATAATTCAAGGAAAATGGTCACTTAACAGGACATAAAAGTGTCCCAAGACATAAAAGTGTCCCATTACCAACCTAGTGTTAAGCGGCGACCACAGGCCAAGAATGAAATGGTCTTTCTTCAAGAAATTAGGCACTCCTTCATCTTCATCCAGTGAGGCAATCCATCTCTCCCACAAATCCACAAACTTGGATTCATAAGTGGCATACTCTAGCAGACTTCCCTGCTTTAACTCTGTCAACAGCTGCCATAACTTTTCTGTGGTTGTGCCTCCACCAAACCTCTTCACAAATGTAGCACATAGTAGGTCCCATGCATATTTGGTAGCTTGGGACAAATCATTGTACCAAGACTTGGCCTCTACTTTCATCAGTAGAGGAAAGATTCGTAGTCATGAGGCGTCGTCATCCTTGTTGGAAACCACACAAGCGATGTCAAAGTTATCCAAAAAATCGATGGTGACGTCTTCTCCCTTCTTGCCATTGAATGTGGGAAAAGAGACACTTGCCATGGTATAAATCAATGAGCAAACTGTTATGGAATTCATATTTTACTATTTATTACAGCTGACAGGTGGAAAAGGCTTGACCGAGATAGGCTACTGCAAAAAGGATATTATATTTTATGTATTCAAGTGCTCTTTACGAGCTTTGGCCATTTATGTTTGGCCGGCCAGTTTGTACTCATTTTTGACCATTCAAGAAATCTATAAATGAAATACGTGCAAGAGGGAAATGGTCACTCTTGCACGGGGGGAGATTGCACCCAGTGCTTGCATTGTTCTTCTCTCCTCTTCCCTCTTTTCTCTCACCGTGCCGGTGTAGCACTCCGCTCTAGGAGGTGCGCCTGCACGTGCTCTCTCAATCTCTCTCGCTCTCTGTCTCTCTCTGTTCGTGTATCTTGCGATCATGCGACCACGTGATTGTGCCAGGTATGCTGATTAGCCTGTTTTATGTTGTTTATTGTGTTATTTCGGGTATTTCACAGGGCAGCCACGCTCCCGTCTGTAGCAGTGGTATCAGAGCTCAAGGAGACGATCTTGTATGATGTGGAGGACTTCATCTAGCAAAGCTAAGTGTTATACCGTTTTTCTTTCTCTTTCTTGTATTTTTTTTCCTTTTAATGTTATGTCTTATCTCTGACATTAAATGCTTATGCTTGATCTATATATGCTTGATTGTCAATTCATAGCTAGGTATAGCTAATTAAATAGCACAATAGAGAGATTAAACGCTTTGTAAAGAGCGATTGATAACGTAATTATTAGGATCTATTTGTGTGCAATTGATTGCACTTCAGGTAGTGTGTACATGAATGGTCACCCTTGGAATGAATGAAGGGAGTGTTTGGTAGGAATGAGAAGATATTATAGGAGAAGAGGAAGGAGACAAAGAAGGTGGGAGTAGATATGTCATGAAGAACTCAATGGTTGTTTACCATAATTTAATTAAAACATGATGAAGAAGAAGGAGAAGAATGATGAAGATCAAAATAAAAACTTGGCGATCCCATGGATCGACATCAACAAACCCTCAAGATCTTAGGTATGCAAAAGAGTTCGAGCACGACGCTAAATTGACATGGGAGGCACTTCATGAAGTGGGAAACACCTCTTAGAGAATTTTTTTATAACAATTATTTAAAATTAAAAAAAAAGACCATCTGTAGTATAATTATGTATCTGTATGGTTATGACAGACTTCTGTATTTGACGACTCACGAACCATGGCTGCGTTGTCCATTCGCTCTAGGGCATGCTCTGTAGTAGCAAACCCTAATGATCACTGCCTTCAAATTCCACCAAGACAAAGCCACTTCAGGAAGTTGGCCACGTCAGGAAGTTGGGCGCCATCCGTTAATACCCCCACCATTAGTTTCCTGCCTCTTACTCTCTCAGACTCTCATTCGGCGCTGTGACTTCCTCTCACCCGCTTGCATGCGCAAGTCCACAACCTCTCTTTTGCCATGGCTTTCCCACTTCATGCAACAGCAGCGGTTGGCTTTCTTTTTCTCCCTCTCGTAGAGCATATTGACGCCAATCTTTCTCTCTCTATAATTGTTTAAATAATTCTCACATTCTCTATCCCTCTCTCTTACCGAACAGCCAGTCAACATGGTTTCTCTCTCTCTCTCTCTCTCTCTCTCTCTCTCTCTCTCTCTCTCTCTCTCTCTCTCTCTCTCTCTCTCTCTCTCTCTCTCTCTCTCTCTCTCTCTCTCTCTCCTTTTCCACCACATGCAGCCATAGGCGTGTGTCCATGCAATTGTAGCGGTGTAGCCCACTCACATGCAGTGGACAAACTGGTGCCAAACACCTTCTCTTTAGCTCACAACCACGACACAGCCGCTGTCTTCTCTCCCACTTTCACTCCACTGCAGCGTCTGCCAACCCTTTGTAGTCCTTTGGATAGCTATCAACCGTGACCACCCGCCCCACCCGTATGCAGTTGCTGGTAGTTATCTGCACTCTCCTCCCTCCGTAGCTACCCTTGCGTCCTTGCTTTTTCCCACCGAAGAAAAAATAAAATAAAATAATTCATGCAGACCCACCCAATATCCTGTAGATGAATTCCTCGCAGCTCGCTGTGGGCCTGCTTAGTCCACCAAGCCCTTGCCTTCGAGATGCCAAAGCACACACCTGACCCAGGCCCCCCTGACATCCGTCCTCAGCCCATAATTCGGGCTTGCCTTCCACCTCTACCAGAACCATCAACCTCTTCGCAATATAGCCACTTGCCACTGTATTATGCCATGCAGAGATCGTCCTCCTCGTCACCTGACTCGACTAGCACCAGAGGCCAAGGGATTCGTGTCCAGCTCGTTCCTCGCTACAGATGGCTGATGCATCCTTTGCTCCGACACCATCAACCCCACTCATCAACCGTGTCTCTCTACTTGTAGCGGTAGCAAGATCAACAACCAAGCCCTAAATTTTGTAGCACGGCAGCACCATGCAGCATGCCCCGCCCTAGTCTAAGCAGTTTCATTTTGCTATGCAACTCCCTCCCACGCACCAAACTGCAGCGCCATATGGCCCACCTCACATCAAATATGGTACAAAGCAATGGTGGCCATGCAGACACTCCGTCTTCCTCAACTCTGGGGGCAACTGTCAACCTCCTGTCACAGGAAAGCTCCCCACGGCCCTGCACAGGTTGCGTTCTCTGCATGCTTTTCGTCTTAAGTCTCTCTCTTTCTTCAAAACAGCCACACTCCACCTTCACCAACTCCAATCCACTCTCTGTGATCAAGCACCGACTCTCAACTCATGGTCCAAAAAAACCCAACCTCTCTAAAACCGCCATGCGAAATTGGCGCTGCCAAATTAGCACACCCAACAACCACACACACTGTTTCTCTCTGCAGTTCAACTGCCTCTCTCTCTGATCCCCTACCAGTCATCACCTACACTTGCAGGTGGCTCTCAACCACTCGACCCGTGCTCGGCTTCAATTATTGCAGGCTGGCCACTCACACCCATCAGGCAAATACTATCACACCATCGCATGGTGGCTCGATTGCACTGTCAGAGACTTGCTTGCCAACACTGACCAGACTCATATCATCACGGCAAGATTTTTGTCACTATGGAGTACACTTTGCAGTGCTCGATGACACACCGACCTGAGTTTAGCCCCGCCATATAAACATGCACTCTGGTAAAGGGGATGGATTATATGCATGTATTCATTTACACCAAAGTTTGGGACACCATAGTGTTTATTGGGTAGGGCCACAATATGCATACACCTTGAGACATGAAGAGCTTCTTGCTCATATGCATGCTAGATGAAGACAGGAAACCACGCTAGCATGTCCAAAGTGATGGCGCGTTTTCTATAGTTGGACCGTTGCAGCAGACTTAAAATAATGATGGTACCTGCGTTTGGTGATAGCGAAGACATGAATGGTCAGAGAACATAAGGAGTTTGAAGCAGCATACGAAAGCTGCAACAGCACTTTGAAGAAACCGCCTGAGGTTTACGATCGCCGCCTACTACTCGAGCTCGATCTTCCAAGGAATTCGTCAATGTTCACCATGCACACTCATACTCTGCACCAACGGCTAGAATACTTTCTCGGACAACCGACTTGACGATGATGTTGTTGATTTTAATAGACAATTTTAGGCATTTAATTTTAGTCTTATTTTTTAAGTATTTCACTTTACTTCATTTCATTTTGTACCCCGACATTGTAGTAGATCCACCAAGATCGTGTCATTTTGCTCTCATGGGTAATTTTGTCTTTTGTTGATTGTTAATATAACATTTCATTTCATTTCTCTCTCTTCTCGTCGGGTGATAAATCTTTAAGGTCTCTTGGGATAGTTTGCTATGATGCTACGCTTCATAGCTAGCAACAATCAATGTGGGGGGCACTAGTGGGGTTTGCAAGGCTGAAGGCACAATTGAACTTCTCTACGGCTTATCATCTTAAGCATCAAGTAATGTCAAAACTGGTTAAATCACCTTCTTCTATCTTACCGAACTCTCTCCTCCTTTGCACTCTTTAGCTCACATTTCCTTTCACCATTAAGGAAGGTGTAGGCGCCAAGGACCCCCCATTTTACACGTATGTCACATTCCTTTATTTTTTTTGTCTCAAATCAGATGCTTGTAGTTTGCTACCATGCCCATGCCATATACGCAATCACATCACACTTTAAATACACACATACTCGTAATTGTTTCACTTCAGCAAGCTGCACTACGAGGATCTGGCTCCTCTTTGTCAAACAAATCCCACTCAAGATTATCATGTTGTAGCACCCAATGTACTTAGCCCACAGAAGTAGAAGCCGACGCATTTCATATGACACCCACTTACAACCAATAAATATAATTATTTTTATGTAGTAACACACAACACGTACTGAACACCCTGTGGTAACCACGTTTTAATACAAGTTTACCTTAACAATCTTGCCATTTTTTCGAATTCCCATTTAGCTATACAAACAATTCCCTACTGACAACAAGCAACAACATTTCTATAATTATCTCTTTTCAGTAATGTCCTCTTATGGACTTTGCACTTTGTACCTGTCTTCCATGTTATAGTATTGAAGTTATTACTGTATCTTTAGTGAAATATACATACTTAGGATGTTCGACAAACCCGAAAGAAAAAATAAAATAAAATAGAGGTTGTTTAAGCGGAAGTGAGTGGAGATAGACTATTAAGTAAGTAGGTCATAGGAAAGTTGTGTGAACAATGAGAACATTTTCAAAGATAGTGGCAAGCATCCTCGAACAACACAGTTACAATCCTCTCCAGCTTGTACGAGCATTCTATTCTTTGTGTTCCTCTCTACTCTGAATTGTCATTCTTTCAATTATAACTCTCTATGCACGTGCACACACAGGTACGTACATATTCAGACGCAGAATATCCTCCAGGTATGTCCCTTCATTACATCACACATTTTCCTTTTTCTAATCTGCATTGTTTTGTCCACTAAATACTCCAACTCTACTACGATCACAACTTACTACTTGCACTGTGTGAAATTTTTAATTGACATGATTATTCATTAGCTATGCAACTCTTCATATGAGCTAGGGTGCTATGGGATATCGAGCCACAATTTGTAAGTACTCTTCTACTCAACCTTACTCTAATGTGGTGTGACACAGGTAGTACATTTTTTATGTTTTTATGCCATGTCTAGTCCATTGGTCACAGGCACATCGATTCGCCGATTTAGGCAATGTGTCAATGCTCATCTAGTGTAGATTCGCCAATTTAGGCAGCACAACAACAAACTACAGATTCACGCTTTTTGAACTTATATCAAATGCAGATTCGCCAATTTAGGCAGCATTAGTGCAGATTTGCCGATTTAGGCAGCACGTCTTATTGGTGTAGATTCGCCGATTTAGGCAGCACCAATCACAAAATCATGCTGCAGTGGCTGGCCACCACTGCAACTAGTATGATTTTGTTACCCGGGTACATAATGAAAGTGATTTGGATTTGGACTTATATTGTGGAATTGGAATTGGATTGGGATTTGGTATCTGGTGATTATTACGACATGTGATGAGACTTGACATTATGAGATTGATGATGAGTGTGATCAATGATATCCTGATTCATCAGGGTATGACATATACTGCTTATTCTAGTGATATGGGACACTAGAATAGGTAGTATGTGGATGACAACAGGCATAACCAATGTATCTAATTTTATGGATTTTTCTTTTATTATTTGATACAGTTTTCTAATCATTGTCTTTGACAAGTATTGTTTGTAGATTTTTATCTTCGCAACTGAGGACAGTTGCTTTCCAACGGAGAGGTATGTTATGGAATTCATATTTTACTATTTATTACAACTGACAGGTGGAAAAGGCTTGACCGAGATAGGCTATTGCAAAAAGGATATTATATTTTATGTATTCAAGTGCTCTTTAGGAGCTTTGGCCATTTATGTTTGGCTAGCCAGTTTGTACTCATTTTTGACCATTCAAGAAATCTATAAATGAAATACGTGCAAGAGGGAAATGGTCACTCTTGCACGGGGGGAGATTGCACCCAGTGCTTGCATTGTTCTTCTCTCCTCTTCCCTCTTTTCTCTCACCGTGCCGATGTAGCACTCCGCTCTAGGAGGTGTGCCTGCACGTGCTCTCTCAATCTCTCTCGCTCTCTGTCTCTCTCTATTCGTGTATCTTGCGATTATGCGACCACGTGATTGTGCCAGGTATGCCGATTAGCCTGTTTTATTTTGTTTATTGTGTTATTTTGGGTATTTCGCAGGGCAGCCACGCTCTCGTCTGTAGCACAAACAATTAAACTTTTTTTTTTTTGGAATGACTTAGTGATTCATAAAGGTTTATACATAGGTGGAAAACTTGAGTAGGAGCTAAGAATAGCACAAAGCTAGAATAGAATAAAGATGCTTACATCAAAAGAGTGGTAGTAATCAAGAAGGGGCAAGATGACGGGACATGGACATGTAAGGATTTCATCAAGCATCTCTGCTCCAAATAGTAAAACAACCTTTTGTTGGTAGAATATCTTCCTATCAATGTACATGTTTACATGAATGTGTTGCAAGAAACGGAAAGGAAAGACTTCTGGCCTATTGTTATTATCCATGTTGGGTGTAGAGCAAGGCTTTGATGACTAGAGTTGCATACCTTAAGTGTTGATAAGGTGACACCTTCACCATAGACCTCTACGTCTTATTGAGGTCCACATAATCCTCCATATTGTGTTCAAAACAGACTGGGCGAGAAGAGTCTACCTCAATCGGCTTTCCATTTTGCATGCGACGGTGATGCTTGGATGGTTGTACTTGACTTGAACTCTCTAGGCCTAGAGAGAGAGAGAGAGTAGGCCCTCTTGCTTCCACCAAATTCTTTAGGCTTTGTGGCTTGGACTTTGCGGTTGGTGTAGTTGACGACTCTTTTCTAGCCGTTGGAGAGAAAACACTTGGTGCTACACAAGGTCTAACTCATGTGAGAGTGCTGATGCAGTTCTCAAAAGCAAAACTCACTGTTCTTTCTTCACGTCCTCTATCGGCACTCATTGATAGAATGCTTTAGTTGATGACATTTCGTAGCCCTCCCTCTTGATGCTCTTGATTTGTGATCAGCACAAGCAATGCGAGATGGGGAGCTTACCTCTTGGATATCGACGATGCTACAACCTGGTAGTAGCACTTTAATGTTCAAAGGCCTTGAGTGCTTCTATAGTCTCCTCTTTTTCAGTCCTCCAATTTGAAAAATCTTGTAGCCACTCGTCCATGATTAATGGCATGCAGGGCTACTCTTTGTTGACTGAAGGTCTTTGCAAAGCTCTCCTCAGTGGGGGCACCAAATGAGAGGTGGAAGTGCAAAACAGACCCGATGGCCTCTATACCAAGACTATGCACACTGGCCTCATCATGGGAGGTACACAATAGGGGCACCACCTAGCAAGATATGCGGCTAGAATGCATACATATACACAATCAAACATGCCATGGAAATCAATTTCAAGATCCACGCCCAAGTGTGGGATGGGGTGGTCGGAAAACAAGATGAGAGGAATGGTGAGTGAGTGAGAATGGGCTTGCTATTGGTGCATGTAGTAAGGAAGATAATATGCTCACTTCTTATACCATAGGTGGCGAATTCGCACACCTTAAGGTGCAATTAGCAAGATGATAGGAATATGAGAGAGAGAGAGAGAGAGAGAGAGAGAGAGAGAGAGTATGGTGGTGAATCTGCACACCTTAACATAAGCAAAATGGAAAGAACAAGCATAAACCATACTCACAATGAAGTGTATCCCAAAGGACACAAGGTATGGCACCAAGATGGAGTGTGTTGATTGCTTGCAAAAGATGAATACAATAGGTAGCATAGGGAGAGAAGATGAGAAGGGAACAAGAACGTAGGAAGCATAATGGAAGGATGGGAGTTGATGGCGAGGAATATCATGAGCATAGCCATCATTCTTCTTCTTGAAATCATGTCTTCAACCCTTCATTTACAAGT
This sequence comes from Adiantum capillus-veneris, assembly GCF_014529385.1. Classification (NCBI taxonomy): domain Eukaryota; kingdom Viridiplantae; phylum Streptophyta; class Polypodiopsida; order Polypodiales; family Pteridaceae; genus Adiantum; species Adiantum capillus-veneris. The sequence continues at coordinate 86,003,990 of NC_140944.1, forward strand.
GTGTGGAGATATGGTTCTCATTTTGTGCATGGTGATGGTGATGGTGTTGTGATTATGTGATTAGGGTTCATGCTACTAGAATGTAGCACAAGGGTGTGTATGTGGGTATGGGATAGTGTGCATATGGGTTATAGTGTGTGTGTGTCCTGTTTACAAAAGAGAAGGACTCCTTTTATAGGCCAAGAGAGTGATTAGAAGAAAAATTATAAGCAAGAGGAGTTATCACAAAGTAACCTCAGCTAGAGGCATTCCCCCAATGAGAGAGCTCCGTGTGCCCTGCTTATTGACCAATTTCCTCCTAATCGTCTTCATCATGGTGAGCTTTGTCTCCATGCCACCTTCCATAGTTTGAGTCCAAGAGAATCTTGATAAAATAAGAGAAAATACAACAATAATGGAGAGAAACCTATAAGAAACTGTGTGTGTGGTGTTGGTTAATCATGACTTCTTCCCATGTGGACAGATAAGCTCCACCATTTTGGCCATATATCCCAAAAAGTAGCTCCAAAAACTATAAAAAAAATAGGGGCTGAAAGATCAGCTCAACGCCTACAACTTTGTTGTTGAAAACATTTTCCAAATCGGAATGAAAAAAATAGAGAAAAATCCCACAAAAATATGTGTCCGTCTTTTTACTTCCAAAAGTCTTCCATGTGATCTCCTCTTGACTTCATGTGCAAGCCTCGTATCCACAAGTGAATCATGCTTGAATTTGATAATATTTTGTTGACTCCAACTTAGTAATGCATAAGATTCTCCTCCCTTTCAGTATTGACTTTTACTCTTCACCTGTAGTGACCGTCAAGTAGTGAGCGTCGGGTAGAATCAACATCTAGTGATTTTTTCTTTTCATAGGTTTGTTCATACCTCTCCTTGATCCGAGATCCAAGTCTGTCAAAACCATAGCTATGTACAAAATAAATACATAGGTTTTTTTGTGATTTTCATGCATCAAGTGCATACCAAGAGAGAGGTGGAGCAAAATTTGAAAAACGGCCCTCAATCCTTACTCCGTAAATCAAAATCCCTACTCATATTCCATGTTCCCAAGTTTGATCTCTACTTGTATTGCATGTTCCCAAGTTTTATCCCCACTCCGTAAATCAAAATACCTTTTCCTGTTCTTAAACTAATACACAACATAAAAATTTGGATGAACTTTTTGGCCAACAATAAACCGTTCGGAATCCACCCTCCCACCAAACTGTTTGGTAAATGCACATTCCCAAAGTAGTACTATAATAATAGGAAAACAAAATTCCAATCAAGTCAATCAAAGAATAGTACATTTCAATATTTGAAAGGAGCATGCAAATTACTGCATACCCTTGCAAGTGCGCACATATTAGGTTGTTCCCACCTTATTTGTTTTTAGAATATTTTACTTTCTTTTTTCTTTAGTATTATAAAAGTTATCTAGTTATTTTTCAAGCACACACATATATTTTTTAGGCATATCCCTATCCTCGTCCCACAACTCATGTATCCAGTCTCCTCCCTCGCATGTGGAGCTTGTGTGGAGTACAAAATTTCCAAAAAAAAATCTTCATCTTGTTTGAGAAAGACTTATAAAAATAATCTACCTTAAGCTCCTTTGATAGTTAATCCAAGAAGTGGTGCAGCTGATGAGGACAATTACAAGATAGCCCATTTCGGTTCCTAGCCTTTCTTGCTAGGTTCCTTTTTACCTAGCAATTATAAGACCTCCTTAAATAAATCACATCTTTCTCCTTATTTGTATCGAGTTATGGGCTGAGCTAGTTGGCTCCACATGGGTAGTTGTTGGTTGATCGCTAATGATAGGCACACACTAGATTTAGTACAATGCTCATTCTCAAATGTATGGTTTTGCTTTGCTCTCCTTATCTCCCGCGTGATCACTTGTTGTGTGTGAGCATGAGCGAGTGTGTCTATGTGAGTGACCATGAGTGAGGTGCACTACAACAACGGCAAGGTGGTTGAGTAGTGACGACAAGCTCCCTCTTCATGGGGGCATGTCTATGTGAGTGACCACGAGTGAGGTGCACTATCAACACGGCAAGGTGGTTGAGTAGCGACGGCAAGCTCCCTCTTCATGGGGGCATGCGTTTCCTCAATCAGTAGCTTCAAAGAGGTGAGTGACCACGAGTGAGGTGCACTATCAACACGGCAAGGTGGTTGAGTAGCGATGGCAAGCTCCCTCTTCATGGGGGCATGCGTTTCCTCAATCAGTAGCTTCAAAGAGGTGAGTGACGCACTTGCCTGCGTCCGTGAGCTTACTTGCATATAGGTTGTGTGTTTAAAACCTCAATGGCTCACAATGGACCCACAACAAGTCCCATGTGATATGACATTTTTGGTGTCGTTCCTAGGGAGGAACTATGTGTCAAGATCCAGTCATAGTTGTGCTGCTAGTTTTTTGCTTTTTTTTGCACAGATTTGTGTGCAATAAGCTAGATCTATTAGGTCACCTTTTGTTTTATGTAGGTCTATTATGGTTGTAGTATAGATTTACCGTTTTGATTCAGAGAGAGTGTTTTGTTAGGGAAGCTTCTATGTTCTAATATTACTTGTCAGCGTCGTGCCAGGGATCGTCGACTACACCAATTCCAAATGGATACACAAAGATTCTTGACATCTCTGCCGCTTGAGGCTAACACCAAGACAAGACTCCTCCTGCTCTTCAATGCCAACTCAAGGGAGTGAAAATATTCTCTTTTTCCCTACACAAATCTCTTAAACCTGTGAAATATTGTCTTATCAGATAGACCTTTCAATTCAAAGTCTACAAACTAAATTGATCTCAAACTTTCAAGGGTCAACTAGCGGGAGCTCTCTAATTCACCCTTGGTTCAAAGTCATTGATGCTTTTTCTTGAGCATGATCGAGCATAGCCATCGATGCGTTCCCTTAAGGTGAGGGCTATTACCAACTACTCATATCCCATGTTCCCAAGTTTGATCCCTACTTGTATTCCATGTTCCCAAGTTTGACCCCTACTCCGTAGTACACCAATGAGTAACTCCAACTGTGTGTTGAAGGGTCTAAGATCCCCCAAAAAGAGCTCTCCAACAAAGTAGCCTCTGAACCTCAACTAAAAGAAATGGTTGAGATTTTTTTAAGGATCAAAGCAAGAGGAACCAACTAGATTCACACTACATCCATTTGTCATAATCTGCTAGACTCTGTGGGGCTCCCCAAATGCCAAGCCTTGTTATCTTATTGTAGTGACATTAAGAACCACATGCATACATGGCATACCGTGGGAGCGAGTTGACTCGACTAGTGCATGGAGACTTTGGAGATTATCAGGCTCCTAGAAAACACAATCAATCCTTCTTACTCATAACACACTCAACTGCGTGCAAGACAGTAAATGCTAACCTGATATCGCAAGAAAATCTAATCAATTCACTAAGCAAACAAAATCCAAACCATATGAAACTTACAAGATGGGTAGGAAACATCTAAAGACACATGCCCATGCCCTCAAATCTTGATCACTTTCCAAGATTGTGCTTATTATCTACAGGGCAGATTTTACCTATCCATTTTCAATCTTGAATGCACCCTAGAGCTTAACAATGATTCCCAACACCCCTCCTATGCAAAAAGTATAGTTTTGTTATGTAAATCTTGAGTTATGAGGAGATTTAGAAGGGATTTAGTTGCAAAAAGCATAGTTTTATTGTGAGAGAAGAAAATGTCACAAAGAGATTTCATGTGAGCGTGATGAAGCAAACGACACTTCAAACGGACACTCCGTGAGGGATTTACAAGCTTGAGAAGACAAGAGGAGAGTACACAGTTCTCTGCAAAATTGTTGTAGCACTTATTATCCAAAAACTTACAAAACTCTTACAAAAGTTGGTTTTTTAATCTTAGCCATATGGTTTTAAAATGTACAATATCTGGGCAGCCAAGGCCTTTAGGACTCCACCATTTACTATATTTGCAACCTAGGTACATTAGTTGACATGTTCTTTATAACTTGGAACTCTCATTGAACCTGTAACACTTTATATTTATTACAATGGCTTGTATTAAATTGGAAATTTATAATCCATGGCCATTTTGGGAAAATGTGAAAAATGTACAACTCTCAGTTAACATTCCCCCCTTTAGATTTTAATGCCTATCCTGGGGCACTATTAAGAAGTGTCTGTTGGAGGCTGGAAGGTTGTTGATTGGTTATCAAGGGGCTAAAATGCTTTTATTTGTTGATGAATTTGTTGATGAGTTCCATTCTGGTGTAGCATCTTTAATGTCCAAACTTGTCTTTGATGTGAGAGATGATGTTGCATTGTCCTTTGTAGAAGCATTATGGTGAGGTTTGCTCTTTATTATTATGAGTATGTACAAGAGAAATACTGAGGATCTAAATTAGGGTCTAATGCCAGTATGACCATAGGGAAAAAACCCAGTGGAAAAAAAGTGTTTTTGGGATATGTGTATTATTGGAGCACATATTAGCATGGGAAATATTAATAAAGTACTGAAGGGACTATTTGTTGATGAATATATAAATAAGAGGGCAAAAAATATGAGGGTAGCATGATGGAAATTTGGTTTTCTTGTTGTAGTCCACTTAAGGTGCATACATGGAAGCAAAAAAGTGTGCCTAATGCATCTATCCAATGATGGAATATCCTAGATGCATACAAAAAAATGCATTGAAAACAATATGTTGTGCAAAGAATGAGGGGTTCTTCAAAAATAAGGTGTAGCTACTATAAAAGCATATTTTGTGGATTTACAAGCTGGCACCCCTTTAAGAAGGGTTTTCATGTCAAGAATATGTATTCTCATCTTATTGTGCACTGTGTGTGAGTGTTGGACTCTACGTCACTCCACCAAGATTAAGTTAATAGACTTTAACTCTTATGTTCATCTCATCCAACATGAGCAAGAGAGCTTAGATATGCTCAACTCATCCAAGCCTAATAGCTACGGATCTTAGCACAAAGTTTAATAAGAGTTAAAGATTTGGGACTAATGATTTGCTCATTTTGTGGCTCACCAACTCGTCTCTGAATATGCTAAAGAGGGTTTTTTACACTCTCGTGCTTACTAAAAATATTTCTTCTGGTAAAAGTAATCTTGAATCCTGAAAAATTGGATTATTGAAGGACCAAGTTGGCATTGATGGTTTCTTTTTCCATACCTATATTATCACCTTTGAATTTGCACCTATGTCGGTTGGATTGTCCTTCTTTGTCCATGAAGACTCCATTGTTTGTTTGATTCTCCAATTAGGCCTGTTCTCTTTTATGTTGTTGTAGGCCTCTATTGGCTTTTGGAATCTGGCTTTTGACTACGAGCATTTAAAGACTTAGGAATCCAAATCTCTTTATTACCTTTGTAATACAACAAGTGGAACTACTCAAAGTCCAAAACTCCAATCTTAGTGCACTTAAGTGGAAGCTAACCCAAGATACCAATTCTCAAAAGATTCATTTTGATCATAAGATGGCAACCCTTAAAAATCTTCAAGATGCACATATAGTTCTAAAGTAGGCTATTTCGTATTTTAACAAGTGGGAGTAAAATATTTCTTTTTTCTTATTACAACAAGTGGAACTACTGAAATTCCAAAAATCCACTCTTAGTGCAAATAAGTGGAAGTTGAACAAGGATAGCAATGCTCAAAAGATGCAGTTGGATCAAAGGATGGAAGCATTTAACAATCTTAAACATGCACCTATATTTTTAATGCATGCTATTTTGGATAAATACTTCTACGAGTCCTTGGTAAATATTTTTGATTAGGAGGGGAATATTACTTTGGATTATGAAAATTTAAAAAACTTGGTAAGCACCATCAAGAAGAACCTAGAAGGAAGAATAAAATCTACACTACCACTATTAGACTCTAATAGAGGATCTTACCCATGATGTGGATGAGGATGAAGATGATCAACAAGAAAAAGACATGGAACTAGAGAGGGGAAATTTGATAGAAGTTATGATGATGATGAAAAAAACCCTCCATATCCTCCAACTCTAGGGTCGGTGATTGGAGACAACCAGATTGGCACTACACAAGGAGAAGAAAAGGGTTATAGCAAACAATTTGGTAAGCAAGAATAGTATCCAGAAAACCGCGATCAAGGGGGATTAGAATCCAAGAAATCAATAATAGAATCAAAGAAACAAGGATCAAGGGGGTTAGACTCAAAAGGAACTAATAGGTCATCAATAGACTAGGGATATCACCTAGCAGATAAAGACAAGGTTGTTCTGATTGATCTCACTTCAAAAGAGGACCAATATCATTCTACCCAGTTCCTTGGCTTCGGAATCCACCCTCCCAACAAATTGTTTGGTAAATATACATTCCCAAGGTAGTACTATGATACTAGGAAAACAAAATTCCAATCAAGTCAATCAAAGAATAATACATTTTAATATTTCAAAGCAGCATGCAAACTATTGCATACAAGTGTGCATTTATCATATCATTTCCACCTTTTTTCTTTTTAGAATATTTTACTTTCTTTTTTCTTTGAAATTATTGAAGTTATCTAGTTATCTTTCAAGTAATCACATATATTTTTTAGGATGATACTAGGAAAACAAAATTCCAATCAAGTCAATCAAAAAATAATACATTTTAATATTTCAAAGCAGCATGCAAACTATTGCATACCCTTGGAAGTGTGCATTTATCAGATCATTTCCACCTTCTTTCTTTTTAGAATATTTTACTTTCTTTTTTCTTTGGAATTATTGAATTTATCTAGTTATCTTTCAAGTAATCACATATATTTTTTAGGCATATCCCTATCCTCGTCTCAAGACTCATGTATCATGTCTCCTCCATCGCATGTGGAGCTTGTGTGGAGGTAGCACCCTTACACAATTTCCAATACTTATTTTTCTTTATGATGTTTGAGAAATACTTATAAGTTAATCTACCTAAAGCTCCTTTGATAGTTAATCCAAGGTGTGGAGCAAATGTGCGGCTGATGAGGAAAATTGCGGAATAGCCCATTTAGGTTCCTAGCCTTTCCTGCTAGGTTCCATTTCACCAAACAATTATAAGAGTTCCTTAATACAATCACATCTTCCTCCCTTATCTGATCTCTTCTTGGATCTATTTTCCTTCGTCCTTTCCCATCGACATCATGCCTTGTTATCTTTGTTCATTCTTGTTATTATTATTGTATTGAGTTATGGGCCGAGCTTGTCGGCTTCACATCTAGTGACTCTTCCTCCGACTATGATATCATGGAGGGATATCCTATACAAAACCCTGGGAGTTTGAGTCAAGACATGCATGCCTTGGGTCCACGGCCCGGGTCTAGCATGTCTAGCATGTCTAGCCGCTTAAAAGAGACCTTTAGTAGAGACACTTGCTCCAAGCATGCGGCTAGCGAAGTGAATGAAGGGGGTGGGGTGGTAAATTCATCTTATGTAGACCCCTCTTTCCTTGGGAGTGCCCATGTTAATATTTCATCCACTGCACTCCCTAGACCTTTAGAGCTATTTCCCTCTGAAGTTATATTACTTGATGGTAGGAGTCTTGCCAAATTGAAAGAGGTTGAGCTCTATATCCTTGGAGCTAGGAAAAAGGAAATTGAAAGCTTACACAAGGCAGATCAATGGAGAGAACTAAAGGAGAAGGCCCCTATGACAATATTCATGCCAGTCAAGTAATCAGGTACTCTCAATTAGCAACCACTAAGGGTCAGAACATAGGGATCCACATTGCATCTACTTTGAAGGACACCCCTAACACCTTAGATGAAGAATTTCTAAATGAAAATTGAGAGGATGAACTACAAACGGAGACCTCAACCAACCTATACACGAGTCACACCTACCACGTGGGTTGGTTAGATGTCCTACAATCCACATTGGTGCTCCTAGTGTAGAGGAGCAACAACAAAGGGTTTGCAAAATCATTCGTAGGGTTATCGAGTTAGAGAGACCAAATAAAGGGATTGACATGCCTTCACTGAATGGGTCTCATGAGATTCTTTGATACAGGGAAGGCCAAACAACGGACCTTATCACAAATGGAGACTCCCTCAATGAGCTCAATGGATCCTTCATATGTTGTTTCACTAGGAGTCTCAGTACAGACTGAGCCCACAAGCACTAGTTTTACATTTCCAAATTTAAATCATCTTTCTCTTGATGACGCAATGGCGACCATGCTCGCCCCAATGATGAGCACGACCAAAAATACACCATGGACCTCATTTGTTAGTAAAGCACTGCTATCGAGTAGTAGAGTGCCTACACATTACCTACAAGTGTGTATCAATCATATGTACATATTTTTCCTTATGTTCATGTAGCTCCTACACCTCAAATTGTTTCAATAGCTTATGCTCCATGACCATCCTATCCGAGCCCTTATTCTAGTGGAGTCCTACCAACTAGAATTAACATGTCACCTCGAGAGGTTCACCGTTTAGTACCCCCCTATATAACGTGCGTTCGTGGGGTATTAAAAAAATCCCTCTTTTAACATGTCTGAATGAATAAAATGACCCCTTATTTTAGGATTTTTTTCCAAAATTGAATATAAAAACCCCTTATTTTAATGTATCTCTGTTAAATTGCCTAATTTTTTTGATTTTTAAAACCCCTCCTTTCGAACTCACGTTATACATTAACGTGATTACATAGTGCACCCCCAAGCATGTCACATCCCACATCTGCTAGGCCTATGCCCACACATATGAGCCTCGATACATGGCACAATGCTGTACCAAGACTAGGACCCAAGGATAGTCCGTATTCCAAACCCAATGCCAATCCCTATTCCACATGCAATCTTGGGAGCATTGCTACTCACTATACCCGCTCACTTGGGTGACTTGGCAACATTTGCTCAAGCTATCGAGATCAATTTATTGTTGAAAATATGTGTAGCACACCTGATAGAGAGCCTAGAATCAAAGCAGTACAAGTAGCTAAGCTCACACAAAACTTTAGTAGAGACGGAGATGTTAGAAAGAATATTGAGGTATTTGAATATGTGTGTGATTCCTTGGAAAAGCACAATGAACTATATAAGTGCAAGGCTTTAAGCTTGAATCTAAGTGGAAAGGCAGAGGATTGGTATAGAACCCTAAGAAATGACCAGTGCATGCACTATCTCACTCTTAGGAGATTGTTCTTGAAAGAGTACATACAAGAGGGAGTGCTTTTGGTGTAGCCTTTCAACTTTAGAAAGCCCAACGGGAGGAGGGTGAGTCGGTGAGGGATTTTATTTGTCGCTTAAAGAATTTGAACTCTTGTTGTAATCCAAATGAGCATTTCAACAATAAACAATCTCTCAATAGATTCATTGGGTAACCGTGACATGAGGATATCTATAATGGTCTAGTCATTAGAGGTATCACTACTTCAGAAGCAGTCACCTCCAATGCAATCCAATTGGAAGACAATTTAATGATTGCATGAGAAAGAGTGTCTATTGAGCCAAAATTTTATAGCTCGCAAGCAATTGGGCATGAGCCAATGACCATAAAATCAATTGTCAAAGAGAAAAAAATATCTAAGATGAATTCGGATGAGCTCACCAAGGCGATTCAAGAAACCCTAAAAGATAATCGTGCTCCACAAAACAATCATATGTATCCGAGAAGGGAGCAACAATGGTGCTCAGTTTTATTTGGTCCATATAGTACCATTGAATGCCCTTTGTTCATAGTAAAATTTTACGAGAATATGAATGCATGTGGGAGGTATGGTCATCAAGCCAAAGATTGCATAGTGTTTAAATGTGCGATAGAAAATAGACCATCTTTGGCATGGACGGACACACCTTGAGTGCGTACCTTGATGTGTGCCCCACCTCTTGATGAACCATCACACCACATGGTCCCCAGGTCCCAAAATGTTGTGAAAATGACACCATTACCACCTCCAATGTTAGAACCACAACCTCTGCATCCAGTAGTCACCCCTGTGAACCCTGGGGGATTCACCATGGAAAACTTACCGCACCACGTAAGTGCAGGGGAGGGGTTTTTTTTTACAAGTTACATAAGCGTATAAGTTAGGGGCAAGCCCCAATAATTTATCTCCCAAGCTTAAAAATAAGGGAGGGGGTATCATATTAATGTGGAAGGGGGGGGGGGGGGGGGGGGGGGGGGGGGGGGGGGGGGGGGGGGGGGGGGGTGGTTTTGGGAAAGTTTTTTATCAGGCCACACATCAAAATTTGCATCAAGCTGGTCATAGATAAGGGCTGATTTGGAGCAAGTCAAGGGTTGATTTACAATAGCTTTGGATGGGTCAGAATTGGATGAGTAGCCAGAATGCAGACTGATCAGGCAATAGTTTGAAAAGTCAAACTAAAACACATTGAGGGTACATCTAGTTATCAACAGAAGTGGTTCCTTAGTCACCATGTGGCTCCATATGGTAACACGAGAGTGTAAGGAAGAGGGGTTTTTAATAGGGGTACCATAAGCATATATAATAGGGGTAAACCCCACTTATTGTTTATATCTATCGGGGGGGGGGGGCAATCTTGGCACCCCACTCATCAAAGAATTGCCTTATCCTTTTTGAGCTTATAAGATACATCATTAGAGAGTTCACATTCAAGGTTCATCTTCATTAGCAACTTGACTAAGAGAAAAAGGACATCCCTCCCCTCTCTTGATGGCATGTTTTCTCTATATTTCTTACAATTCTAGATCATTGCTTCTTAAAAAGAAATCTAACACCTTCTTCCCCCCCCCCCCCCCCCCCCCCCCCCCCCCCCCCCCCCCCCCCCCCCCCCCCCCCCCCCCCCCCCCCCCCCCCCCCCCCCCCCCCCCCCCCCCCCCCCCCCCCCGCGCCTCAAAGTACCCTTTTCACCCCAAAGACGCCAGTTCAACTTAGCATGTTCCATCAATAAAAACCTCTTCAAATGGATATTCATTAATCTCAAACTTTCACATCTTCCCAAACCGGTCATTTGAACTCAGCCAACCTAAGCAAATTCCTTTCCATGGACAACCTTTCTTTTTTCAACACCTTTTAGACAGTGGTAACCAGGCATCCTCCTCGACTTCTCTTGGATGAGGTATTGCCACACTTCCATGGACACCCTTTCTCCTTTATCTATTTTTTGTAATAAAAGTCCTAGAGGCTCTCTTTGTGTTGGAGTACTCCTATCTTTTCTTTCTTCAGTTCCCCTTTACACATGTTTTTCCTCCATCTTTATTGAAGGGTACATCCTTGATTGTATCAAAATCCTCTCTTTAAGACACCACCAACCCCTAGATCGCATAAAAATTCTTCCTCCCAAAAGAGTCTCTATCTCTCTTAAATTGTGTACCCTTTTTGGGAATGGAAACTCATTCCTCAGCTTTGCTATTTAAACCCTATCCCTTCCTTTTGTCTGGTTTACACCACTGATGATCTATTAAGAAAATTGCATTTGGTGTAAATCTTTGGCTACATATCTCCCCCCCCCCCCAAAACATCATACACACATTTTTTCACCATGTGCTGCTCTCATCTTTCATGTCTACGACTCATCCACCAGATTTCCCCCTTGCACTCCAATATTAATGGCTTTGCACCCAATCATCTAGAGACCAACACCCTCCTCTACAATGCAGATAAGCTCATGTTATAGACGCTAGCCATCATCAGCCCAATTTCCCTTGTGGTAAACACAATTGATGTGTGTCTACATGCCTTCGCATAGCCGATATAGTAGATCGGGCTTACGACAATTTGTGATGGAGTTACGACAAGACATATTTGCAACGTCCACAACCAAGCACGTAAAAGTGGACCATGGCAAATTCTTGTGCTAAATGTGGTCCCTCTTTGGGCAACTCTAATGATTACTTTGAGTATAGAATAGATAGAACATCTTTATCACACACATGCACTTACAAAGAGTCATACACAATTGCAGACTGTAGAAATTTTCACATTTGAACATGATGGGCTCCATTTTGCAAGCATCTTCACAATGTAGAGGGATTGCATAGTTTGTATTGGAGCCACGATCAGTCATAAGACAACGGTCATCCAAAGCTCTCTCACATGCGCCCACAAACACACAACTATGTTCCAACATTAACCTCGCGGGCGTGCACGCGTGCGCACACACACACAACTATGTTCCAACATTAACCAAGAGAGTACATTGTGAAGGATGCCTACATTGTGAAGCATGCATGGCTTGCAGTAGCCTATGCCTAATTCCGGCCTTTTCCCCTCCATCAGAAAAAAACACAACAGACAGTGTCGAGGGGGCAAGGAAGAGAGGCATCCCTGTGCCTATCCACCAAAGAGGCTAGGCTTTTCATATTTCTCTGCGCAGAGTTCACCAGAATCGTCTTCTTTCTTTCTTCAAAGAGCAAGCGCAGAGAAACGCAGTGTTTTCAAGCTCGAGCAAGGTCCGCGTCTTTCCTTTGATTTGACTGTGGTTGAAGCGTTACGATGCAGTCAAAGTCGATCGTGTAAGCTGGCATCAACAACTTTTTAAATTTCTTTGAAAGGCTTTGTCGTGTATAGAGGAGATCCATTGTCATTTGAAGATGTGCTTCTTTTACAATCTTTTGCAGGGATTCGCACACAGAGTGTTCTAATTGGAGCTTTGAGGATGGCAATAGAACACACGGTCGGGGGCAGCAAGCAAATGGTTTTCATATAGATGGCCGATTGCATATGCAAGGAGGATGGGGGCAGTCATCATCATGCAGGTATCAACCCGTAAGTGGTAGGGGAACTTGGGGTAATGCTGACATCCCTTCAATCAGCTGGTAATACAGATTTATCAGGAGATTGTGGTGGTGATTTTTCTACTGAGTCCTGTGAGTATGAATCGGGTAAAGCCTCTGAGAATGCTGAGTATTGGGGTACGACCTCTGAGATTTTCGATGATGGGTGGGGTGAAGTTTCTGGGCAGAAGCCTCTGAATCTGCAGGAGATGGTTGGGGTGATTTATACGACCCTAACTGTGAAATTGAAGAATCACAGGAGGTAGAGATTGATGCCAAGGTTTTTCTCTTTATCCTTATTCTATACATAGACTTCTCAAATTTTGTATTGTTACAGTTTACAGACAATTGCACGTCGTGCATTTGTTTGAGTTCAAATTCGTTTGAGTTCAAATTCATTGGTCTGGTTTGAGGTAAGACGTTCCATTTCTTGTTCAAAGTAATTGTATAATGCTTATTATGGATACAACTTTCAACGACTCTGGCTGATTGAATTTGTTTGTTTCTACTGCACTATTGGAAAAAACGTTCTTCATCTCTAAGTTTATCAAACTGGTTCAGAGGCTTCTTTTTGGCAAATGTTTCCTGCATTGTTTGCAATCAAATTCTAACTCCAGTTTCATGACTTTTCTAGATTGCTAATTGGTATCGTGGGCTTGTATTTTGTAGTGTTCAGGTCTAGCAAATCTGGGCAATACATGAATTCTGTTCTTCAATGCTTAACTTATACAGTTCCATTTTCCAACAGAATTTCAGATTCTCAACACAAACTTTCATGTGAGTCTCTCTTCATTTGAATCATATTGCATGATTTTATTACGTGAGTTGTCTTCAGCAATGCTTTATATTCAGTAACTGGACTGCAAAAATCACTGATGCTTTTGAACCAATAATGATACATTAAATCTCTATAATTTTGAAATGAAAGGAGGGAAGGCTCTTGCCTGTGAGAGCTGTAGTTACTTTTTCTAAACTAGCAGACAATGGGAGAAAACTTGTGCTCCTCAGCTTGTCATATAGAAGTTATTGTAGCTTTTGTATAAAGGCATGTGCAATTAAGATTGAGTTTAATGTATTGATGTGCTAGAAGTGACATAAGACATGCTTCTGTCAAATAAAGACTTTGGTGATGGGGTGCACACATCAACTTATGAGCAGCAAACAGCTAATGATAATGCATTAGGAAAGTGTGTCTAAAAGATGGTCTAGGATTTGGGTTAATACACGCATGGGCTGATTTTGGTTGCTTGTTGTTGCAGGTAAAGTGGAGGAGTTCTGTACGATGTGTGCAATAGAAAATCATGTCAAGGTTGTATTGGTGGCTTCTGGGAGAAAGGTGTCTCCTGCCTTTTGGCATGGAAACTTGATTGTATCCTTTGTATTGTTCTTGATGTGTGTGAGTCATTTTTGTGATAACAAATAGCATGTAAGCATTCAAATCTTGTTAAAATCCTGAACCATCTCCTAGAGCCATCGAGGTCATTTGTTCCAGGGCAGCAACAGGACGCCCATGAGTTTTTGTTTTTCCTACTTGAAGGCATGCAGGAAGGCTGCATCCTGGAAGTAGGTAGGATTGGTGTTGGGCAGGAACGACGATGATGAACAGAGTCACTTGCCCTTCCATCTCATTCTGGAACACATTTGCCAGCTCTCTGTACGGCAGCTTTGCAAGCTAATTTTCTGTTTGCAAGTCTTGGAATGCCTTTCTGTATTGGGGCAGCCCCTTACACAAGTTCGAGTTCCCCGAGGATTATGTCAAGGAGGGGGGGATATTGGTTTGTGATGCACTCATTGACTGGTAGTTTCATCAGAGTGTCCAGCAGCCATGAGAAGGGCACCTTGCCTTTGTTGCATCTATGGGATAAGAAATTGCTGTCATGCCTTGGTGGCTTGAATTGCCACCGAGTCCCATGCTCTTTCGATCGTGGGGACTTTCAACTGACAATGGCCAGTGCAGGTGGCCTCTTGTGCACTCGTGTATGAGGATGATTATTGTTTTCAATTGTATGACAGCTTTAAAGTGGTTGTCTTTAACTGCCTCACATGATCTATTAAGGTGCTCCCCTCACCCCTACATCCAGATAAGGATTGGCCATGCCCAGTTTCATCAGAGTGTCCAGCAGTCATGAGAAGGACACCTTTCCTTTGCTGCCTCTTTGCAATAAGAAATTGCTATCATGCCTTGGCGGCTCAAATTGCCGTGGAGTTCCATGCTCTTTCAACCGCCCAGATTTTCAACTGCCAATGGCAAGCGCAGGTGGCCTCTTGATGTATGAGGATAATTGTATGACAGATTTAAAGTGATTGTCTTTAACTGCCTCACAGGATCTATTAATGTGCTCCCCCCACTCCTATATTCAGATAAGGATTGGCCATGCCCAGTTTACATCGCAAACATTGGTGATCACGACCCTGCCGATTCTATGTTATGCTCAATTTGAAGCCATCGCTTCTCGGGGAACTCTTCTGTGACCGCCACTATGTTATGCTCAATTTGAAGCCATCACTCTTGGGGAACTCTTCTGTGACGGCCACTATGAATCTTTCGACCATCAAAGAGGGAGTTAAAAAAAAGGTGTCACAACCACATTGAAGTTGAATTCTGGGTTTGCTGTAGGGCGATTTCTTCTACTTCGAGAAGGGTGCTTTCCCTGATACCTAGAGGAAGTTGTTGGCTGCGTTGCATGGAGCATTGTGGAAACACCATGTACGTCCTGTTTTTATGACAATCCTTGCCTCAAGTAGACAGAGAGGTTCTTTCAAGCCTGTTATGGGGATTGAGCTTTGACATATGGGAGCTGCAACTCTAGTGGGCTCTGTCAGAAAGTAGTCCTACTTGTGTGGATCAGGTGGTAAGGGCACCAGAGTCCCTAGATGTTCAACTTGCCCACTTGCAGCCTGACAAGCGAATAATTCAAGCAGGGGAGACCCTCTTCCGCACCAAAGCTTGTAGTTGCCAAGGTTTTTTGTTCTCTACTTAGAATTCATGGTATGTGCAAGCGTTTGGAGTTTGGAGGCATCCAAGGCTTTGAGCCTCTTCTTGTAGAAGATTATGCCACAAGAAAATGTATATCAGAGCGGTATTATGATGAAGATTCAAGTATGTCTGTTCAGTTTAAAAAAAGACCCAATAAAGATCAGGGGGTATGCTAGCGACAGGGAGGTGCTGGGTTGTTAAAAGGAAGGGTCTGTCCTTTTCTCTTGGTCTCTGTGTTGCATGAGCAGCAAACGGAGCGAGTGCAGAGGCTCTTGGTGAAGAGGCCTCTCTCTCTCTCTCTCTCTCTCTCTCTCTCTCTCTAGGGTGTAGGTATGCTTGCGCTTTGTCTTGCAGGGTTACAGGTCAGCATGGGGGCCAAGTGACAAGGAGACAGCCACAGAGGCCCTATGTGTCCAGTATCCCTTGCTCCACCAGCGGGAACAAAAAAGATAGCAGATTTCTTCTCGGATTCAAACTAGAGCAAGTTTAGCAATTTAAATGCAGAATGAATTCCTCTTTGTCTAACATGTAGGGATAAATTCTATTAGCGGCCTAAAATCTTTTGGTTTATAAGGATGCAACAACAAATTCAGAGGTAAAATTGTAACTTGTTTAGTATTGGATGTTGCTTTACTACAATTTTATCTGCTATATTTGGGAATGTGATTACTCCGTCCATCATTCACTCCATGCTCGTAGATCTACACTTCAACCTTTTTCAGTTGATGGACTAGTCAAGTGACATATCAATGCTTTGATTTGACTTGTGTCCTTGTTGATATCATAGTTACAAGGAAACTCCGCTTCAGGGCCTATCGGATCAGAAACTTTGTTTCCAAAGTCCCCCGTTCTTGTGAAATGAATATGTTGATTTTGTCTCTGATGGCCTTGTCAATCTCATTCCCATTTCTTATTCCAAGTGACTATGGTTGATATTTCAACAAAGACATAACGACGGATGTATTTTTTCGAACTCTTTTCAATTATTACATAGTGTTTGCATGTAGGTATTGTGGAAGTTCTATGACAAATGTTTGTGTGTTTCTCTTTTGGAAGCTCTATGATAATGATGGAATTCTTAGTCAAGCATGTCAAGATTCAACAATTGATTGGTGCTCTTTAGGTGTAATCACTTTCATTTTGTGTGATCTATGCATAGGATCTCTTGTAAGTAGAAGTCTTGGTTTGTAAGGTAGAGATAGTTGTGTTGGTATAACAGGCTCCAAGACAAACAAAGTTGATCTATAAACTCGTGATGTTGGCCATGTGAAGGTCTAAAGGAGGCTATTGGGAGGAGTGTGGACACTTGGTTGTATTTTTTATCTTTAACACGTGTCGATGTAGAAAACTTCTTGTGTGTCCTCATAAGCTATTCTATTGGATGTGTTTGCGTAGAAATTAGCAATAAAAGTTGTGCTTTATCACTCTACTCCAATTGCTTGTTTGTGAAAGCCTAGCAAGAAGCTACATTGTGCGTGGCACTTTGAACTCTTGTCAATACACGGGCATCTAAACCGGCAGTAGGACTTACGATGCCTATAGAACGAAGGTGGAATCTTGAAAGGTATAATATAAAGGCTTAAGAGATCCATAGCTTGGGGTACACATAATGCATTTAGGTAGGAGATTATGGACGTGTGTTGGGTAGAATGAGCAAAAAACACATGTGAGGAAGTGCAAGGAGTGGAAGTTGGTGCAAGCATTGGTTGCATTTCGTTGTGATACAGGGTGGAGAATGTGCGGGCGCTTGGAAAGTACTCAGGCACAAGAAAACATGAATCCTTCTGTAACTCCCCAAAAACAAATTGACAGGGTCCACATTGGTCATGTTGCACTAAGGCATAGTGACCTTGGGTAGGGTAAGAAGTCCCCATTTCCACAAAGAAACTATCAAAATTTCCTAAAACGACAATATTTACAACTCAAACAAATATTACAGAGGGGGTCAAGTTGAATATAGAAGCATTGTGCAAAGGGGTTCTTTAGAATTAGTAGATAGGTGGTTGGGCTTGTTCCATGGGGTCCGTAGATAGAGGGTTTTTCACATATGGTTGCACGCAAGTGACATCTCCCTTGAGTATAAGTGAATCCCTCGGGGAATTGGACGAGTAGGTAGAGTGCAGGATGAACGGGCACATAGTTTCAAAGTTAAACTAAGACACATTGAGGGTACTTCTAGTTCTCAATAGAAGTGGTTCCTTAGTACGTTGCCAGTCACTATGCTACACGCTCTTTGATTAGTTTTACTCATTTAGATCATGTAAAACCAAAATTTTATATGTAAGATAAGGGTCTGCTAGTTTTTTGCATGGATTGTTGTATAAGCGTAGAAAAGGGGTCTTATTCCCTAATATGAGTCGTATATAGGGGTTTTATCAAAGTTGTCCGCTCGCAGGTGGCGTCTTGCTTTGTATATAGAGTGAATCCCCTGAGCTGTGGGTTGCAAGTCATCTAGTGTTTATGTGGATTTCAAGGATGTTATAGACCCTAATATTGCCTATGGGATCGATACACTTGAAGAGTGTCTATAATACTACATGGAGGAATACTAGGGACAAGTCAAACCTATCTATCAAGTTTGTGCTCTTGCAGTAAGAGGCCAAAACATCAATCTCACTGTCAAGAGACCACCTCTTCAATGCTATGAGTTAAGCCAATCTACCAATCCTCTTATAGGTATGACCAGAGGCATGACAAACCAAGTCAGAAGTGTTGAAATGCCAATCTATCCACATTTTGACACAAGTCCACACAATGCACTAGAAAGAGGTGGATATTTGGTTAATGAAGGACCACAGATATCTCCACCAAACATGAGAATTCCTATGAGAATTTCAAAAAGGGAGCCACATGGATTCCCTTCTAGAGCGATAATGATAGATGAAATGATCACAGAGATGGCCGGAATGCCTCCTCAAGTGAATCTGCCGAATGGACCATGAATGTACCCAGATGCAACCATAGAACATGACGTTTATAGAGGTTGAATTACGGTCACAACAGGACCATACGTGCTATCACCACCCCTATAACTTACTCCTATCCAAATCAGAGCAGAACCTTGAGAAGATATGATACTGAGAGTGAGAGTGACACATCTTCTCAGAGGAGTGATTCACCAAGAACCTAACCCACATTAAAGCCAGAGATATCTAGCAAGAAAATGAAGTTTATAGAAGGATTAGCTCAAAGACTTGCTCCTGTAGTCAAATTTGACCTCCAAGAACCTCTATGGTGCGAAATTGAGAGGAAATGGACAAATCATACGAGAGAAGAGTGTTACTATAGCATGGAATATGCTAAGGAAAGGTATGTACAACCTATTCTAGTAGCACCTCCTCCACGTAGATACACTATGAGAAATGCACCAGAACCAGTAGGAGTTGCAAGACCACAACTTGTCTTAGAACAACAACCTCTATAGCCAAGTGCTATAATGCCTATAGACATGAGATACACACCCATGATGGAAGCATCTAACAAATAAGCACAAGTACCAGCTACAATGTATTATAACGACCAAAGTGGGTAATGTCCTTCAAAGCAAGAGAAGATGAGAGAAACACATGGAATGGTGAGGCAGGTACAACCTCCACCTCTTGCGTTTCGACCTGAAGAAGAAGATACAAGATGGACAAAAGGACATTGCGGTTCATTGCTAATAGAGGCTTAGCAAGGTCAAAACCTATTTATAGCCAAGAAAAATTTCAAGAGGAAGCTCCTCAACCAGAGGTAGATTGTCATGTCCACTTGGTCAAATAATATCCTCAGACGGAGATCACTCAAGTGAATGCCTATTGTCTTGAATGTGGTTCATTCACTTGATCCCCAACTTTCCAAAAAATCCAAAATGAGTCATAAAGATCGCAAAAAATGTCTCCGGAATTGTTTAGCTACCCAATAGCTCAAAAAATAAAAATGTCATACCAATTCAAGTAGTTACGAGAGCGCAAGCTCAAAAGGAAGCCGTTGAGAAACCAGAGACAGAAAACAAAAATTGACACGAGTCTAGAGACGGATGAACCAAAGACCGATGCACCTAGTCAGAAAACCAAGAGCAAATGGAATAGCTGAAAAACTAGAAAGGCTAGGATGAGAGCATGTAGGGAATGAGAGCAAAAAACCCTAGCTCAGAAGCTTACCCAAGCTAAAGAGAAGAGAAGACAACATGAGGAAAGGGTTGCATCTTCTCTTGCGGAGGCATCTCAACCTCCAATAGAACCATCAATGGAAAGTGAGACAAAAAGTGCTAGTTCAAGAGGATCAGTGTTGGTCGAGAAGGTTAATGAGCAATTAGACGCCCTCCTAAAATCCTATGAAACACGTCTACCAAACCTAAGAACAGAGGTGGATGACAATCCATATGCGGAACTAGAAAAGGATAGGCTTGAAATGTGCAAAAAATGATTCAAAAAGTCCAAGCTTTACTAGAACCACTAGATGAAAAACCTGAGGGTGTGATATATGTTCCACCTGCACCAGTAATCCCACCAAAATAGGAACAAAATGAGCCAAATTACAGTCCTGAGCACAAACCAAAGCTCAAAGACCGCACATTAGAGCCAACAATAGTATTGAATACTATGAATAACTCTTTTGAGGGATTTCACATAACTATACCTGACAGCTATAAAGAAATAGAGGGTCTTGACAAATTGTGAAAACAAGTCAGAGAGGTCGATAAAGCACTTGTAAGTAGACGAGTAAACCAAATGGGTGATGGAAGAAGAGTGTCTCTTCCGCCAATAGAGGAATTTGAGACTGGTTCTCAAATGAATCTAGAAGTGGAATCATATTGGGGAGACAAAGGATCTGCATAGGCTATGTACAGTCAGCCCCATTCGCTAAGAACACTACCATCCTATACGGGAGAGCACGAGGCCAAGTCAAAGATTGTTGCAGTCCCATCATAGAGACTGCCTCCTAACAAGGTCATTGATTCAAAAGGGTTGATAGATATTATATATACCCCAGTCACCAGTACGATAATGTTAACTGAGTTGCTCAGAATACAACCAAACATGTGGGCTAATGTGGGAAAATGCCTAGAGAAATTTTGTGTTAAATAACCAATGACTCAAATAGAGGAAGGGATCAAAGAGCTAGAAATGCCTCAGCTAAACACTAGGCTTTAAACAAGTTCGGAGAGTATTATGAAGGAAAAAATGGGAACACCACTCTTCCCATGGAATTCCAAAATGTAAAAAGCATGGCAATCCTTGACAATGGAGCTGGCATTTCCATTGCAACAAAAGAGGTGTGGAAAAAATGGGGAAAACCAGTAGTGAGAGCTACAAGGATGAAACTGTAGCTTGCAGATGGACACATGGAAAGGCCCATAGGACTGCTAGAAAAAGCAATTTCTACTTCCTGTGGAATTGAATATGAGCAAACCTTTGCTATTGTTGACTTTGGCAAGAAGAACAACTATAATATCAATCTAAGAAGACCATTTATGAGACAATTGAAAATGGTCCAAAACTATGGATATGATCATATCTACCCGAGACATATGGAAACCACGACAAGGATAAATCCAAAAGACCATAGTTACAGGCATGTGACAAGAACACCTATGGAGGGGTTTAATTCCGCTACTGTAGCAGGATTAGAACTTCCAGCATGGTTGGGTAGGCCTAAAGAATTGTGGATGTGTGGAGCTTCGCAGTGCGGAAGCTTAAATAAAGAGGAGGTAATCCTAGAAAGGGAAATTGAAGATACAAATTAAATCCCAAAACCCTTTCCTGAGGAAGAACTAGAGCCACTTGAATGGGAACATATCTTGGCTACTCGCGATGTGTGCGCTATTCAAGAAAGTCCAACAATGAAGTTTTGTGATGAAGATGGCTATGATGTTGTTACTTTGCAATGAGTGTAATCCAAGAAAATAAAGCCGAATAAGAAGACAAGTTCTACGACTCTGTAGAACACTTGGAGATTCAAGAAGATGCAAACAATGGAAATCCGGATGACCCAACAGGTGACAAAAATAAAACTTTAACAAATACACGGTTTTATGATTGTCCAGATCAAAAACCCGGGAACCAATGTCACCGTTACAAAAATAGAGTGCATCAAAAATGGAATCCAAAATCTTTCATGGAAATGGAACTGCAACAAGCACCCTCATACGTGGCTTCCATAGAAGAAGAAAAGACTCATCCAAGAAGAGCACAACCATGTCAATGAGCTGCCAACGCTCTAATCAAGGGGATACCAAAGTCATCCCAAAAACAACAACCCAAGAGCAAACAGACAGTAGCTTTTTATAACCAGCCAAACCACAAAGGGAAAGTGCTAGAATGAAACCTTGTGGAGGATAGCAGCATCAATAATGATTCTTTTGACATCCCTTAACAGAAACTCAGGTCATCACTATCACTATCAGCTTTTGTAACAATCAAAGAAGGTCAAAAGAAAAGAATGAGTCAGAACCAAAAAGTTTGACAAATCTGGATACCAAAGAGCCAGATTGGCCAACAGCAGGTATGGATCAAGAAGACCAAGATTTCTGATGAAAAATCACCAGATCCAATGCCAACAAAAAAATAGTCGAAGCCTGCAAGAGCATCTAGGAAAAACACAAAGTCGCAGGCTTTCACAAATCGGATTTGGGTTTCAAAGAAGTTGATTCAAGCACAAAGAGGTAAGGAATTCATTTGGATTCCAAAACTATTGTCACTGCACTGTTGCTTGGATTGTTTCAATTCCTCCGATGGTTACAGTACAATTAGAAGAGAACCCGCTCTAAGGGACAATGCCCAATACGACAACCAACCAGGGCTACACTTCCAAAGAAGCATCAAACAAATAAGTAAGCCTTCAAAACAGCTCTACAACCTTTATTCGAGCGAACGACACATGAGATCAAGAACAACACCTTGCTTAGAATAGGAAGCCTCGTCAGCAAATGGAAATAAGCAAATTTCTTATACCCACATCTTGCACATCATAAATCTTTTCCATGCATTGACTCTGTATGCATAATATGGCTACATTACAAGGCCTGCATAGGAACAATTTTTGATTTCCCAAGCATAACACATACCCTTGGCGATACCTTGTCATCATGGAAGACTCCAAATAGGAGGGGGGAGGCATTCTAAATGTGGGCCTAATATATGACTATTGAGGGAAATGTTTTGTGAGTTGTATTGAATTTTTGCGTTTGATTGTGACATTTTTTGACAAAATTCAGAGTATATGCCCTCATAATAGCATTACAAGAGGAGTACGTGGACAAAAGCCATATATGAGTCCCTAGGGACATGTGTACATTGTACATAGAGTTTAGAATTCTATTTACTTGATTTTACTTTTTGAGTTGAGTTGATTTTTGGTTTTATTTCGTTATTTTTTAGATTTTAAAAGAAAAAAAAAGAGAGGCAGGAAAAATCTTAAATCCGGATGAAGAAAATATTGAAGAGACGTCGAGCCATAGAAAGCAAAGAAGGTCCAAGAAAATGACAAAACTTTACGAAGCATGTCTCAAACGCCATACACACAATGGATAATGTGAGAGGTAAGAAAAGAATGCTGATCAGCCTTCGACAACAACATGAGGCCGAACATGAATGAGAATGGTCATCAAACTCCAAGATGCCCTTCAAGGACAAAGAAAGTTGGTGATCGACTAAACAAAAGAAGTCATCAAGAGTAAATTTGCCATCAGACACTTCATGCGACTAAGGTTGTATAGAGGGAGTAGATCTTTATATTGTAATCTTCTATCTTGTATGTGACTTAATGAAGCCTAACAAACAAAAGGGACTGACAATACTGATAGAAAAAAAAGGGGCGGAAATGATAGTTCAGTTATCTATTGTGATAGATGTATGCAAGAGCAACCATTGTCAAGCCAAATTTTGATCATTATCAGTGGTTCTACATGTGTTTGGTAGCTAGAGGGTGCCAGAGATGCCCATCATCCTTTCTCGAGACTAAAATCCAAAAAGTTAGCTTGTAAAGCCAATCAAGCCAAACTTTGTCAGGAGGCTATACATAGAGGATACAAGCTAAGGGTTAAAAAAAAGAAAAACCCCTAGCTAGCCAAAGATGCAATTTTTTCAAATCTAAAGCCATGAAAGCAATCTACATACCTTTTCAAATCTAAATCCATGAAAGAAATCTACATACCTTGTACATCATGTATATGAATTTTGGGGACAAATGGACGATGATAGCTCATAGATGGCCATATATCATGAATGATGTCAGATAAAGCCCTTTTGATGCAAGTTACTAACGTGAGAAATTAACTGGGGTTTGTCAGGCTCTAATTAAGTCATGTATCAAGTAGAAGCAATATAATTCCGTAGATTATTGAAGTTGTTTCTCAAAATGAGAAAGACACAAAATTGGTAGATGTTCGTCATCAATTATGATTTTCTTGAATCATGTGAAGACTATGTACATCGGATTGAACGAACAGGAAAAGCTTGTGCAAAGGCTACAACCTATACTTTCTTCACATCAACAAAACAACAACAGAGACCACACTGACATCGACAACCAGGTCATGTCAAGGACGACATGAATGCGGAGGGGGGGAGTGTTGACGGCTGAGTCAACAACACGACATAACTAAATAAAGCCTTATTCTTTGAGAATTATGGAATGCTGCAGATTATGGTCATAAACATCATTTGTAATAAGTAGGTAGTATAGCTGTAGAATCTGGGGTGCAATGGCACTTCCAGATTGTAAATACCAAGCCATTTGATCCCTCACTCTATTTTAGGTTTAACCTAAGTTGACCTTAGTATATAAGGTACCTAGGTCACTTTTGTAAAAAAGACTTTTATCATAATCATAAGTTTAGTGTTGCCGTCTATTGTGTGTGATAGAGGAAGAGAGAGAGCATGAGCTTCATCCTGGCACTACTCCCCGCTCTCTCACAACATTTTAGATCCGACTACACCATTGCGCTAGCCTCGGCAAGAGCTATGCATCGACGCCAAGCATTCCTCACGGAACGGAGATAATGTGCTCGTGCATCTACGAGTTATTTGTGGCCGTAAGTATATCAAATGATGTCTATTCTTTGCTTGCAAGTAGTCATTAGAATCGTAGCGACATAAGCTACACATAGGTACTCATAGATTTTAGCTTCGGGCACTTCAGTATTTTGGCTCTGTCTTTATACACGTTTTTTTGCAGATGGGTCTAGAGCTAAGATTTTGAGTGTAGATTCTTAGGGATAGGTGTATCCTAGTGATCGGATGGTGTTCCATAAGTTTCGTACGATTCTGGTATGATTTAATGAGTTTCCTTCCGTTGTGTGTATGTGTCTAGGTGGTGTAGTTGAGAGTAGTGAGATTCTAGGTTGTGCTTTAGTTGGCCTTCCAAAGTGTTGTATGTGTAGGATGGTCTCAGCCTGACAAGCTAACGAGATTTCCTTTGTGTGCCTATCGTGTCATCTGTGTCCTCGATTGACATTATGTTGATCTAGGTTGTGTTGCATGCACTTTATGGGTGGTGTGTTTTGCTCCGGGAACACCAAGAAATCTTCCCCTTAAACAAACAAGGTGGAAGACCATCCATATTTACAGTACATCAATATACTCACAAAAGTAGTTGGAGGCGGCACACACATGGAGACAATTCTCTGCCTGTTAAGCTGCAGCTCCATCCTTTTCTTCTGCAAGATTGACTCTACTTTTGTCTCTGTTGTTGCTTCCTTGGCACTTTGATGGTGGATGACCTTTGATGCCGCAATTGCTACAATATTTGTTCTTGTAGCAGTCCTTGGAGAAGTATCCAGGCGTTCCACACTCATAATACTTCTTGTATTTAATCTAGGGGATGATGAGACGCCCTAGATGATGATGATGATGATGTAAAATAAGCTCCTCTCGTTGATTCAAATTTCTTCTTATTTTTCTTTTCTTCTTCATGGATTGCCCCTATAACATATTGCAGAGAAGGTATGGGTTCCTTTTGCTCTAAGACTACTACTATGTTGTCAAAACTTTTAGGTAGAGCACTCAGCAGCATAACGACTTGATCTTCTTCCGGGACTTGGCAATGAATGTAAGTGAGCTGCATTATTATGCTTATTAGTCTGTTAACCAGGCTTGAAACATCCTCCTCTTGAAGCATAGTAAGTTTGTAAAGATATTTCTTTAAGCTATTCTTACTTTGTTTTTGTTTAGCACTGAAGTTATGTTCCAGAATATCCCATGCTTGGATTGCAGTGGTACAGCTATATGTAAAATGCACATAATTATCATGGAGTAATGTGATAATTATGTCGAGTGCCTGTTCATCTTTAGCTTGCGCTTGTGCGATTTGGACCCTAGTGAGAGTGCCTTCAACAAAAGTGGATGGTTCACTTATTCTCAATTTTACAACAGACCATAATTGCTTTTTCATAAGGTATCCTCGCAGCTTGGTCTGCCAAGTGTGGAAACAGTCTCCATTGAATTTTTCAATCCCCTTCTCTCCCATGATGCGAAGTGGTTTCAAACGCAGAAGGTCTTGGTCTTACCAATAGAGATACTATCTCTATGGCAATGTCTTGCCCTTTACAGGAGGTAATATGAATGCGGGATTATGCCTAATTTGTGAAGTCACTCTTTGCAAATAGGATTTGCAAAGTTCCTCTTCACAAAAAAAAGAAGGTTTAGCCTTGAAGTCAAGGGAGAGCTTTGAATATCCGCTTTGCACTTTATGAGGCTCTAGCACGGTCTCCATTGAATTTTTCAATCCCCTTCTCTCCCATGATGGAAAGTGGTTGCAAACTCAGAAGGTCTTGGTCTTACCAATAGAGATACTATCTCTATGGCTTTACAGGAGGTCATATGAATGTGGGATTATGCCTAATTTGTGAATCACTCTTTGCAAAGTTCCTCTTCACCAAAAAAAAGAAGGTTTAGCCTTGAAGTTAAGGGAGAGCTTTGAATATCCGCTTTGCACTTTATGGGGCTCTAGCTGCTTGTAGGCAATTTACAAAAGCTTAAAAAACCTTGTACAAAAAAAAGCTTGTCGCTTGTTGCTATGTGTTGCGGAGAGTGCTGTCGATGTTGTCGAGCTGCCACGAGATGAGGATTCCCATGGTGCTGTGTGTACGCTTGCAAAGGATTTTTTAATTATTATTTTATCTTATTTTTAAAACTTTGCAATGCGCAGTGCATATGGGACACGCTACTTAAAGGGATTTAAAGGGGGCCAAGAGATGGGCGGTGGTATGAAAACAAAAACTTTTTAAAGCTTTATAAGAAGAAGACGATTTTGACAATTTCAAAACATAGAACCTGTCGAAAGCAAGTAAATACCGTCGATAGAGGGATGTGGCGTTTTCTAGCTTTTGAGTAATTTGAATCTCCAGCTAAGGTCGCCTTTCTCCTATACTTACATCCATGGGACCCGATCATGGGTGTGATCCACCGAAAATAGGATCTAGCGAATGCTCTATGCCATAAACTGAGTGTGTGTGTGTGTGTGTTATACACGCGTCAATGTGTGCATATCAGGGCCACAACATGCCACCTTGATTTACCACACGCCACCTTGCTTGACTGGCTATCCGACTGTGGACGATCAGTCCATCTCCAGAGCGTTTCTCCCAAGCTTAAATGCAATTTGAAAATGTCGTCTCTCCCAAGCTTAAATGCAATTTGAAAACGTCGTCGACAAGGTGTTGCAGGGGGCCAATTCTCCCCTCTAATGTTTCAACCAACACTACTGCCTTGCTCAATTTAAATCAATTATGAGCTGCCTGGGGAGTACTTATAATTAGGTTGCCTTTGATTCTCTTTGAGAGAGATTGTTAGCTTTTTCCCTCAGAACCTCAAGCTCTCTCGTTCACACCAAACAAGTTGCTGATTTCCATAGCTTGGGCCAAGAAAGTGAATGCTTCTTTGATCTACAGCTTCAAGCTTAAGAGCTTCAAGGTTTCAAGGGGAGTTGTGCACAATGAGGGAAGCAGGGAGCGGCAAGCCTAGCTCTCATACTAGCTGTTGGGCTTGATTGTGTAATAAGCTCAAGGTGGCTTGAAGGCTAGAGCAGCCATAGCTTCATACAATAGAGAGGGAAGAACACACACTTTTTGAAAAGGGGGACTCAATGTACAAAAAAGGCTAGTAATACTTTTAGCATAGAGTATATATAGCATAGTCTTGAGTTTTATTTATGTACAAAGCTAGAGTGGCTATCCGGTTGATAACTCTCCATGTAGCACTTCTTAGAAGCTTACAACTCATAAGAAAAATGTCAATAGCAAAAGGTATGCACATGTAGAGGTGTTTCCCACAGTAGGAGCAAGAAGGACATGCCTATCTCAACACTCTATTAGTGATTGATAGATCGACAATTAATGTCATAGAGATAGTGCACATAAAGTGCAAAATTCTTTAGAAGCTACTAATGTCATGAGTGTGCATGTTGCTCCAAATCAGCCTTTGCTAAACACTAGGACCCATACCACCTAGGGCGCATAGCCAAAAAAAAAGGACTTGCATATTCATAATTGTACTTGCCAATACTTATGGCCAATGTTTTGTTCACGGCCATGGGAGAAGGATGAAATACTTTCTACATGAAAACCGTGCTAACATATTTGGACCATAATACAATGTGAAAATCCATCACATCTAGGTACACAAATGAACTAGTTCATTAACTTAACATCATTTACTACGTGTATAAACAACCATTTGATAATGTTGTTTAGCAATACTTGTAACCTTAAAAAGTCGTACTAAGTATACGACAATTTTTGGCCATTGAAATTGTTCTTGATACAATGTGCTTAGATTGGTCTAACAAATGTATTTGACCAACACCTAGGGACTTTTTCATGACACATGATTCAAATAATGAGTGCCAATGTCAATCCTAGAGACTCATATTCTCCACATGTGGAATATGCCTCTCACATAAGGATGTTCATAAGAACTCCGTCAAGTACGAGGTGTACTTGTATGTAGAGGTAACTGCAAACACTCTGCGATGTGAGAAAGAGGGACCCTCATTATCCTTACTCCACACTGCCTAAACTAAACTCCTTGGGTTTGTTGTATCCCATGTGACAACATGTGTCAAACAAAACTCTACATGCTAGGTGATAAGTACATAATGCAGAAATGTATTGTCAACACTACGGCCCAAAATACTTTGCTCCTTCATGACCTTGTCATGTATTTTGAAGAGAAAAATGGATGAAAGCATAAAAACTTATACATCCTACTTCGAAAAATAAATCAAAACATAATCAAAAGTGAAATGAAACCAAATCAAATGCGTACCTGGAGATTGAGCATATGTTCACTTACTCGGAGGCAAATGCACATGATTAAATATCCTACCTGAAAAGACCTAGTAACACTACTTGAAAGATTACTGAAAATCAAGTCATTTTGCACTGGTAACCCTGGGTGTTGCCTTCGCAATCTAAACCCCTTGGTTAGACTTTATATGAGAAGTGCTCAAGTTATAACCATAAGTGACCACTATAGTCTACCGTGTCTAGTAGTGATTAAAGTCAACTTTTGGAAGCTGAACTTGTCCACTACCCCTTTGGCCCTTGGCTTGACTTTCTTTCCTTGAAAGTAGAATTGTGATGAGATCAAATTCTGATGCTCAACACCTATGGAATGATTGTGTATCAGCTAGGTCCTATCCTAGAAAATACCACTCTAAGAGATATAATTGGTGCTGCAACTAAGCAACGTCTCTTCTCAAGCTGGAATCTTATTCACAAGTGCATCTCAAAATAATCATCTCACCCCACTAGTAGAAGACAGTGATTCCTAACATCCCAATGAAAGTAGTTAGACTAAATTTTCTTAGGTTTTCAATAATAGATAAGCTAATGGGAGTCTCTCTTAATCTATTCATGCCATTCCATGAAGTATCTACATGATAGTGAGGCCATGCCTACTTGTTATCCACAGAAAGAATCATCTACGTTGCTAGCACCTTGTGCACAAAAACTTCTCGTCCTTGTAATCATATACAATGATCACAAGTAATTATACCAGCTTCAACTCTTTTTGAGCAGAGTGGCTGATGTTATAGTGGAAGCATAGACCATGCTTTAGTGGAACGAGTCCACAATACCGGCATGCAATGCATGCATATCAATAAAATAGTGTGATAAGCCCTTGACTTCAATGACAATCTTCACAATGTGAGCAGATGTCCTATATGCGATCATTAGGAAAAGTTTGAGCTCATTTTTGGGCCTTTTAAGGGTGGCACATTATCAAAGTTGCACAAAAGAGAGCAACCCAATAAATCCCTCTAAATATTTCTAAACTCGATATAACCTATTATTGGAAATCTCTTAAAAAAAGGATTTTAAAGAGACAAGCTCCAAAACATTTGGATGAGTTCTATGAAAGTTATGCCATTTTTGTTCAATCAGTTAGTTTTTGTTCCCCTTACGATAATCTGAAATCCCCTTTCTAGATCTATATGAAGCTAATGTCCGATACATGCATGCTATATCAATAGGTAACATTTGAAGAGTAGATTCTAAATATCCAACCTCCGACAAATTTGGATCTCATTTGCAAAATTTTTACCGGTCCTCACTTTTTGAAAGTTGTACCACATCAGTAATTTCTTACAAGGCCCAAAAATGAGCTCAAAATTTTCACAATTGGTCACTGCAAACCATGCCCATGTGATCGTGCAAGACATGTATAATAGTATCTCACAAGGTTGATACTGTCATTGAAGCCAATGACTTATCAATCTATTTTTTTGATATGCGTGCATGGCATGCAAGTAGGATGGTAGTACGTCCACTCCATCATTGTTTGCACTTTCACAATAACATTAGCTACTCTGTCCAAGAGAAATTGAGGCTGGTAGATAGGCTTTTGAATGTTGAAAATATATACAGCGGTGAGCACTTTGCATCACTGGCTCTATGCACAACGTGTATCCAATTCCAATGACGGTTTATATGGGTAGCCAATAGGTATGGCTTAGCTATCAAGAAACTAATTCATGGCATGACATGCATAGATTAAGAGAGCCTCCACGTAGGTAATCTCTTGTGTAAACACGTGAGAAAATCTAGTATAACTATTTTCTTTGGGGGTATTTGACATATTTTTCCTCTATTCAATGAGGAAGAAGATTCTCTCATGGTTTACTTGTGTGATTCCAATTGCAAAAGATTTGTGCTTAGTTGCAACATTGATTATGTCTCTAGGAGTGGTATTTTCAGGGGTATGACCTAGTTAATACACAATCACTCCATAGGTGTTGAGAGTCATGATTTGAGCTCAACAAAGTTGTACATTCAAGAAAAGAAGTTCACAATCTACCAAGTGTAGTGGACAAATTCAACTTTCTTAGTTGATCCCAAACACGTTTGACCATGATAGATTGTGTTTGTCACCATTGGCTGCTAGGTTGAACAGTTTTTATACAAAGTCTAACCAAGTGGTTTGACATTATGAAAGCTAAACAAGGGTTTTGGATTGCAAAGGAAACACCCACGGTTACCAGTTTCTACTGCTTGTTTTTCACTAATCTTTCATTTGGTGTTCAACATGTCACCGATATATGACCTCTTTAAGGCTGGTTTTAGGATAAGGCATCTTTCCAGTTGTATCTTTTAGGTTTGCAAAGTGCATGTGACTACTCGTAAGTGAATGTTATGTTCACCCTCCAAGTATGCATATGATTTGGTTTTATTTACTTTTTTAGTATTATTTTCTTGAATTTTTTCAAGTCAAATGAATAATATTGAATGCTTTCATCTATTTTGCTCTTCAAAGACATGACAAGGTCATGTAAGAGCAAATAATTTTGGGCCGCGATGTCCCAAATACATTTTTGCATTATGCAGTTCTTGTCCTATATGTAAGGTTTTCTTTGGCATATGTTTTCACATGGGATACGACATGGTCTAGGAACTCAAGGAGTTTGGTTTAGCTACTGTGGAGCAAGGTTAATGAGGGTCCCTCTCACTCATGTCACTGAGTGTCTATAGTTACCTCACACACAAGTACATTTTGTACTTAAAGGATGTTATTTTTTTAGATATCCTTATTTGAGACATATTCTACATGTGGAGAATATGAGCCTCTAGGATTGACAATGGCACCACTATTTCAATTATGTGGCATAACAAAGTCCCTAAGTGTTGGTCAAATCCGTTTCTAAGACCATTTTGAGCACGTCATATCAGGAACAATTTCAGTGGACAAAAATTATCGAATACCTAGTCAGGCTTGTTAAGGTACAAGTGTTGTCGAGCAACTTTAATGGATGGTTGTTTATACATGTAGCAAAGCTATGTTCTATTAATGACGTTTTTCAGTTGGTACCTAGGTATGATCAATTTTCACATTCTATAATGGTCAAAATATGCTCCCACGATTTTCACATAAAAAGTACTTAATTCTTTTCGTATAATCTATGAGCATAACATGAGCCATAAGCATTGGCAAGTAGGATCATGGATATGCGGGTTTGAATCCATTTTTTCTAAATGCATGCACACTAGGTGTTATGGGCCCTAGTGTTTAGCAAAGGCTGATTTGGAGCGACATGCACATTCATGACATTAGCTGCTTATAAAGCATCTTGCACTCTATGTGTAGTATCTTTATGGGATATTTTTTATCTACCAATCACCAATAAAGGTCATGGCTCGATTTGGGTGTTGGAGGATCTCTCAAGTTAACCAAGATGGCTATTCATAACATTGTTGACTCCTCAACAATGTTGTAAGAAGGCATTGTGATCCCTGTTTATTAGTCATTTTGGAAGATTGTCTATAAACAATAGGAAACACACCTTAGTACTCTCATTTATCCAAAGAGGATAGGCTAATTACAAGTGTAATATTGTGCTAAAGGATATGAAAATCACGTAGGTTAGCACCAATTAGAAATCCAATTAGAAAGCATGTATCGCTCTAGTTGGAGTTTGCTTACCATAAGGTCTTTAAAGCATGTTTGCAAGACTAGGTTTAGTTTCTTCATGTTTAAGTTAGGTTCTCAATCTTGAACACTAGTTATGATGGGGATGTTTATTAATGTGATAAGGTAACAAGTCAAGAACTTAATCTTTTTTGATGAGTTCTGTCAGTAGTTACTTTCATGGAAAGTGAGAAGAGTTATTATTCTAGACACCTCCTAGTTGCGATAACTCATTTAATATACTCAAGTGAGTTCTAAAAGTACTCTATATAC
The DNA here is from genome assembly GCF_014529385.1 of Adiantum capillus-veneris. Classification (NCBI taxonomy): domain Eukaryota; kingdom Viridiplantae; phylum Streptophyta; class Polypodiopsida; order Polypodiales; family Pteridaceae; genus Adiantum; species Adiantum capillus-veneris. The sequence goes on from NC_140944.1 coordinate 86,036,794, forward strand.
TATGTTGGATGTGGGTTGGTTACACAAAATTATTGCAAAGGGACAACAATGTGGAAAATCAAGATGTTATTCTTGACTTCATTGAACCTCCTACTAAACCTATTCCACTCAAATGGACAGCTCGATCCATGAAGGATACCACTGTGGAAAACATCATGTTTTTATGAAGCACTTTTGTTTTTGAGGATGAAAACTTTGCTCCAAGGGGGAGTAATGTGAGGCCAAGGACCAAGATGGACCTGCAGTACAGGGAGTCCCTATTATTAGCAAGGCAAGGCCTATATAGGGCACAATTGGGTGGAAAGTGGCATGCTCCAGTGCGTAGTTCTGGCTCTGTTACCAATCTAAGACCAAAGGGTGGACCGGAATAATGATCTCCTGATCCCTTGAGAATACATCCTTCCTACCACCCTTTATGTAAGCCCTTGGCACTTTGAATGTAGTATTCTGCTGTCCACACCTTGGCAGCTAGCCCTTGGACTAGATCCGTGACTCCTCCTAGGTTTGCCCTTGGCCTTACATTACTCCCCCCTTGGAGAAGTGTTTTCATCCTTGAAAACAAAAGTGGGAAACTTTATTTGAAGAACAATAATGTTTTCCCAAGTGGCACCTTCATTAGGTTGATCTTTCCACTTGACTAAATCTTGTCGGTGTACATGATAACACATACGTAAATCATGGTATTCTAAGATTCTCTCAGGTTCATGCGGTTAGGTAGGAGGTTCAAAAAAATCAACCAGAATCTATTGATCAATGACATTGTCATCCCCATGCAACCATTTACATAAGAGACTTACATGAAACATTGGATGAATATACGAGAGTCTACATGTAACGAGAGTTTGTAGGCTCAGTCACCAACTCGCTTGAGTATCTTGAAAGGCCCATAGTATCTTGGAGATAATCTAGGTGTTGGTGTTATGGAATTGACATTTTACTATTTATTGCAGCTGACAGGTGGAAAAGGCTTGACCGAGCTAGGCTATTGCAAAAGGATATTATATTTTATGTACATGTTATTATTCAAGTGCTCTTTTATGAGCTTTGGCCATTTATGACCGGCCGGCCAGTTTGTACTCATTTTTGGGCATTCAAGAAATCTATAAATAAAATACGTACAAGAGGGAAATGCTCACTCTTGCATGGTGGGAGATTTCACCCAGTGTCTGTGTATTCTTTTCTCCTCTCTTCTCTTATCTCTCGCCGTGCCTGCGTTGCACTCCGCTCTAGGAAGTTCGCCTGCATGTGCTCTCTTGCTCTCTCCAGCTCTCTTTCCTTCTCTATTCATGTATGGCAGCAATTATGGTGCACAATCACCTCCACTATTCAAACCCCTGCAGATGGTGTCTGTCCTCTCCAGCTCTCCCCAACAACCTTGCTTGGTCTCTTGAGCTTGTAGTGGACCCGCGACCCTCCTTCCTCCATCCGATTCTCCTATCAACTTCCCCCATGCTCTTGGAGGCTATGCACAATCCAACCAGCAACTCCCTAGTTGGTACTCCTTCTTTATCTCGTGCCGTGGACTAACAATAGCCTCTAAACATTGACCATCTCTATTGTGTGGATTAGTGCTATACCGTCCTGCAGTAGTATTCCTAGCCTACATGCCTATTCGACCAAAACCTCTCGACTCCCTTTCCTGCTTCCTGACATCCTCCACAGGGCCATCACCCCTGGCCATACCCAACCCCTCTCCTTCTTTTGCAGCGTAGCTGGCCTCCCTTCACAGCAGCCTTTCGAGTCAACCTATACTATAAGTGGAAACTCTCTCTCGCTCTCCTTGACAACCACACAGTCTTGTTCGTCTTTGCACTTCTAGAAGCAGCATGTGTGTGTCCTCATCAATTCGGGGAGGGGTGATGGAAAGACGGATTGCAGAAGGCTTCATGCAAGGGCTTGTACGAGCGTGCGACACAACTCTCAACAAGGCTACATGAATGCTTGCAAGGTGAGCCGCAACGCAAAAGCATGCAGAGGTCAGAGGTGTTAGTAAGATGGTGCCCATGGGAGCACAGGACCAAGGAATCTTTTCTAATCAAATGTAATTGAGCCCACTCACTTTCATTATTTTATTTTTGTACCCAACGATTGGAATAGATCCAAGTTTGGTCCCCTAAGAAGGGTGATATAACATTTCATTTTATTTCTCTCCCTCCCTTCCCCCACTCCCTATAGAGGCGGACATTCACAAAGATTTTCAACGATTGCTGCAATACTTTCTGGCACAAAAGCCAAGCATCCACGTAGACGTTTTTAGGGTTCTAGTTTTAGTTCTTTTAAATTTAGTCTTTTACTTTACTTTATTTTATTTTGTGCCCAGATATTGTATTAGATCCACCGAGATTGTATGTTACAGTGCAGATATATAATACATATCAATAAATTTATTGATTATTATTAATTTAAATGTGCTCATTAAATATGTGAGACATTATCATATTACTAATTAAATATATAATAAAACACAAACAAAAAAAGTAGAAAAAATCTATAGAAATTTCTCCAAAGATATTACATAAATCAACAATTCGTTGATCAAGAAGATATATATAATATTGTGATAATAGAGTAAAAGTAAAAAATGTATACATTAATAGAAACCACAATAGTAGTAAATGTCGATATTATTACAGCTAGATGATAAACGGTATAGCAAAGCATAATACATTCCAGAAATAAATAGGTTTCTCTTTGACTCCATTCATCATTTTAGGTTGTCAAATGTCATGCGTTCATAAGTGGTCATAAAATTTGTTGCACTTATAAAACAGTGCAGATTTCTTGCTTTTGTCCTCTTCAAATGGCTCATTGTTATATTTTACTAGTTGCTATTACATATCACTGGTCAACACCATTATCTTTATTAGGTTTTGTATAATAATAATAATTATTATTATTTTTATTTGGCAATAAAAGTCCCTGTCTTGATTGACCTTAATCAAATGATTTTTAGCATGATCCTCATTTGTTTTTGTTACATTTCTCGAACTCGTTTAAGGATTTATCAACTATGCAAACCATAATGCGAGGCAATCAAATAAGTCATCTCCTTACTTTATTTTGCAAAAATCCTTTTCATAGCTTCATTGCTAATAGACTAACCGTATTCTCTCATATTTTGCAATACCTACCTCTCGGTTGACTATAATAACATTGTCATGCAAGATTGTGCCAAACTCCTAGATGTGTTTGCTTATACTATTCCAAGAGACAACACATCTCTCTCAACATGCATACATAGATACCTTTTCAATATCCTACTGGTATGTACAAAAAATACATTAATGTTCTTTTCATATTTCATTTGTCTATATTGTTCTCTACGCTGAAAATATGCACACAATGCTATGGCTATGGTTTCTCATTAATTTAAAGGAATAAGATCATTTTTGATTAAGCTATACAGCTACTCATGTGATCTAAGGTGCTTTGGGATAGTGAACAACAATTTGTAAGTACTCTGCTACTCAACTACACTCCAATGTGATGTCACACAGGTAGTAAATGTTTTTTTTTTAATGTCTTGCCTAGTCCATTGGTCACAGACACACATATTCGCCGATTTAGGCAGTGTGTAGACACTCATCTTGGTGCAGATTCGCGATTTAGGCAACAGATTGATAAAACGGAAGATTCATAATTTTCAAACAATATCCAATGCAGATTCACCGATTTAGGTAGCATTAGTGCAGATTCGTCGATTTAGGCAGCACATCGGGTGTAGATTCGCCGGTTTGGGCAACACCGATCACAAAATCATGTTGCATGGCTGGCCACCACTGTAACTGGTATGATTTTGTTGCCCGAGTATAGAAAATGAAAGGTAATTTAGATTTGGATTTGGAATTGGTATATGATAATTTTCTGTCGCGACAGTATTTATGAAAGTGAACTTGAGATTGATGAGAATTGATTTATACAATGATGAGTGTGACCAATGATATCCTGATTCATCAGGGTATGACATATACTGCTTATTCTAGTCGTATGGGACACTAGAATAGGTAGTATGTCGATGCCAACAGACATAAGCAACGTTGTTTAGTTTCATTATTTTTACTACATGCCATTTTTTTGACACAGATTTCTAATCACTGTTTTTTTTACAAGTATCATCTGCAGATTTCTTATCTTTGCAACTGAGGAAAATTGCTTTCCAATGGAGAGGTATGTTATGGAATTGACATTTTACTATTTATTGCAACTGACAGTTGGAAAAGGCTTGACCGAGATAGGCTATTGCAAAAGGATATTATATTTTATGTACATGTTATTATTCGAGTGCTCTTTTATGAGCTTTGGTCATTTATGACCGGCCAGCCAGTTTGTACTCATTTTTGGGCATTCAAGAAATCTATAAATAAAATACGTGCAAGAGGGAAATGCTCACTCTTGCACGGGGGGATATTGCACCCAGTGTGTGTATTCTTCTCTCCTCTCTTCTCTTATCCCTCGCCATGCCGGCATAGCACTACGCTCTAGGAGGTGAGCCTACATGTGCTCGCTTGCTCTCTCCCGCTCTCTGTTCGTGTATGGCAGCGATTATGGTGCACAAGTTATTTGTCAGGTATATAGTTTTGTAGATTATGGCTTGTAGTATGTTGTTTTTTCTATTTTGCAGGGCTCTCCGTGCTTCCATTTGTAGCAGTTGGCCCAGTCTTCAAAATTTCTAAATGCTCTAGAATACGCAAAAATATGTCTTTCCCTTCCGTGTGAAGGTAATCAATGTTTCTCATCAGCGTACTTATTATATCAATCCTGGGCTTGTCAAGCATTCTGACCAGCTAGTTTTAGCATATCCATCTGGTCTTGGATAATATCCTTGACCTATTGGAGCTTTTCAATTGCCAACCCCACCATAACTGGTGACCTAGGTTGAAAACCGTACATTAACATGAAAGGACTAAATTCAGCCATTACATGCTAAGTACTATTGTAAGAAAACTCAAGAGTATGTATAAAATCTTCCTAGTTTGATTGCTTCTTGCTAATGTATGCTTGTAGCATATCCTCTAGCACTTGATTGACTCTTTCAGTTTGACAATCTGTTTTAGGATGATCTATTGTACTTAGGTTGAGTTATGTACCCAATCGTTTAAACATGGCCCTCTAGAAATGACTGTTGAACTTGGGATCACGATCACTCACAATGTTACTTGGCAATTCATACAAGATGTATAGATTGCCCACAAATAAGTTTTAATTTTTGACTTGGTTGGAATAAAATTCCGTAGTTTATTCAACCGATCTATGACCACCCATACCGTCATGACATTGTACAATGGTTGGTAAAACCCACAATGACATCCATAGAGATACTTTCCCATTTACCGTTAGGCATCTCTAATGGATGCAAAAGAACCTCATACCTTCACGCGTTGTGCTTTATTAACTTGACATTTTTGGCAAATTAAATGCAAGACATAGTCTTGGACATAGTCATGTAAACCTAATCAGTAAAATTGTCTTCTTACGAGAGCATAAGTCTTATTAAAGTCTCGATGCCGTGCACTTGTACTATTGTGACATTCATGAACATTTGGTGCCAAATGATCATGTCGATCGGTACACAAGCTCTCCCCTTGTGGAGTAGGTACTTATTATTGATGGAAAAATTCTTCCATCTTTGCAGTTCATCACTAGATAGAGGATAACTAAGTGTGAAGGTCAAAGTCACACTACCAGCATTGAAGCGAAAAGGATCCCTCATTTTCACATGGCTCCATACTTTGGAGTATGCATCATCATGCTCATATCTTCCCTTAAGAGAGTCCAAAAACCCACTTCTAATCTTTGTGAACAAAAGAGAGTTGATCTCAGGCATACACTAAGAGCGTCAGCTACCATATTGTATCATTCTTTATGATACCAGATCTTTGCATCATACTCCTAAAGAATCTCAACCCACCCGGCCTTTTGACCCTTCAAATAAATTTGTTGTGTAAACCATTTATGCTTTCATAGTTGAACACAATCTCAAACTGAGCTCCATACAAATAATGCCACCATGTCTTCAAAGTAGACACTATTGCATAGAGTTCTCATTCATAAGCAGAGTAGTTTCATTGTGTTGAATCAAGGTTCTTTATTTCAAATGCAAGTGGCCTACCCTCATGCAGAAGGACTACTCCAATAGCAGAACGATTGGCATCCATTTCTAAAACGAATGGCTTCATCAATCCGCAATAGCTAGAATAGGAGCTGTAGATAATGCTTCCTAGAGAGCATCAAAATTTGTTGTTGAGTAGCACCCCACTAAAAGGGTTTTCCCATGGATTTCAGTTGATCCATCATCGACAGAGTAATATGTGCATAGTTTTAATAAACCTTTGATAAAACATTCAAATCTCAAGAAAACCTATAACTTTTCTAGATTTATAGGAGAAAGCCACCTCCAGATGGCATCTACTTTGGATTGATCCATGTGCAGCCCATTCGTTGAGATGGCATGCCCTAGGTAGTGAGTTTCCTCCTTAAAAAAATTTCACTTTGTTGACTTTTTGGCATACAACTTATTTTCTCTTAGAAATTCAAACACCTGCTTTAGATGTTGCAAGTGCTCTTTTTCAGAGGCACTATACACAAGAATGTCATCAAGAAAGACGCCAACAAACTTGCCCAAATACAGTCTCAACACAGTACCCATGAGCGTCATGAAAGTTGCGGGCACATTGCTTAACCCAAAGGGCATAACCAAAAACTCATAATATCCAGACCTTGTTCGAAATGTATTTTTGGGTATATCAGCAAGTTGAATGGGTACTTGCTGATATTCCGATCACAAGCCGACCTTTGTAAAAATATGAGCATGGGTGAACTTGCCAAATAACTCATCCACTCGTGGTAATGGGTAGTTGTTCTTAATAATTACCACATTTAAACCATGGTAGTCGATGCACATGTGCATGCTACCATCCTTTTTCTTAACCAATAGGATGGGAGAAGCCCGTGGTGAAGAATTAGGTTGAATAAACCCTCTACTCAGATAGTCAGCAAGCTGATGTTCAACCTCAGCAGCCTCAAAATGGTTCATTTGGTAGGTTGGTTTACTACCCGGGTTACTACCTGCAACCATGTCTATGCCATGTTGCACACATCTTGATACTTCAATAACAATTTTTAAAATCACTCCTTTAGGGAAGAAGATTGTTTGGGATGCTTCTCTTGCCAAGTTGTTTGCGTCCAATGACCACACTTTGAACAGTTTCCATATCCTTAAGCAAGCTTTGGCGTATGTAGTTTCAAGCATAGATCAATTTCTCAAGGTTGGTTTGCGTAAAGCCTACCCAAATCATTGAATTCAAATTTCTTAAGTAGAAGTATATGTGATACACGCTTAAAAAAATATAATCTGGTAACCGCTACAAATATTATACACAAATTTTTCTTTGAAGTGATGCTCGGTCAAGCTCAAGCTCTTGCTCCCAACCGGCTTGAAGCAAGTCCCGATGTTGCACCAATTTGCCATGGGCAAATGGCCTCTTGAACAATTAATCCCAAAATATCCAAGGGTTTTGGCCAAGTGTGAAGACCAACAAAAAGAAAATCCGCCTACAACGACTATGACAGCAATCGGCCGCTTGCACAGGAGAAAAGAGAGAGATGGAGCATCATACATGCCCCCGTTCCTTGTCGTTCTGTGATATGATCTGTAGCTCTCTCCATCACAAAAATGACGAGCCTCAACATGCTCAATTTTATGCTGACTTGATTCTAGTATACATCGTGCAAGGCACATAGGACATCTGCTCACATTCTGAAGATTGTCATTGAAGCCAAGGGCATATCACATTATTCTACTGATATGCATGCATGGCATGCCAATATTGTGGACTCATTCCACTAAAGCATGGTTTACGCTTCTGCTATAACATCAGCTACTCTGCTTAGAAAGAGTTGAAGATGGTATAATTACTTGTGATCGTTGTATATGATTACATCGACGATCAATTTTTGTGCACAAGGTGCTAACAACACAGATGACGCTTTTTGTGGATAGCAAGCAGGCATGGCCTAGCTATCATGTAAATACTTCATGGAATGACATAAACAAATTAAGAGAGCCTCCCAGTAGGTTATCTCTTGTTGCAGACCCAATAAAATTTAGTCTAGATACTTTCTTTGGGATGCTAGGAATCACTCTCTTCTATCCGTGGGGCGAGGTGATTATTTTGAAATTTAGTTGTGAATAAGATTCCAACTTGAGAAGAGATGTTGCTTAAATGCAACACTAATTATATCTCTTTGAGTGGTATTTTCTAGGATAGGACCCCGCTAATACACAATCACTGCATAGGTGTTGAGCATAACAATTTGATCTCATCACAGTTCTACTTTCAAGGGATGAATGTTAGGCCAAGGACCAAAGGGGTAGTGGACAAGTTCAACTTCCAAAGTTGACTGCAATCACTATTAGACAGGATAGACTGTATTGGTCACCAATGGTTATTACTTTGATCAATTCTCATATAGAGTCTAACCAAGGGGTTTATATCGCAAAGGCAATACCCAGGGTTACCATTGCAAAACTGCTTGATTTTCACTAACCTTTCAATTAGTGCTACTAGGTCTTTTTAGGTAGGAGATTTGGTCATGTGCATTTGCCTACAAGTAAGCGAACACTATGTTCAACCTCCAGGTACACATTTGATTTAATTTTTAAATATGTTTTGATTGATTTTCCAAGTAGGATGTATAATTTTTTATGCTTTCATCCATTTTTCTCTTCAAAAGACATGACAAGCTCATGAAGGAGCAAAGTATTTGGGGCGTAGTGTCCAAAAAACATTTCTACATTATGCAGCTATCACCCAACATGTAAGGTTTTGTTTGGCACATGTTGTGACATGGGATACAACATGGTCTAGGAACTCAAGGAGTTTAGTTTAGCCAGCATGGAGTAAGGATAATGAGGGTCCCCCTCCACGCACAAGTATATCTTGTAGTTGAAGGACGTTCTTCTTGCAAACATCCTTATCTAAGACATATTCCACATGTGGAGAATATGAGTCTTTGGAACTGACACTGGCGCAGGTTATTTGAATTATGTGTCATGACAAAGTCCCTATGTGCTAGTCAAATTTGTTTATTAGACCAATCTGAGCACATTGTATTAGGAACAATTTCAGTGGACAACCATTATTGGATACTTAGTACGACTTGTTAAGGTTACAAGTATTTCTAAAAACCTTTAATGGATGTTTATTTATACACGTAGAAAAGTGATGTTCTGTTAATGAACTAGTTCATTTGGTACCTAGATGTGATGGATTTCCACATCCTATTATGGTCCAAATATGCTAGCATGGTTTTCATGTGGAAAGTATTTTGTTCTTCTCCCATGCCCATGAACAAAACATTGGCCGTGAGTATTGGCAAGTATTGTTATGATTATGCAAGTTCAGATCTGTTTTTGTTGAATGTATGCACACTGGGTGTTATGCGTCTTAGTGTTCACAACAAAGGCTGATTTGGAGTGGCATGCACATTCATGACATTAGTAGCTTCTAAATCGTTTCACACTTTATGTGCACTATCTCTATGATATTATTTTTTGATCTATCAATCATCAATAGTGTTCATGGCTTGGTTTGGGTCCTTGAAGATGAGCTCACTGTAAGCTAACCAAGATGGTTGCTTCTAAAATTATTGCTTGATCATCAAGAATACAAGAAACTATGATCCATGTTTACCAGTCATTTTGGAGGGCTGTCTATAAACAATGAGAAAGCACACCTCAATATTGTCAGTTATCCAAAGAGGAAAGGCAGTTCACAATTGTTAATCTTGTTCTAAAGGAGATGCTAAGTGCGTACGCTAGAACCAAGCAATTCAATTAGAAAGGTTATCTCTCTAGTTGGAATTTACTTACCATAAGACAAAGCAAGTTGTTCCTAAGTTTAGCCTCTTCCTGTTTACATCAGAGGTTCTTAGCCTTGAACACCAGTTCTGGTGGGGTTGTTGATTGATGAAGAATGATATTAAGTCAAGGACTTATTATTTTTTGATAACTTACGATAAGACAAAGCAAGTTGTTCCTAAGTTTAGCCTCTTCTTGTTTACATCAGAGGTTCTCAGCCTTGAACACCAGTTCTGGTGGGGTTGTTGATTGATGAAGAATGATATTAAGTCAAGGACTTATAATTTTTTGATAAGTTACTTCAGCTAGTTACTTTCATGGAAAGTGAAAGAGGTACTCTTTGGGGTAGATGTCAGTTGTGATAACTCGTTTAGCATACTCAAGTGAGTTCTAAATTGAATCTATATGCTATGTTGTACAGGGGCAGGTTATACAGATGGTTTCCAAGGGACAACAATGTAGAAAATCAAGATGTTATTTTTTATTTCATTGAACCTCCTACTGAAACGTAGTCCAATCCAACGGACAGCTGGATCCATGAAGATGCTACTACAAAAAAATTTATTGTTCTTATGAAGATCTCGCCACTTTTTTTTTGAGGATGTATACACTTCTCCAAGGGGGATTAATGTCAAGCCAAGGACCAAAGGGTGGACCGGCATAATGATTAGGAGATCATTATGCTGGTCCTACCTTTGATCCTTCGCCGTTCAAAACTATATGGAGACCCCAATCTATTCTTAGCTCATCGAGCTTTCCTCAAGGAGAACTGAAGGTTGGGTTACCCCAATTTGTACAGATCGATAGGTCTAACAAAGTGCCAATGGAGGGCAAACACTTAGGTCCACAAATCAACCAAGATGAGAACTCTATTGTTGAAATACCTATTAATAGATTGGGGCAATACTTTGAAGGTGATGAATCCAGTGCGACCCTACGAGTCACTACCAAAGCATCAACTATGAAGGGAATCCTTGATTTTTGAATTGGGGTCAGCATTGTCAATCCATAGTATACAGAGATTGTTCAGGAAGAATTGTTACGAGACTGGGCACCCTCCTGTTGTAGTGGTTAGCTGCAATTGGGATAGCTGGCGTAATGGTTAATTATGTGTTGTCTATTTATTTTCTAATTGAGTTGATGATGATTTTGTAGAGTGGAATGTGGGGAGTTGATGAAGCTGATTATGCAAGACCATCATAGAAAGATAAACACAGGGGATGAATAACATCACAATATAGTTTGGAAGAGCAAGAGTACTACAAAGGTACATACAAATGTGGGTACCAAAACTGAAGATCATAATATATAAAGCACAATCAAGACCCTCCCAAAGAATAAGGCCAAATAGGTATCAATCTTGACAATATCCCATGATACCTAGAGAGAGGCAATACAAAAGAACAACACCAAGTACTGCTAAATTCTATCACAACCCTCAAGAAGATACAAAAAAGACATGGATCCCAAAGATTATTCTTCTTGCAAAAGGATTCTACATAGGCTATACAAATTTTTGGCTACTAGTCAACCAAAGGCCAAGTGCACTTACAGAGATAAGCTACATGAAGATCTCAAGAGTTCAACAAGATCTCATGCCAAACAGAATCAACAAAGACGCTACAAAGGTAATAGAAAGATTTGATTCTCTGCGCTAAAAGCCCATTCTGCATCAACATCAACATCACAGTCTCCTTTCACAGAAGACTCAACAATGGCTGCATTTGTAGTGGAACCAACATTTGCAGTGGAACCACCCTCTTTCTTCTTAGCCTCTTTGGCCTTCAACTTAGGACACGACTTGATCAAGTGATCATTAGCTTTACAATAATGGCAACACATCTTCTTTTTTCCCTTATCACAGAATTTCCAAACGAATTGCTGCCAGCACAAGCATTAGGAACAGAATTTTTGCCACTCGCAGCAGAACCATAAGAAGTGGCTGCATTACTGTTACCACCCTTTCTTTGGGAAGCAATAAAAGCCTGTTCAACTGCACACTGCCTAGTCCTGTTTTTTCTAGAAAGTGACTCTTGCAACAGCAATGTGCATAATGCATCAAACTTGACAACTTCAGGATTTCCTTGGGTCATGAGTCTCCAAGTACTAGCAAAAGTCTGGTAGGAATCTGGTAAGGCATCAAGAACAGTCTGCACAAGGGAACTGTCTGAAATGACTTCACCTACAAAAATAAGTTGCTCATTGATATCCTTGACACTAGCAAGGAAAGTATCCATACCATCTTCCTCATGCATAATCTTCGACTCCAACTCTTTACGCAGCAAAGCAATTTTAGCCTCATTGCGACTTGCATAAAGACCAGCCAAAATATAACAAGCCTGTTTTGCAGATTTTGCTGAACGGATGTGAGGAGCAATGGTGCGCTTCACAGACAACGCAATCAATGCATGAGCCTGCAGAGAAACGCACACAGCTTGGAGAAGATGAAGGAAGCTCAAGGCACATAGTAGAGAGTGTGTTACTTAGTGTGCAATGGAAAGATAGATAGCCCTAGAGTGATGTGCGTATATACGATGCACGGGGGAAAAAACCTTCTAAAGAGAAAAAAAATTCCCCGGCGGTCCTAATGTGTTCACACACATCACTACCATATGTATATGGTAACACTAACGTCGTAGAATCTCAATCAAACATTCTAACAAGCTTGAACCACATATTATTGGCAGCCTTCACAATCTGTATGGCTAGAGAAATTTCCTTTGTAAGAGATTCTGCAATGGCCAACATTGCCTTCACATTTCTTGCATCAACATGAATTTTGATGCTCCTAATCCTACAAGCGGGTGTACCTGTTGTTGGGATCCCTCATAGAACATAGCTCCAAGACATCAAATATATCCCATATTGCATAAACCAGAGTCACATGATCAATTCTAATGAGAGTAATTATCGTAGTTCAATTTTTTGCTGGCACTTGAGCAAGGGGGCATGTTGCAGTGAGATCTAAAGAAAAAACAGTCTTCATTCTTGCACTTCAAAAGGCCTCAGAGATTGAAAATTGGCTCCATAAGATTCTACTCAAAAGGGGTCTAGAATCCTTACTTCCAAATCACAAAGACTTTATGAACTTTCAACCTATCCGTTGCCCTAAGGCACCCCACCATTCTCTGCACATAGCATTTTAAACCCTAAGACAAAGAGGGAGGGGGGAGGGGGGGGGGGGGGGGGGGGGGGGGGATCATTCATGGCTTGGCTAGGGGTCTGGCTAGGGGTCTGTCATCATCAAGGGGAGCTCATGTAGTAATTCAAAAGGCAAGGGAGTGGGTCACCATTCATGCCACCATCAAGGTCATCATCCACACCACTATCGAGCACTTTGCAAATGCCATCGTTTTGAAATGCTAGGGTCAACAAGTATAGCACCCACATGTTTTGATAGAGAAAGGGTAGCAATGAAGAGGAGGTAAAAAAATGCCATCCAAAATCACCCCCATTTCCATAATAGATGCATCCACATGGACATGGAATATCACTTCCCAGTTAGGCTATCAAAGAATTGGCTTTCTGCTAATGGTCTCTTTTAGACACTAGAAACTTGTCTCACATTCCAAGGTCCATATAAACCTCACTCCCTTTTGTGTCAGTTCATATAGAGAAAGATCATTTGTTGCAAACATATGAATGAATATTTTATTGGGATTCATATACCCCAACAATGAGCTAAACTTAGACAAATATGCTGGTGATCTTGCCTATTGGACACATTGAACTTTCTCTTTAGCCATTTCTATTTCATTTCTAGACACGATATGTCCCAAAAGTTTTCCCTTCTATATCATAAAATTGACTTAAAGGGATTTTAAAAAATATGTTTTTCCTTGCATTCGATACCATTTCCAAGAAAAGAGGATGCATATACTTATTCAAAAACACAGTAAAGTCATCCATGAATGCTGCCAGGAACTTGTGAAACAACATGAAATTTTCCATCATGAATCACTGAAAGGTTGTTGGAGCATTGCATAATCCAAATGGCATTACTAAATACATAAAAGCTTTCCATTTAGTGATGAATGTCATTTTGGCTTTGTCCTCTAGTGCTATTCTTAATTGATTGTAGCCACTAAATCCATCCATGAAACTATACATCTCATGGCTAGCAATTTCATCCGATATCATATTTATAAATGGAAGAAGATATGGGTCTTTGATGGCATGAGAATTCAACTTCTAATAATCAACATAGAACCTCAACTTCACATTCTTCTTCACGACAACTACTATTCCAAATTTGGATTCATTCTATACCTATGGAGCCTTACTAGTAGTGTTTCTAGTTTTAGTGGTATCCTATGTTGGCATACCTCTGGATCTACACCTTTTCGATCTATATGCTCCCATGAAAAATCATCCTTTTACTTCTAGAATAGATGCTTGGCTTTCTCATTTATCTTTGGTTTCAAAAGTTTATTTATCTTGACCAACATCTTTTCTCTCTACCAGTGATTCTGCTTAGTTATATGTCCTTATCCCTATTGCATATTCATTAAAGGGATTTCCCAGTCCTATTAACACTGTCTTCTCTATCTATCTACCCAATGTGTTTGCGTTGTTTTTCATGTGGCCCTCATCTGGTTTGAATTCTTCAGATGTCTGACTTGATTCTTATAAAGACCTGCCATGCAAATTCCTTGGTCTTGTGGGTTAGACTCAGTGAAATTCTTCGATACTACGGCCTTTGACATTTTTCTCTCTCCCGTCCACAACCTCATCGCATTAGTCTATCCCTGCAATAGGAAATATATTGATAGACGTCAATATTTGTTCAATCTTTTTTGTGCCATATTTCCTACACATTTCCTCTTATCTCATTGCCTTATTCTAGCTTTCAATGTTATTTGTTTTCACGTGGATACTCTTATTGGGTCCACGTGTCAATGTCTTACATGCATAGTCATGAATGACTCCTGCTGATGGCTAGCTTTTGAAACCATGCTTGTGAGAACCACACGCTAAGGAAGAAGGGGTTTGTTACCAAAAAGAAACAAAAAAAAGCACTTTACCATTCACCATACCCCCCCCCCCCCCCTCCAAGGTTAACCACCGGTAGGGCGCCGCCAGTTTGACCACACCCCTCCATTATCACCACAAGACGATCCCTCTCTCTCTCTCTCTCTCTCTCTCTCTCTCTCTCTCTCTCTCTCTCTCTCTCTCTCTCTCTCTCTCTCTCACTACTCGGCCCCGCTAATATTCTCTCTCCTACTCTGTCGTTGTATCATCCGGCCCGGTAGGTGCCTTGGGTACCTCTGTCATACTCCACCCCCGTCGGGCCGCCGTAGATAGTATCCTCTCTCTCTCTCTTACAAATATTCTCTCTCTCTCTCTCTCTCTCTCTCTCTCTCTCTGTGCTTGTCCACACTCCAGCCCCGGCGGGCCGTACCCCTACCTCCTCTTGTCCACACTCCCACTGGCTTAAGCAAACGCCCCCACCCCCTATCTACACCTAGCCTTAGCTCTCTCTCTCTCTCTCTCTCTCTCTCTCTCTCTCTCTCTCTCTCTCTCTCTCTCTCTCTCTCGGAAGTAGCCATGGCGGGCCTTCAGGAAAGCACCACCTCTCCCTCCCTCTATCTCTCACACCCTCACTTCCTCTATCCTCTACTCCTCCCCCCCTCACAACCCCTATCCCTCACCCTACCCCTCCCCCTCTCTCTCCCTCTCTTCCCTTGGAGGGAACCACCCTTGGCATTAATCTCTCTCTCCCCCTCGTTGACCAAGCTCCCCCCCCCCGTCTCTTGTCGCGCCCGCTATCGTTACCACTCCCTCCCGGGCCTCACGCGCATCCACAGCCCGCCCGTGCCTTCTTCCATTCACACCCCCCAACCCTATCCCCTCTCCCCTCCCTTAGCATCTCCCTCCCCACTCTCACTCTCTCTTGCGCTCTGTCTCTCCTGCAGGTTGCCCGGCTCCACGCTTGCCGTATGTGCTCCTTGTCCACAGCCCTTGGAGGCGCCGCCACCACACACACACACACATACACGTTGCGTGCGCGCACACACACACACACACACCCCATTCACCACCCTCACCCCCCCTTTTTTCTTTGCCTCTCCCACAACGCTGCCAAAAATCGTTTTTTTTAAATAAAAAAATAAACAAATATATACATTATATATGCACACACAACTCCCGTTCCCATGCACGCTCGCGCACACACATTCACCTACATATATATACAAAATACGTGTATATGCACGCACTTAAAAAAAAAACAAAAAAAGGAGGATCTTACGCCATCGTCATCGACAAAAGAAGGAGGAACCCAAATCACACGCCGCCAACAACAAAAGGAGAAATGCGTCGAAGGCATGCCCCGACTGACCCCGAAAAGAAGTACGTACTACACCGATGCACTAGCATGACACCATTCGCCGGCATCACATAACCACGACGCCATTTTCAGTAATTTGTAGGTTATGTTCATCATTTCTTCAATTTTTCACCCAAGCCATTGTAAAAAATCCCAATTTGTAAATTCCCTCTCTCTAGGTGATGGTCACAAAGGCCCACCTCGAGATTCTCGTTTTTAGTAACCTCCCAAAACAAAGCAAGGGTCAACCACAACGGATCCACCACTTGCTTTGTCTCCCCGATTAGCTTACCCTAATCACACCGGGATTACCATAATCCAAGCAGCCAACACCTATAAATTGGCACTGAGAGGTCACTATCGGGGGGGGGGGGAGTTCATGAGAGGTCAGCACTTGGTAGAGTGTAGTGGGAAGAGTTGACACTATTTGCATCACAGGGAGGGGGCTTGTGTGTTGGTTTGCCTTGGAAATTGCACCATGCGAAGGGAGCCACGTCCACCTCTCGACTCCAATGGTCGATGCACACACATATATACGCTCTTAGTAGCAAGCTTCACCACCATTGAGTCGTCTTAGAGAACGCACCAAGTAGTTGCACCATCTTTTCTCCCTACCTCTCTATCACCACAGTGTGCCACCTTGCTGGAAGGAAGGTCATTGTAAATACTGCAGAAATAATTCTCCCTCACACCCCCGAGGGTTTTCATCATTTGTCAATCTGTGTGTGTGTGTGTGTAAGTTCGCGGTGTTCATATCATCGTGGTCTGCGTCCTAGCCGCTCAAAGCTAGGTGGTGCCCCCTATTCGCTTTATCGTGACAGGCTCGAGGCGCGCCATTCAGCCCCGACATTTAGAGGCTGTCGGGGTTCGGGGTTCGCTTTGCTCCCATCATTTGGTGCCCCCACTAAGGAGGGCTTCTAAGACCCTTCAGTTTACAATGCTGAAAGTGACGCACACCATCAATCATGGACGAATGGCTGAAGGAATTTTCTAACTGGAGGACGGAAGAAGAGGAGACAAAGGAGGCACTAGGCGCCTTCATTGAAGTACTACTGCCAGGCTATAGTGTGAGTATTCAAGAGGTAAATTCTCCATCTCGTGTTGCTCGTTCTAACCACAAATTGAGAGCATCAGGTGGGAGGTCGGTGAAGTGCCATCATTGTTGTCAACAACCAAGACACACTGCCAATAAGTGCCAGCAACGAAGGCAGCGAAAGGGCTGAAATTGTCTACATCGACATTCATCGCGAAGAAGTCATTCACACCAAAGAAGGAAAGAAAACGGTGAGGCCTCTTTTCCCTAAAGAAACTGTAGTCAAAGTTATAACCTTTACTCCAAAGTGGCCTAAAGGGGCTGCTCGAGCCAAAGGTAAGGAAAAGATAAGCCAGTCTGGAAACACATTACCCCGAAGGGAGAAGCATCTGGCCAAGCAAGTGCTTCAAGCTCAGAAAGCCGGGTTGTACCCAGCTTGCCAAAGAGGAAGTCATCCGAAGCTAAGCGGCAGAAGGTCTCCTACCGATTTGCACGACGCATGCGAGTGCTACCAATCCACTTTGGCAATCCTGGAGAAGAAGTGGTAAGAAGATTCCCATGTCCTAGGGAAGAGTGGCTCGGCTACTGCTCTCGCTGTTTTGGAAGACGGGTAGAGGATCTTCCTCCTCTCCCTGTACAACTTATCCTGAAGAAGCTCTCTACCATGGGTGAAACCCAGTGGGCTGGGGACGAGTTGCAATTGAATGGAGTAGAATTCATGCAACACACCGACTATGGAAATTACCTGCAATTACTACTAGCCAAGAGGCTGGGAGTGGTCAGACGCGTCGCCATCACCCCGTACGTGCTGAGCGACGAAGGAAAGGTAGAGCCCATGAAAGGCGACGACCTCCTGTGAATGTGCCGACTCATCAACACTGGCACGGTAAGAGTACAAGTAAGTATTTCACCCTTTGTGCATGATGGAAAATGGGCCGACAACATTCCCATTCAGATTCCTGCAGCATATGCATGTGAATATCTATGTAGATAGGAAAGTCTTTTACCAACAGAAGATCATGTACCTATTCGGTGCGGCGGTTCTAGGAGAAATCCTCAATTCCCCAAATCCTATGATTCTTCCCATATTGGATTACCATCATTCCTTTAATGTTTCTATCTTTATCCTGTTTTAATCTATCCACCCAACCCCGTAAAAAGCCGCTACGAGCCGCTACTGTTGTTAATGTATTAATCTAAATTAAAAAAAAAGGTTTGTAATTTCCTGGGTCACTACCATGGCAAGTGTTTCTTTCCCCACGTTCAGTGGAAAGAAGGGAGAAGATCTCACCACCGACTTTTTGGATGATTTCGACATTGCTTGTGTCGTCTCCAACAAAGATGACGATGCTTCACGACTTCGAATTTTTCCTCTATTGATGAAAGTAGAGGCCAAGTCCTGGTATAATGCATTGCCCCATGCTACCAAGAATGCATGGGATGCGTTAAGAGATGCTTTTGTGAAGAGGTTTGGTGGAGGCACAACCTCGGAGAAGCTATGGCAGCTACTGATGGAATTGAAACAGGGAAGTCTGCTAGAGTATGCCACCTACGAGTCCAAATTTGTGGACTTATGGGAGAGATGGGTTGCCTCACTGGAGGAAGGCAAAGGAGCGCCTAATTTCCTAAAGAAGGACCGTTTCATTGCTGGTCTATGGTTGTCGCTTAGAGAGAAGGTGAAGGAAAGGTTTCCTACAACATATGAGTTGGTAGCCGAAGTAGCCCGCCTTAAAGACAAGAAGCTGCGCATGCAAGCAAGAGTAAACGAGTCAGAGGAAACAAGCTCCGCCCGACCAACCCCAGTGACTGCAACAGCCAGTCATAAAACCCAACCGCAAGAGGCATCAGAAGAGCAGCAAGACCTGCTGAGTCGCATCACCACCCAACTAGAGAGTTATCCGTGCATCTGGTGCAGCAAGGGCATGTACCTGTCAGGAATCCAGAACAAGGAAGAGGGCAACGAAGGCAGAACCAAGAGTACCACTGTTACAACTGCGGGGAAGATGGCCATGGTATGTACTACTGCCCACATCCAAGGACGCAGAATTTCAATAGAGGGGAGAGACAGAATCAGATCTCTCCACCAAGAGCAAGACCACCACCACCTGGGCAATCAGGGCCGATCCCACCGGTCCAAATCCTTCGACCACCTGTACAACAGCAACCACCACCCCAACCTCTCATTCCACCACTACCCCCACCACCTGCTGTGAACCAAGTGGTGAGTTTTATTAGCTTGGTGGCTAAAGGGAAGACAAAGGTAGAAAAATCAGTTCGAGAGAGGCACAAAGTGTTTGGAGCTGATAACAACATACAAGTGCCCACCTAGCCAAGGCGCCCGTTGGGTCAGTCAGCTAAAGTTTTGATGTGTTCACATTATTTTCCCGATGTTTAATACATCAAACCCTATAAAAGCCTAATGACAATTGTCTATGTCAAGTCTAAGTCAAAGATGTAATTTTTCCAATGATGTATGTAAAGGTCCATGAGAAGTTGGCTGCCGGCCACTTTAGAAAGCCCTAGGTATATAATACACTAAGGCTAGTGGGAAAGGGAGATTATTTTTTGAAGATAAGGGACTATTGCGTTACGCACAGAGAGCTACCTCTTTGCTCCAACTTGTAATCATCGCTTCTGTGGCTATGGTAATCCAAATTCAGTTTTGTTTCTTGCATTGTGTTCCTCTTACTCTGCTCTTTCATTCAAGTATAAGCATTCAAGATTCGGTGAAGGTTTCAAACACATCCGTTTAGGCCTTAAATCGATGTTTTGAGTGTTTATATGCGTATTTTATGTTGTTTTGACCCTAGGAGAGGCTTTAGGGACCTAAAAACGACCCTTTAGGATCATCCGTTTATTGTTTTTGCGTACTTTGGGAGGAAGGATCGCGATCGTTGTACCTTCCCAGAATGCTGTGACAGTGATAGGATATGTTCTTGATAGTCCCCTGCAGCTTCCCTTCAAGTTTCGTGCGATTCCAATATGATTTGCATGGTGAACGGGCGTGATGACTATAGAGCTGTGTAGAAGGACATAGGTAGATTACTTGGCTTTAGTGCGATTGATTTGCTTGTAGAGTTAGTAGTTGCATCTCTTCGAGTTCACTTCATTAGGGTTGACATCCTAATGAGTTTCCATGCCTCATCCGAGTCGCTTCCCCTGTATCGATAATTTTATATTGATGCTTGAGAGCTATGCTATGGACGTCCGTCGCGGTGACGCAAAAACATTGGCGCGGCTGCCGGGGAATGAATCTTAGGTGATGAGTGACGGAATGCGTATTCAGAGTTTTCTTATTGTTCCAAAAGATAATTTCCATTCCATTTACATTTCAGTGAAGCATCTAGACAGGGGTTTAGTGCTTAGTGGAGTCTAGGGTTGGTGGATTGGCTAGATCTACTCTTGAGAGATATAGGGAGTTGTGAGTGAGGTTGCTTTAAGCATTTTTCTTCTCAAATTTCTTTGTATTGATTGAGTATTGATCCATCATCAGTTTTTTATCCTATTTGTTTTGTTTGATTCATTTTCTTATGTTCTTTCATTTTTGTACTTAGGAGTAGGATAAGTAAATCACATTCCAGTCAGATTTGGGGTAAAAGTTAGAGTCGAGAAACCAAAAAACCATAAATTTGACAAAAAGACCATAAGACTTTGAAATTTTGAAAATCTGACCAAACGGAGCTAAAATTGATTCAAATCACAAAGTGGTAGCACCAAACACTGGGAAACACTTGTCAGAGGGAGCATACAAAATTTCATCAGATTTGGCTCTGGTACTACAATCGCGATCGGTGTACCTCAGTGTCAGAATTGTACAAGATTTGACATGTGCCTTCCTGATAAGATTTGAAACAAGTTTGTCTAAAGCAACCACACCCAAAAACATCAAAAATCAAGGAAATCAGCCACTTGGGTAAAACTAGTTTGATAGACCCAAAAACTGTAAAATCTTGACTTTTGGTGATCCAAATGCAAAAAGACTTGGGGGATAGCCTTAAAACAACAGTGTCTACAAGCATGCCAAATTTGGTCTAATTTGGGCTCAGAACTACGATCGCGATCGGTGTACCTAAGTGCCAGATTTTGACCAAATTTCATATGCGGGATCCTCAGGTGTATACAAACATAAAAGTCTAAAGGACCTAGGGTCAAAAACCACAAAAAACAGGTCAAAACTACTGAATATAGATCCAAGTCAAAAGCTGCTAAACTGGCATAGAAGTTGACTTTCAGTAGACCAAAACACATCAAAACTGGGACAAGCCAATCAAACATCAAAATCAATCAAACCAAACAAAATTGGAAAATCAGGCACTTCAGACCAAGAAATTGCAAATTCTTGACTTTTTTGAGTCCAAATTCAAAAGTGTCTGGCAGGTAGTCTTAAAATGGCCTAGTGAACAAGTTGGTGAAGTTTCATCCAATTTGGGCTCCAAACTACGATCGCGATCGGTGTACCTCAGTCCCATATTTTGACCAGACTTTACCCACACATACACCTAGGTTATATAAGATACCAGGAGTTTTCAAAATTCAAAAAATTGACCAAAATAGCAAAAAATAGCCGACAGTCAGAAAACCACTGCAGCAGACCAAGATCTGGTGAAAACTTGACTTTTTCTTGTCCAAATTCAAAAAGATTTGGGGAGTAGACTGTACACATCATTGTCTACCACATCCACAAGTTTCATCCAATTTGGGCTCCAAACTACGATCACGATCGGTGTACCATAGTGACATTTTGAGTTGAGACTTGGTGAGTAGGTAGCTGATAACTAGACAAACAACTTTCTCAAAAGAACCAAGGTCAAAAAACCAAAAGACAGTTGTCAAATAGGGCAAACACTTATCACTGATCCTTCAGACCAAAAATTTGAGAAAATTCAAGTTTTTGTGATCCAAATGCAAAGTGGGTTTGGGAATAGACTAATCATACCCATGTCTATCAACTCCTAAAATTTCATGCAAAAAGGAGCTGGAACTACGATCCCGATCGATGTACCTCAGTGACATTTTGGATTGAAAATTTATGAGTAGGTAGCTGACATTTAGTGCAACATATTTTCCAAAAGGAGCAAGGTCAAAAAAGCAAAAGAAAGTGGTCAAAAGTCCCAGTTACACAATCAGGCCAATAACCGCAAAACCACCTCGGATTTGGGTTTTCATTGGTCAAAACATCTCCAAATTCAAAAATACAAAGACACTTGGTATCAAGACATCAAGGGCTAGCTACTGTGCAAAAATCTTCCAAATTTGTGGCACGGGGTCAACGATTGCGATCGGTGTACCTCTACACAGTGGGGGTATTTGACTTCATAAGTTTGTAGACATACTTGAGGACATCCCAAATTTCAAGTTTGAGCTAAAAATACCTTCGGGAGGCCAAGATACAAGCCAAAGTTCCTGTGTCCTGATCCTGAAACTGTTTTGAGTGTTGTTTCAAGTGCAGTTCACTAAAAGTGCTCTAACTTTTGATAGATAACTCCAAATTGAGTCAGGTATAGCTAGGAAGAAAGCTTACGGGCAATAGCTTGCGGTTTTGGTTTTAGAGCTGAATTTTTCAAGGTTTCCTAATTCCAAACTTTTAGGGTACCCAGAACCAATTTCCAAAGACCAAAAAAGTCACAAATTCCTGACTTTTTAGAGACTTGACCAGGGGCAAAAAGGGATTGTGTGCACTAAGCCAAGGTGTTCTTATCAAAGACCATATTGAGAGTATTGAGTGAGGCTTAAACATGACAAATCATCCATCATTAGGGTTTCCCACTCAACTCAGAGCTATGCCACCTACACAAACAACCAGAACTACTGTAACACCTATAACAAGAGGGTTGAGACAAGACCATGAGGCTTATCAATCATATCAAGCCAATCCTCAAGGCATGGATCATGGATATTTGTCAAGTGATCATGTAGCTCACTGGAAGCCAAACCAATCAACTAAAATGCGGGAGTTTGGAAGAGCAAAAGTGGAAATTGCTGGAGACCTAGAGGAGAAGCATCCTCTAATCAACAAACACAACGTGAGGTTCATCAAAACCAATGAAGCCACGAGAGTTCTAACGGATTACACTTATGATGGCCTTTATAGGTTACCTATTGGGGATCAAAACAACTTCTATAGATGTTTAAATTCCATCATTCAAGAGTTGACAGACTACAAGAACCTCTATGCCTTCACATACACAGATGACCAGGGAGTGCAAGTACTAATGGTAGATAAGTATGGACGAGAGTACAAACTTATCAGACCAATTGATCTAGAAAGATATACATACATGGGTACTCCAATCTCTGCTTACTACTTTCAACCGAGTGTAAGTGTACCAGGGTTTTTGAGACTGATTTGCAAGAAGCTAACATTGAAACTATGGAATCAAATGGACCTCAAACATCCAAAATAGCTATTCATGGGAGTGTAGATCCTACCTCATTGAGTGGAACCAAGAGACCATCAATTAGACTTACAAATCCATCAACATTTTCAAAACATTTCTCAAAGGGGATTCCACTAGGATTTGCTCCAAGACGAGAAGAAGGAACAAGGGATGTCTTTGTGAGAGACCCCAACACGCTAAGATACATGGTTGAACCAGAACCAATGAGACCATATCAATTGGCCAAATGTGTCAAGAAGAAGTATGATGGATTAAGGGATCCATATGTACATGCATCCTTGTTCAAACAAGTGTTAAGAGCCGAGCAAGTAGTTTATTTTCATACACAGTATGAGGGATTTGGCTTAACCTTGGAAGGGATAGCATTGAATTGGTTCCAACCATTGGACAAAAATGCCTTCTCAAATGTTGAACAACTGTTGCAAGAATTTGTTGTGGAGTTCTCTAAAAGGGGAATCAAGCATAACACAGTGTCCCAAATCTATGCATTCGAGCAAAAGGAAGATGAGAGAGTGAAGGAAGCATCACTACGCTTCAAACAATATATAGAGAGATGTCCAGAACGCGAGTTACCACAGGATGAAATATTATCAATTCTCTTCATAGAGGGTTTGAAAAATGAAACTCTCAAGAAAGATTTGCACTTAAAAGGATGTACTTCCTTTGAGCAAGTCACGAGAGAAGCATTATACCTAGTTGACAGTTGTAAAGCCTATGGCGAGGAAATTGGTGATACAAAGATCACTCTGGATAATGCTCCTTTAGCATCTAGTGAAACCAACACAAGGCAAGTGGTTAGGTCTCAGTTAATGACCAACCTAGACCTAGATGTGAGCTAGCAGCGCAAGTAGCACAACGAATAAAATGGTGTGCCATTGAGCGAAAATGGACCAATCATGAGATGAGTGAGTGCTACTATAATCAAACCTACACGAGGGGGATACTATTTGGACATCAAATAGAAAAACAAATGCCATTACCAAATCATCCATTATTTCAAAATAGGGTTGTATCAAGGGCTTTACAAAGAGCTGAGGTATCAGAGGTATCACAACCTAGGGTAGGGCAAGAACCTATGAGAAAACTCTATTCATTGAATGAGGACACTCTAATGTTCATAGCCAATCAAGAGCGTAGACCAGAGACCATTCTGGCTAAGCAAGAACAACCATCAATTGTGCCACCAGTGACTCAACAAGATAGACCATGCTACAAGTGTGGAGGTAATCATTGGGCCAAGAATTGTTCTCGTGTAGAGATATTTGGATATTGTTTGGAGTGTGCCATTACACACGTTGTTCCTAATTGTCCAAAACACCCAAACAAACGGGGGAAAACAACAATGAATGTTGTGAGAGTGTTACCTTCTCCAAGTGGATCAGAGGCAGAACCCAAACATCCTGTGAAGGTAGTGACTAGAGCCCAAGCAAAAGAAAATGCTGAGGACCAAGCTAATGAGGAGAAAGATCAACAACCCAAACAAGGGGAAACAACTAGTGTGTCAGTGAGGACTGGGAGAAAATCCTGGAAAGCCAAAAGAGACAGCATTAAAGCAAAAACAACTACAAATCAAACTGCACTACAAACAGAATTACAAGAGACAAAGGAGCAGTTAAAACAAGAATGGGAAAACAAAATGGTGCGATAGGAAACCAAGGAAGGCGTCTCCGGAGGATCTATGTTGGTAGACAAAGTCCTAGAGCCATTAGATGCTGCACTGGAAGCATATGAGGCTAGATTGAAACCCAACCAAACCCTAGAGCAACGAGGGATGAAATATCCTCATGCTGAGGTAAAGACTAAGAGGTTGAAAATGTGTAAGGAATTGGTAAAAACTGCACAGGCAATGATGGAGCCTGAAGCACCAATTCCACCTCCAGAAACAAAACCAAAAAGTGTTGGATTTGAAATGCCTAAGGCAAAGTATTAACTCAAAGAAACATTGAGCTAGAATCACAAAAGGATGTGCAAGCAAAGAGTGCAGCACAAGAAACCAACAGCCTAGAAATTCAACTAGATGATCAAGTAGTGGCCAACACCACTAATGATGCAAGGTCAAGATCACAATTTATGGCACCTATCCCAGAGATAGATGAGCCATGGCCAAATGAATTGTGGGAAGCAATTAAAAGTGCAAAAGATGGAAGTGCTTATGGTCTTTTATGCTTATTTTGTGGTGAAATTTTGTCATAGCCCCAATCTTGAACCATCTTAAGTTGACACAGGAAAGGTCTTCCTATAATGATATCAAAATTGTTCCCTTTTCCAAAATCTACTATTGCAAATGTATGTTCATAGTCAATTCCACAAGAAGTCACAATAATTTGCTCTAAGATACCCAGAGTTTTTTCCGTGTATCCATCTGCAAGTTGCAGCTTCATTCTAGTTTTCCTAAGCGCTGGTCTACCCCATTTTCCCCAAATGTCTTTTGTGGCTATGGCTACTCTAGCCCCACTATCAAGTATAGCCAATGTTTTAACTCCTTTGTATTCCACAGGTAAGGTGGGGTTTCCTTCTTCTCCTTCACAATATCCCCCCACCTTGTTTATTGGCACAGGTTTAGCGTTTGCACTTTCTTGTTGAGTTTTTTTTTATTGTTCATTTGAGGGTAGATCTTGAAGAGGTATCTTTAATCCCATCTTCCCCAAATTGTTGCCCACTTCATCCCATACATGTGGTCTAATCTAAAGCAGTTCAGATCGAGTAATGGTGCACTGTATTGGAGCTGACATCAACTCTTGCATACTCTTTGTATCCATCATTTTGGATATGGATTTCCTCTGAGATGGCACCACTCTAGTCTGTGAGTCTGCCTCATGTTCTCCTATGTATGAGGGTAAGGTCTTGAAGGACTTTGGTTTGCTTTCAATTGAAACTTCTGTCCCTGCATCTCCATTTAGAGATTGAATGTCTCCCTGATAGACTTCATGCCCTATATTGACCTCAGTTATGGGTGCAGATTGGAAAGTCACACTTCCATCTTTTGCACTTCTAATTGCTTCCCACAATTCATTTGGCCGAAGAAGCCGACTCCAGAAAAAGTGCAAATGAAAGTAGATGAAGGAGAAAAGCTTCCAAGTTCAATGGCAAATCTTCAACAAACACAAGATCAAAGGAGGAACGAGGAAGAAGCCAAAGATGAAAAATATCCCACATTGATCAAATTCAATTTATGTGGACAAACAGGGCTCAAGGTTACATGTTCGGCCGCAATAGATCCAGAAGAAACAAAGAATCTAATGACTTATGGAACGTGGATAATGATGGGAAAGCCACCAATCAATGAGCTAGAAGAAACAGTTTACACAAGTTCAAAAATGCCGATTCCTAGCTTTGGCATGGCAGAAGCTGTACTCAAATTGAGTACCGGGGAGTATAAAGACACTTTCCACATAATCAACTCCCATTATATCAAAGAGAGTCTGGTCCTGACAGAAAGCTGGAGGAACATCTTTTTTTGACAACAATCAAAAGCTTCAACAACAACAACGGTAAGACTCCATGAAGCTTCTCAAATCCATGCAGAAAAGAAATCGCCAACCATCGTGGAAAAAGGTAAAGCAAAGGTAAACATTGAAGTATATCAACCTCGCCATACGACTTTACCTTCAACAAGCTTCCATCAAATTTCCCACAAAGCCTCTACATCAAGAGCCACACCATCAACAATGCAATGGAAACCAAAGCAAAAAGTCTATCAACCAAAGTTTCCATCACAAAAAAGCATCCAGAAGAAGCCGAAGAATGTCAACCAAGTGTTGGTATCCAAAGAGCGCATCCAAGTCAAAACCCAGGGGGCAACGCGAAAAGTTTGGGTACCGAAATCAGACTTCAACAAAGATACCCAACACAAACAGGTGAATCAGCGGATGATTCCAGTGAAGCTACTTGAAGCACAAGGAGTTTATGAAGGTAACACTCCAATATGGTTACCAAAAATTGTAGCTCAATCAAGAACAACAAAGAGAAATCAAGCAGCACAAGCTTCTACCCCAAAGTAAGCAATGACAACCAAAAGCCAACAGAAGCCAATTACGACCAAGGTTGTTGCAATCTACATATGGATACCTTGTCATCAATTACAAAAGCAAGGCTTTTACAAAGGAAATCATTAGGTTTGGATACCAAAGCCTAGTGTCCATCAAATTATAGAAGAAGATAAAATGCCAAAGACGGTCACACAAGGACCAAAAACAAGATGGGTTCCAAAATTGCTAGTGGAAACTCAATCACAGAGAACCCACACATCTCGAGAATCGCTTCTCATGGAAATTAATGCAAAGGCTACATCAAGCCCTATCAGAGCTGAAGGACTTGTTTTACAAAGAAGTATCAACATACAACAAGCAAGTCAAGAGGAGCCAAAATATGCCAACCTACTCGACAAAATGGTGGCATCCAAAGACCAAAGCAACGATAGAGGCCTTAATATCAAGAACTTATGGCATTGGGTTTCAGGCCATGAACAGGTAAGTCCAAGTTGCCATTAAAAATACATGGCATAAAAGTCAAGAGTCGGGCAGCTGAGCCACTAAATGAGCAAGCCATTAGTCCCAAAGCTTCAAGTAATATTCTCTGTGGTCTAAGGTCTTAGCTATTCTAGGTACTGCTCAAGGTGGAGGAGTTGAGCATATTTACGTTGTGTCACTCATGCTGGTATAGGTGAGCATAAGAGTCCAAGTCTATGTATTTTAAGTTTGGTAAAGTGGAGGAGAGAGTCCAAAAGACACTCACGCACTATGCATAGTGAGTTATGAGTGGAGAAGCTTCAACATCAAAAACCCTTCTTGGAAATGTGGAAGCTATTGAGATGTCCTTGGATATCACATGTGCTACATTTGTTCCTTGAAGCATCCAACAACTCATTTTTCACACAGCATGATTTTCTTGAAAGAACTCTTGTGTGCATATAGAGTGGCCCATAATAGGCACTTGCATTACACACTCCTACTTTATTTCTCCCAAGCACTCACCTTGCATGAAAAGGTACTCAACTTCCATGGGTTCAACACCAATAAGAGCGTATACCAAAGGCATTTTTTCCCACTGGGTTTTTCTTTTTGGTCAGTCAGGTTCTAGACCCTAATTTAGAAACACCCATCACTATTCTATTGTATATATTCCTTCCATCAAATGAAACCAATAAAGAATTTGTTACACGTTCTTCAAAGAGATAAAGTGAAGCCACATTGTTCTCAACTATTCTTTGACAAGAACAACTCTTATCTTCAAAGATACCAACAAAGCTCTATTGACAAAGTGGCAAAGAAAATCAAATTGGAGATGCCAGTGCACACACGTCAAAGTCTCAAACATTTTGAGATACAAGCTCCAATAAAAAGTAAACTGCACACCAGGAGGCAAAGTATCCAAAGAAGCACATATCAACGACCAACTGCACAAATGGAAAGGTAAAGCAGGATGTGCAACAACATGCACAAATGCCTCGTCCACAACATCCAAATCACGAAGAACACATGTTCATCCATCAAAGGCAAATGGGCACCCCATTTGAACAAGCAAAACATGCCAGATATAACTCAATCAAGGAAGGGGGGAGTCTCATCAACAAGAAGACCAGACTACAAATGTTCGTGTCAAGGGACGACACGAGCTAGAAAGGGGGGAGTGTTTGGAGCTGATAACAAAATACAAGTGCCCACCTAGCCAAGGCGCCCGTTGGGTCAGCCAGCCAAAGTTTTGATGTGGTCACATTATTTTTCTGATGTTTAATACATGAAACCCTGTAAAAGCCTAATGACAATCGTCTATGTCAAGTCTAAGTCAAAGATGTATGTAAAGGTCCATGAGAAGTTGGCCGCCGGCCACTTTAGAAAGCCCTAGGTATATAATACACTAAGGTTAGTGGGAAAGGGAGATTATTTTTTGAAGATAAGGGACTATTGCGTTACGCACAGAGAGCTACCTCTTTGCTCCAACTTGTAATCATCGCTTCTGTGGCTATGGTAATCCAAATTCAGTTTTGTTTCTTGCATTGTGTTCCTCTTACTCTCCTCTTTCATTCAAGTATAAGCATTCAAGATTCGGTGAAGGTTTCAAACGCATCCGTTTAGGCCTTAAATCACTGTTTTGAGTGTTTATATGCGTATTTTATGTTGTTTTGACCCTAGGAGAGACTTAAGGGACCTAAAAACGACCCTTTAGGATCATCCGTTTATTGTTTTTGCGTACTTTGGGACGAACGATCGCGATCGTTGTACCTTCCCAGAATGCTGTGATAGTGATAGGATATGTTCATGATAGTCCCCTGTAGCTTCCCTTCAAGTTTTGTGCGATTCCTATATGATTTGCATGGTGAACGGGTGTGATGACTGTAGAGCTGTGTAGAAGGACATAGGCAGATTACTTGGCTTTAGTGCGATTGATTTGCTTGTAGAGTTAGTAGTTGTATCTCTTCGAGTTCACTTCATTAGGGTTGACATCCTAATGAGTTTCCATGCCTCATCCGAGTCACTTCCCCTGTATTGATAATTTTATGTTGATGCTTGAGAGCTATGCTATGGACGTCCGTCGCGGCAACCCGCAAGCACAAAGGGAAAGCAAAGGTAGAAGAAGTGGATGCTATGGGAGTGAAGGGTGCCAGGCACGAGGAAGCCTCTCAAAGAGAAGAGAAGATGAAAGGGAAGGACGAGTCTAGCAAGCAAGCAGCTAAACCACAACGGAAAATAGACATCATGGGCTTCTCACTAGGTGAGTATGCAAAACCCTATGACTTAGTTCAGGATGTGTTAATGCAAGGCCCGAGGATAACTTGGCCCCAATTACTCCACCTTGCACCAAGGATGAGGAGGCAATGGAAAAAAATGGTAAGTACTAGGAAATCAAGACCCAGGATAGCTGGGGCTATCTCTGGAAGGGATCTCGACGACATCCTACTGACCATGGATGCTCACATAAAGGGGCAACGAATCTCAAACGTCTACATAGATGGTGGCGTGCAAATATGCGTCATGAGTGAAAAGATGATGCACCATCTAGGTCTAGAGGTAAGTAGGCCGGCACCCTGCCGAGCCAAAATGACAAACAATGTAAGAGTAAAATGTGTAGGCAGTGTGAATGCGGTCAAATTAAAATCATTCAATACAGAAGTGGAGGTAGACATCTTCATCTTGCCACACAATGGGGAGGGCTACCCCATCATTCTTGAGAGGCCTTGGCTTATGGCTATGGAGGCTAAACAAGATTGGAGCACCGGAATGATTCAGATAAAGGACGCTAAAGAAAAGTCCATATTCTACGGCATGAAGACTGGGAAACAGCACAACATGATCTTGGAGGCTTCAGAAGATGAGTCCACCAGCGACTATTCGTCTACCTCAGGAGAAGAGACAACCACCACCGACGGAAGTGACAGTAGCATCGAAGTGATGGGGGTCATTCTTAAAGACCCGAAAAGATTGACACAATCTGAAACACATCCGACAAACTAAGATGAATCATCAGATACGCAGTCCTTGGAGGATGCAGGTAAGTTACAAAAAATTGCTCTCAAAGGAGTTAACAGATGAAGAAAGGAGGGAGTATATCTCCATGCTAGGTAGCTTCACTACTTTGTTCATTGATGGCTATGATAAGATCATAGGAATTACAGTAGTGCAACACCACATAAAACTCAAGGAAGGCAGTAAACCCATAGTGCAGAAGCTCGGAGGACTTGGAGTAATCCAACAAGAGGCACTACTTAAGGAAGTGAGAAGTTTGCTACAAGCAGGTTTCATCTACCCTGTCGAAGACTCAGAGTGGGTCTCCCCACTAGTAGTCACACAAAAAAAAAATGGTAAGTGGAGAGTCTGTGTGGACTATAAACGTCTCAATGCAGCCATGAAGAGAGATCACTTTCCCCTCCCATTCCAGGATGAAATACTCAATGAAGTGGCGGGTCACAAATGATACACAGCGTGCGGCGGCTACTCAGGATACTTCCAGATTAGCATTGCAGAAGAAGATCAGAAGAAGACAACCTTCATCACACCTTGGGGATGCTTTGCTTACAGGGTGATGCCTTTTGGCCTCACTAACGCTGGAGAGGGAGAATGGGGAACACACCCGACACACAAACAGCTGCCCCTATGTAGCTCAGGGTATTCACATCACCCCTGTCCTCTCGAAAAACACCTTCAAAAAAGACGATTCACACTAGCAAGGCCTCTTGTGCACTTCGTCCAACACACACACTCCTACACAGTCCTCGGACAGCGAACACACCGATTTGGTCCACTTTCTGCACTTCCACAACTCAACACCTCTCTCTCTTTCTCTCTCTCACACACAGGGGGTCCGGGGGGCACACTGGCTCACACACACCGGCACCACACATCCTGGAGACCAGCAAAGAAGAAAGGGGGGAAGGGGGAAGAGACGACGCCAAAATCGGCAATCATAGCTTCTCCTTCAAACAAAAAACACCTATACAAGATCCGCACGGTCTTTTCTAGCCCGCACCATGGCCATCACCTGCTTCATATACAGGGGCACACACATCCCTCAAATCTTGACTTCCTCGGCGCACACCTTGACTGAGTCTCCACCATTTGCTTCACTTCGACAGAAGCTGCTTCTCTCGATACCCTCCACTGGCCTCTTCTCTTCCAAGGAACTTGCCCTTACAAGTTGCTTCACGGATCACGCACCATGGCTTCGATCGCTGAGCGTGAACGCATAAAAAAAACCCTCCTCTCCTCCTCTTCTTTCAGCTTCAAGAAAAAACTCCCCTCCTTGAAAAAAACATCACCCTCTTGAGCCGTCTCATAACGATCCCCTTTTTGTGTCGGCGTCGATTCCGAGCACGCGAAGCGTTCCTTTTCTCCCACTCCTCCTCCTTTTCTTCTTCCCCTCCAGCCAAAGAGAAAAAAACCCTCCTTCGAAAAACGATGCTCCTCCTCTTTCCTTCCTTCCTTTCTTTTTTAAAAAAATTCACCTAGCAATAGCGCCGGCGCTATTGCTCTTAAGTCTCCTTCAAAACCCTTTTCTTTTTGCATTAGCCTTTTAAGTTTTCAAAGACCAGCCAGCCATTTCTTTTTTTTTAAAGCTTGCTCCACTAAAGTGTTAAGCCAACCTTTTTCTTTTTGAATTCACACCCAAATAGTTTTTTTTTCCGCATTCATTTCCCACGTTGTCGGTGCTTCTAAGTGCACAAATTTGTTCCTCCAAGCCACACCTCTCGAGACCTTTTCCGCATTCGGAGCATTCCACATCCTTCCACCGCAAGTCGCACAGTTGGAAAAAAATCAAGCTTGCCCCCTTCTTCTGTCGTGATTGCCTGTCCACTTGAAGTGGGCGTATCTCGATGCCCCTGACTCCGATCGGCAAGCCGTAGGTTTTGACTGACCCTCCACGTTACACGCCATTTTCCAGAATCTTGGCGAACCCTAAAAACATGCCTGTCGATGAGCCTACCAATGTGGCCTGGTGAGCACGTACTCGACCCCCGACAAATATTCCACAGGCCATAACTTGGCCGTTTGAGCTCCGAATGGCAAACCGAAAAGATCGGCATGATCGACAGCCTAAGCTTT
Organism: Adiantum capillus-veneris; assembly: GCF_014529385.1. NCBI lineage: Eukaryota > Viridiplantae > Streptophyta > Polypodiopsida > Polypodiales > Pteridaceae > Adiantum > Adiantum capillus-veneris. The sequence goes on from NC_140944.1 coordinate 86,069,948, forward strand.
ACACGTGTATCCATTGATCCCGTTTTTTGCCACCTGTCTGTACCTGCCCTGTCCGTCGGGACCTGCAAAGCATTCCATGTTTGGACAATCATAACTTTCACACCGGGACTCTGTTTGGCGAGCCGTCTGGACGAGTTTCTAGAGCATCTTGAACACCACATTTCGGGACACCTTTTGTGCATTTTGAACACCTTGACTTGCCGTCCCAATTAGCCCACTTCGGAGGCCCCTTGGCCTAAAAAAACACTTTACGCATGCATTTTTGTTGCCAATGTCCTGCTGAGGTCTCCCACACTGGCTTCAGCCCTCTACCATGCACCTGTTGACACCCTTTGCACTGCACAACACACTTTATAGCGCGGACCGACTTTGGCTGCACCATCATTGACCACCCTCCTGTTGAACATTCATGTTCAACCAAAAGTAGCTTTATTGAACTTGAAACTTGCAACACTCTGCAAACACTCAAGCACGCTGGAAAACACACCACCATATGTACACTATGTACAATATGTACAATATGTACAAAACTATATGTCTGTCACTCTTGAGTCTCTTCAAGTGGGTTGCCCAACTCCCCTGGTCACCATTTGATGTACATCGGGCACTACTCCCCTATCAAAGTACAGCTTGAGCCGTACACCATTTAACTTGTGCCTGAGAAGCTTACCATTGGCTCTCACCAGCTGATAGGTCCCATTTGGAAAGGCCTTTTGCACTTTGTACGGACCCGTCCACTTCTTTTTGAACTTCTTCTGGAAGGTGAAGTCTAAGTAGCTCTCATATTTCATTACTAGGTCCCCTTCTTCTATCTTTTTCTCTGGCAGACTCTCATTGACTTTGGCCATTCTCCTTTCTCGCTACTTTACGTAGTAGTCTGCTGCTGCCTCTCTATCCATTTGCAATGTCTCAAGGCCGATAATCCTATCTTGTAAGACAACTTGGGGAGTGGCATTGATGCGCCACATACCTTTCAAAGCACCCAACTGTGCATGCACTGGCAACACTGCCTCCTTACCATAAACTAACTCAAATGGAGTGAAGTTGGTCGCCACTTTGTAGGACGTCCTGTAGGCCCATAGACACTTTTCTAGATTGATCTCCCATTCTGTCTCCTGCTTATACACATACTTCGTGAGCATTTTGATGATTTGTCCGTTGGCACTCTCCACCAAACCATTGCATTGGGGATGATAAGGTGAGGAAAACCGATGTTGAATCTTTAGTTTTTCCACCAATGCCTGCATAAGCTTGCTTCTGAATCCTTGCCCTCTATCAGAAATGAGTACCCGCGGCACTCCGAAACGACAACAAATGTTATCGAAAACAAAGTGGGCCACAACCTGTGCATTCACCTCCTTCACAGCTTTGGCCTCGACCCACCTTGTGAGGTAGTCGATGGCAACCACGACATACTTCTTACCACTTGTAGACTTAGGGAGTGGACCGATGGCATCCAAACCCCATTTTTCGAAAGCATTCTGAGCAATAATCGCTCCCTGTGACTTAGCTACTAAACGCCTCTCTCCTATGGTCTGGCATTCATGGCAGGTCTTGCACCAATAGTGCACATCCTTCACTACTGAAGGCCACCAAAAACCCGCTCTCGACACTCGAAACAGTACTTGACCTTTTCCTTGGTGTCGGCTCTCCTCATGACATTGCTCCAACACCAAGTTAATCTCTTCTTTATAGAGCACTCTCCTTAGCACCCCGTCTCTGCCATAAGTCATTACGTCTTCACCTACTAGTGTAAATTTGCATGCTTTCTGAACTATCCTCCTCCTTTGCAGTTTAGACAAACCTTGGGGACACTGCCCTGTATCCAAGAAATCTTCCACCTCCTTCAATGACTCCCTGCCTGTGTATGTGGCCGGGGCCACATATATACCTGCGACATGTACCTGCACCTTACTGCTTGCTAGCTGGTCTGCCTCTTGGTTGTGCTCTCTCTTCACATGCTTGAATTGGATTTCTCTAAAGAACATCAACAACTTCTTGATGGAAAAGAACCAATGCTTTAAGGAATCTCGTTTTACCTGCCATTGGCCTAGCAGTTGCTTGATGACCAATAACGCATCACCTTTGACCACCAACCTGGAAATTCCGAACTCGACGCATTGTTTCAAACCTAGATGGAGGGCGAGATATTTTGCTTCCTTGTTGGTATGAACATCCTCCAAATCGTAGGCTTTTGAGAAGATTACCTTGCCGTGTGGATCATGTATCACCACACCTCCACCAGCTTTCTTTATCACCCTCCTATATGCACCATCAAACCACATGGTAAAAGCTCCAATCAGGTCAGGCTCCTCTTTGGATTCATCTCATACTACTCTTGGATAAATTGGCAAATCCACTGCTTTGCTGACCAAAATGTCTGCCAAATGGGACCTACTTGTGCGGTCAATTTTGAACTCAAACTCGAATTCGTGCAACTCTATCACCCACTTCATGATCCGCTTTCCTGGCTTTAAGTGTAACACCACTTCAGGAAACAGATTGTTAGCCGTCAACACATAAAACTTACGTACAATGAGGTGCACTTTGAACTTTCTACAAGCAAAAACCAATGCCATAACCCACTGCTCCGCTTCAGTGTAAGCCACTTCTCCAGGACTTATCACCCTGCTTTCAAAGTAGATAGGCTTATAGCTCCTTCCTACCTTCTGCAGTAACACCGCCCCAATAGCCACTGTACCTACCGTCATTGACACATAGAAATCATCCTCTTGGCTTGGAGGGCACACAGCTGGCAACTGACACAAAATTTCTTTCACTCTGTCAAAAGCTTCTTGAGCATCTTCATCCCATCCAAAACCATGCACTTGTTGAGCCCTCTTTTGGAGAGGATACACATATTGTGACAGCATCCAGAAGAAACGCGATAGGTACTTTAGCTTATGTACAAAGGACGCCAAGCCTTGCGCACTAGAGGGAGGCTCCATTAAGACTAGCGCATTGACCTTTTCCGGATCTGCCTCAATCCCATTTTGTGACACCACATGATCTAGCAACTGTGCTCGAGGTTGTGCTAGCTTGCACTTCGTAGGGTTTAATTGACCTCCTTCTTCGTCCAGCCTTTGAAAACACAGTCGGAGCTTTGACAGATGATCCACCCTTGAGCTGTAACACCCAATATCATCCATGAAAACCCTAATGAACCTGCCCAAGTAGGGACCAAACACCCTATTCATCCAATCTTGAAAGGTGGCGTAGGCATTCACTAAACCAAACGGCATCCTGCGATAGGCAAAGCATCCCCATGGAGAGATAAATGTCGTCTTCAGCTGGTCTTCAAGCGCAATCCCTATCTGAAAGTACCCTGAAAATCCATCCATAATAGAGTACCTCTCATGACCTGCCACTTGATTTAAGATTTCATCCTGGAACAACAGCGGGTAGTGGTTTCTCTTGGTTGCCGCATTCAATGGCTTGTAATCGACACACACCCGCCATTTTCCATTCTTCTTAGGGGTGATAACCACTGGAGAAACCCACTCCGACTCCTTCACGGGGTATATGATACCTGCATCTAACAATTGGTTAATCTCCTGCCAAAGAGTCTCTTTCTGAATCTCCCATAACCTCCTTAGCTTCTGCACCTTTGGTTTGCATCCTTCTTTAAGAACTATCTTATGCTCAACACCCTTCGCTCCTCGTAAATCCTCGTACTTCGTCGCAAATAAATTCGGAAAAGAGGCACACAGCTCCACATAGACTTCTCTCTCTTCCTTGGTCAAATCTTTGCTTAGCATAGCAGTTACCTCCTCCACACCTATGCCACCAACTTGTGGTTGCACCTCTCCTTTTACATGGGAGCCTTCAATAGTGACCCCAAACAAGTCGGCATCTATCTTTAGCATATCATCTTCACTTTCCTCTTCCTCAGTATCTGTGTAGCCCTCATCATATCTTGTCTCGGTCTCATACTCATAGCTTGTCATATCATCTTTGTCTTTTTCTACCACAGGGTGAAAGCGGCTCTCTTTGGTCTTCAAATCAAGCACCACATGTCTCCCTCTCTCCTTGTCAGGCAAGGTGAACACCCTGCTCCCCCAATTCTGCTTAGCCCCTACTGCAAGTAGCCATGGCCTACCCAAGATGATTGGATAAGCATTGTCACCTGCTTTCATCACAAAGAAATCGATAAGGCACTCAATGCCCATCACTTTCACTCTTACGTCTTGAGCCACGCCCAAACACCTGGCTTTGGTATGGTTAGCCATCCTCATGCGTACATTTGATTTAGCTACTGCTTTAACCCCTGTTTCCTTCATTGCAGCTTCCGTCATGACGCAAACTTGTGCTCCACCGTCTATATAGGCCTGAACCTGCATCCTCTTTTCAATGACCGCATCCACTAGAGGAAGGACATCCGTCGGGCTACCCACTCTCAATGCCATGTTTTGTATTGCATGCACATCCCCCTTAGCCTTTGGCAGCCTCGTGCTGACACTTGTAGACCACTGTCTTCGTAGCTTGGGATTTAAAGCCAACAACTGACCAAAAGTTATGTTAGCCGTTTGATTTTGAACATCGCTTACCAAGTCATATTCCGGGTAGCCGCGCCCTAGCTGAAAGTCTGCCTGCTTGATTTTGCGACGCCTCCTCTTCTTGCTAGTTTTCGGCTGCTCCTTCACTTCGTACACTTTCTCTTTACCTTTACGGGCCCTCGTCTCCCGCTCGGTTTCTATCTCTCTTTCCCTCCTTGCTCTTTTGTTAGCCAAAACTTCAACATCCTGCTTATCGACTCCGATGATATTCACCCTAGGGACTTCACCACCATCCTGAGGAGCTGGCGGCGCCTGATTCTCGACTACCTGATCCCTCGGGCCATTGAGTTGTGCTTGGCCTCTACCTCTGCCAAACAATGGATAAATACCGCCTCTTTCTCTCAGCGGATGAGGGTAATCTGGCGCATAGTGTCCTTCTTCACCGCAATTGTAACACCAGCTAGGCAGTGGCCTTGCCCTGCCCCTTGCTCCTCTGGGTTGACCTCTATCCATCACGCTTAGCCGCAATTCCTGCATTTGCTCAGACAAATCTTGCACGGTTCGCACCCAATTTTGTGGCACAACGGCTACACCTCGATTTTCCTGGTTCTCATCATGAACAACATCCCTCGGACCCTGAGGTTGCACCACCGCTTCATAACCCGACACGCCTTGTTCAATCTTCTTTTTTATTTTCCTGCTTTTTGCCTTTGCGATGGCCACTGCACCATTATAGTTTTCTGGACTCTCAAAATCCACTTTCTCCCTCACTTTAGGATGCAGGCATGCCATGAATTTATCTAGTTTGAAGTAGTCGCCATTGGCCAATTGCATGGCACCCGCTAACTCTGCCCATCACACTTCAAAACGATCCAAAAACAAACTAAACTCTTCACTTACATCCTGCTTGAGCGCCTTCAGTTTGGCATCCATCTCCACTGGGGACGCCTCTTTGCGGAAGTCATGTAGAAAGCGCGCCCGAAGAGCCGATCAAGCATGCCTCGGCTCACCTTCCAGAGCTTCGTACCATATCTTTGCCTTCCCGCGCATCACCACAGGAAATGTCTGCATCTTGCTGTCCTCGTTCGGCATGCGTAGCGACAACATATACAACTCAAAGTCTGCAACCCACTCATCAGGATTTTGTTCACCTGTAAAAATTGGCCCATAGCTTCGAGACGCCATGTCGACCAACACCAAAAACTGCTTCTCTTCACTTAACTGGGAGCAATCAGTGTGCTCCTCCGTGGGGGCACCAGAAGATGGAGAGGGGGAATGGGGAACACACCCGACACACAAACATCTACCCCTATATAGCTCAGGGTATTCACAACACCCCTGTCCTCTCGAAAAACACCTTCAAAAAAGACGATTCACACTAGCAGGGCCTCGCTTGCACTTCGTCCAACACACACACTCCTGCACAGTCCTCGGACAGCGAACACACCGATTTGGTCCACTTTCTGCACTTCCACAACTCAACACCTCTCTCTCTTTCTCTCTCACACACACAGGGGGTCCGAGGGCACACACTCTCACACACACCGGCACCACGCATCATGGAGACGAGCAAAGAAGAAAGGGGGGAAGGGGGAAGAGACGACGCCAAAATCGTCAATCATAGCTTCTCCTTCAAACAAAAAACACCTATACAAGATCCGCACGGTCTTTTCTAGCCCGCACCATGGCCATCACCTGCTTCATATACAGGGGCACACACATCCCTCAAATCTTGACTTCCTCGGCGCACACCTCGACTGAGTCTCCACCATTTGCTTCACTTCGACAGAAGCTGCTTCTCTCGATACCCTCCACTGGCCTCTTCTCTTCCAAGGAACTTGCCCTTACAAGTTGCTTCACGGATCACGCACCGTTCGATCGCTGAATGTGAACGCATAAAAAAAACCCTCCTCTCCTCCTCTTCTTTCAGCTTCAAGAAAAAACTCCCCTCCTTGGCAAAAACATCACCCTCTTGAGCCGTCTCATGACAATCCCCTTTTTGTGTCGGCATCGATTCCGAGCACGCGAAGCGTTCCTTTTCTCCCACTCCTCCTCCTTTTCTTCTTCCTCTCCAGCCAAAGAGAAAAAAACCCTCCTTCGAAAAACGATGCTCCTCTTCTTTCCTTCCTTGCTTTCTTTTCAAAAAAAATTCACCTAGCAATAGCGCCGGCGCTATTGCTCTTAAGTCTCCTTCAAAACCCTTTTCTTTTTCCATTAGCCTTTTAAGTTTTCAAAGACCAGCCAGCCATTTCTTTTTTTTAAAGCTTGCTCCACTAAAGTGTTAAGCCAACCTTTTTCTTTTTGAATTCACACCCAAATAGTTTTTTTTTTAATGCATTCATTTCCCACGTTGTCGGTGCTTCTAAGTGCACAAATTTGTTCTTCCAAGCCACACCTCTCGAGACCTTTTTTCGCATTTGGAACATTCCACATCCTTCCACCACAAGTCACAAAGTTGGAAAAAAATCAAGCTTGCCCCCTTCTTCTGCCGTGAGTGCTTGTCCACTTGAAGTGGGTGTATCTCGATGCCCCTGACTCCGATCGGCAAGCCGCAGGTTTTGACTAACCCCCCACGTTACACGCCATATTCCAGAATCTTGGCGAACCCTAAAAACATGCCTGTCGACGAGCCTACCAATGTGGCCCGATGAGCACGTACTCGACCCCCGGCAAATATTCCACAGGCCATAACTTGCCCGTTTGAGCTCCGAATGGCAAACCGAAAAGACTGGCATGATCGACAGCCTGAGCTTACACGTGTATCCATTGATCCCGTTTTTTGCCACCTGTCTGTACCTGCCCTGTTCGTCGGGACCTACAAAGCATTCCATCTTCGGACAATCATAACTTTCACACCGGGACTCTGTTTGGCGAGCCGTCTGGACGAGCTTCTAGAGCATCTTGAACACCACATTTCGGGACACCTTTTGGGCGTTTTGAACACCTTGAATTGCCATCCCAATTAGCCCACTTCGGAGGCCCCCTGGCCTAAAAAAACACTTTAAGCATGCATTTTTGTTACCACTGTCCTGCTGAGGTCTCCCACACTGGCTTCAGCCCTCTACCATGCACCTGTTGACACCCTTTGCACTGCACAACACACTTTATAGCACGGACCGACTTTGGCTGCAGCAACGCCCCGGCCACATTTTAGTGCTATGTGACCTTTGTTTTCCAACCCTACTTTGGAACATCAATATGGGTTTTCATAGATGATTTTTGCATCTATAGTTCACGAGCCCTTCATTTAAGCAAAGTCTATGATGGGTTAACCAGGCTGCAAACCTTGGCGGCCAGCTCAACGTGGATAAGTGTCACATTGGTGAAAGCAAAGTCACTCTCCTTGGCCATGTAATTTTAGCAAAAGGGATTGAGGTTGACCCTAGCAAGATCCAGGCCCTGGTATCTTTGTCGTCACCCATCACCGCTAAGCAGCTGGTTTCTTTCCTTCAGAAGGTAAGATACTTTAGCAGGTTCATGTACTTGCTATCTCAAGTGGTCCTTCCCCTACAACAGCTAACCCAGAGGGATGTCTTCTCATGGAGTGAAGAGAATGAGTAGCAATTTACTGAGGTAAAGAAAATCCTAGCTAAGCTTCCCACTATTTCACTCCTAAGTGGGACGATCCATTTTATGTGAACCCTAGTGTAGGAAGTGATACACTCGGAGCCGTGCTAATGCAAAAGGACCCCCAAACTTCTTTCATGCGTCCTATTTACTTCTCTAGTCATGTCATGACCCCGTCAAAAAATGGATTTACCGAAGTAGAACACATGATTCTGATAGTAATGTTTGCTACCACAAAGTTCCGCTCCTATCTCCTGCCTAGACCCTTTGTAATCCTGACAATAGAAGAGGTTCTCTTATATGTAATGCGACACATGGATGTCTCATCTAGGATCTCTAAGTGGTTAATTAGGTTACAAGAGTTTGACTACACCATGCAAGTAGAAAACTCCACCAGGGCTAGTTTAGCGGGAATTCTCACTCATCGCCACTATGAGAAGAGGTTGAAGGTCAACATGGAAGCAAAGGAAGAAACACCAATGGTAGAGAGTCCTATGCTAGAAAAAGCCCCGGGGCGGTCACTTTTTAGAATGTGTATGATATCATGTGAGTTAACCGGAGAGGATTATTAAAAGACCAAAATGTATAAAAATGTATACATACAGAGGGGGGTGGGGGTATTTTAATAGGCTCATAGTGTAAGTATAGTATGTATATTGGGGTATTATTAATTACCTCTTGAACGCACGTGATATAGGGGTCTTTTGATAAGTGACTGCCCCGAGGAACACTTTCTTTTCTTTGACGGAGCTTACAAGAGAACAGTGGACCAGTCTGCAGCAACTGGCATAGTCATTTTCAATGAGCAACAAGAAAGAGTATTCTCCATCGGGCAGTTATTACACTCTCACTCCAACAATGAAGCAGAATATGCAGCCCTAATTATTGGGTTGGAACAATGTATTTCACAAGGAATTCAACGCCTAAATGTGTTTCGTGATGCTTTGCTTTTGATAAGGCAGATAAATGGCACTTGGGTTTGTAAGAATCAGATTTTACTTGGTCAACTACGCCAAGTTAAGGATCTTCTAAGGAAGTTTGAAGCAGTGAAACTATTTCATGTCCCCAGAGCGGAAAATCAGGAGGCAGATGCTCTAGCCAAAGAAAGAATACAAGACGTTCCCGTAGGAGCCATCAAACTGAAGCTACCCCTCTTCCAAGGTAGTGATGCTATGCCTAATATTATCATCTTTCTAGATACAGGAGAATGTCCAGGAGGATACACCAAAGGCCATAACCAGTGGCTGGTAAGGAAGGCTACTAGGTACCACCTTGTAAACGACCACTTGCGTTGTAAGGGCAAGGATCAAATTCTCAGGCGGGTGCCAACCTCCAGTGAGATCACAGAGGTAATTTCAAGTTGCCATGATGGCGTCTGCGGCGGCCACTTTTCTCTAGGTATCACCAATAGGAAGATTCTATAGGCAGGATACTCTTGGCCTAGTTTGAACAGGGATGTACACCATTGGTGTAAAACATGCAAGGCTTGTCAAGTGGCCAATGATAGCACCTTAACCTACGAGCCACAAACTCCTATCATCTCATATGGTCCATTTGAGAAATTGGGAATAGATGCAATCGATCCTTTACCAAGGGCCCAATCAAGTAAATTGTACATCATAGTGGGTGTAGACTACATGACTTGTTGGGCAGAAGCAACAGCCACCACCCGCATTGCAGCCCAAGAGGTAGCAAAGTTCATTTTTGAGCATATATGTTACCGTTTTGGCACTCCTCTTGAGATAATACCAGATAGAGGACCAGGATTCTGAGGTGATTTGGTAGGAGAATTGATGAAGAAGTTAGGCATCACGTGCCGACATTCCACACCATACTATCCACAATGCAATGGTCTGTTAGAGAAGGTAAACGGAATGATTTGCAAAATCATCACAAAGCAGGTGAACAATCACACAGGAGACTGGGATAAACATCTCATGGCAGCTCTTTGGGCCTACCAAATGACGGTCCAAACATCACTAGGTTTCACCCCTTTCCATCTAGTTTACAGGAAGGAGGCAATTCTACCCATTGAGGTACAGATAGACAGCTTATGAGTCTTGGCTAGCCAGATACAACGTCCAATTGTAAATCTCAGAAACCACATCTTGGATCTAGAGAGGCTCCAACTAGATAGGGAAGAAGCCATCAATCACTATGCAACGCAGGCAGAACGACGCCGGCTCACTTTCAATCAAGAACTTAAAGAAAAAGGACTGAAAAAAGGTATGTTAGTGCTAAGATACGACAACAGATTTGACACCAGGAAGCACAAGAAATTTCAACCTAGATGGGAAGGACCATTCATCATCACGAAACGCTTCGAACAACGGCAGCTATAAGCTGATGGAAGCAGATGGGAGAATTCACAAGACTAGGGTCAATGGATGGAGACTGAAAAGGTATTTTCTTAGGTTTGATCCAGAATTCATGCTAGACATTCCAGAAGAGGGAGAACCCTCTAACTCCACAACTAAAAATGCAGAGAAAGGGCTAGAAGCATGAATGCCTCTAGCCAGATGGGAGGGCTAATGATAACTGGCTTTCGAAACCATGCGCGTGAGAACCACACCCTAAGGAAGAAGGGGTTTATTACCAAAAAGAAAGAGAAAACAAAACAAAAAAAAGCCCTTTACCATTCACCATACCCCCCCCAAGGTTAACCACCGATAGGGCGCTGCCAGTTTGGCCACACCCCTCCATTATCACCACAAGACGATCTCTCTCTCTCTTACTACCCGGCCCCGCTAATATTCTCTCTCCTACTTTGCCGCTGCATCATCCGGCCCGGTAGGTGGCTTAGTTACCTCTGTCATACTCCAGCCCCGGCGGGCCGCCATAGATAGTATCCTCTCTCTCTCTTCCAAATATTCTCTCTCTCTCTCTCTCCTTGTCCACACTCTAGCCCTGGCAGGCCGTACCCCCACCTCCTCTCGTCCACACTCCCACTGGCTTAAGCAAACCCCCCCCCCCCCCCTATCTACACCTAGCCTTAGCTCTCTCTCTCTCTCTCTCTCTCTCTCTCTCTCTCTCTCTCTCTCTCTCTCTCTCTCTCTCTCTCTCTCTCTCTCTCTCTCTCTCTCTTGGAAGTAGCCATGGCGGGCCTTAAGGAAAGCACCACCTCTCCCTCCCTCTCTTCCTCTATCCTCTACTCCTCCCCCCCTCACAACCCCTATGCCTCACCCTCCCCCTCCCCCTCTCTCTCCCTCTCTTACCTTGGTGGGAACCACCCTTGGCATTAATCTCTCTCTCCCCCTCGTTGACCAAGCTCCCCCCCGTCTCTTGTCGCGCCTACTGTTGCTACCCCCCCCCCCCCCCCCTCTTGGGCCTCACGCGCATCCACAGCCTGCCTGCGCCTTCTTTCATTCACACCCCCAACCCTATCCCCTCTCCCCTCCCTCACCATCTCCCCCCCCACTCTCACTCTCTCTGGCGCTCTGTCTCGCCCGTCGCAGGCTGCCCGACTCCACGCTCGCCGTATGCGCTCCCTCTACACATCCCGCGCAGGCACCACCACCACACACACACATGCACGCTGCGCGCACACACACACACACACACACACACACACACACACACACACACACACACACACACACACACACACACACACACACACACACAAACATATCATTCACCACCCTCACCCCCCCCTTTTTCTATGCGTCGCCCACAGCGCTGCCGAAAACCATTTTTTTAAAATAAAAAAAAATAAATAAATAAATATATACACACACATTGTATATACACACACAACTCCCGTTCCCACGCACGCTCACACACACACATTCACCTACATATATACACACGACATGTGTATACGCACGCACTTTTAAAAAAAAACAAAAAAAGGAGGATCTTAGGCCATCGTCATCGACAAAAGAAGGAGGAACCCAAATCACGCGCCGCCAACAACAAAAAGGAGAAATGCACCGAAGGCATGCCCCGATCGACCCTGAAAAGCAGTACATACTACACCGACGCACCAGCATCACACCATTCGCCGGCATCACGCAACCACGACGCCATTTTCAGTAATTGGTAGGTTATGTTTATCATTTCTTCAGTTTTCACCCAAGCCATTGTAAAAAATCCCAATTTGTAAATTCCCTCTCTCTAGGTGATGGTCACAAAGGCCCAGCTAGAGATTCTCATTTTTATAACCTCCCAAAACAAAGCAAGGGTCAACCACACCGGCCCCACCGCTTGCTTTGTCTCCCCGATTAGCTTACCCTAATCACATCGGGATTACCATTATCCAAGCAGCCAACACCTATAAATTGGCACTGAGAGGTCACTATTGGGGGGGGGCAGTTCATGAGAGGTCAGCACTTGGTAGAGTGTAGTGGGAAGAGTTGACACTATTGGCATCACGGGGAGGGGGCTTGTGTGTTGGTTTGCCTTGGAAATTACATCATGCGAAGGGAGCCACGTCCACCTCTCAACTCCAATGGTCAATGCACACATGTATACACGCTCTTAGTAGCAAGCTTCACCATCATTGAGTCATCTTAGAGAACGCACCAAGTAGTTGCACCATCTTTTCTCCCTACCTCTCTATCACCACGGTGTGCCGCCTCGCTGGAAGGAAGGTCATTGTAAATATTGCAGAAATAATTCTCCCTCACACCCTCGAGGGTTTTCATCATCATCTGTGTGTGTGTGTGTGTGTGTGTGTGTGTGTGTGTGTGTAAGTTCGCGGTGTTCATATCATCGTGGTCTGTGTCCTAGCCGCTCAAATCTAGGTGGTGCCCCCTGTTTGCTTTACCGTGTGACAGGCTCGAGGATCGCCATTCGGCCCTCAGCATTTAGAGGCCGTCGGGGTTCGGGGTTCGCTTTGCTCCCGTCATTGCACTTTTGAGCGTTGATAGCATATTTTAAGCTCCTTCTACATTGAGTACCAGAATTTCTCCCTCCCCATTCTGATTTGTAGGTTCTCAACTAAGCTAAACGCCCATACCACTCTTTGATCTGCCATTCTGATTCTAAATGGATTTGGTTTCATCTTTGAAATCCCCAACTTCTCTCAGACAAGCTCTTTGAGAATTTTCAACCCAACCATACACTATCACTACCGACATTGGCTTCCATTGTTTCTTGGTTTTAATTGATTTGGATGATTGACACTTCATCATCTTTTATTTCAGAGAGATCCATGGCCATATCTTTTGATGACTTCTCCTTTGATTTTTAATGATCTTAGGAGCCTTTGGTAAGGTCCGTCTAATATTATCCCACTCCAAAGTAAGCTTTTGAATTCTTTCACATACCTTTACATAGATTTCATCTTGTTCATTCCGAGAGCTGCTCTCTGAGCAAAAGGTGTTACATTTTATAGCACCTCAAGTGAATAGCCCAATGTGATCCCAAATATTTATTTTACTTCTTTGTCAATCTTGGGTAGGGCAATTTGCTAAGGTGATTATATAAGCACACCTAGCCCCCATGGTAAAATATACTAATTAGTTTCATAGTTTGTTGGTTTAGAACTCTCTCTCTCTCTCTCTCTCTCTCTCTCTCTCTCTCTCTCTTGTATGTTCCTCATTTCTCTACACTTTTGAATCGTCTACTTTGACATGGTATCAGATCCATGGATGAGATAAGACCATAATAGAAGAGAAGGCACTCCACTGCCCCCCCCTCTTTGTTCTCCTTTCTCCCTCCCTTGGCAGCATTTAAAAATGCTGCTTCTATGGGAAGACAGACTACCCAGTATATTTTGCAAGTCATAGATTCAACCTAGTAGAATAAAGGTACTCTCCGACTAAGCAAGAGATATTGGAAATGGTGTTTAGTGTAGCCAAGTTTAGACACTAATTTTTGGGAAAGTTATTCCACTTCTATCTAGATCACAAGCACTTCCCTTTCTTATTAACAAGGTGGTGACTAAGGGCCGATTAATCAGATGGATGATGTTTTTTATATGCTTTGAATCAGGTGCTAGCCTTTTGTCCATAAGTACTAAGGGAAGTTCAACTATGTCACTAAGAGATAAACCATTAGATACTGAATGCAATGGATGGGCCAACTCTAGAGTGGTAGGATGTGTATAATTTTCTCTAGTTTGACGGATTTCCAGAGGATTGGACCCAATCTAGCAAGAAATCTCTAATCATTAAGAGTGTGAAATTCACTATCATGGTTGGAGCATTGTACAAGCAATGAATTAATGGAGTGTTGAGAAGATTTGTGCCCATGTAAGGAAAACTAAAGGTGATAAGGCCTCACAATGGGAGATCTAGGGGTCATTTCTCCACCGATCTCACTTACAAGAAAATATTATAGGCATGATTATTGTAGCAAAAGATGTGTGCCCATGCAAGAAAAAATGCAAGTGATAAGTGTGGCTCACAATGCGAGCTCAATGGATTCATTTCTTCATCAATCTCACTTACAAAAAAATATTATAGGCATGATTATGGCAGTAGGTGTTAGAACTTTTTGCAAAAAATGTGATATTTTCTAGAGGATTGAGCAAACCAACAACATCAAATATGACACCTTTGACCACCATACAACCACTAAGAATTTTTATGAAGTGGGATTTGGACTTCATAGATCCATTTAATAAGATTACTGCAAGGAACAATAAGTATAGAGTGATGGCCACATGTTATGTCAGAAAATGTGTAGAAGAAAAGGCATTTTCCAACAATGCAGCAAAGTCAACATCGTGGTTCTTGAGCATGTTGTGTGTAGATATGTTTGTCCAATAGAGATAGTTTCAGATCAGGGAACCCATTTTATCAATGAAACAATCTAAACTTAATTGAAACCTTCTTGATCAATCATTGAAAACCAACATTGTATTATCCTAGATGCAACAGACAAGCTAAGAGTAGTAACATGACCATCAAGACCATCCTAACCAACATTCTGTAGAACAGACCTCATAACTAGAATGATAAACTTTAGACAACACCGTGGGCTTTAATGAAACCTTACAAAATCACAACTTGGATGACTCCATTTCGAATGGTGTATGGCATAGAGGCAGCAGTGCCTATGGAGTTTGTTGTTCCTAGCATCAAGATGGATATTGAACATGATATGCACTATAATTCTATACTGACGAATTTGCTAGATGACCTACTGAAGCTGGATGAGATCAGACAGAGTGCAATGCTGGAACATGAAGTGGTCCAATAGAGAAGAAAATATTGGCATGACAATAAGCTAAACGTTAGGGAGTTCAAGAAAGGAGGATTTGTCTACTATATCAATCAAAGTTAGGCCCCAAGAGACCTAATATGAACATATTATGGTCATGACCATATGAGGTCAATTGGATAGTCTCAAGTGGGATAGTTAGAGTGAAGAATTTATCTAAACTAATGCTACATGGGGTCTATAATGGAGCAAAGATCAAGTTATACTACTCTAAATCAGCACCAAAAGGGCAAGACAAAGAAGAATCTAATTCTAAAGACCAACCATTGGATTTGTTTATAATCAGACCAAAAGGAGTTGGGACCTTTGAAGGATATGATGCACATGATTATTTGACAATTACTAGATACCCAAATTAAAGAGTTGAAAGTCAGAAGGCATATGAACCTCATAACAATCACTGGAAATGCATTAAATATTGAATCTTTTCCAGTATCTCACTGGTCATCATTAGAAGGGAAAACCAATTCATGGATGACACCTCAATAACTGTGGGTATAACTTCAAGGCGCACAAAGGGTGGAGCATTCATGGCTTGAATTAGGATTACTATGAGGAGAGTGCATGACTCCATATCTATTCCTTCACCTTTTGATTTCATAGAGCCTTCTCCTACAAATCCTTCGCTTGCATCACTTTCACCTTCTCTAGTTACTGTGCAAATCTTGATACACTTGCATACTCGTAGTTCACCGCACCATCTTCATCAAGCAAGGTTTTTTTTCTCTACACAAAGGCTATCAAAGAGCTTTGCAATGGTGAAAAGAGGAACATTGACCTCTCAAGACATGAAGTCCATAATTGACGAGAAGACTCAAGAAATTGAAAAGTTATAGCGAGTTGTGGCATCAGCCAAAGCCCAATGTTCTATGCTTTATCAGAACACCAGCAAGTTTCTGTTTCAATAGAATGAGAAAGCACTGCCAAATATATTGGTCATGGAGGTGGTAATTGTAGCTACCAAGATGCCATTTGATGGTGCTATCATTTAGCAGGTTATTGATGGTACCGTCATTTAGTAGATCATTTAGCACAACCATTATCAATGGAAGGAGTCTTTAGGTGATTGTTGTAATGCTTTCACATGTTTTTAGATGACCTTTTGATCAAAAACCCTAACCCTACACAATAGACACAATTATCAATTTCTTGAAGGAAACCCCTAAGGCCAAGAAGAAACACAAAGATGGAGGTCAATGAATTCCAGTATCAGCACTAGAACATAGGGGAGCTTATAAGTTCGTTGTCAAGGCAATCAGTCTGAAGAATAACCCATGTATTTTTTTGAGAAGCTATTTAGTATGCTTCTGGCCATAGCCATGAATATCAAAGTAGCAATTAATCTCAGTCCCATCCTTTTCAAGAGTGTCATGACACAAACAACAAAAGTGCAAGCACAAAATCTATTTGCAGCATGGTATGTATGACAAATTTTCTATGGAGCAACAAGTATGCCAGTCCACCTGGATGTTTAAAATGCTCTGTTGAGGATCAATGGAGTTGAAATACCCAAGGACCAGGCCATTGGGTTAGAATCTCAGACAGAACAAACTACATTGCTGACAACTGGAACCAAGACATATCTCGAACAAATAGAGGTTGGAACATCTAAACCAACAACTAAGAAGCATAAATTGACAAAGGAGTTTTGGGATCAACTCAATGCTTGGAGAAATAAAAATGTCACGGCATCAATTGCACAGAAACCACCAAGCTGTATTTCAAAAGGCCCCAAGAACATCAACAAACAAAACAATTGTGCTATCAGGTGCCACACCAAAAACTGCAATTCAACTATAGAAGAGTTCTAAGTAGGCCAAAACCTCAAAAAAACCTACTATGATCACATCTACCATTACAAAAACATAAAGTGAACCAGCTCTAGGTACTTCAAAAGAACAAATTGGTCGATAACATAGTCATGGATACCTCTAGAAAGCTTCAAGTACCATATAAAGTGCATGTACTCACCTACTATACTAACATAACATATGAGGATACATTCACTGATAGATGCTTCACCACAACCTAGAAGGGATGGACCACCATAGTCAATGTCATTGGTCAGATGATGGAAGCCTACACTTGTCTCAAACAATCAGAAAGAGGTTGAGCTAGAAAGAGACATCATCAATTCGGAATAACTAAAGTAAGAAATTATTGCCACAAAATATATTTTCATTAATTTTGAATATATACAAAAATAGGACAAGGAGACTATCAAGGCAATTAACTTAGAGCAGCTAAAAATTCAAAACTCAACTCTTATTGCATATAAATGGAGATTGACCAATGACATGAATGCACAATGGATAAAGCTAGATTAAAAGACTATTGCCTTTTCTAGTCTAAAAGATGCTCATACAATTTTAAAATAGTCAATTTTGGATAAATATATCTATCAATCTTTGGTGGAAATATCTGATGTTGATGGCAATCTCATTGTCACTTTTTATGATTTATGAAACCTAATGAGAAATATATAGCAAGATTTGGAAGCAAATGCCTCACTGTACACCATCACATTAGCTAATCAGGCTCTCATAGAGCATCTCACTCATGATGTGGATGAAGAGGAAGAAGATGATGAGGAGTAAGATCAAGACAAGGGGACTGCGGTGGGGACTTCTAATAAAAAGAATGATGATGATGAGCAATCCATTCCGTCAACTCTAGGTCAAGGGTTAGCAAAAGGGGGCAACCAGATTGGCTCAAAACAAGGAAAAGATGAGGGCCCTAGGGACCAATCTGACAATCAAGGACAATGTCAAGGGACTTAGACCCAAGGGGTTCAAATTAAGACTCCACCATAGCAGTTAGAATTGCCAATAATAGACTAAGACACTCACCAAGGCAGATAAAGGCAAGGCTATGTTGATTGAGCTTGATTAGAGGAACACCCAAACTACTCTACTCAATGCCTTAGTCTGAATAAAAGCTTACACAGGGAGAAGGACCTCCAGATCCAAAACTTCTTGCATGATGATGATGCATATTTGTATTTAGAGAGGTTCTAGATGTTGTATGTGGGAGCAAAGTGAATGATAGAGCAATGGAAAATAATTAGTTATCACAAATAGGCATCATGCAAACTGTCTCCATACCCCACTACCATCCAAGCATTGAACATGATTTGTGAGATTTTACTTACTAAAGATTATATTCTCGCGAACACTTTAGGATCGTTAATTAACTACAATGAATGTTCAAAGCATGGATCTTTAGTTGGAAATTCTGACATAGGCAACCGACCTATGTACAAATGCATGAAGGATAGTAAAGTGGAGATCCAAGCACTCTTAGCTATGATACAAATTGCTAGGCAAATGCTGAACCAAAAGGTGATTCGAGACCCAAGAAACACAATGAGCCCTTCAAAATAGTAAATTGCATTGATGAGCGTGTTTCATCTGCTGATGTGCATTCACAAAAAAATGATGATGCAAGAGAGCTAGATTGTGATGAATTTCATTGAAGCAGTACAAGCTGGCAAGAGCCAGACTTACTGGAGAAAAGAAGACACTGGTGCAACCAAAGTGTGTCAACCATAGTAGCAGGCACAAGCAAGGGTATATGTACTGACAAGTGCATGGCAAAGTGCTAAGTACATATGGAAGACCACGCCATGCAAGTGGTAGCAGAATTGTATGTCAAATGTGGTTTTTTAGGCCAAATGGGCTCCAAGATGGGCCAAATGGGATGGAAAGTAAAGAGGCTTGAAGTGTTGTATTTTGCTTGGGAATGTAGACCTTGAAGTGGCTATGAGGTGGTCTAGACATCTCATCAAATGGAGATACGATGTACAAGATATGGACGTTTGAAGCTGAAGTGCATTGCAGATCTTAGATGGACAGGGCAAGTAATGACAGGCGATTAGAGATAGTTTCAACAGATAGATGTGAAGAGCTCATTATTTGGAGCATGTCAATTTTTTCACATCGTCAATTGAAGTCATGGTTGCCAAGATATTGCCAATTGAAGTTTCACCAAGGACCACTTTTGGCCGGATTGGTTGCCTTGATAGGTGTGCTATCTGAGGTTTTTGTAGCTTTACCAGGGTTTGTATGAGTTTTATGCGACAAGTGAAGGCCATGGGAGTTTACGGCTCATGAATCAATCATCAGATTATCAAGATATTGAAGTTCGAAGTCGGCAGCAATTGCCGACAAGATGGTACCAGGTGATCTTTTCCCCATTTTGATTGGCTCGGTTGGCGAGCCCAACAAGTTTCAAAAGTGTCAGGATCAATACGCGTTGGAGTTGAGAACTAAGAGTTTTTGGTGTAATTTGAGATATTAGGAATTGGGTTAGTGAGCAGAGGATGGAAACTAGTTAAGAAAAGGAAAACATTTTTCTGAAGTTTTTTTAAAGAGAGGAATATCGATGGCCTTATGAGGTTTTTGGAGGGTGGCCACCCCTAGAGGTGCCACATGGTGGAAATATCAACCCACATGGGGTATCCAAGCCAAGAATTTTGGGGTGTATAATGTGCAATGAGGCAGATCCATAAGCAACCAAGATGGTGAGAGGAGCTCCACGAGCTTGTTGGCTATGGTGGCCTATTGTGTGGTGCTGCTTGTGGTGGAACTCTGGGCAGTAGTTGATGTGTGCCAGTGATGCATCATTGTGTCTGTTGTTGGTGCATCAAGGTTGTGCCGACCATTGGCTTATACAGTGATGATGTGGTAAACCTGCTAGTAGCAGGCGCTCACACAAGGCCACAAAGGGCCTCCTCTTTTGGTTGGGGGAGAGAGAGAGAGAGAGAGAGAGAGAGAGAGAGAGAGAGAGAGAGAGAGAGAGAGAGAGAGAGAGAGAGAGAGAGAGAGAGAGAGAGAGAGAGAGAGAGAGAGAGAGAGAGAGAGAGAGAGAGAGACCCCAAGGGGGTTGTCATGCCATCGTGACAAGGTTAAAGGGATCGCACAAAGGCTTGGAGGGCACATCAAGGAATGGTAAAGGGGTGGTTCTCATGCATCCAAGCCAAGAATAGGTCCGGGCTCTATAAAAATAGAGGAGTTGCCCATGCCCTATAGGCCCGATTTTTTGGCAAAAGAGGGAGCTCAGGGAGGAGTTTTTGGAGAAGAATCTTGGGTCAATGAGAGCTCCAACAGGAGGGGGTTTTCCTTAAGCACTCAGCAAGGAGAGCTTCACAAAGGAGGAGAAGAACGCTACCAAAGGAGTGTTTTTGCACCTATGGAGGTCGTGCCGACTTAGCCGGTGGTAGCAGGTTTTCATGGTCATTGTAGATGATGATTTTGTCATAATTGGAGCAAACCATAGGCAATTTTTGTGTCGTTTCTTTCCCCTTTCCCCCTTCTCATCTTTGCGTGTTGTAGATCGGGTAGAAGATGCATATGCAAACTTGGGTATGGTTGGTCAAACTCCATTGAAGAGTGCTAGAGATCAAAAGGTACGGTTTGCAAAGGATGTTGAAGAGGTAAAGGTAGAGGAAATCCCCAATCTTGAGATGGAAGAAGAGGTGCAAACGAAGGAATGCAGCGAACTATGGATGCTGACACGACATGGGAAACTGATTTGTCCTACTCAAGGTATAAGGAATTTGATCTTCTACATGTGGATAAAGATGTGAAAGTTGAGCTGGAGGAGCAAGAGAAAGTTCCAACCGATGTGCTTGATGAAGTGTAATTGGAGGAATCCATGCCTACAGAAGTGGATATGCACGTAAAGATGCTATGCGTTGATATGCTAATGCCTATGCTCGTGAAAGTTGCTATGGAGTGTGCTACAGTGGTGCAGCAGTTACAGAGTTCTGCCATAAAAGGTAAACCAAACTTGGTTATGAAAGAAGACCAAGGCAATGCGGTAGAGGATGGTTCTCTATCTTCATTGGCCAAGGATGAAGAAGAAGAGCAGGTGATTGAAGAGCAGGCAAGCAAAGTTGACAAGGTTAAGGTGTTGATTGATCTTCAAGGGCCGATTGATGATGAGAGGCTTGATGATGCTGGCATTGGGTTCAAAGAGGAGGTGAAGGAGAGCATGGAACCAATGGTGGAACCAATGCATCTATGGTAGATGAAAGAAATTTCCAGGTTGTATCCAAGCTTTCAAAAGAGGTACTTAACTCATGGTTGAAAAATCTGCTTGTGAGTGCAGCTGTGCAATGTATTACCCACCAGATGTGGGGTTCCCTTGAGCGCAGCTCCATTTTACATAGTTGGGAGGGAGGGTTAGACACATTTATTGGAACACATGATGTGCTGATAGAGTGAGATGGGTTGATGAGGCGAGATGATGTTTGAAGAGGTGCAAAGGTGCTATTGTGTGCAGGGATGGCTACGTGCATGGGTAAAGCATTGTTGGAGGTTGATGTAGATGGATGGAAGAGAATAAGCCAGGTATTTGATCCAGGAGGTCAAACTATGCAGGGGGTGGGGCAACCCACTTGAGGTTTGGTAGCAGTAGGCACGAATAAGACTATACATATGGTAGTTGTTTTTTGTTTGCTCACGGTGTTGTCTAGTTTATGTTTTTGAGCGAATATAGCAATTTTTTTGTTGAACATTGAGGGTTGGGCAATGATGGTACAACCAAAGTGTGTTGACCGTAGCTGTAGGCACAAGTAGGGGCAGGTATGCATACAAGTGCATGGAAAACTGCTAAAGCTAAAGCAGGAATGAAAGACCGGGGTAGGTAGGCGGCAACAAAAATGTATGTTTAATGTGGTTTTTAAGGCCAGATGGGCTCCAAGATGGGCCAAATGGGATGGTAGGTAAAGAGGCTTGAAGTGCAAGTTTTTTGTTTGGGAATGTAGATCTTGAAGTGCTCTATAAGCTAGTTAAGACAGCTCATCAAATGCAGCTACGATGTGCAAGATATGGATGTTTGAAGTTGGAGTGCATTGCAGATCCTAGACGGACAAGGCAAGTGATGACAAGTGGTTGGAGACGGGTTTAGAAGATAGATGTGAAGAGCTCATTATTTGAGCATGTCGGTCTTTTCAGATCAGCGATTGAAGTCGTGGTATGCCAAGATATTGCCAGTTGAAGTTTCACCGGAGGTCAATTTTGAGCCGGCTTGGTCGCCTTGGTAGGTGTTTCATTTGAAGTTTTTGGAGCTTTTCCAGGGTTAGTATGAGTTCTATGGAGCAAGTGAAGGCCATGGGAGTTTACAACTTGTCAATTGGGCATCGGATTATCAAGATACTGAAGTTCAAAGTCGACAGCAGTTGCCAGCAAGATGGTACGAGGTAATTTTTTCCCCATTTTGATCGGCTAGGTTGGCGGGCCCAGCAAGTTTCAAAAGCGTCGACATCGGTACGAGTTGGAGTCAAGAACGGGAGTTTTGGCGGCATTTTATGGCTCGACACTTGGGTTGATGAGCAGAGGATGGAAACTGGTTGAAAAAAGGGAAACAGATTTTTTGAAGTTTTTTTAAAAAGAAAGGAATTTTGATGGCCTTATGAGGTTTTTGGAGGGTAGCCACCCCTAGAGGTGCCACGTGGTAGCAATATCAACCCACATGGGGTGTCTAGGCCAAGCAATTTGGGGTATATAATGCGCAATGAGGCAGAGCCATAAGCAACCAAGATGGTGAGAGGAGCTCCATGAGCTTGGCTATGTCGGCCTGTTGTGTTGTGGGAGGAGCTCTGGGTGCAGCCAACTTGCATCGGCGATGCTGCTCTTGTGTCTATTGTTGGTGCATCGAGGGTGTGCCGACCGTTGGCCTGTATAGTGATGATGTGACAGACCCGCTAGCGGACGCTCACACGGGGCCACAAAGGGCCTCCTCTTTTAGTTGGGAGAGAGACACACTACAAGGGGGTTGTCACACTATTGTGACAAGGTTAAAGGGCTCGTACGAAGGCTTGGAGGGCACAGTATGGAATGGTAAAGGGGATGTCTGTCAGAACCCAATACAGGTACCTATAAATAGGACCTGCTATTCATTTCAAGGTCTTTTGGCATCACTAGTCTTTAGTCGTTGTTACACTATTAGGCAGTCTTGAGCCATTACACTTGTCAAGATATTGTTCCTATTGTCATCTAGCTCTGTTTTTATTAGCACTTGGTGCCAATTGTACTTTCCTTTATTATTTGAATATATAAGCTCCAATACTTTTTGTCTAGTATCTGACATTGTACCTTCAATTCAACTCATATCTGATCTCATGTGCTACCTAAATTTTGATTTTCCTATGCTTGTCTGATTTTTGAATCTGGTTCCCTATCTAATCTGACAATGAACTTTGAACCTCCATCCTAGAATAGCTATTAGAAGTGACCAACTCCCCCCCTCCCCCTCCTCCCTCCCTCCCCCCCCCCCCCCCCCCCCCCCCCCTCTCTCTCTCTCTCTCTCTCTCTCTCTCTCTCTCTCTCTCTCTCTCTCTCTCTCTCTCTCTCTCTCTCTCTAAAAAATGTATAGCCTAGCACACTTAGGAAGAGTATTTAAAGTTTGAGGTATTTAAAATATCCTATGTGAGGTGCTATTGAACATTTCTTTCAGATTTTTTAGAAGATAAATGATGTTGAAACGATAAGGGAAATTGCTGTAAACACCTATGTACAACACCTTGTTTAAGTTTGTTTTGTATATGGTTCTCTTTGAATGCTCTCCACCTCTCTTGCTATCTCTCCATCTATTTTCTAAGTTTTTATGTGTTTAATAATTCAATGTGAGGTGCTATTGAACATTTATTTGATAGTTTTTAGTTAAGTGATGTGATTTTTCAATGCTTTTGAAAAGGTCAACAAAGCTATGATGGAAAAGCTCAAACTAAGGAGCTCGCAAAAAACAAAATCATTCCTTTCTAATCATTTTTCAAGCATCTCTTGAAGCCTTCGAGTATTTGGAAATCATCAATCCTGTTGAGCTTGAGGACGATCTCTTGATAATCAAATTTCTACTTAGCAATTTGCCTGCAATGGAGAGCTAATGACATGATCTCTCTAAGTTCCTCTCAAAAAATTGCTTTTGAGGCTAATACAAGGTGATGTGTGGTGAGTCAATAGAACCATCCACCACTTGTAGAGCTTGCCTACCAAGGACAAGCCAGCCTCTATAGGTCTAACCGCATAAAAGAGATGTTGTAAGGCATGCAAAATACTGTTAAGCCTAAAACTTCTCGGTGCATCCTTGTCTTGCTTCTTTTTCTCAACTATAATTCAGATGGCTTAAACTCCTCCTTGAGAAAATTGGAACATGTCTCTATGGACTAGGTCTCAAGCACTACAACTGGCATCTCCAACATCAGTGAATCTACATGGTTTTGTGCAACCACTTGCAACCATACCAAGCTCTGCGATTGCACTGTAGAAACATGGGTATAATGGCATAGACAATGGTAGCTACAACATCTCAAAGTCTGAAAACGTGATGTATCATGTAAGCAATTCGCTCAATCCTCAGGTTTTAGGATAGCAAGGTCCTAGAGAGGTTCCTTGCTTGCATACACCTTCAAACTCCTATATCCTCATCATCATTTCCCATCCCTAGAACATGGATGTTGTGGTACCTTGGGATTCATATCTACTTCTCCAAGATCTTTATCCTCTTGAGCTGAACAAATGGGGAAAATGATGGTACTAACATATATAGCAATGGGGTCTTAAGAGATTAATAGCATGGAGTGGACCCTGGGCACTTGCCACTTGTGCTCATTGGGCGCTAGTGCAAATAGCTAGCAAACTAGGTGGAGGAATGCCAGCCGTAGAAAGCGCTCAATCCACTCAAAGAATGAGCTATCATGCTGGATTTAGAGCTTTTCATAGAGAAAACCGTGCTAAGAAAATTTTTTTGAGATGCACAAGTTCTCTTCAATGTTTTAGTTTCTTGAGAGCATTTCTTGAGAGCACATACACACACCTCATTTGCATTACCCATAATTTTGCAATACAAAAGTGGGTATGCATTACCTCCCTCCCCCTTCTTTGCCTTGAAGTATTGGGTGTGTTTGCATCACCAATTTTTGTGCGCATTTTCTATTTCCATAATGTATTGACCTTATTTTCAAGTTTTGAAAACATTTAAGAGTATTCATTCATTAATGCCAAATTTAGCTTGCTGGCTAAATGCTTTGCCTATTGACTCTCACACCCATGCAGTGGATCAAGGGATGGTGCTCCATCCAGCCTAGATGAAATGATAATCAAGTGATCAAAGTTGAGCTTCTTTAGCGGCTTGTCAACCCACACTAGCCACACCACTTAATACGAGAACTGTGAAGAACTTGATATTGAACAGTCTTAGTTATGATTTCACTGAACCTTGAATTTTAAGGGAACATTCTTGACAATTTAGGTATAAATCCTACCGAGTACGTTAGATTTTAGTATAAATCTTGGCTCTCTAGTTAGCGTCCCTTGAAAAAACAAGGTTGACAGAAATGTGTTTTTGCAGCAATGCTACCACCTTTTTCTCCATCACTGTAAACTTTTTTCTTGAGGAGTTCTATGTCATCCCTTCCTCATACTACAATGACATGCTATGCTCTTATTTGCGTATCTCTCCCTTCTCTTTTTCTCAAGTACACCTATTGCTCCTTAACTACCTTCACATTGCTCCTTTTGTATTGGAGATAGAGATACCCATTGGCTCTCTTTGAGAGAGAGAGAGAGAGAGAGAGAGCGAGAGAGAGAGAGAGATTCTAAGTTAGCTCATGAGCAAAGGAAAATTCCTTTCAAGAATCATGGGGGTTGTAAGTGGAGGTGCAATTTATACGAGCAAGATGGGACATGACGTTATAAGATACAAGATACTAGGAGTGCTCAAAATAAGATACAATGTGGCATAGCCCAGAGTGTTTATGAGAGGCTTGACCATAATCATCGAAACCACTCTTGAGGGAGTGGTAGTGTGGATGTTAGGGGCACTCAATTTAGAGTCCATGATTGATAAGGTCACTCTTCATAGGCAAGCCACCACTCAAGAGAAATTTTTATTCCCTCTATAATTGGAAGAAAAATTGGAGTTTGGCCCTTTTGTATGAAAGATCGTGTATAATGAAAAAGTTTAGTTGGAGCACTAACATAAAAAGACCTCAAAATCCCTCAAATCCCTCACTTGTTGGTCTAATTTTGGATTTGTAAGTCTTATTTAAATAGTAGGTCCTTAAAATACATGTTATATTAGCAAGGCTAACACCTCTTAGGTTGTGAGTCATTACATAAGCTGACCACAACCATGAAGTACCCTGCATTTTAATAAAGGCTATGGGTAAGCATCAAGGCAAAGGTGACCATAGGGAGGGCCAATAGGCCATTAGTTTAAGGGACCCTAGAGTTTCTTAGCCAGCATTATTTTGTATTGTTAACTTAGCCAGCATCATTTTGTAGTGGCTATTACATAAAGAGTACAATGAACTAGAAAAAAGAGGTTTTGGAATAGCATTTAATTGTATAGAGACTCATATAACATGCTCCTTTTTCTTGAGAATATCTATAATTGCGCTCTTAGTGCAAGGAGAAACCCATCAGCACCATAGAATATCGGAAACAGACGTCATCAAAAAACTTAAAGCGTATGATGGTTTGTGTGTATGTGTTCACAATTCATGCATCTCTACCTCCCTATCTCTCACTTATCAACAAACCACCACTAAAGGTGGTGGAGTGAGACAAACCAGCAAGTAGATGGTCTAGACAACCAACAGTGGATGATTGGAAAAAAAAAGTGTCTTTGAAGTTGTTTGCAAAGTCAAAGGTATCAATGACATAGAAAAATGCTAGACTTGGATGACAAGTTATGAATCTCTAAACAAAAAACATTGGTTTGGAGTTGATTCAATAGTGGAGTCTTTGTCTGTGTGTGTATATGTATATTTTGGCATTTATGACATTTTGTTTGACTTGCAACACATTTGGGGCCTAGGCTCTTATAGTAAACTTAAGGGCATGTTGACTTCCTACCCTTGCAGCATTGAGAAATCCGCCCAAGGATTCCAAAGTACATAATGTCTTTGCATGCAATAATGTTTTTTTTTTCTTTTTTTTGTAAAACTCACAATTGTGAGTGAATTATATTGAACAACCCAAAAAATTACAAGGTCTTGTCATGCTCTTTATGAGCCAGACATTATCCAGGGACTATAATTACATATGCTATCAAGGCAGCCACCCCCACCAACCTGCCGTCTCCTCCTCGATACACAGGATCCATAAAGTTATCCTTTTGAGATCTTTTATTTACCAATGGCCAAGATCTTCCCCCGTCCTAAGCATTCCATCTGCTGACAACAACACATAAGTAGTCCTAGACCAATCCTCCAAGTGTTGCTTACGCTCGAGTGTTCATATTAGCACTTTTCTTTCTTGAGTAATTTCTGCGAAGCTTGCCACCTCACAACCTCCTTCAAACACACAGCGGTTCCTTGTCTTTGCATGCACTAATGTTAACCAAAATACACAACTTTTGGGAATAAAATGATTACTATAGTTTAGCATTATTAAGAATATATTAATTGCATAAAATGCATAAAATTTGGAGAATATATGCTACTCTAGTCTATAACAATTTATGAGCTTTTAGATTTGACTACCTAAAAGCTTTAGAAGGAACAATTTTATCCAATATTTAAATGAGCTTCCATTGTTGTCAATCACCTTCAAGAAACATTGTTGTGATCTTTTTAAGCAAACCAGATCTTTAAAGTATTTTAAATTGCTACAAGTGGCATCTAGAAGAATGAGGTTTTAAAGCTCAAACTTTTGCCTTCTTAAAGCCAGAAACAATGTCTTTTGTCACTCTAGTGAATAGCAACTCATGGAAAGCCTTTGTTATTCTTATTCTCTCCAAAAGGGTTAGTCTAATGTCACTTTGCTATTTATAGTTACATGTGGCTGACAAGAAGATTGGATTCGTTCACTTTACTTTTTTACATTTATCTATACAATTATAATGGGGGAAGGAATTTCGACCTCTCCCCTCGGACACATGTTAGCAAGAGCTTCCATCGACAGTGTCCCCTGTAGCCTTCGGACACACAATGAGCGTGTGCGCGCGCACACACACACAGAGGGGGAGGGGGGCGAAGACCGTACTAGTGATAAGAGTAATCACAAATCACTAACCATAAAGCATCTACCTTAAGAAGTTAAGAGCCCATTCACCATCACATCAACCAATCCCTAGCAGGATCTAATCATTAGTCAATAATGACATTGTGCTCATTATTTAGATTAAACATGCCTTTGGGATGACTATTCTTAACTTTATATTGAACATACCTTGAGACTACTATTCTACTTTGATTTTGCCTCTTTGTTCCCCATGTGATTAGATCATTTCGAGGTTCATCCATTGGAGGTTCATCTAGTGTAGTAGCTCACAGAGGGAAAATATAATATATTTTATGATATTGTAAGGCGCAATATGGAAAAGTTCCAAACATTCATCTTGTATTGGGACCCAAGCATGGAAAGCCACTTCCAAAACCTTTGGGGCAAGCTGCTCTTATCTTATTGGCACTTAAGTGCTACAATTTCAAGAAATGTGGACTTATTAAAGTTCCTAATCCTAGAGGTCCAAAGAAGAAACATTTGACAAATAGACCACATTTTTTTTTTCAAATCGCACATTAAGTGGGAAAACAAATAGACCACATTTTAACCAACACCTACTAATCTACCATTGGCCACCATTCCTCACAAAAAATTATAACTTAAAGCTTTTTTTTTTTTGGGCCATATCCACAATTGAAAGTGGAGAGAATGTATATTAACTCGAAAAGAATACAATCTCCCTCAAGCACTACATGTTCCTTCAAGGAACAAAAATTCCATAAGGGGCTTGAACATCAAGTGGTCTAGGCAACTCAATGCATGGTGCCACTCTTTATCATTAATTGTTGTCCCTCTCTTCGCTCCTACAATGTGAATGAACTCGGTGCTCAAATGCACAATATCATCAAATTGAGCCACACCCAGTTTTGCCTCAAAGACCAAAGGTTGCTAGATTTCTAGGCTTGATCTATGTAACAAAATTTGGTGATTTGGGTGCACCCAGAATGGCTTGGGTTTGTAAAATATTCCCTTCCAGGATTAGGTCATCTGTAAATAAAATAATCTTCCAAGTCTTTTGTACCCATTTACAAACTTTAACGGCCAATTCCACGAGGTAGGGCACTCGCTAAACACATGTAGGGGGTCCTCAAAAGTGGATTTTCAACCAGAGCAAGTGTCAGTGCCAATCCCTCTAGCATGAATCTTAATCCCAATAGGCATGGATCCCCAAAACACCTTTGAGATAAAGAACTTCATGTGTTTAGGCCATTTGATCTCCGATGGAATTAACGCTTCTTGCCAACGCTCTTTCGACCAATTTTTCTTCCATATTTTGGTGAGTGGGACAAACCGATCGGCTTTGTACACTAGCTTACTATAGGTATCCTAGGTCTTGGAGAGTGAGAACACTTTATCTTTTGGCCAATGCCAAGATTTCCAGTCTATCTCAGACCCAAAAACGGGTGAAGGTGATGATGACAATCCAAGTGTCTATTGATCAGAAGCCTTTCATACAAAGCCAAATTATGTTGAAGCACTAAAAGCTCCACTTTCTTCCAACATAGGTTTTTGTCATCCCAAAGATGAGATAGTTTAGAAATTCCTTTGTTACTTACTTGGTGCACAACTTCCCTCCAAGGAACCCCTTTCAAGTTTGGAGAGAGAGGGGACCAATGGAGAGAGGAACCCCTAAAGTATCTAAAGTTCTCCCCCCATTACAGGATTGTAGGTGCTTTGTTACACTTTTGTGCTAGTTACCATGTGCAGCCGCCAAGCTTAAGGAATGTCCAAAGAGGTGCCATAATCTTATCCTACATTGTGGCCTCCTTCCATGTGTCCCCTTTAGAGGCAATATATTCCTTGTTTATCATATCCCAGACCATAATAGCCCATTCTTGCTTTTGGTTTGTCAATGAAGTAACTAGTTTGGCACACAAGGCTTTCACATGCAACTCGGGGTCAATGATCCCAATGCCGCCTTGTTTCTTTGGTCTTGCTATCCATTCCCATTTCCCCCACTGGAAAGGGGTTGTGGCTTTAGTGTTTCTCTTCCACAAGAATGGTTTGATAAGCTTCAAAAATTATTTCCAAATGGATTTGCTCAATTTCACAACCTTAGACACGAATGAAATGTAAGGGATCATGAAAGCATTGATCACAGTAACTATGCTATGGAAAGGGAGGAGCACAAAATCCAATCGTCTCGTTTTGTTATTGATCTTGTTCAGGATTCAGTCAAATCTATGCACATTTTGGGTCCAAAAACCAAAGTCTTCATGACAATTGCAATGTATGACCACAAGATTCTATCATAAGCCTTATCTAGTCAAGTTGAAGAAGGATACATTCTTGCTTGGTGAAAGTAACATACTCAGTGCTGACCATGGCTGCCAAGATGTAGAATGTCCTCTAATGAAATCATGTTGATGGGGGGTGATGATTTTGTTCAAAATTGGAGCCATCCTTAATGCAATCACCTTGGCAATGAGCTTGTACGCAATTGTCGTCATAGAGATAGGACTCTAGTGTTTTAGCAAAGAGCAATAAACCAATTTGGGAATAGGTTTGATCAACCCTTTTTTGAGGTTGGCATCCAATTTCCCCTCCAAGAGTACCCTGTTCGCTAACTCCACTAGAAAAATTTTAAGATCCTCCCAAAATTCTTTGAAAAATTTGGCCGTTAGTCATCCCACCCCGGGGACTTTTCCTTCCTCATTGCCTATAAGGTAGTCTAAAATTCATTGACTGAAATGGGCCTCTCCAATTTTTTGCTTCAACTGGTAGTACACCATACTTTATAGTACCAAGTAGTTGGGCTTTGGCCTCCTTGACCCTCTATGCACATTCTTCTCGCTGCTGACCAATAATTTGACTCAAAGGGTCCAGTTTGGCCATAGCATTTTGGTCTCTTACTGCGTCGGTGATTGTTGTAATAGAATCCCTTCTTCTTTTGACCTTAAGAGCTCTAAAGAAATGAGCCTAGTTGGCAAGTTTGGGTTTGAGGAGGGCAAGATCTTTGTCCAGCAGAGCTGGGTCTTTTTTATATCCTCAGCTTGCAAATCAGAAAAAGTAGCACTTTGGCCTCAAGCCATCTCTTGTGCTCTACCTCTAAAGATCTTCGTTCTTGCTTTTTTTTTGGAAAGTTCCTCTGCTTCTTTTTTCAGCTCCTGGTTTGTGACCTCTTGAGCCTTTTTTACTTGAGTCTCTGCTCCTTTTATCATTGATTAGATGTTAAACACCAAGGAGGACCAAGCATGAGGGTTTGCTACATCCACATCAAGATTTAGTTTGCAGAGAGCCAGGGACCCAAAGAGAGGTCCTTAAAGAGATGTTCCCCAGAGACTAGTTTCTTCTTCTTCCCCTCCGGGGAGCAAACATCATAACTAGCCATGGCTACGTGAAGCTTAAGGGAAAAGTGATCCGACATACTCATGGAGGTTAATTGAGACACAACTTCACAGAAGGGGAAATTCAATACGCCTGATGGGAGATGTAGCACCTATCCAGATGAGAAGCCGTGTTGGCGTACTAGAGGCTTGTGTACGTCCAGCTAGGAGAGTTATTCCACGGACCAACAATCCACAAGTCGAGCAACACCTATTTTTTGCAAAGTGCTTGCCATTTGGACTTTTCAAAATCTGCCAGTAGGCTAGCCAATCCCGTTTTTTCCTTTTGAGCCTTCACCGTATTGAAATCCCCCATGATGTACCAGTCTCCTTGCATAGGCTAAACCCTTAGATCCACCCAAATTTTGGCTCTCCCCTTAGCATTGCATGGAGAATAAATGTTAATAATGGTAATAAACTAGCCTGTCCACTTAACTCTTACCCAAAGGACTCTCCCTTAGGCATGGTTAAGCACTACTTGTGGCTCTAACTCCTATCAATAATGGAGAGCACCCCACTAAAACCGAGTCTTCATTGTAATACACCAACTTATTCCCTATTGCCTCCTTCCTGCAACTAAAAGCATCAAGATGGTGAATTAGCCAACAATTTGTACCTGCTTTTTTGAACTCCTCCCAAAATAGAGTGCTCCTTTTGGCTAACTTTATGCCCACACCTTCCAGGACTGAATATGTAAGCCATCCATTATGGGGAGAGTGGGAAAAAATCCTTCATGTATGGAGAACCATCCATCACAGACTCTGTTCTGTTGTCCTCCTCCATATCACCCTAAGAACTACCCTTGTTTCCATTACTACTTATCTCCATTATAGTCAACCGAGAAGAGGACATCTCTGACGTGGATAGGCCTCTTGGTTTCTTGGCATGAAGTACCTCAAAAAAGTTTCCCAAATTAATGGGGGACTCCAGACTATATAGATTCTCCTTGTGGTGGAAGTTGCTATGCATTGGATCGATAAGACTCCTCCTTTTTTAGAAAAGCGGGCAAAAGATGAGAGCTAAAATAGCCTATTCACCAAATATGTATAGCTGCAAATCATTACTAGAAA
Organism: Adiantum capillus-veneris; assembly: GCF_014529385.1. Taxonomy (NCBI): domain Eukaryota; kingdom Viridiplantae; phylum Streptophyta; class Polypodiopsida; order Polypodiales; family Pteridaceae; genus Adiantum; species Adiantum capillus-veneris. The sequence goes on from NC_140944.1 coordinate 86,102,590, forward strand.
CCTAATGGCCATCGATTGCTCACAAGCTTTAGCCAACACCAAATTTATGCTGATGTCAATGTTGATTTATATATCGGTGTAAAAACCAATAGTGTCTACTAAGATTATGCATAGACCATTGACAACATTGGAATCTTTGTAGGCTAAAAACAAAAATCCAAAGCATTTTACAAGATGATATTGTACAATTATTATTTTGCAGAAGCAAGTTATGCCTCTTTGTCCCCCCCCCCACCCCCCCCCCACCCCCACCCTCACACCATCTAGTGGACATTCATATACATAACATGCATACACACACATCCCTTACAAACACACAATTTTAGAATTCATGATCTCTCTCTCTCTCTCTCTCTCTCTCTCTCTCTCTCTCTCTCTCTCTCTCTCTCTCTCTCTCTCTCTCCCCCCCCCCCCCGAATCCCCCCAAGAATGCATACATAAATATGACCAATATAACTAGAAATACATGAACGAATGAATAAATAAATATATGTAGAGATAAAGAGAGAGAGTTTTTGACCCATTTAGGTATCTTATGGCTAGCCTTGGGTACCTTTACTATCCCCTTGGAGCAATACCCTTGACATCTACCAATTACAAGAAACATCCTTAGCAAGTGGATTGTCTTTTGTAGTGAGTCCTCCTCACCTGCTCTAGTTTGGTGTCCCTATTGGCTCTTACTTTGGATCTTGTTTTGAAGATCATTCATTGATGTTGATTTCTTTTCACCCCTCATCTTTATTATTGAATGCTATCATGTTCCTATTGGCTCTTCCTCGGTGCCCTTTTGCAAATCTTCTAGTGAAATGTCAACTGCTACTTTCCTCTCATCTTTATCCTTGATTGCTACCCTTATACTATTCTTTCTCAGTGCATGACTGTAAATGGTACTAGCTAGTGGGTTATAGCCCAACTTCAAGACGCTACCTTGTGTAATTGTTCTTTGAAGCACATTTTATGGTATCATTTCTTCCTCAATGGAATTTTAGAGTATAGCTATAGAGAGTACATCTTCTACATACTTCTTATCTTTCAAAGGCAACAACCATCATCTCTCCTTCTTTGGTGGCTAGGGAAATTTAAACCCTCTTTCAAAGATGTCTTTTCCGTACTCTGACCCATTGCTAGTAGAACAAATCTGAACTCACCTAACATACTTTAGTTTCAAATTAGATTGCCCAAATAGATAGAATAAATAACAATTTCTTTGCACACTTTTGAGAGCACCCTATGGGCATTACCCGAAGAACATAGAGATATAAGTTTTTTACATTGCATGGTCATCATAATGTAGTGCTTCCTATAATGGCCTATGGTTATTGTGTTTCACCGTTCAATTAGATTTGTTAGTAATATTGTTTTCTCTATCATAGAGGATAAGCAATTGACAATTGCTTTGTTGAGTACAACGACTAAGTATATGGGTGTTACATGAGAGGCATGTCTATAAATATTCCTTGAAGGTATGGGTGTATATGTACATAGGTCCGATTGACATTACGTTTGACAGCCTTAACAACATACGTTTTTCTCAAACTTAGTGTTCCACGTGTGAACAAAGCACACCAGGGTGAACACCCACTTTATCAAAGATGGGGTCTAGATCTTAGCTAGCATGACCTTAGGTATGTCAAGACAAATGAGTGGATTGTAGATATCTTCATGAAGGCCCTAGAAGTAGATAAGCAGAGGAAAAAGGACTAGATTGTAGTATCTTCATAAAGTCCCTAGGAACAAAGAAGCAAAGGTGAATTTGAGCTCTTCTTGGTGTACAAGGGATCAAATTGATATTGAAGGGAAGATTTAAGATTATCAAGCTCAGCACAAGTTTTCCAGGATGCCCTCTTGACTACATTTATCACTAGCACAAGGTAGTAGACAAGAGGATCATTCTCAATGGTGCTATCGCTAGACTTCGTCAATAGGGTCTACCATCAAGAGTGAGTGGTCTTTAGCTTGCTAGGTCACTTAGTGTCTGTTGTACATAGTTATTTCATTATGTTGTATTTCATCATTAATGCTTAAGGCCTTCTTATCCTTGTGAGTATTAAAGAAGTAACAACTTCCAACATTATTCCTCTATATGAAAATGTTTCCACCATCAGGATTGTGGTGAAACATGAAGCTTTGGTGGTGGATTCATGCTCATAGTGGCCTAGAGACTTGCATCTTTATGTTCATGTCCAATTCTAGGGAAACCACCCTTGCAAAATTTTGTGATTCTCCATTTTCTTGAGAATTAAAGGGCACAAAATTATGATGTAAGTTTCAACAACACAACCTTGCATGATACATCAAGGAAAATCAAGGATAAAATTCTTATGAGAGCATCTTGGGCCACCAAACTACTTTCACTTCCCAACATGGAGACCAAATTTTGGATAATCTTACTAGTTTTTAAGTAGCCTCCAATGAACAATAGTACAAGAACCATTACATAATTTGAAGTACATGTTAGTAGCAAGCTAACTCGGATATCATTTTTCGGACTTTCATTATAAAAACATTTATAATTTTGTTGAGTCTGGAATATTGTAACTCCTACTTTCCGGATAAAGATTGTAATTATGAGCCGAAGCTACAAGCTTCCAGATTGTATCAACCTGTCTTTATTTAGAGCTCCCAGATTATTAGTTTTGACCACCAAAAACCTTGGCTAAGTTATAAAAGCCAATTTTTGTAAGTTTATGATAAGTTTTGGATAATAGAAACACAGCGTGAGCTAACGGCACTCACTTCTCTCTTCTCGCGCTTCCTACTCCCTCCCCTGTTGTCACATTGCAGTGGCGTTTGTTGCGTTGCAACCGCAGGTAAGAGCTCTACGCATTGATGTAAGCATTTCATGGTAATCCGTAGCTTTTGGCTTCGCCGACCCATGGCCTAATTTCATCATAAGTAGGAATTTAAGATTTAAAATCAAAAACTAAGTATAGGGGTATTGGGGCATCATTGCTAAGCATTTAGATGCATTCTAGGTCAAAAACGACTAGGTCCAAAACTCGCTACTATTGATAATTGTAATTTTTGTACTTGACCTAAAGTGAGATTTGAAACCATAAGCATGTGTGGTTAGGTCTTATAAACATGTCATAAAAGTTTCGTAACGTTTGGATGTCGTTTGTTTGTGCTTGAGCGATTAGCTTTTGGTGATTTCAGTTATTTGAGTGTAACCTGAGTTAGATGCAAATTGTTTGTTGTTCTCCAAGAGATTGACAACCTCTTGTAGCCTCTATGCACTAGTCAAGTCAGCTTCGTCCCATGGATTGACAATTATATTCGTGGTTCTCGCTATATCTGCAATAAGATAGGAGTGAGGATAGACACCTATCCTATACTTGGCGCCGTTGTTGTCGAGGAACAAAGTGTTGGAATTAGGGTTGCAGAGAAATGCGCACAGCTTGGAGAAGATGAAGGAAGCTCAAGGTACACAATAGAGAGTGTGTTAGTTAGTGTGAAATGGAAAGATAGATATCCCTAGAGTGATGAGCGTATGTACAATGCTCGGGGGGAAAAACCTCCTAAAGAGGGAAAAAATGCCCTGGCGGTCCTAGTGTGTTCACACACATCACTACCACATGTATATGATAACAAATCTCCCCTGGAGTGATGCAATGAACGAGAGCTGGCACATTAGTAAAGGGAAGTGCCATGCCCTGAGGACATGATCAGTCCACAAAGGGGAGTAAGCCCAAAGCTTTGTGGAGAGCTTCAAGCTTCTCATGATACAATACCTTTGTGAAAATATTTGCAAGGTTGTCCTGTGTTGGCACAAAAGCCAAGCTCATCTCTCCTCCTAAGAGCCTCTCCTTGACATATTGGTAATGCACCTCAATGTGCTTTGTGCGAGCATGGAAAACTGGGTTTCTCGCAACTGCCAATGCGCTCTGACTGTCAGTGTAGATAATGTTGGAAGTGTCCTATCCAACATCCAAATCAACCAGGTGTCTGAGCCATACACACTCAATCGTAGCTGTGAAGACCACCCTGTACTCAGCCTCACAACTCGAAGTGGCCACAGTAGGTTGCTTCTTGCTCAACCATGATATACATGAACTGCCAAGCATGAAAAAAAAGCCACTTGACACTCGCGTGTCAAAACAACCAGCCCAATTTGAGTTCGAAAAAGCATGCAAGTCTGGCGGCAATGATCCCCCCTTGGGATAAAACAAGCCAAGATGTAAAGTGCCGCTAAGGTAGCAAAAAATCCTCTTGACAGCCTGCCAATGCTTAGACCCTAGGCTATGCATAAATTAGCTGATCTGTGATACTGCAAACTGAATATCCAGCCTCGTGTTGCATACATAAATGAGGCAACCAACAACAGTTTGATAAAGAGTGACATCAGCAGGATCGCCAGCATCATGTAGACTCAACTTCAAACCTGTTTCCATGGGAGTGTAGGTTTGCAATCCTCAAGTCCAAACTTACATAGCAATGTCTCTATGTAACTTTTCTAACACGAGGCAATACCACCATCACACTGCTTAAACTGTATACCCAAGTAATGATGCAACATCCCCAAATATTTCATCTTGAAAGTAGCATTCAAATCAGCATTAAATCCAACAATATGTCTCTCATTTGATCCAGTGATCAGCAAATCATCGACATAAAGAACCACAATGAGAAGTACATCACCTCACGCTTTACATACAATGTGCTTTCTGTTGGACTGTTATGAAAGCCTCGTTTGACCAAATGAGTGTCAGCTTTCTCATACCAAGCACGAGGAGATTGCTTCAACCCATACAAAGCCTTCTTACATCTGCACACTTTGTCCTCTTGTCCTTTTATGCCAAAACCACGAGGCTGCGTTACATAAACTTCCTCAAATATGTCACCATTCAAGAAAGCAGTAACAATGTTTGATTGATGTACATCCCAACCAAAATGAGCTGCCAATGCACATAGAAAATGCACAGTAGTCATACTATAACCGGGAGCAAAAGTCTCTTCATAATCTATGCCTTTTTGCTGTGCATAACCCTTTGCAGAAGTCGAGCCTTATGGCGATCGATCTCACCATACGGCTTGCGTTTCAACTTGTAAACCCACTTTGTACCAATGGCCTTTTTGCCAGGAGGCAAATCACATAAAGTCCATGTGTCATTTTCTATAAGTGCATCATATTCTGATTGCATGATAGCCATCCAATTTTTTTGAATTTTGTGCTTCATCAAAAGACAGAGGCTCCTCAACATCATGTAAGCTAGACACAGCCAAAGCATAACAATCTGATGCATAAGATGCATGGCGAGAGCCTGAACGAGTACGACTAGACAATGGTGCATCCAATTTACTGTCATGCAAAGTGTGCGCCAGCCATTTTGGCATACCTCTAGCCTGCTCATTTTCAGCCCTTTCCTCATCAAGTATATCATGTATATCTGCATCAGTAAGAGGCTGATCTATAACATTTTCAGAAACCCCCGTAGGTTGTACATTTGCCTCATTGGAAATTACATTTGTATTCCACCACTGAAAAGAGGCAACAAAGTGTCATAAATGTCCTATGAGCTTACATTACTGTCTCTAGTACATAACAGCAAGGGCTGAACAGAATCTTCCACAAACACTACATCCCGTGAAACCAGAATACGCTTTGTTTGTGGATGATATAACCTGTAACCTTTGCTTTCAGCACTATAACCAACAAAAATACATTTGACAGCCTTATCATCCAATTTTCTGCGTTGTGTTTGTGGCACCAAAGCATATGCCAAACAGTCAAAAACACGCATGTGCTCAATAGAAGGCTTTCTATCATGTCATGCTTCATATGGAGTAATAGACTGCAAAGCTTTCGTAGGACACATGTTAAGTACATAAGTGGCCCACATTATGGCCTCAAGCCAAAAAGAATGCGGCAAAGCTTGACTTTTGACCATACATCGTGCCATTTCCGTCAGTGACCTGTTTTTCCTCTCAGCAACACCATTTTGCTGAGGTGTATAAGGCACTGTACATTGGTGTTTTATCCCACGACTAGCCAGAAATTCATTATATTCATGAGACATATACTCCCCCCCCTCGATCGGAATGGAGGGTGCCCATAGTACATTTCGAGACATTTTCAGCCATAGCCAGAAATTGTTTGAAGCACATAAAAACTTTGGACTTCGCTTTAAGCGGAAATACCCAAAATACAGCCTTCACAAACATGTTTGACAGGTGCTTCAAGAGGCAGCAAAGAACCAACCATATCAAATTTCTGCAAATGCAGCAAATTGGCAAAATTCAGATGACCAAAACGTGCATGCCAAAGTTTTGCATCTGAAATAGCTCTTGAATCTGCAAAAGAATTTGCGAAATTTTATCCACACTTGTCATACAAAGTGAGCTTATATAGCCCACGACACAAAAGGCCAGATACAACAATCTCATCACCAAAACTGATATCGCTACATCTTACCCAAAATACAGCCTTCACAAACATGTTTGACAGGTGCTTCAAGAGGCAGCAAAGAACCAACCATATCAAATTTCTGCAAATGTAGCAAATTGGCAAAATTCAGATGACCAAAACGTGCATGCCAAAGTTTGCATCTGAAATACTTGAATCTGCAACAACATTTGAAAAATTTTGTCCACACTTGTCATACAAAGTGAGCTTATACAACCCACGACACAAACGGCCAGATTCAACAATCTCATCACCAAAACTAAGATCATGAACTGTAAATCTATCATCCACAAATTTGACTACAAGTCCAAGTCTAGCAAGTGCGGATACAGACAAGAGATTCTTCTTGATCCTAGGTACATAAAGTGCATCAACAAGTGTGAAGGAACTACCATTTGCAGCAGTAAGCGCAGTAAGCACAATCTTTTCAACTCCCTGAACCAGATAAGAGGCATTGCTGGCACAAGTGACTGAATTCCCATGAGGGACAAACTCGAGAGAGTTAAACAATTCACGATGTGAGGTAATGTGCTTTGTAGCACCACTGTCGAAGTACCACACATGTGAATCTGCAGCAACTGACAAGCATGCATCATGGACATCAGGATTGTAAGTGCACTCTATGCTAAAAGCCCATTCTGCATCAACATCAGCATCACAGTCTCCTTTCACAGAAGACTCAACAATGGCTGCATTTGTAGTCGAACCAGCATTTGCAGTGGAACCACCCTCTTTCTTCTTAGCCTCTTTGGCCTTCAACTTAGGACACAACTTGATTAAGTGATCATTAGCTTTACAATAATGACAACACATCTTCTTTTTTCCATTATCACCAGAATTTCCAGACGAATTACTGCCAGCAGAAGCATTAGGAACAGAATTTTTGCCACTCGCAGTAGAACCATAAGAAGTGGCTGCATTGCTATTACTACCCTTTCTTTGAGAAGCAATAAAAGCCTGTTCAATTGCACGCTGTCTATTCCTATTTTTTTTGGAAAGTGACTCTTGGAATAGCAATGTGCATAATGCATCAAACTTGACAACTTCAGGATTTGCTTGGGTCATAAGTCTCCAAGTACTAGCAAAAGTCTGGTAAGAATCTGGTAAGGCATCAAGAACACTCTCCACAAGGGAACTGCCTGAAATGACTTCACCTGCAGAAATAAGTTGCTCATTGATATCCTTGACACCAGCAAGAAAAGTGTCCATATCATCTTCCTCATGAATAATCTTCGACTCCAACTCTTTACGCAGCAAAGCAATTTTAGCCTCATTGTGGCTTGCATAAAGACCTGCTAGAATATCCCAAGCCTGTTTTGTAGATTTTGCTGAACGAATGTGAGGAACAATGGTGCGCTTCACAGACAATGCAATCAATGCATGAGCATGTGCATCCTTTACATCCCAACGAGCTTGTTTTGCCATAGGCAAAACAACTCTAATAGCAGCAATCCTTGCAGCAAGACCTGTAACATCCTCAGAACTAGGACGTACATCAATGCCCTGCACAATGTTCCAGACGCCCTTTGACACAAGAACATGTTGCATCATATAAGCCCACATAGGGTAGTTGTCCCCATCCAACCTGTCCTTAGCAGCAAACATCTTGAACACATCTGTTGTGTTGTCAACCATGGTAAATGTTGCACCTGATGTGAAAACTACCCGAAAATAGGAGAAATGGAGTGGAAACAACACGTGCTATATAGCACAAACCGTAGAAGACTATGAGGCACCTGTTATGCAGAAAATGACACTAACATAAAATTTTGCACAAAATGACGAAATAGCCTGTGCAGTACTGCTTGTAGTGGAAACGGAGGCCGAAATGAGCCCGAATCAAAAATCTGAGCAGACCGAGCTCTACGAGCGAAATATTTGTCGACCTACGAACGCTCGCCAAACCTCACTGTAATCGGAGAAAATGAGCAGGCATGTGCTAGAGCAGCTGGCGACTAAGCTCAGGAGGACGCAACCTGCTCTGATACCAATTGTTGGAATTAGGGTTGCAGAGAAACGCACAGAACTTGGAGAAGACGAAGGAATCTCAAGTCACACAATAGAGTGTTTGTTACTTAGTGTGCAATGGAAAGATAGATAGCCCTAGAGTGATGGGCGTATGTACAATGCTCGGGGGAAAAAACCTCCTAAAGAGGGAAAAAATGCCCCGGCGGTCCTAGTGTGTTCACACACATCACTACCACATGTATATGGTAACACAAAGAGACCTAAACTAGAGAAAAACAAGAGCACTTGTAAAATTATCCTTTAACTTCCTGCAGGATCTAATAGAGTCACAACTTTCTTTTTAAAACTGCATAGCTTAAGATTGTCGTATTTTACTGTGTAGAGGTATCTTGGAAGTAGGTTGTACTTGCTAAGTACCTTTTAGGATTGTAGGATTGGATTAGGATTTTGAGAATGATTGATGGACGAGACAAATCTTAAGATCAAGGCTCAGAAAACCATAAAAAACAAAAAAACGAGTGTTTGTGGACACTTTCCACAACCCCATTGCAGTAGAATCTAGGAGGAGGGTAAGTAGAATCCGAGGTGGGATTTCAAAACATTGCTCGCTCCAAAAGAATCAATTGTGAGTTGTTTATATGAAGTTGTAGAATTTCTGGTCTACGGCTAGAAATAGCACAAGAAGCAATCCGACTTGAGAGTATGCTTAAAAAGTTGTATGAACCAATGAGTAAGCTCAAGGACGCATTGAAGTAAAAATTTCAAGAGTTTGCAAAAAATCGGATTATTTACTTTTTCTTGAAATTTTAGGCCAAATTAAGTTTTGACTTGACTCGAGGCTTAAAATAGCTCATGCAAAGACTGTCCAGTGAAAAAGTTCAAAAAAGTGCTCATTTTAGGCCTAAAGTAAATAATCATGATTATTTACTTTCAGCTCAAAAGTGACCAAGCCTGATACCAGGGACTCTATACATGTGTACAAACAACTTTTGTAAAGGCTCATAGAATTTGAATCATCAAACTGACCAAAAACTAGCTAAAAACTGAATTCTGTATTGACTTTCAAGAACTTGAGTGTAAATTGGGAAACTTTTGTTCAAACCAAGTGAAACTTGACTTATAGGCTTATATTGATGTGATAAACAAGGGTACATGCTCATTTGACCAAAAAGGTGCAAAAATTTCTCGGAAGTAAATAATCATAATTATTTACTTTTGTCCCATTTTTCAACTTTTTTTACCAATGCAGCATACCACTAGCTTTATCATGTCATAATAAGCCCACAAATCAAATTTGGTAAGATTTGGTTCATTGGATTGAAAATTGTGGCCAATTTTGCAAAGTCAGTCTGCATACACAAAACTGTTGACCATTTGAGCAGAAAAATATCCAAACTTGATGAAACTTGGCTAGGAAGCTTGAGTTAAGCTACTTAACAAATCTGTGTCAAGATTGTGATTAAAACTTGTAAGAAAATAGCAAAAGTAAATAATCGTGAGATTATTTACATCTGCTACAAAAATTGGATATTTTTGCACAATTGAGTAAACCATGAGGTCAAGCATATCAAGTAGACCACACAAATCAATTTTGGTGAAATTTGGATCACAAAAGTGAGACTTAAGCCAGATTCTTGAAAACTGAGTCTGCGGACACGAAACAATTGATAACTTGAACAAATTTTGTTCAAACTTAGTGAAACTTGTCCAGAGACCTTAACAAGTTGCATACTTGGCAAATCAAGCCAAAAAGTGTAAAAAACTGCGAAAAGTAAATAATCATGATTATTTACTACTGATACACAGAGATAAACTTTTTGAATTTTGAACTTGTAAGTGTTAGACCAACATAACACAAGGCCACCGAGAAATTTTGGGTTCAATTGAATCCAAATTGGTACATGTTCACTTAGTTTCTAGATTGCAGATTAGTCCTTTGGCTTCTTGCAAAAGTAAAATCTGAAAGTCTCAACTACTGACTCACTTAGCTCAAATTGGAGTGATACACATAGACCACTCACAATAGGTAGCAAAAATTGTACAGTCTTTATGAAAGAATAGCTAACTTGATTAAAACTGATACAGGAATCAGGTTCCACACAAGGAATTGAAAGCTTGACAGAAGTTGCAAACAAGTCAATCCGACGCTAAGTATTCTATCCAGGGCTTCACAAGTCTATATGAACCTTAGATCTGGTCGTATACTAGCAAATCAAGGCATATTTGGAGAGACCCCTAGTAGAGTATCCACTGAAGAGAGTGTGAATCAAGGAGATCACTTGGACACTATCTTTGAAGAAGTATCATATACTTTTTCAGAATCAACGTCTTAAATGTCTTCCTATTCGACTCATTCAAAAACCGAAAAGATAGTGCGACATAAACACATACTCTCTTTTTATAAGACTAATTACCATGGAGCTCAAGTTTACCTGGTGTTAACCATCATGCACATTCCTATCACCTACGACGGACGTTGTATTATTTATTTGGTAGAGTCAGGTATCGGGCTTGTCGGTCCAATAGGAAAAGGGCAAGAGTGATCGCCAATGAGAGGCGCACTCTAACTGGAACATTCAAGGGATTAGTTGGCTAAGCTTGGGCGCCCAAGTGTGAATGGGGCAAGCTCATATAAAAGTCAACTAAACCTAAAATTCACTCATTCTCTCATTTGTGCAATTGAAGAGTGCTCTTGCTCCATCTCCATCTTCTTCTTCTTCATCTCCTTGTGTGTGTGTGTGTATGCGTGAGAGAGAGAGAGAGAGAGAGAGAGAGAGAGAGAGAGAGAGAGAGAGAGAGTGTGCGATCGAGCATTGCGGCGGCACGACGGCGGTGAGGCGGTTGAGCGCGGTGTAACGGCGTCTCCCTCTTCTTCGCGACAAGGAATCCCCCACGACAACAATCGTAGAGCGGTGAGTGACACACCATTGCCATCTTTGAGCTACTAATTTAGGCTTGTTGTGTGTTTGGAGCCATTTGTGGCTCGCACATAGTGTATCGGCAAGTTCCTTGCATTGACACGTGCGATAGTGCACATTTTTGGTGCCGTTGCTAGGGAATGCCATACACTAAGCTTGAATGGCACTCTGTGCTTCTTTTGTGGTGCAATTTCAATTGTAGGAAAGGTAGGGAAGGAAGGTGTGTGTGTTGAGAAGAAGGATTTTGTGTTGCTACTGTGTATTTCTTTGTTAATGAAGTTTTGAAAGGTTACTGTGTTTTCTCTGTGCTAAGGTCTTAGTATTCAGGTTGTTAGTTATGTGTAATGCAAAGTACAGTAAGTAGGAAGTAGATCTGTGAGATCTAATGAAGTGTGTTACTGTGTAATAGTAGGTGTATTAGTTGTAAGTAGGTAGGTAGAGTGTGTGTGTGCTCCCGCGCGAGCCGCGGTGACCTTATCCCAAAAAATAAAAAAATAAAAATAAATTTTAAAATTTAAAATTTAAAAAAATAATCTAAAGGTAGGACCGCGATAGGGAATATCTCCCAGACCCAAGCCCAAGCTCAAACTTAGGCTCAGGCCTCAGTTGCCCTTTAAAATTATGTATTTTAGCTTCACATGTAGCTAAAAATTGATTTTTTTGAGGACCAACGGAGATTCAAGTGATCGAACGTTGTGCTGTAAAGCACACCGCGACCCTCTGAGTGATACGGTCGTTTCGAGCTATCACACACTTTAATCAAAAAACCAATCATGAAAAAACATTTAAAAAAAAAGAAACGAGTAAAAACGGACGCATAAAAAAAGTAAGCGGTTAACCTTTGAGGTTATTCGCCGATGCTTGTAGGGTGCCAAAGGCACATGCATCTGTGCTCTGGTCGTGTGCTAGAGACGGAGCAACTAGAGAGAATTTTGACTTACACGAGCTCTCAATATCCACCTACCTTAGGTTCCGAGCCCTCAGCGGGGACCCAAGGTAGTACAAACCAAGACCCGAACATAGCGGCTAGTGACTCTTCCTCTGACTATGACATCATGGAGGGTTTCCCAATGCCTAATCTCGATAGCTCAAGCCAATACGTGCATGCCATGGGCCCGCGGTCCGGGCCGAGCGTGCTTAGCCGCTTGAAAGAAACCTTTAGTAGAGCCACTCGCTCCGAACATGGAGCTAATGATGTAAATGAGGGGGGTGCGGAAGTAAAATCTCCATTCATGACCAACGTAGAGCATATTCCCTTAGAGAATGTGCACATGAATACTTCATTCACTACACCTCCTGACTCTTCAGAGTTATTTCCCTCCGAGGTTATATTACCTGATGGTAGAAGCCTTGCCGAAGTGCAAGACGTTGAGCGGTATATCCTTGCAGCGAGGGAAAAGGAAATTGAGAGCTTACGCAAGGTGGAGCAATGAAGAGAGTTAAAATCGAAACTACTATGTAAATATCTTTTCTAGGAGAGCAATCAAGTGCTCCTGACTTAGCAACCGCTAAGGGCCAACCCCTAGAAAGCAACATTGCTTCTAGCTCAAAAGGACACCCCTAGCACCTCAATCCTAGATGGAGCGTTCTTAAATGAGAACTGGGAGTACGAACTACAAACGGAAACTCTAACCGACCTATACACAGGTCACACCTATCACGTGGGTTGGTTAGATGTCCTACAATCTACAATGGGTGCTACTAGTGTGGAGGATCAACAACAAAGAGTTTGCGAGGTCATCCATAGGGTCATTGAGTTAGAGAGACAGAGCAAGAGGATCAACATGCCTTCAACGGGTCTCATGAGATTCTTGGATACAAAAAAGTCTAAACAAATGACCTTATCGCAAATGGAGACTCCCTCGGTAAGTCTGATGGATCCTCCATATGTTGTTTCGCTTGGGGTCTCAGTGCAACCTGAGCCCACAAATGATAGCTTTACCTTTCCAAGTCTAGCTCATCTTTCCCTTGATAACACCACGGCTACCATGCCTACCCCAATGATGGGCATGCCAAGAAACACGCCATGGACCTCATTTGTTAGTAAAGCACCACTACATGGTAGCTCAATGCCTGCAGCAGTACCTACAAGTGTGTACCAATCGTATACACCCATGGGTCCTCGTACTCATGTAGTTCCTACCCCTCCCATTGTTTCAACAACCTATGCTCCACAACCACAACACCCAAGTTCTTATTTCCATGAGACTATACCGTCTAGCATTAGCATGTCACATCCGACGTCTGCTATGCCTAGGGCCACACATATGAACTTTGGGCCGCCACATGGCACAACACCGTACCAAACGTGGAACCCAAGGGCTTCCTATGCGCCAAGCCCAATGCCAATACCTACTCCACATGTAGTCTCTAGAGCGCCTTCACCCACGGTGCCTGCTCACTTAGGTGACTTGGCAACATTTGCTCAAGCTATTGGTCGATCTATTATTGAGAATATACGTACCACGCCTAATAGAGAGCCTAGAAGTAAGGCAGTACAAATAGCCAAGCTCACACAAAAATTTAATGGAGACAGGGACGTGAGAAAGAATATCGAAGTGTTTGAACAAATATGCGATTCTCTAGGAGAACACAATGACCTACATAAGAGCAATTCTTTAAGCCTAACCTTAAGTGGAAAGGCTGGGGATTGGTATAGAACCCTAGGGTGGAAGAAAAAACGATTTACCCTACTCTTAGGATACTATTCTTGAAAGAATACATACAAGAGGGAGTGCTCTGGGGTGTAGCCTCTCAACTCCAGAAAGCCCAACGAGAGGAAGGAGAGTCGATGAGAGACTTTATTAATCGCTTGAAGCATTTGAATTCTCGTTGTAATCCAAATGAGCGCTTCAATAATAATCAATTGCTTGATAGATTCATTAGGGGATTACGACATGAGGATATCTACAATGGCCTAGTCATTAGAGGTATCACCACTTGGGAAGCAGTCACCACCAATGCTATCCAATTGGAGGATAATTTAATGATTCAAGGAGAAAGAGTGTTTGTTGAGCCTAAATCTATTAGCTCGCAAGCATCAGGGCATCAGCCAATGACACTAAAGCCTATTGCTAAGGATCCAAGGATATCTAGCAGATCTCACCAAGGCTATTCAAGAGAGTCTTAGAGACAATCATTTGTATCCAAGAAGGGAGCAACAATGGTGCTCAGTATGCTATGGACCGCATAGTACCAGTGAATGCCCTACTTTTAGAGTAAATTTCAATGGGAATTGCAATGCCTGTGGAAGGTATGGTCATCAAGCTAAGGATTGCATTTAAGCGTGCGATGGCCAATAGACCAACCTTAGCATGGACAGACACACCTCGAGTGCCTGCATTGATGCCGGCCCCACCTCTTGAAAAACCAGCACAACACATGGTCCTAGGGCCCCGAATATTGTTCAAACAACACCCTTACCACCTCCAGTGCTAGGACCGCAACCACCACATCGAGAATCACTTATGTGAATCAAGTGGGTTGTGAGTCATCTATTTCTTGTTTGGAAGGCTGTGAGGAAGATATGGACCCTAATATTGCCTATGGGATGGATGTGCTTGAAAAAAGTCCACAATACTACATGGAGGAGTATTGGGGACAAGTCAAACATGTATATCAAGTAGTTGCTCTTGTTGCAAGAGGCCAAAATATCAATTACATTGCTAACATACCACCTCTTCAATGCTATGAGTGTGGAAGTCCACATCGTGTAGCCAAGTGTCCTATTAGGCTACAAAAGAACGCCACACTAATGCAAACGAGTCAAGCGAGCACGTCTACAATGCCGATACTCATCTGTAATAAATGTGGCATAGATCATTTGATTGCCCAATGTCCAAATAATCCAAATGCACCGAAGATCACGCCCTCGGGGAGGTCACCTAAGAAAAATGTAACCTATCACGTGAGTTCAACAGAATGGTATTTAAAGTTCTTGAAACTTACAGAAATATATATACAGGACATTATTTTTTCAAATTTGAAAAAAACTTACAAATTTTAAAAGAAAAGGGTACATTATATTCCTAACAAAATTTACAGATAAGGGGTTTTACAAACATGTCTTGAACGCACGTGATATGGTAGTTTTACACATAGTGAACCCCCCAAAATCACGTTATTAAACTTGATTGAAGTTATCGAGGAGCCATCACCAAGTACACATGTGGTACCAGTAAACATACTCACACGATCGATGCTCCAAAAACAAAATTATATTCTTGACGAAAGAGATATGGCATCAATTGCCCAATCTCAAAAAAAGAAGAAAACATGAAGGAAGAGATCGCAAAAAGCAGCAAAGTCATACCCCAATTCAAAGACCAACATAGGGACTGGTGACGACCTCTTATATACGAACGACGCTAAAGAGGATTCTGGTTTAGTGTTTAGGGTTTATGGAGACCAAAATAACCACTAAGATAGAAACCAACAAGGAAGATCTTCATGAGCCACAATGGCCAGGATCTAAGAAGAAGATAGGAACTTATCCAAACCCTACAGAGGAGATTGAGCGAGTCAAGAAATTAAGGAGTTTGGTAGAAGATACCCAAAGGGACCTAGAACCAGCACCTAGGCAGATCCAGATTACAGACACCATGTTCCCTACGTAACAACAACCTCACCAAGTCCATAGACCCTTAGCCATACCTAGTGTCATCCAATAAGAAAGTGACTTAAAGTCATGGGAAAGTGGGCGTACTCACTTCTTGATGGAAAGAATGTTTACAGAGGGACTACTTGATCCTATCAAAGAAATGGATATCCCATCTTCCCCACGTCAAGGGACTGAAGCCCAAAAGGTGCCGTTAAACATTGCCAAATTGATGGATTTCATATCTTCAGAAGTTAGAACCACCATCATGTCCAAACTATATAAAGACCCTGAGTTAGTCTCAGCTCTAGTCTCAGCTCTTCGAGCCTTCCTCAATGGAGAACTGAAGTTTGGGCTACCACAATTTGCCCAGATGGATGGAGTTGGGGAGATGCCAATAGAGGCGGAAAACTTAGATCCACAACCCAACCTAGATGAGAACCTTGTTATAGAAATACCTGGTAGCAAGTTGGGACAATACTTTGAGGGAGACTAATCCAATGCAACCATACCAATCACTACCAAGGGATTAACCGTGAAGGGAATCCTTGATGGTGGCGGTGGGGTTAGCATTGTGACTAAAAATTGATGGGAAACTATGGGAAGACCTCACCTTGCGAATGGGTCTATTGTTAAACCTATTGGGATGCTAGAAGATCTCAAGATCAAGGTCTTTGGACATAAAATAAGGATTACCTTCATTGTTATGGATTTCTCCAAACACACTATGTCATCGGAGATGATCTTAGGACGTCCTTTCATGAGCGAAGCAAAAGTGGTGCATGACTGAGGGATACGATCAAGTTGATTTGAAGCCTTTGAAACGGCTTAGCACAGATAATCCTAAGATCGGAGTCTATTTTTGGGAGGATAGAAACGTCAAAGATTTTCTATAGACTTCTCATGCCAAATCAGGACAATTAACACCCATGAAGATCATCTATATCTTCAAAATCAAAGACAAAGGATCAACAGATCTACCAACCTACCTATTTGGGTATTGTTATAACAATAACTTTGTTATGATGACTCCTGAGGAGGTGGAACAAACTTAAATACCAAGGATACTCCATAAGGGATTGGATATTGGGCCAAGGACCAGAAACTATTCCAAGAGATGAACTCCACGAGAGATCTTTTGAGAGCAATGTTAAGAAACCATAAACTACCTCATCACGAAGAAAATTGGGTGACACTAAAGCCAGTCCATGGCTACATGAGTCACTATTTCCAACAGACTGGTTTGAAGGACTTGGAACAGGACCAACTGCTAGGAGATCAGGAGTTGAACCAAATAGACGTGTCAGACCAGCTGATTTTCAAAAATGGGTTAGAAAATACAGTGGATCTGGGGATCCATATGACCACTTAGCAAGCTTTACGAAAGTGCTAAGAGCAAAACACTTATTTGATTTCCATACTCAATTTGAGGGATTTGGAATGACATTAGAAGGAAAAGCACTGACATGGTTCCAAAACATTCCACCAATCTCAATCATGGACTTCAATACATTAGCTCAAGGATTTGTAGCTGCATGTTTCAAAATGGGAATCAAACACAATACGGTAGCTCAAATCTATAGCTTCAAACAGAAATAAGGTGAGTCTGTTAGGGATTGTGTAGCTAGAATGAAGCAATACATTGCAAGATTCCCACAGCTAGAGATACCTGTAGAAGAAAGATTAGTATCATTGTTTCTATAGGGACTGGTAAACAAAGAACTTCATGCTATGTTTTATAGCAAGAAACATATGACCCTAGAAGAGTGTGTCAGATGCTATTGACTAAGGAGACAATTGTGATATTTTCAATGAAGAAGATGTCCCTAAGGATAACCAAAGCGAGAAAACAGTGTCCACCAAACTAGCACAAGTGGGAACTGCCACTGCAGCACCGCTCATAGCCATAGAAGACATGCTCAAAAGGATGAATGACATGATGAATAACATGCAAAAAGCACTTATGAGGGGACCAGGACAATGGATACCTCAACAAGGACAACCAATTAAGCCATAGAAATGGTGTGCAATTGAGGGTAAATGGACCAACCATGAGACCAATGAGTGCTATTACTGACCAAAGTATGATGGGAATGTTCAATACATGCCTATGAGGACACAAGGACAATCCATGTACAGATATTAGCCTAATAAGGCCCCGAATCAAAGACCACCAATGGGTATGGAAAGACCTCAACCTGTGTTGGGTCAACAACCTCCATACCCTAGACATAATGCAGTGCCTGTAAAGTACATGCACTTAGAGGGAGTCATAGATGAACAAGCACTAGTGTCTGTTACACCCTATGCTGAGCCTAGCCCATCTACAGTAATGGTAGAAGGAGACTGGTATAATTCACATCCACCTCCAATGGAAGAACCCGTGACTTATACTACACCAGAGTTGCACCGATGTACTATGTAGCTAATCAAGGTGTTAGACCTCCAATGGTAAGACCCATGATTAGGTGAAGAACTGAAAACTGTCATAACTGTGGTGCAGATGATCATTGGAAAAACGCATGCCCATGGCCTGACAAGAACCTAAAGACAATTGAAGATTACTGCATACAATGTTGTAAAAAGGGAGGACACTTCTCTGAAGATTGTCCAAAAAATCCTTCAAACAAGGGTAAAACAGTAGTGAACATAGTCCAAGTGCTATCTACTAGTAGCTCATCCGAGAGTGAACCAATTGTTCCAATCAAGGTAATCACCAAAGACAAGGCTAAGAAAAAGAAACATAACCCCTCTAATGAGTCGGAGAATACTAAAATTTCCTCTCAAAAGACCAAAAGAAGCAAAAGCAAAAGGTATGAGATGAGAAAACAAAAACAAAAGGCTGAAATCAAGGAGAAAGCAAAGAAACTATTCCGGGAAAAGTGAAAGAAACTGGAAGTGAATCAAGGAAACCACCGTGAAATCTGGAGGATCAATTTTGGTATACAAAATTTTTGAGCCAATTAATGCAGCCTTGGAAGCTTACCAAGCGGGACTTAAAGCAGGCCATAAAATGGAAAACAAATGGAAAAACTATCCTTCTCCAGATATGGAAGCAGCTAAGCTTGCAGCTTATCAAAATTTGGTAAAAATTACTCAAGAGATGCTGGAAAAACAAAAACCCAAGCTTGAGAGTATAGCAAAACCTGAGGAGCTTGTGGTAGGAACCAGTAAAGAGAACTCCGAAGTGGTGGTAGAACCCCACCTTGAAACAAAAGAGCCAGAACTTATAGTGCCTGATAGCGAAGATGCCTTAATTTCATTCGTAGAAGAAGACTCGCCTGGACACTTATGGGAAAAAATTAGAGAGATTAATGATGGGAGCCTAACTTTGAAGTCAACTCCTATAGAGGAAGTTTGGTTAGACAATCTATCTCTTGATATGGACATGGATGTATGATCCTTGTATGGGGATTACGGATCTGAAGCTTCAGGAATGTTTAAACCATTGAATTTGAAAACATTACTCTCTTCCTTAGGAGATAACAAAGGTGAATCCATAGTGTGTAAAACCACTCAGATAAAAAGAGCGGAACAGACCCTAGAAGTAGACAACATCCATTCAATCATGTCTACACCCATTCAATGCACTTTTACTTTAGGAGAACTATTGAAAATCAGACCATATCTATGGAATGAGCTACAAAAAACTCTAGAGAAGGTGGGGAAAATAGGGCTAATCGCAAAAAAAATTGGGAAAATTGAAACACGAATTGGATAACAAAGAGATTAGATCTGTTCCAATGAACAAAATTGGAGAGTACTACGAAGGAGAAGAACGAAACACAACCCTTCCAGTAAGATATAATGATATAGAAACCATGGCATACTGGATAGTGGGGCAGGCATAGCCATAGCCACGAAAGCAGTATGGGAATCATGGGGGCAACGAGCCATTAGACAAACTCAAACAAAATTTCAATTGGCTAACAGACACATCAAAAGACCCTTAGGACTGCTCGAAAAAGTGATATTTAATTCCTGTGGGATTGATTATCAACACATTTTTTCAATAGTGGACTTTGGAAAGAAACTCAATTACGAAATCATCGTAGGAAGACCTTTCATGTGACAAGTAAAAGTTATCCAGGATTGAAAAAACAATTATCTGTACTTGCAGCAAGTGGGATCAATAACAAGGGTTAATCTAAAAGATCACACTTATAGAGACGTCATGAAAACACCCATTCAAGAATTTGACTTAATCTCTTCGGTTGAAACTAAGCTTCCACCTTGGTTGAACAAAGACACACCTATTTGGATGTGCGGAGCCTCAGAAAATGGGAGCTTAAAACGAGAAGAATGTATCTTAGAAAGGGATTGCATAGATAAAGCCTATGTACCTGAATCCTTTCTGGAGCGTTTGTTTGAGCCATTTGAGTGGACTCAAATTTGAGCAACAATGGATGTATGTGTAAATACGCCTATGCCTACTCAATTTTGCAATGAGGACGGCTATGACATGATTCCCATACAAATGATCCCAACCCTTCACATTGAAGACAAAATTCAAGAATCCAAGGACTTGATGAAGGCTCAACAAGTCTTTTCAGATCTCTACTATGATGCAACAGATGAGTTAGAAGAACATTCAGCTACCTCAAATGATTCGGGGCCGGAAAAAGAACATGTAAGAGCTAAACTACTCATGAAAGGAGGGGAGGAAAAGTTTTTTGACTTTCCAAACTGGAAACTAAGAAGATAGAAATGGTATAGAAGAAAAAGAGACACGAGAAACTTGAAAGCTAGACCTATGTCATCAGTCTCCAGTAGAACACAATTTATGATGCAGATAGATGCACATGATTGTGTCAGACAAAATCACTCATAGATATCCTTTAATTGAGAAACAAGAAATGTCAAAAACATCAAGAAAAATGAGAAAGGAAACTCAAGAAAAACCTAAATACCAGGACAAGGATTCAACCATGACACAAGTTGAACGGAGAAAGAAATATCAAGAGATGAAAAAGGCTCTAAAGGAGATATATACAACTGAAATGGAAACCACTGAGGAGGATGTTAAAGATGTAATGAGTGTTCCATACCATTATAAGAAATATACTCTCCAAGATAAAAAAATCATAGTCAAACAACCTATCAAGAAACTATGAAAACAGAGCGGGTCCTACGAAGGACCTGAAAACGCAAAAAAGATAGATCTGGCCGAACCAGGAGAAGAGCCTATGACCTTACGGAAGAAGAAGAAGAGATTTTGTTAAGCTTACTGAAAGAATTCAGAGATATCTTTGTTTGGTCTTATAAGGATCTCAAGGGTGTTGATCCAGAATCTGTCAACATACATACCTATGAGAGATGATGAAAAACCAAGCAGACAAAGGCCATACACTTATAATGATACATTTTCTAGAAATATCAAAGAAGAGATAGAAAATCTAAAGGAAGCCGAATTCATTTATGAAATTGAACACACAGATTGGGTGTCTCCAATTGTGGTAGTCCCCAAGAAAAATAGAAAATTATGGGTGTGTATCAATCTCAAGAAAGTGAATACAACTACCAATAGAGACAACTTTCCTCTTCCAATCACTGAGCATGTTTTAGAACGAGTTGCAAGAAAAGAAGCTTACAGCTTTTTAGATGGATTTTTGGGATACAATTAACTTTTGGTTGACCCCAAAGATCATGATAAAACTACCTTTGCAACTGAATGGGGTATTTTTGCCTATTCGGTTATGCCTTTTGGGTTAACTAATGCTCCTGCCACCTTTCAAATATTTATGAGCCATGCTTTTAAATAATATCTTTGGAATTTCTTGGAAGTATATATGGATGGTTATGTGTACATTCATCAATCCGGGCTGACCATTTTGAACATCTCAAAAAGGTATTTAAAAAATCTAGACTTTATAGGATTTGCTTAATTCCTGAGAAATGCACACTCATGGGCAGACAAGGAAAAATTCTTGGACATATAATGTCTAAAAATGGCATAGCTACTGATATGGATAAAATTCATCTTATTGCTGATTTGCCTAGACCAACAACAGTCAAAGGGGTTCAAGCTTTCATGGTACATTGTGGATATTACAAACGGCTCATTTACATGTACGTTATGATTGCAAAACCAATGTATAGCTTAATTACACACTTTGAATGGACTGATGAGTGTGAAGAACCCTTTATGAAGCTTACACAAGCTCTCACTTCATCTCGAATATGGAAAGCACCAGATTGGAATAAGGTATTCCACATACATGTAGATGCTTCCATTTTTGCCATTGGGTGTATCCTAGCTCAACCAGGAGAATGGGAAAATTGATTTATCTATTTCTTATGCCAGCAAACAGTTGAATATGGCAGAGAAAAACTACACAACCATCGAAAGGGAAGGATTAGGAATGATCTATGCCATAAAAAAGTATAGACATTACCTATTAGCTAACAAATTTGTGTTCTTTGTGGACCACTAAGCCTTATTGTAGTTGGTCAACAAGCCATGCAACACAAGAAGAATAGTGAGAAGGTTCATCATTCTTTTGGAGTTTGATTTCATTGTAGTTGTGAAAAAGGGCACCACTCATCAAAGAGCAGATCATTTGTCAAGGATTGTTTCAGGAGAACCACCTAAGGGAGTAGACGATGATCTACCATATGCATATCGTCCTCCGTGGAAATGATACCTTGATGGCCGAAAAACATGGTATCCTTGATGACCATATCTCAACTGGATTCACAAAATACCACTTCCTATTAGAACTTGATTAACTGAGCGATCGGCTATGTATCAATTACTGGCAGGAAGGTTGTACAAAAGAAACTGAGATGGAATATTTCTTTTATGCATTAATCTTGAGGCGAAAACCCAATACCTAAGTCAAGCACATATTATCGTAGTAGGACTTCACTTTGCGAAAGACCAAACTATGCGACAAATCTTGAGACTTGGAGTATTTTGGCCAACTATGAGGAGGGATGTTCACTTATTTGTAAAACAATGTCCTCAATGTCATAAACAAGCACCCATACCTCATGTGACATTGTTCCAAATATCACTTGTTCCTAAGTGGAGTAACTATCTAGTTACTTACATATCAAGCCGAACATTTCTTGAGGATATGAGTAAACGCCGTCAAAGAGCAATTAAACTGAAGCAAGAGACTATGCTCTTATTGGAAACCAATTGTATCAGAGAGGTAAGGATCAACATTTGCGTCTTTGTGCAAATGAAGCCGAATATATTCCCATTATAGAACAAGCACACGCTGGATTAGCTGGAGGTCACTTTTCTAGTGAAACCACCGCAAGAGCAATCTTAATGGCAGGCATATGGTGACCAACACTTTTTGCAGATTCCAAGGAATATGTTTGAGGTGTGATGCATGTCAACGAGCAAAAATGCCAACCCGTGTAGATAGCATGCCCTTAAGACCAATGATGGAAACTAGAGCTTTTGCAAAATGGGGTATAGACTTTTTTGGGCCAATACAACCACCTGCTTATAGAACCCAAGCTCAATATATCATTGTAGCTACAAACTATGTGCCCAAGTGGTCGAGGCTAAAGCAACTCAAAAGAATGATGCCAGAACCACAACCGCATTCTTATATGAGTATGTGTTCACGAGATATGGTCTACCAATAGAAATTGTTAGTGATAGGGGAACTCATTTCCTCAACGAGGTAATAGAGTATCTGCTTAATGAGTTTATGGTCATCCACAAATCAGCTCCCTATCATCCACAAGCAAATGGACAAGCTGAGCATACAAATAAAATTATTAGCTCAGTATTGACTAAAGTGGTTAGTTCAGGACGGACAGATTGGGAAATGAATCTCCATGCCGCTCTATGGGCTTATCGAGTTTCATTCAATACGGCTTTAATTGCTACACCCTTTAACCTTTTTTATGGCCTTGATGTTATACTGCCGATAGAATTTCTATTGCCAACACTAAGGGTAGCTAAGGATCTTGAGTGAATTGGGCATGAATTGTTAGAGAGACTTGAAGATTTAGAAAATCTTGATGAGCAAAGGCTAACTGTTGTAGCTCACATCTATGCACAAAAGCGAAAACAAAAACATTTTTTGATTCCCGTCTACTTACAAAAATCTTCAAAAAAGGGGACTTAATTTTATTTTATTCCCATAAGCAACACATTCCCAAGTTTAAGAAAAAGGGAAATGGACCGTTTATAATTGAAGATGTATCTCCGAATGGAGTAGTTAAGTTGTCCACCCTAGATGATGAACCAATGGCTAATTGGATTAGTGGATGCCGTTAAAGAAGTACAATTTGCCACTAACCAATGAATTGCTAGAAAGGATGCATGCAGCAAAACAAAGAAAGATAAAATGACAACAAGTTATTGATGAAGCCCAAGAGGAAGCTCGACTTCGAGTACTCAAAAGAAAATCTGCTCTCAAAAATCAGCAAATACCTATTCCCATCAACACTCTAGAACTAGATGACCGCATGGAATTACAAAAAGATGTATGTCAACTGATGATGAATGGCTAGATGAAATGGACCTTCACATCAAAGTACAACTAAAAAATCATAGCACAAATGCATTGGTCGATACATGAGCTTGAGTAAATGCAGTCAGTTATTCCACATACAAGAAAGCAACAGGTCAATCTTTAACATCAGGAATATCGACTATTAAAGGATGCAATAAGAACCCAACACCGACAATGGGAGTAGTCAACTTAAATGTGATAGTACATGGATGTTCATGCCCTCATCAGTTTGTATGCTTACCAAATGAACACATGATGAGACAATGATTCTTGGAATCTCATGGATGTGGACGTACAAGACAGTACCAGATTGGGATACCAACCAGCTCAAGCTATCACCTAAAGGCGGACAACTCATTGTTCCAATTGCACCACGCAAAGAGGAATGGAAAGGAGGTTACCAGCAGAGCAAACCATGAAGCAATCAATCTTCTCCATCCTATAGACAAGAAAATTCTACAAGTAGCATGCAAGGAGTCAGGCAAATATGGGTACCAAAAGCACAGCTTAAGGACGAGCCGATTCAAATTTGGGTGCCCAAAACATCATCTAATGTACCAAAGATGGTTCCAAGGTTCAAACACAAAGAGGAGCATCTTTGAGAAGGGAACCTACAACAAAATGGATTTGGAAGAAAAAGGAGCACTTATCTTCTCTGCCAATCATAAAACCGATAAAGCAATGGAGATTTAAGTCTCAAAACACTCGACCACAACATTTTCATTGAAGAAAAACCAACATACCGTTGGTAGGTCAAAACTCGACAACCATTATTATTGATCCCGACAACTCAGGAAATCAGTGTGACAAAGCATCCTGATGGCACAATCAAGCAAAGAGCACACAAGCTACAAGATTTGCTCTTTGGAAGACAACAAAAAGAAACCTCAACATCAAAAAACCTTGAGTTAATTACTCAAGACCCAACTCTTGCATATCATAATGGTTTTAACTGCAAATATCTTCAAAGCATGGTAGAGACAACCAAGGCTATGCATAGATACGATTGTTCAACCCATGCACACAGTCGTCCCGGAGTACGCCATCTGGGAGGGGTGGAAGGGATATTGGGACTTGAAAATGGAGAAATCCATCAAAAAATAATAAAATTGTATTTTTCAATGGTTTTTCCTAATTATTGGATTTTCACTTTGCTTTTTTAGCGCATTTTGTTATTTTCTATGATTTTTTAATAAACATGTCAAAAATTAATAATAAATAACAAATGAGCTCATACAAAAAATTGAAGATACACTGATGATCCTAAGGAGAAGGCGAACAGGCACAAAAAATTTCATTCAAATCGGCAGATGGAAGCGGAAAGCCTAAAGTAGGCGGCCCAAGCCTACTTTTGCAAATTCTTGCAGAATGAGCTACAAGAATCCAATTGAGGAAATTTTTGAGTCTAACATAGATTTCACATCCTAGTAGGATTAACAGGGGATTTTGGGGAAAAATAGTATGGGGAGTCCGTGTATAGATATCCAAGGAAGCCCAAAATCACCTCATTTCCACTAGTTGCCCTTGGAAAAGAGAGCTCTTGACCTTCTTCGTGCGCGATTTCTGGAGTCCATAGTCACATGTTTACAGTGTCGTCTCACACAACACATGAGGGGTAAGTTCTATGCTTATCACTGATCACTTCCATATGGCGGGTAGCTAGTCTAAGCCCAAGGAAAAAACCCTAGAAACCGAGCAGTGCACGAAGCCCTACAACCAAAAATTGACCATAGTAGCCTGTCAACTCAACCAAATCGGACGAGACTTGAACTGTAGCATGCCCCTATATAATAGAATACTTCTATATCACTAGATGACCATTCGACAGGGGTCGAGGGGGGTCCTAAGTAGAAAAGCTAGGTTTTTTCCAGATCACAAAATTGGATTCTGACTCCACAGACAGCTTATAAACTGGGTCTATACACAATGTACATGGATGGTTTCATGAAAACAATCAAGTCAAGCTCTCGAAAAGCAGAAAATAGCTCGAAGTCTACAAAGCGTCAAATTTGACATATGAAGTCAAACTGACTCCAAATCGGTCAAAATTGGATGGGTAGCTTCAAGACTATGTAGCGGACAAGTCCATAGCTTCAAAAGTGACTAACCAACTCCACATGCCATATAGTCACAAAAATCGGTGAATTCAGAGTCGACAAATCACGAAGTGATGCCGACACGACAAAACTTTACAAAATTCAATTTAGGACTTGTTTTAGGTATATTGAATATGTTTAGGTCAAAAAATTGTCAAGTTTAGCAAAAAAGTTGACTGTAGTAAATAATCGTGATTATTTACTTTTATAATTTTCTGGATTGAAAAATGGTATCCTCACCTTATCTTCTATCACTTGTACACACCTATTACATGCCACATTTCAAGTATGAGCCAAAATGATCAAGGAAAACTTAATTTTTGAGTTATCTGTCACATTTTTTGATCCAAATCACCTATATCTCATACACAGGGTCTACATCAAGCTTAGAACCAAGTTGCACCAAGATTTGTACATTTTGATGAAAAAGTAAATAATCACGATTATTTACTTTTTTATCGCAATGAGGGAAAATTGCAACTTTGACCTTATGGGACCAAAGCACATGATGTCCCAAGCCCATTGACCAAATTTGAGCTAATTTGGATCTCAAAATCTCAAAATCCCTTTATATCTATTGTTTCAAAGACGGAAAGCCTAAATCTGGCACCATTTTCACCCTGTGCACTCAATTGAGTCCACACTTCACTCAGAGCACCTAAATGCTATATATTTCAAGCCTATGATGTCAAAAATGCAAAAAGTTACGGAAATTCCCAAGTGTAAATAATCGTGATTATTTACTTTTGTTGCAAATTTTTGCTTGAACTTTATGATTTTGATCTTTACATGTTTTTATGCATCTATGCATGTTCCAAAATTGATTTAAAGAAAATTGGATTCAATTTGTCAGCAATTCAGACTCAAAGTCATTTTAGAGCATAATCTGCAAAATTTTATTTGGCACTGACTTCCCCTAACAGGAGCAATGCAAGCTGTAGACAAGGCCAAGAAAAGGGTATCCCAAAAAGAGAAGCTGCAAGAGCTGCCACCCTACCAACTGGACCTAAGTTCAGTAAAGATGGCCAAGGCAACATATTTGTCAAGAGAACAGCTTGAGGAAAACAATACAACAGTTTTCACAGGCAAGTTTAAGAGTGAATAAGGACACCAAGTAGAGTTGCAGATGCTACCGAAAGAGATCTATGATATCGCTGCAAAGCCAGACACAAAAGAAACCAACAGAAGGCCGGGCCTCAGGGACTTCTACGACCAAGAACCGTGCGGTGTAGATTTCTAGAAAGCCTATGAGCTATTATCTACAATTAAAGAGAATGGATCAGCCCAAATTACTGACCAACAAGGGTAGAAAGTCGAAGTGGTAATCAAAAGGAAATTGTGGCCAAGGCACTGAATTTTCCAAGTGAAGGAATGACAATGTGGGCCCGGGACAGAAAGACAGCAGACACCTTCACCAAGGAGATTATTGCTGCAAATTTTGTTGACCTCATCTAAAGGCAAGTGGAAGAACCAGCACGTCTATACCACCAGCACTTCCACTTTCTAGCAAAGCAACCGCCACGGTACACCACACCAAATCATGCAGTTGTGACTACATTCACCCAAGTCTTGAAGTCAACAACCAGGCAACCGATTGATCATGTGCACAGTATGTGCTGACAACACCAAAGGGCACCAAGAAAGAAGGAAAAATCACCTATCTGGGTGCGCCTCAAGTAACGACAAGAATAACATACCATGCTATTGGCATGGCCGGAAATTTTCCACTAGCCCCAGACCAAAACACATGGATTGTGTCTACACAGCCTTCTCCCAGAGCCACATGTTCGTTAAAGAGAGTTTACAAGTCAGATGAAGAATCGGCAAAAAGCTCTCAGGAAGCTCATAGCAGTAAGATCTCGGATAATAAAGAAGGAAGGTCCAGAATTGAAGAGATAAAGAAGAAAGTGTAGCTGCACACCAAGAGGAACCTCAGCAGAAAAAAGCGAGGTTTGAAAGAGATAAAAAAAACTTACGAAATAAGTCACCAAGCTGCAGGTGAGGACCCGGAAAGGTGGGTTCCAAAAGAGATACGGGCTAGTCCCAGAACCAAAAATCCTGCAAGGAAATAAGCAAAGGACCCCATAGACTTTCTTGAACGCATGTATGCAGAGGCAAAAGCTCTGAAGTTAAAAGAAGCTCGGGAAGTCGAGAGAAAAGCAAGAGAAGATGCAGCATAGCAACAAAGACAAGTGGAGGCTACAGCATAAAGCGAGACATAGTGACCAAGAAGAAATGTCTCTGAAGTCTACCTCACCTGCTATAGAGCAAGAAGACCACCCAATGCTAAGCCCTCCCCCTTCATCAATAGTTAGACCCAATGAGGGCGAGAAAGCCAAAGAAAAGAAGCGTGAACATCAAACAACTAGTTTTGAGCAGCCCAAAGCAAAAGAGACAGAGGCCACACCATCTATGACCACCCAACAGAAAACCATAGAGGTATCCACAAATCCTCAAGAAGAAAAGCAGTTGAGGCAACTGCAACGTCTCAAGGAGAGGTAGAACCCCCACCGCAACCACAAGCAGCCACCACAGAACCACCTAAAGAGCCACAAGTTGAAACTGTTGAAACATCTAGGTAGCATACACAGTCTAAAGAATGGGAAATGAATGACAAAGTCATCCTGCAAGTAAATGAATATGCCAAGCAGATGCAACAGATGACAGAAAAAATGTGGATAGCAGCACTTAAGCACAGTGCTAAGGGTAAAGGACTGGAAATGGTCACCGATGCTCTACAAGGAGAATTAGATGACAAGATGAATGTCATCTCAGATCTACAAAGACAAGTCCAAGAGCTAAAAGCTGAAGCCGAACAACACCAGCTAGCCAAAGAAAAGCAACAAAAAGATACGGAGGAGCTAGGCAAACTTCTCACCAAGTTATCAGATGCCTACAAGACCAAAGACCAACAGCTGACAGAGGTAACAAATGAACTCCTAACCACAACTCTGTCAGTACAGAATATCCAAGTGCAGCTTGACGTAGCAAATGCCTCTTTGCAATACTCAAAGCAAAGGATCAATGATCAAGCAACATTTTGAGACAGATCAGAGAAAATCCTGATGGCGCCTCAATCAAAGGTACAGACAAAGTCTTTAAGGCTTTGTAAAAGAAGAATAAGGATCTCGAGCTAGAGCTAAAGCTAGAGAAATCCCAAAGAAGAGACCTTGCAGTGATGCGGGTACAACGGGAAGAGAACTTCTTAAGGAGATAGCAGAGCTAAAAAGAGTCAATCAGCTGCTGAGAGAGGGACAACCAGGAACAAAAGAAGAGGCGGGTCCCTTAGAGCAACCAACTATCAAAATTCCCTCAGTCTCTTTTGCTGAGATGGAAACATGGCCGACAAAAGGGCTAGGAGGAGGAGAATATTTTCAAGTACCACTCACAGATGTTGAACAAGTGCCCATGGTCCAGCTTTCTAAAGCTGAAAAAGATGCACTCAAGGAGTAGGTTGCCCAATGTTGAGATATAGAGAGAAAGAGAGAGAGATGAGACAAGAGACACACCATGTATGCTCCCAAAGACTGATTCATATTGAGGACAAGATACAAATATATAGGTGAGACCAAGTTGAGTAGAGTGAGCCATATATAGCTCCAACACCCCCACTCAAATAAAGGTCCCTAACTTTGGATGAAAAAACCCTTGGGGAGTTCAAGGGAAAAACCCAAGCCTATATACAATGTGAAAACATGAACCAGCGATGATGGTGTGAAAGTGAGTTGGCCAAAGCAACTCCAAGCTCCGAGCACAAGAGGATGAAACGTAACTCGTTGAGGCCTTCGGTAAGAATTTTTGCAATCATCTGGTCACTTGGGTAGTGTTTAACCATAATGGTTCCTTTGCGTACTTCATACCTGACATAATGATAATGGACAACAATATGCTTTGACTTATTATGTTGAACGTAGTCTTTTGCAAGATTAATAGCACTTTGGTTGTCAAACCACAAGGGTGTGCTAGAAAGAGGAGAGTGAACAATATCAACCAGCAAGTGATGCCGCGACATATTCTGACCAGTTGTAGAAACTGCAACACAGTGTTGTTTCTTGTTGGTCCAAGAAACAAGACAACCGTT
The DNA here is from genome assembly GCF_014529385.1 of Adiantum capillus-veneris. Lineage (NCBI taxonomy): Eukaryota > Viridiplantae > Streptophyta > Polypodiopsida > Polypodiales > Pteridaceae > Adiantum > Adiantum capillus-veneris. The sequence continues at coordinate 86,133,136 of NC_140944.1, forward strand.
TATAAAGAAGCAATTTCCACTAGTAGATCGCATAGATAAATGTGAGCTTTCCCAGTCTGCATCTGTGTAACCCAAAAGAGAAAGAGATTGCATGGAATTCAATGTGAGTTGTCAACGATAAACCAAACCAAAATCTGTAGTGCCTTTCAAGTATTTCAATACACGCTTTGCTGTAGACCAATACTTAAGAGAAGGATGTGCAAGATGTTGTCCAAGATAATTAGCAACAAATAGAATATCAGGACGAGTATTCATGCCAAGAAATTGAAGACATCCAATCAAGTTAGCATAAGGTTGATTCGTGACAAGTTGACCGCCATTGTTAGAAGTGTTCTTCATAGAGCTCACAAGACAAGGTGTATTGGCCGAATGTGCGGATTCCATACCAATTTTTTGAATAATATCTGCAATAAACTTTGATTGTCGAAGGAACAAAATACCTTTTGTACGATTTCGTTGGATCTGAATGCCAAGACATGAGTGAATCTCTCCAAGATCCACCATATCAAATGCAGAAGACAATAACTTTTTCACTTGCTGAAGAAATCTCAAATCATTGGAAACAAGGATGGTATCATCCACATAAAGAGCAAGAATCACAAAGCTGCTACCTTGGCGTTTAATGTATAAGTTAGGGGGTCTGAAGAGCAAGAGATCCTTTAGAGGTGAGAAAAAGATCGAATTTTGTATACGAGGCTCGTGAAGCTTGTTTGAGACCATATAGTGCCTTATGGAGTTGAGCAACAAGGTCTTCTTTACCTGGAATAATAAACCCTTCTGGTTGTTCCATATAAATTTCCTCTTCCAGGTCACCATTAAGAAAAGCAGTTCGCACATCCATTTGATGAGCTTCTAAATCAAATTGAACAGCAAATGCCAATAAAACTCGAACACTTGTAATGTGAACAACTGGTGAAAAGGTCTCTTGATAATCAACAACAACTACTTGGGAGTAACCTTTTGCAACTAGACGTGCCTTGAACTTGTCAAAAGATCCATCTGCTTTTGCTTTTGTCTTATACACCCACTTACACTTAATAGTTGTACGACCAGGAGGTAGTTCAGTTAGTATCCATGTACCTTTAGAGATAAGAGAATGGTACTCTGCTTCCATAGCCTCTTTCCATTGATCCTTTTGTGATGAAGAGATAGCTTCATCATAAGTAACGGGATCCTCAGAAGTAGAGAAAGCATTATCAACAATATCGTCATCATAAACATGACATGAGCCATGTTCAAAATCAATAGGCAGATCAACAAAAATATCAATATCATCATTGGCAACATTCAGAATGGATGGTTGTGAAGAGGAAAGCTTCTCTATAGGAAGAGTTTCATCATTTGAAAGAAACGGAAAAGCGTGAAGCAATGATTTAGTATCATCAAAATCATCCATGGACCATGAGCCTCCCATAAGTTGTTCGTTAAAAGTGGTATCACGATTCACAATTACTTTCTTGGAGAAAGGGTCATAGAATTTGTAGCCTTTGGAAGTGTCAGAATATCCAATAAAAATGACTTTAAGACCGGGAGCATCAAGGTTTGTTCGTGTTTCTTTGGGAATATGAATATAAGCAATGCATTCAAAAGTTTGAAAATGAGATACAGAAGGAATGTCACCTGCCCATGATGTGATGGATATCTTACCAGAGGGTGCAGTAGTAGGAAGATGATTCTGAATAAATACTGCTGTTAAAGTAGCTTTAGCCCAGAAAACATGAGATAAACCAGAATGAATCAACATACATCTTGCGCATTGAGAATAGTGTGATTCTTTCGTTCAGCAACGTCGTTCTGTTGAGGTGAATATGGAATAGTGTGTTCATGATGAATTCCATTGTCAGCACAGTAACTCACAAACTCTCGAGAAACATATTCGCCTCCATTGTCACTATGAAGCTTCTTAAGGCGACGGCCGGTTTGAAGTTCCACAGCCTTGTGAAATTGTTTGAAAATAGATAAGGCCTCAAATTTCTGTCTAAGTAGAAATACAGTTGTATACCATGAGAAATCATCAATGAAAGTAATGAAGTAGCGATATTGTGATCTCAAAGAAGGTAGAGGTCCACATATATCAATATGAACAAGATCCAATATGTCATGAGAATGAGTTGTATTTGAAAGAGGAAAGGGTTTACGATTGTGTTTCCCAAGAGCACAAAATTCACAAATTCCTATATGGGGATGGGCTTTAAGATCCATGCCATGAAGAAGATCACGATGTTGAAGATCAAGAAGTTTTGAGAAATCAGCATGAACAAAATGGTGATGCCATACTTTGCAATCATGATCACCTAGAGAAGTGACAACATTTGCTACAGCATCATTGAGAGAGAGTTCAAACAAATTACCGTTTCGAGGAGCAGTGGCTATAGTCTGTCCATCTTTCTCAATTTGGCATTTGGTATGATCAAATCCAACAAACAGACCAAGATCAACAAGTCTAGCAGCTGAAAGAAGATTACGTTGAAGATTTGGTACATGTAATACTCGCAAAATTCGAGTGGAAGAAGATAAGGTACCAAGATATAAGTCTCTAATACCCTTTACTTGACAAGTAGTATCATCAGCAAGATAAACAACACATTGAACTAGTAGTGGATGATAGTTATGGAGCCACTTAAACTGATATGTCATATTTTCTGTAGCACCAAAATCGCCAATAAAAAGTGATCTATCACGTACATGAAATATTTGTTGAGCTTATATGTGAAGCTACTCAATATATGGCTTCTCTATATATGGCACCCAGGTCCCCTCTATATATACATCATCTCATGTGTGTATTCTACACACTTTGGGGTTTTATTTCTGTGCTCTCTCCTTCTCTCTCAACATGGTATCAGAGCAGGACATTTTTCTATTTTTCTACTATTTGAAAACGATTTTGCAAAAACTACCTGTCAAAAGCATCGGAATCGATGTGGTCTACAACTTTGTAGAAGGAAGTTTTTTCAAATTCTGCACCGGTTTTGAGTTATCGTTCGCGGACTGCGTACATGCCTGAAAAGCAACTTCGCTTTTTGTTTTCAATTTTTCTACTGATTGAAAACGATTTTGCAAAAACTACCCACTAGCAGCACCGGAATTGATGTGATCTACAACTTTGCAGAAGGAAGTTTATTCAAATTCTGTACCAGTTTTGAGTTATCGTTTGCAGACTGCGTACATGCCTGAAAAGCAACTTTGCTTTTTGTTTTCGATTTTTCTCCTGATTAAAAACGATTTTGCAAAATCAATGTGGTCTACAACTTTTATTTAGGCACCTGAATCAATGTGGTCTGCAACTTTGCAGAAGGAAGATTGTTCAAATTCTGCACCGATTTTGAGTTATCGTTCGCGGATTGCATACATACCTGAAAAGAAATTTTTGTTTTATATTTTTGATTTTTCTCTTAATTGAAAACGATTTTGCAGTCACTACTCGCGTGAGGCAGCGGAATCAATGTGGTCTACAACTTTGCAGAAGAAAGTTTTTTCAAACTGCACCGATTTTGACTTATTGTTCGCAGACTGCGTACATGCCTGAAAAGCAACTTCGTTTTTTGTTTTTGATTTTTCTCTCGATTGAAAAACAATTTTGCAGAAACTAGCTTTCAATTGGCATCGGAATCGATGTAGTCTACAACTTTGCAAAAGAAAATTTTTCCAAATTCTACACTGATTTTGAGTTATCATTGGCGGACTGCGTACATACCTGAAAAGAAACTTTCGCTTTTTGTTTTTTGATTTTTCTCCTAACTGAGAACGATATTGCAGAAACTATTCGCTAAAGCCATCGGAATCGATGTAGTCTACAACTTTGCAGAAGAAAGTTTCTCTAAATTCTGCACCGATTTTGGGTTATCGTCTCGGACTGCGAATATGTTTGAAAAGCAAAATTTTACTTTTTGCTTTTGATTTTCTTCATAATTGAAAAATTCTCAATTATATTTTTTCTTTATCAATCATATATTTGTTACTGACGTAACTTTGCTGCAGAAGCCAGTTACATGTCGTTCCGATTTGGTCGAGTCGTTGATGATCGTCCAAATTCTATCGAGCTACTATTGGTACATGATCTTTTGTTATATGATATACTCGTTCATTGATTCTCGTATAATTATTCTTCTAGAGATATAGTTTACGTTGTTTTATTGATAATTTCTCGTTCATACCATAGTGATTTTGATGGTACCATGATGATGTTTTGTTAGTACTTTGGTCATGGTGATTTTCGTTGATACCATGATGATATTTCGTTGATACCATGTTTATTCTCGGTGATGCCATGATGATATTTCGTTGATACCATGGTTATTCTCGGTGATGCCATGATGATATTTCGTTGATTCTATGGTGATTTTCGTTGATACCATTATGTTTTTCCATTGATACCATGGTTATTCTCGGTGATACCATGATGTTGTTTCGTTGATACAATGATTATTCTATGATGCTTTTTCATTGATACCATGATGATTTATTCATTTTTGTTGATACAATGATGATATTTTGTTAATACTTTGATGATACTCATTGATATCACTACGTTGATAAATGTCGTTTTATGTAGTATATGCACATGTCATTTGCATCACGTATCATGCATCTTGTACTTTTTATGTTCATACTTTATGTCCACATATGTTGTCGTGCGTATATATGTCGTCAAAAGAGTGGCGTCGCGAACCATCTCTTATGGAATTGTGACATAATTATTTCACTAATGATGCTAATAATTTTCATGACTATGTTTTTTGAGTCTATGATCTATGTAGGATTGATAAAAGAATTGATTTCATAAAGACAAACTTGGGACAATAAAAGATTTATGAAGACATGTTTGGTGATGCCATATTGATGACAACATGAAGATATGTTTGGTGATGCGATAGTGATGACAAGCTACATAGCAGATTCATGGAGACACTTCTGATTACGAGCTAATCGATAGCCTTTACACCTCTTTATTGAACCTTTGTATTCATTATTGTATTTGATAGGATAGGAGTAATGTAACTCCTCATAAAACATTCATTGTAAAAGGAGTGATGTAGCTCTTCATAAAATATTCATTGTAAAAGGAGTGATGTAGCTCCTCATGAACATTTGTGTATTCAATGATTTTTATAATATAATGGTGAAAAGTAGGCAGTTCATACATATCAAGCAAAAGAAAATCAGTAAGAGCAGAAAGAATATACCGACGAGCTTCTTTGTTGAAAGTAGGAAATACTTTATTTGAGAGGGTTGCTTAACAAGTTACAATATGAAGTTGGTACTGCCATGACGGGATATATTGAATCTCTTAAATTTGTTATTAATCAACTTGCTGCTCCTGGTGATCCTGTTCCACAAAAATAACTGATTACACTTCTTCTTGATACGGTGAAGGACTCCTCTTATGATAACATTGTTACTATTCTCTCCAATAAAGATGGTCTGGATTTTTACCAAGCCTGCATGTCTTTAATTGAATACTCTCAACGTCAAGAACGTCGTAATGCTGGTCATAATATAGCTATGATTTCACAAGAGGAGACTGAGTCCCAACAGATGGAACGTCCTTTTTATGCTCGAAGGCGTCCATTTCAACGAGGAAATTGCAGAGGTGGCCATTGCGGTAATGTTTTCAACTCTCGTCTCAACCCTACTTTCCACAACGATAAACGCAAGAAGTATGCTCAATGAACGTCCAAAGATGTGAGAGACGTCACCCAAAAAAGCAGGGAAAAGGAGACGTTAATAATAAAAGAGTCCTCCAAATAGAGTGACGTGAGACGCAAGATTGACGGCCACAATATGACTAGCAAAAAGCTAAATTTGCTCGAAAAAATTGATTCCAAAATTAGAAAAACAATCGTGGACTCTTCACGAAGAGGCACAAGGAAGAAAGCTACGTCAAGCTCATTTGCGTAAAAACAACATAACTTTCTGTTGCGAACTCCGATTGACGCAAACCTAGAACTCAAATCGAAGAGCTCGAGGAGACGAACAAGTTTTGGATGAAAAGTGCCCATGTACACCGCGCTCCATTGCGCTTGTCCCGTTTCTCCAAATTTTGAGCAGACGATCCTCAAAAATAGAGATGAAGTTCAGGGTGTCATCAACAAGAAAATGTAATCAACAATTCATTAGATTGATTAGCAATAAACACTACACAAAAAACTAATCATATTCTTCTTAACACAAAACAACCACAGTTAACAAGAATCAACGCCTCAAAAATAAAATTTGTAGCAATTTTGAATCTTACATGCGAATCGCATACACATATTGTTTTATCACCATGAATTGAATCGGCGCTTGATTGTTATCACTCTGATACCATGTTGAGATGTAGAGAGAAAGAGAGAGAGAGATGAGACAAGAACACACCATGTACCCTCCCAAAGATTGATTCATATTGAGGACAAGATACAAATACATAGGTGAGACCGAGTTGAGTAGAGTGAACCATATATAGCTCCAACACCCAAAAGACAGATGTCGAATGGAAAGCACTAGATTGGGAGTTGAGAGTTCTCCACTCAGTCAATGTCACTCAACTCACTCCCAACCAAATCAATGCACAATGGCATTAGCAACCATTGCCATACCCTTTGATCAAGGTAGAGCTATTACAGGTCCAAGAAAGATTATACAAAGATATGCAGGCAGAAGGCGCAGAGGATGTCCACCCCAAGTGGAGAAAGAGATGGCTGAACAAGAATCCAAGATATCTGATTCTGTTCAGAAGAGCACCTACAGCCCTTCAGAAAGACCCAACCTTTTGTCATGTACCATGGGTACAGACATGGCAAGCATATGAAGCACTGAGAAAGAAGCAGCCTACATGGCTGAACTATCCATGATTTCCAACTCCAAAGCAGGGACCGGCAACAGAGGAGTACATGGTGAGAACCCTAATGGGCGTCATAACTTTCTTCAAGAGCCTTCTTAACCTCTCACGTGCCATACTATATAAGATTTGCCAAATGTTGCTCACATGTATTGAAGCTTTTCACGAGCCAGAGCAAGCAGGGGCACCATGGATGTCATTCCTCGAAGGCAATAAGGGGCTCTGCTAGACTTGAGTGGCCAACCTTTCGAAGAAGTTCTTCACGGATTCTATGCCCGATGCATGTTCTTGCCATCTAGCAATATGTTGGCATTTGAGAAAGCATTTTATACAGGGTTCTTCACTTGGAAAACGAAGATATTTGGGCTAGTGATAAGCAACGTAACATCTATATTTGTTGGCTATTCAGCCATTGAGCTTAAAAACAGAGTCACCATGCAGTTCCTGACAAAGAGAGAAGACTGAGATATGAGAAAGCACTCCACGTGCTTAAAGACCGCCTCACCATCCGTCAACCCAAAGACTACTTCAGCCAATGAAGCCGTGTCAAGGGACAACACAGTCGAGGAGGGGGGAGATGTTAGCAGCAAGCTAACTCGGATATCATTTTTTGAAGCTTTCATTATAAGAAAATTTATTATTTTGATGAATCTGGAATATTGTAACTCCTACTTTCCGGATAAAATTGTAATTGATGAGTCGGGGCTACAAGCTTCCAGATTGTATGAACCTGTCTTTAGTTAGAACTCCCAGATTATTAGTTTTGACCACCAAAAACCTTGGCTAAGGTATAAAAGCCAATTTTTGTAAGCTTATGATAAGTTTTGGATAATAGAAACACAGCGTGAGCTAACGGCGCTCACTTCTCTACTTCTTGTGCTTCCTACTTCCTCCCCAATTGTCGCATTGCAGTTACGTCTATTGCATTGCAACCGCAGGGAAGAGCTCTATGCATTGACGTAAGCATTTCATGCTCATCATTAGCTTTTGACGTTGTCAACCCGTGGCTTGGTTTCATCATAAGTAGGAATTTGAGCTTTAAAACCAAAAACTAAGTATAGGTGGGGTATTGGGGCATCATTGCTAAGCATTTACATGCATTCTGGGTCGAGAACGATTAGGTCAAAACCTCACTGCTGTTAATAATCATGATTTTTTCACTTGACCTAAAGTGAGATTTGAGACCATAAGCATGTGTGCTTAGATCTTATAAACATGTCCTAGAAGTTTTATAACGTTTGGATGTCGTTTGATGTTGTAACGGATGTGATTTGTTTGCCGATGAGCGATGAGCTTTTGGTGATTTCAGTCATTTGAGTGTAGCATGAGTTAGATGCAAGTTGTTTGTTGTTTTCCAAGAGATTGATAACCTCTAGTAGCCTCTGTGCACTAGTCGAGTCAGGTTCGTCCCATGGATTGACAATTATATTCGTGGTTCTCGCTATGTCTGCAATAAGATAGGAGTGAGATTGGACACCTGTCCCACAGTACATGAAAGGAGGATTGAGGTCCTTGAGACATAACAAGACAAGTGTTGCAAGTAGAAATAGGGAATGATTTACTGACAAAAATGTCTCACAAACACAATGAGAAATATCTAACCTTCCAAGAGTCAAAACCATTAGGAAATCTTACACAAGGGAAGCCAACATACTAAGAGATCAAGTTGCCCTCGCATCTATACACATAGCATGTCAAAATATTGAGCCCCCGCAAGCAAATACTAGAAAGACAATATGGCAATGAGCACACAACTAGGCACACAAGGGAAAGAATTGTGTCATGGGGCCTTGCTCACACATTTATCAAGCTCATAAAAACATGTAGCCAAAAACAAGGTCACAAGCTGGGATAGCACAATCATTACACATTGTGTACCATATGTGAAAGGACAATTTCTCATAGGCATAGCATACCATGAGACTATTGTGATGAGTTATCTTCCACCCTCAATGCACCATGGACGAAAATTACAGAAATAATTGGCTCGCACAGGGTAGCATACCATGAGACTAATGCAATGATTATCTGCCACCCTGAATACACCCAGGGCCAAAATTTTAGAAGGAATCCAAACCAATGAGAAGTATTTTAAGAGGGATATGCAATGCCAATATAAGTGCCCAACACCTACAATGGCTACTTACCAAGTACACCTTCACAAACAACTATAGAAAGAAACCTAGAACTATGTAGAGAGAACACATGAAGAAGGCGATGAAATAACATGCTAAAAAGCAAAAGATATAAAGTACAAGCTAAGCAAGACAAGAGGGAGGATCTAAAGCACGCCTTGGATGAGACTAATGAATTGAGTTATCTGCCACCCTGAATGCACTCGGGGCCAAAATTTTAGAAGGAATCCAAACCAATGAGAAGTAGTTTAAGAGGGAGATGCAATGCAAAGATAAGTGCTCAACACCTACAATGGCTACTTACCAAGTACACCTTCACAAACAATTATAGAAAGAAACCTAGAACTATGTAGAGATAAAACGCATGAGGAAGGTGATGAAATAACATGCTAAAAATCATAAGATATAAAGTAGAAGCTAAGCAAGACAAGAGAGAGGAGCTAAAGCACGCCTTTGATGAGAGTGCTTGAAGCATAGAAGAATAAGAGAAAGTAAAAAAGTTAGAAGAAACAGAAGAAACACTTGCTAGGCTATAAACAAAAAGGACGTCAAGAGAGGAACAAAACAAGGAAAGTGAAGAGCACCTCTCAACCTCTTCCTCTCAACATAGAAAATTCTAGGTTGGAAGAGAGGGCTTGCAAGGCCCAACGTAAGAGAGAGATTACAAAAATAAAGGTATTCCAAAGATGATGAGGTGCAAGCAACTCAAAATCAAGATTCCAAGAGGGACAAAGAGAGAAACCAACAATAGGAGGAAAAATGAGAAAAGGGATGAACAAGAGGAAGACCATTGCTCAAGGGTGACAAAGTGGCGATGTTCCAACCTTGTTATTTCCAACATTTTTCACTCACCCAAATTAGCCTACCACCCAGTACCATTAATGAAGCTCTAATAAGAAAGGCAAGGGAAATGATAAATTCATATATGACCTCTCTAGCAACTTTAATGATGATAATGGAATTGATATGTTTAGCTTTAAGCAACATGAAGAAGATTTGTGCAAGAAATGGAAACCAACAAATCTCAAACTTTTAATTGGTAGCCACCTTAAAATTCCGTTTTAGACAATGTTGTATTAAGGCATGTTGGCTCCAATTTTCATGCATTCTTTGTTCAATTGTGCCAAGATTGGCCCCTTAAACCTTAATCAACTTGTAGTTTTTGCTCACTTCATTAAGAGCACCACTGGCAACAAAAAGAATTTCAAAAGATAGAACATCATTTTTGATGGGTTGTTTTAAGGACATGTAATTGTTGGGATAGGCATGTCCTTCTGTAACCATGGGAAAGACCTCTACGCTTGTATAGCTTAGTGTTTGGCATTTGGCATACTTGTTGTATGGCTATGTGTAAGCTAAGTAGAAAGGGAGGAGCTCCAGCCAGATATGTACTTCAGGCTTATAAATAGAACCCTCTATGTACATACAATGCAATGTAACCTTATGCTGTGGAATATAGTGCTAGTATTTTGAAGTATTGGACGCGCACTTTCACTTTAGAAAGCTCACTGTGTAACAATGGAAGCCTTCACTTTCAAGCCCCCTTGAGTTCTCTTGTCCCCATCATCCCCTACAACTGGTAGTATCAGAGCCAGCTTGCATCATAATTAGCTTAGCAATTTCGCACACAATCCATAGAATACCCACTTGTCCACTTTTCATCAAACATACAGTTGATTTGAAGCCGATTAAGGCTACTAATCAAGCCTTTTGATCGCATATAATTGACTAATCCAGTGTATTTGAGTCGATCAAAGATTACCGATCTTATTCTCAAGCTCGAGCACACCCTCTTCTTGCATCAAATCAGCCACAGCTGAAAATCAGTCTTTTTTGTGAGAATCGATGACTGTTGTGGATTCAAGCATTCTCCTTGCATGCAAGCTCGCAACGATCGGCCTCCGGGGATGTTTCTGCAGCTGCTGCTGGGCAACGCCTCTTGCAATACTTGATTGCGGAATGGCTTCAAGATCAACCCACCTCGCTTTGGACGGCAACTGCTCATCTCAGCAACTCTCAGGTCTCGTTTTCTGTGTATCTATTTTTTTTTGTGGAATTATAGTAGCCTTTTGAGCCTTTGATTGGCTAGTGGAGCTTCACACCAACATACTACACAACTCCAACAATTTGCAAAGCTTCCATTATAATCCTTTTGTTGATTAAAATCTACAAGTTTATGCACACTCGAAGTGGCAGCCAAACACGCTCGACTTCATCACCAAGTTCGACATCGTCAATATTTTATGGTCGATTTGTATTTGATCAAGATTCCAAGCTGTTCAAACTTCAAAGCGTGCTTCTCCAAGGCACACGCACACTTCTACACACGTAATTTAATCACCACTTGTGAAGAGTGACTTCATAATTTCGACTATCGATCATTGTGTACAGGGCAAGACTCTGCCATAGAGAGAGTTTCTCTACTAGTAAGACCAAGTCCCTTCATGTGTATAACCATTTTGCATCATGGGAGAAAAAGGGATTGAAAAATTTAATGGGGACGGTTTCCATAAATGGCAGAGAAATCTACGTGGATACCCATGAAAAAGCAGTTATGGTTTGTTGTAAAACCAAGAGTAAGCGAACCATCCACTTCTGTTGAAGGCATTCTCACTAGGGCCCAAGTCGCACAAGCACAAGCTAAAGATGAACAAGCACTCGGCATAATTATCACATCACTCCATGATAATGATGTGCATTTACAGATAGCTGCACCACTGCAATCCAAGCATGGGATATTCTGGAACATAACTTTGGAGCTAAACAAAATCAAAGTAAGATTAGCTTAAAGAAAAATCTTTATAAACTTACTATGCTTCAAGAGGAGGATGTTTCAAGCTTTGTTAATAGACTAATGAGCATAATCATGCAGCTCACTTACATTCAGTGCCAAGTTCTGGGAAGAAGATCAAGTTGTTGTGCTCCTGAGTGCTCTACCCGAAAGCTTTGACAACATAGTCACAATTTTAGAGCAAAAGGAACCCATACCTTCTCTACAATATGTTACATGGGCAATCCAAGAAGAAGAAAAGAAAAATAAGAAGAAATCTGAATCAGTGGGAGGAGCTTATTTTACATCATCATCTAGGGCGTCATCAGCATCACCTAGATTAATAAACAAGAAGTGTTATGAGTGTGGCAAGCCTAGAAACTTCTCCAAGGACTGCTACAAGAACAAGTATTGTAGCAATTGCGGCATCAAAGGTCATCCACCAAAATGCCAAGGAAGCAACAACAAAGACAAAAGTAGATTCAATCTTGCAAAAGAAGAGGACAGAGAGGCAGCTCAATAGGCAGAGAATTGTCTCCATGTGTATGCCATCCCCAACTACTTTTGTGAGTATAGTGATGTTCTGTAAAATGGATGGTCTCTCACCTTCTTTGTTTAAGGGAATGATTTCTTAGTCTGTGTGACACCATGTGATGAGACCACTTAGTCTGTGTGACTACCTCGGTCTGTGTGCCTATTAGCCTATGTGGCTTTAGGTCTCGATCCACCTTCATTCAATATAGTCCATGCCTAAGGGGAGGATTGTTGGGATAGGCATGTCCTTCTGTAACCATGGGAAACACCTCTACACTTGTATAGCTTAGTGTTTGGCATTTGGCCTATGTGCTGTATGGCTACGTGTAAGCTAAGTAGAAAGGGAGGAGCTCCAACAGGATATCTACTCCAGGCTTATAAATAAGCCCTCTATGTACATACAATGCAATGTAACCTTATGCTGTGAAATATAGTGCTAGTATTTTGAAGTATTGGACGTGCACTTTCACTTTAGAAAGCTCATTGTGTAACAATGGAAGCCTTCACTTTCAAGCCCCCTTGAGTTCTCTCATCCCCATCATCCCCTACAGTAATTGCCTCATGTTGTTTTGCACATAAGGGTTTAGAAATTGTCCATGTCTTTGCCATATGGTAAGACCACCCTTTCTTTTTATAATTTTTCCAATAAATCACTATCAGCTAAGTCTATGTAAAAATAGCCCTTTGAAGCCTCACAATCATAGGAGCCAACACATGCTCTTACCAGTGTAGAAATCTCCTTACACCTACGCATAGCCTCTGCTACCTATAAAACACCTATATATTTGGCCTTGTAAACCTCTAATGCATGCATAAATTAGGCAACTAATAGCTTGCTGATAAAGAGTGACATCAAAGAAGTCTCCAACATTATGAAGACTAAACTTCAAACGTATTTCCATATTGAGTAAAAGAAGGCTTGCAATCGTCAAGGCTAGATCTACACAATAATGTTTCAAACTACTTTGTCTAACACAAAGCAATACATTAATTAACCTGTATGCCCAAATAATGATGTAAAAGCCCAAATTTGACATCTTAAAACATGCATTCAAATTATTGTTAAATCAATAATATGTCCCTCACTTTGTCTAGTGAGAAACATGTCATCAACATAAAGCAAAATGATGAAATACATCATTTGTAGACTCTACATACAAAGTGTGGTTAGTTGGACTATTTTGAAAACAATGTGCATCCAAGTAAGCATGAATCATTTCATACCAAGCATATGGAGATTGATTTAAACCATAAAAAGTCTTCTCAAGACTACACACCTTGTTTTCCTTTTCCTTTTTGAGCAAAAACGCAAAGCTATGATACATACACTTCCTCATGCAAATCACCATTTCAACAATGCAATCTTTATGTTTAACTTATGTACATTCCATTCGTGACCCGCCAATACAAAAATGCAATGAATGGTAGTCATATGACAAGTGGGAGTAGAAGTCTCATAAAAATCAATGCTCTTCTTTTTAGTATACCCTTTTGCCACAAATCTAGCCTTATAACAATCAACACTAACATCAAGTATGCATTTCAACGTGAACCACTTAGTACCCAATGACCTTTTTGCCAGGAGGCAAGTCACACAAAGACCATGTTCCATTCATCACAATACTATCCTACTCAAATTGCATTGTATCAAGTCAATTTTCTAATTGTTTTTCTTAAGTCAAATGACAAGGTTTCTTCTTCATTATACAAACTAGAGACAATCAAAACATAATAATGTAATACATGTTAAAACTTAAACAAGCACGACTAGATAAAGGTGCACCCAATTTACTATCACGAAAGGTCTACATTAGCCACCTTGGCATATTTCTAGGTTTCTCATTTTCAATCCTATCCTCATCAATTACATCTAGTAAATCTGCATCAGAAAATGACTGATATGTAACATCATTTGAAACCTGCATAGGCTGCACATGTGCCTCGTTTAGACTTACATTTGTACTCCCTCTTATTATGTAGAGGCAACCACATGTCATACAAAATATTGTGAGCTACCAAGGGTTGAACTGCATCATCCACAAAACAAACATCTTGACTAACACACTTTGTTTGTGGATAATACAACTTGTAGCCTTTAATGTCTAGATTATAACTAGCAAATATACATTTCATTGTCTTATCATTCGGTTTTTTTTGTTTTTTTGGTTGTTCCCCCGTTGTTTTCCAAGCACTTATGCATAAGCCAAGCAACCAAACACATGCAAGTGACCAATCGATGGATTCTTGCCATGACAAGTGTAATGTACCTGAGTTTTTTTCAATAAAGTTTGCGTCCACTCAAGACTATACTTTTTTAGTTTAGGTGTCTTTTTTTTTTGCAATATTCAATAAAATACTATGTGCAATGGAAAACACTTCTCAAGAAATCCTTTTGAGAATTTTGAGTATGTTAGTCATAATACTCCTAAAAAAATCCCTTGCAATTTCAAGCCCAAAACAATGTGAAATCGCACTCATAGAGAGTACTTTGCAATACTGCAATTGATCGTTTAAGAAAATTGGTGGCACAAGCTTTAGAAAACATATACGTGTTTATAGTTAAGATACTATTTAAAAGACTTTCAAGATACTATTTATAGTTGTCAAGATACTATTTATAGTTGTGTTACCCATTTTCTCAAGTTTCACGTGCTAAAAAAATTGTTTGTGATTAGATTAAACATTGGAAAATTTTGGAGGTCTAATAAGCCATTTATTTAGAATTCATATGTATGCACGATAAAAATTTATTCTTATCTCATGCACTCATTGTATACAACTAGTGAATGAGATAAGAATGATTGATGTGTACAATGTGTTGCAGATTCAAACATATGCACCATAAAAATGTCATTTTTTAATTTATGAAAAACTAGGCATAAATTGAGCTTAAATTCAAAACTTGCATAAATTGAGCTTAAATTCAAAACCTTTCTCAAATACTATCCAATCTTATCAAATCACGTGGTATGCTCGTTATCACTAGTCTTGTCAAAGTGGATTGGGCCACCAATGCTAGTTTTAAGAAATTTGAGGATAACTTTTGCAAATGATCACAAAACTTCATGGAAATTCTTGAGCATGCATTTTAAATGCATAGATAGCTTCGTGGTATAAAATTCAATCAAAAGTCTATAAATATAAAATTCACATATTAGAAAAATAACATTTTGTACGTAAAACTGCATTTCTCCACCTACTTTGGATGGTTGTCAAATGTCATCAGTTTCTTCCCAAAAATATAGAAGGTTTATAGACCCATCACTTACATGTTTATATATTCTTGAGAGAATTTAGAGCTTGCTTAAAAATCCTTTGACCTATTATTTGGAGGGAATATTAAAATTGTGCATTTGGACTGATTAATCCTTAAAGATGGTTACGGATTGGCAACTTCTACATCACTAGCTTTTTCTCCAATTTTTATTCAACTCAGACTATGTAAAGGGTGTGTTCAATTTTCATTTTGATCTTTTCACAATTTTTGGTGATTTTCTTTATATAAAAGTCTCCAAAGGCCACTAAAGTGGCTCATTCTTTGACAAGACTAGTGTTATTTGTCAAAGTCAATGATGCGGAAGCGTAGAGCTATGGGGAGAATACGAGAGAGAGAGAGAGAGAGAGAGAGAGAGAGAGAGAGAGAGAGAGAGAGACTATTGAACTAATCAACCTTGGCAATGAATTGATACATAATACAATGGAGGCAATGAGTTGCATATATACCCATCTAAGTAAATTGTGCTACCTAGACTTTGACAATAAGTAACATAAATACCTAAAAGCCAAAATAAATAATGGGATCACATTGGGCAATTCACTTGAAATTGCATAGCTTTAACACCCTCTCTGCAGCTCATAGTGGACATAAATGGTGAGAACAAGTCGATGAAGAAGCTACCATGGACACCCAAAAGTGACCACCAACTAGGTACACCTTGGCTTTGCTACCCTCAACGTTTTACGTTACAAGAATTCCATCTTGGGCATTGGTTGCATTATAGAAAATTGAACTATAGACCACACTGCATTCAAGAATCCCCATTCATGAATTATGAACACATCACGTCCATAATACTCCTACATAATGAACATTGAAAGACATCTTGTTCATAATCTGGCCAACAACAATGGATTGGCGTGGACATCCATAGTGTTCCAGATACATCTAATTGGTTCCATGCTAGATGCATGTGCCTTGAACTCCGATCCACGAGTTCAAACACCGGTAACTTGAGCTCCAACACAGGGGTCTAAATTATTTATAGGGAGGGGAGCATTGTTTCTCTCTCTGTCACTCACAGGCCTCTCTTTGACTGACATCAGTGGTGGCAACTACCTCATGATTAGAAATCTGGAGTCGTCTGCCACAATGGTTGCCACCACATATTCCATGCCACTATGGTTGCCACCACATATTCCATGCCGATCTCCTTTTTCAATTCTATATCATCATTATCGTTGTCTAGCTTGCCTTTGCCTTTGTCCTCTTGTGAGTTCCTGCCTTGTCTTTGGCTTCAAACTCTTGAGCCAAAAAATCGTCTTATCTCATGTATAACAACTATTGTCGGACCTCGTGGGTACCAAGGTAGCTATTGGAATTAGGGTTGCAAAGAAACACACACAGCTTGGAGAAGATGAAGGAAGCTCAAGGCACACAATAGAGAGTATATTACTTGGTGTGCAATGGAAAGATAGATAGCCCTAGAGTGATGGGCGTATATACAATGCACGGGGGGAAAAACCTCCTAAAGAGGGAAAAAATGCCCCAGTGGTCCTAGTGTGTTCACACACATCACTACCACATGTATATGGTAACAAATCCCCCCTGGAGTGATGCGGTGAACGAGAGCTGGCACATGAGTAAAGGGAAGTGCCATGCCCTAAGGAGATGATCAGTCCACAAAGGGGAGTAAGCCCAAAGCTTTGCAGAAAGCTTCAAGCTTCTCACGAGACAATGCCTTTGTGAAAAGATCTGCAAGGTTGTCCTGTGTTGGCACATAAGCCAAGCTGATCTCTCCTCCCGAGAGCCTCTCCCTGACATAGTGGTAATGCACCTCAATGTGCTTTGTGCGAGCATGAAAAACTGGGTTCCTCGCAACTGCCAATGCACTCTGACTGTCAGTGTAGATAGTGTTGGCAGTGTCCTGTCCAACACCCAAATCATCCATAAGGCGTCTGAGCCATACACACTCAACCGTAGCTGTGAAGACTGCCCTGTACTCAGCCTCACAACTCGAAGTGGCCACAGTAGGTTGCTTCTTGCTCAACCGTGATATACATAAACTGCCAAGCATGAAACAAAAACCACTTGTGGACACTCGCGTGTCAAAACAACCAGCCCAATCTGAGTTCGAAAAAGCATGTAAGTCTGGCGGCAATGATCCCCCCTTGGGATAAAACAAGCCAAGATGTAAAGTGCCACTAAGGTAGCGGAAAATCCTCTTGACAGCCTGCCAATGCTTAGACCCTAAGCTATGCATAAATCTGCTGACCTGTGAGACTGCAAACTGAATATTTGGCCTTGTGTTGCATACATAAATGAGGCATCCAACATCAGTTTGGTAAAGAGTGACATCAGCAGGATCGCGAGCATCATGTAGACTCAATTAACCTGTTTCGATGGGAGTGGCAATAGGTTTGCAATCCTCAAGTCCAAACTTACATAGCAATGTCTCTATGTAACTTTTCTGACACAAGGCAATACCACCATCACACTGCTTAAACTGTATACCCAAGTAATGATGCAACAGCCCCAAATCTTTCATCTTGAAAGTAGCATTCAAATCAGCTCTAAATTCAGTAATATGTCTCTCATTTGGTCCAGTGATCAGCAAATCATCAACATAAAGAACCACAATGAGAAGTACATCACCATCACGCTTTACATACAATGTGCTTTCTGTTGGACTGTTACGAAAGCCTTGTTTGACCAAATGAGTGTCAGCTTTCTCATACCAAGCACGAGGAGATTGCTTCAACCCATACAAAGCCTTGTTACATTTGCACACTTTGTCCTCTTGTCCGTTTATGACAAAACCGCGAGGCTGCGTTACATAAACTTCCTCAAATATGTCAACTTTCAAGAAAGCAGTAACAATGTCTGATTGATGTACATCCCAACCAAAATGAGCTACCAATGCACATAGAAAACACACAGTAGTCATACGACAAGTGGGAGCAAAAGTCTCTTCATAATCTATGCCTTTTTGTTGTGCATAACCCTTTGCAACAAGTCGAGCCTTATGGCGATCAATCTCACCATCCGGCTTGCGTTTCAACTTGTAAACCCACTTCGTACCAATGGCCTTTTTTCCAGGAGGCAACTCACATAAAGTCCATGTGTCATTTTCTATAAGTGCATCATATTCTGATTGCATGGCAGCCATCCAATTTTCTGAATTCTATGCTTCATCAAAAGACAGAGGCTCCTCAACATCATGTAAGCTAGACACGGCCAAAGCATAACAATCTGATGCATAAGATGCATGGCGAGAGCCTGAATGAGTACGACTAGGCAAAGGTGCATCCAATTTACTGTCACACAAAGTGTGCACCAGCCATTTTGGCATACCTCTAGCCTGCTCATTTTCAGGCCTTTCCTCATCAAGTACATCATGTACATCTGCATCAGTAATAGGCTGATCTGTAACATTTTCAGAAACCCCCATAGGCTGTACATTTGCCTCATTGGAACTTACATTCGTATTTCCACCACTGAAAAGAGGCAACAAAGTGTCATAAATGTCCTGTGAGCTTACATTACTATCTCTAGTACATGACAGCAAGGGCTAAACAGAATCTTCCACAAACACTACATCCCGAGAAACCAGAATACGTTTTGTTTGCGGATGATACAACCTGTAACCTTTGCTTTCAGCACTATAACCAACAAAAATACATTTGACAGCCTTATCATCCAATTTTCTGCGCTGCACTTGTGGCACCAAAGCATATGCCAAACAGCCAAAAACACGCATGTGCTCAATAGAAGGTTTTCTATCATGCCATGCTTCATATGGAGTAATAGAATGCAAAGCTTTCGTAGGACACCTGTTAAGTACATAAGTGGCACACATGATGGCCTCAAGCCAAAAAGAATGCGGTAAAGCTTGACTTTTGACCATACATCGTGCCATTTCCGTCAGTGACCTGTTTTTTCTCTCAGCAACACCATTTTGCTGAGGTGTATAAGGCACTGTACATTGGTGTTTTATCCCACGACTAGCTAGAAATGCATTAAATTCATGAGACATATACTCCCCCCCTCGATCTGAACGGAGGGTGCCCATAGTACATTTCGAGACATTTTCAGCCATAGCCATAAATTGTTTGAAGCACATAAAAACTTCGGACTTCGCTTTAAGCGGAAATACCCATGCATGCCTGGAGTAATCATCAATGAAAGTCACGAAGTACAGGTAATTGCCCAAGGACGAAGTTTGCATGGGCCCACAAACATCACTATGCACAAGCTGCAACCTGCATGTGGCCTGAACTGAACCATCCTTTGGAAACTTAGAACGCTGCATCTTACCCAAAATACAGCCTTCACAAACATGTTTGACACGTGCTTCAAGAGGCGGCAAAGAAGCAACCATATCAGATTTCTGCAAACGCAGCAAACTGGCAAAATTCAGATGACCAAAACGTGCATGCCAAAGTTTTGCATCTGAAATAGCCCTTGAATCTGCAACAGCATTTGCAAAATTTTGTCCACACTTGTCATACAAAGTGAGCTTATACAGCCCACGGCACAAAAGGCCAGATGCAACAATTTCATCACCAAAACTGAGATCATGAACTGTACATCTATCATCCACAAATTTGACGACAAGTCCAAGTCTAGCAAGTGCGGATACAGACAAGAGATTCTTCTTGATCCCAGGTACATAAAGTGCATCAACAAGTGTGAAGGAACTGCCATTAGCAGCAGCGAGCACAATCTTTCCAACTCCCTGAACTGGATAAGAGGCGTTTTTGGCACAAGTGACTGAATTCCCAT
Organism: Adiantum capillus-veneris; assembly: GCF_014529385.1. Lineage (NCBI taxonomy): Eukaryota > Viridiplantae > Streptophyta > Polypodiopsida > Polypodiales > Pteridaceae > Adiantum > Adiantum capillus-veneris. Next base: position 86,153,400 of record NC_140944.1, read on the forward strand.
GAGGGACCGACTCGAGAGAGGTAAACAATTCATGGTGTGAGGTAATGTTCTTTGTAGCACCACTGTCGAAATACCACACATGTGAATCTGCAGCAACTGACAAGCATGCATCATGGACAACAGGATTGTAAGTGCACTCTGCGCTAAAAGCCCATTCTGCATCAACATCAGCAACACAGTCTCCTTTCACAGAAGACTCAACAATGGCTGCATTTGTAGTGGAACCAGCATTTGCAGTGGAACCACCCTCTTTCTTCTTAGCCTCTTTGGCCTTCAACTTAGGACACGACTTGATCAAGTGATCATTGGCTTTACAATAATGGCAACACATCTTCTTTTTGCCCTTATCACCAGAATTGCCAGACGAAGTATTGCTAGCAGAAGCATTAGGAACAGAATTTTTGCCACTTGTAGCAGAACCATAAGAAGTGGCTGCATTACTATTACCACCCTTTCTTTGAGAAGCAATAAAAGCCTGTTCAACTGCACGCTGCCTAGTCCTGTTTTTTCTAGAAAGTGACTCTTGCAACATCAATGTGCATAATGCATTAAACTTGACAACTTCAGGATTTCCTTGGGTCATCAGTCTCCAAGTACTAGCAAATGTCTGGTAGGAATCTAGTAAGGCATCAAGAACAGTCTGCACAAGGGAACTGTCTGAAATGACTTCACCTGCAGAAATGAGTTGCTCATTGATATCCTTGACACTAGCAAGGAAAGTGTCCATATCATCTTCCTCGTGCATAATCTTCGACTCCAGCTCTTTACGCAGCAAAGCAATTTTAGCCTCATTGCGGCTTGCATAAAGACCTGCTAGAATATCCCAAGCCTGTTTTGCAAATTTTGATGAACGGATGTGAGGAACAATGGTGCGCTTCACAGACAATGCAATCAATGCATGAGCCTGCGCATCCTTAACATCCCAACGAGCTTGTTCTGCCGTAGGCAAAACAACTCTAACAGCAGCAATCCTTGCAGCAAGACCTGCAACATCCTCAACATCGCCTACATCCTCAGAACCAGGACGTACATCAATGCCCTGCACAATGTTCCAGACACCCTTTGACACAAGAACATGTTGCATCATATAAGCCCACATAGGGTAGTTGTCCCCATCCAACCTGTCCTCAGCAACAAACATCTTGAACACATCTGTGTTGTTGTTGTCAGCCATGGTAAATGCTGCACCTGATGTGAAAACTGCCCGAAAATAGGAGAAACGGAGCGGGAACAACCTGTGCTATATAGCACAAACTGTAGAAGACTATAAGGCACCTGTTATGCAGAAAACGGCACTGACAGAAATTCTACACAAAATGACGAAATAGCATGTGCAGTACTGCCTGTAGTGGAAACGAAGGCCGAAATGAGCCCAAATCAAAATTCTGAGCAGACTGAGCTCGTTGAGCTTACCCAAAATTTTTGTCGACCTACGAACGCTCACCAAAGCTCATTGAAATCGGAGAAAGTGAGAAGGCGTGTGCTGGAGCAGCTAGCGACCAAGCCCGGGAGGACGTGACCTGCTCTGATACCAATTGTTGGAATTAGGGTTGCAGAGAAACACACACAGCTTGGAGAAGACGAAGGAATCTCAAGGCACACAATAGAGAGTATATTACTTGGTGTGCAATGGAAATATAGATAGCCCTAGAGCGATGGGTGTATATACAATGCACGGGGGAAAAAACCTCCTAAAGAGGGAAAAAATGCCCCGGCGGTCCTAGTGTGTTCACACACATCACTACCACATGTATATGGTAACAGTAGCTAAATATGTAGTGGTACTACCGTCCTTGCTAAGATTGCCTTTGACTTCACAATCTTGAGCAAACTCGTACATTTGCTTTTGACTTCACAATCTTGAGCCAAAAAAATCGAGAGCCTCCTTGAGAACTTCGCCCGTGCATAGGCCGCTAATGGGGGACTGGTTGATCCTCATTCCATAGCCAATTGTTGGTGTTGGTCATTCGAGTCATTGGTGGTTGAGCAAGGGTGACCATCCTATAGGTACAATATTTGGAAACTTTTATCTTCCTTTCGTACTCCAAATGGCCTCATCAAGTTTCCAAGATGCACCAAAAACAAGATTTTTGTTGCCATTGCAAGCCTGGTTCACACTTCCCCAAGCTCCTCCTCCTTTGCAAGCAAAGAATTGGGCTCCACATGTCCCTGCCTCTCAAGCCAATCTAGGGCAATTTGACTCAAGTTCCCTCCAATTTTTACTACTACTACCCCCCCCCCCCCCCCCCCCCCCCCCCCCCCCCCTTGCTTATGGCATTCAAAAGCATTGGGTTGTCAAGGGGGTAGCAAGCAGAGATGGAATTACTCTCGAGGGATGCAAGAGCAAAGCATAAAATGCTCGACAGAAAGGGAGCGAGTGCGGTGCTGACGAATCTCTTCATTGTGGGCATTTGCAATTAAGAACATAGTGCTGGCTGAGGGTTGTGCTATCAAAAGCATTTACCAAGCTCAACATTTCAAAACGCTGCTAGTTATGCGGCTTTAGCACGCACGAAAGGGGGGGATGGAGGGCGGTGCTAGGCTTTGCAAAGCCTAGCGTTTTTGAACACAAGGAGCTATGGTAGTCCCAATTCCACTAGGAAGCATTCCAAAATGCCCCTAGACAGCCTCTCCAAGTTCTACCGGTCCTCCAAAATGCCAATTGCAAGGAAACTCTAGAAGCCCTTCTCTTCAATCCCTCTTCTCAGTGCACTGGTGCTTGTCCTTGCCCGAGGTCATGGATCCTTTAGTTATAATACCATGTCAAAGTCGACGATGTGGAAGCGTAGAGAAATGGGGAGAATACACAAGAGAGAGAAAGAGATATTGTTGAACCAACCAACCTTGGCAATGAACTGATACATAATACAATGGGGGTAATGGGTTGCATATATACCCATTTAAGTAAATTTCCCTACCTAGACTTCCACAAGTAACATAAATACACTTCACTTGAGATGCCATAACTTTAACATTATTGGGACATGTATAACCTTAATTTTATAATGATAGAGGGGAATTGTTTACTTTCAAGAAATTTTGCATAGCAAAGATTTCAAAAAGGGCATCTTCACGTTTATGAGAAATTGGAAACCCCAAAAATATGTACTTGGTTGATTTTTACCAATAAAGTGACTCAATTTGTCTAGCACCAAGATGAAAATTACATTTCAACAACACTCTCCTAGTTTTCGATTCTTGTATGGTGGTTCTTACTCCCTTTCTTTTCGGAGAAGTATTGAATAAAATTAGAGAAAAGGGAAAATTATAAAAGACCCATAGGCAGGAGAGGGGCAATCCTGGATCCAAGATGGGGAGCCTGAGAGAGGAATCAAGAAGGGGGAAATAGAGAACAATAACTATCAATAAAATATATTCTAAGGGGCTCATATAGTGACAAGATGATATTCCTCCATTGCTGCCATCTAAATGATTTCTGCAACACTTTTACATTAAATAGGACAGCTTCCTTGATGTGGTACTTAATCTCCTTCATAGTGCTAAGAAATCCAAGGGACAGTGGCAGTGATGGAAGGGAGTGTGAATGCCCAAAAACTGCCTTGTTTCTTTCATTCCATATATGCCACAAATAAACACACCTTAAGCAAGTCCAAAGTGGGATATCACAAGAGCTGTTTTCACCTAATAGTAATGCCCCCAAAAAAATGGAGTTGACTGAACAGGATTTCTAAAGCTCCACTTTGAAGGAGTCATTATGTTTGCAGCTGACAAAGAGATGGAATATAGATTCCTCACTCACTAGCTTTGCATCTCTTGCAAATCCCATCATCCACCCCAATATTTTTTGCTTTGAAGCTAGAACAAATACCTTGAGGTAAGATTAACCACATACAACAACTTTGTTTGCTTGGTAGAGGAGGATAAGCCTAGATACACTTACATCTGCAAAGACCACTGCTTTGGGTTCCATGAGACTCCCCATTTTCTGTTGAGTTTGCCAACTAGATCTGAATCCATGAGTCTCTATTTACTTACATCTGAGTGTATAAGATGGTAGACCTTAAACAAGGTGATATTTGTCCTAGGGTATCTTTGATAGAGTCTCTCCAAAACCAGGTCTGCACACCCTTGGTAAAATTATATTGTTGCATCAACACCTGCTAAGATGCCCAAATACCATCTTTGTACACATCCTTCCAAACTCCGACTCCTGCTTTGCGACACTTGTCAGGTTTCCTTGTAAGTTGGTCCCTCTAGGGAAAGTTGAGCTTGCCAAACCAAATAGAATCTTGCAACTAAAAACTAGATGAAAGAATCCACTCGTATGAAGGAGTCCATTCCTTTTTTTAACTCAGGCAAGCATCCAAGAACCTGCAAGATAGGTCAAAACCCCTTGGGGTATAGTTAGCATTGGAGGTTAGAATTTCCTGTAAAGTGAGATCATACCAAGACGTATAATCCTTGATTCTGAAGCTAGTGGAATTTCTCTTTGGGTTGGCAGCAGGTCTTCCATGCCTCTTTGGGTAATTTGTTGAAACCTTCAGAGAGCAGCCCCATAAGAATCTTATGGCCAATGTGAACACTTTGTTAAGTTGGAACTGAGAAGGCTTTCAACAAGACAGAAAAAATCCAGAGAAGGTAGTAAGTAGTGGTTAAGCACAAAAATCCTGGCAGACAGATTAGGTTGGTGATTTTGCCAGGTGAGTAATCTCCTTCTAAATTTTTCCAATACCCAATTCCACCTCTGGTTGAAGGAGACTTTGAAGCCCATAGGAATGCCCAAAAGCCTGAAGATTTGGCCATCCTCAATTTATTTACAACTAGCATGTGTAATTGCAGCAAGACAAGGCCTTTTGGACACTTTAAAGCCAGTTTTGGAATGCTTGATATTGGAGACACTAGCAAGACAGAAAACTTCAAGGCATTCCCATAAAAAATTCACTGACCGATCATCATTTTTATTATGGCATTGGTGTCATCTGCAAATTGTTGCAAGCATAGCTGGTCATCACACTCTTCAACAGATATTGCTTTTAGCTTACCTTACTACAATAGGTCCTTAACCATCCAACCAAGAGCATATGATGAGATAGCATAAACAAAAGGTGGAAAACCTTGCCTTATAGATCTATGTAAAAGAATGCTTTAATGAGAACACCATTAATTGAAATCCTGGCAAAAGCATTACAGAACAGTAAATGCACAAATCTTATGAAGACCTTTCCCAAACCCATGTCCTATAGACTCTGAAGAATGAATTCCCATTCAATCTTGTCATATGCCTTATCAAAGTCTATCTTGAAAAAAATATAGTCCTACTCAGTTTCCTCTGCATATTCCATTCCTTACCAGAGTGAAATGATAGCATGCAGAATGGATCTCCCCTTTATGAAACCTTTTTGCTCCTTCAGAGAACTGGTCCATGAGAGGGCTGAATCTTCTAGCTAAGGAGAGGGCAGAAATCTTGTAGACAAACATGTAATTGACCTCTCTTGAGCCCTTTTTGTGTATGAGTTTGACTACTCCTGCATTGATTGAGGGAGAAGGGCTTTTTGCCGGACCAACATAAGATATGGAACCATGAAATCTTGGTACTGATAAAAAAACTAATCAAGAATGCCATCCAATCCAGGACTCTTACCAGCTTTTAGTTTTCCAATAGATTCTCTTATTTCTCCTTCAGTCAGTGGAAGGTATAACATTTGAGCTAGGTGACAGGGCACTATTTTCCTTCTAACAGATGCATTCCTTGATTTGGCTCTTGTACTTTCATTATTTCTCAAAGGGAGAGAAGAGAATATATTGGAAAAATAAGCTTGCCAATCTCCATGTTGTCCTTATGGGAGGAGGAAAGCACTCCTTCTTTGTTAAGAAAACGTGGGATAAAATCCCTACATTTTTTTTCTTAGCAGAGCAAACATCTGTGGGTTGGGCTTATCAAATTTTCCAGCCCAAAATTGCCCGGTCCAAGCAACAGTACCATGGGCCTCTAAAAGCTCTTCCCTCCTTAGCTTCTCTTTAAGATAACTGAGTTCAAGAGAGGGCATGTCTAATTGTGTTTGGGCCTCAAGCAGAGAGATCTGCTTAGCTATCATCATTCTTCTGTTACTTCTTATCTCCTTAGCCTTTTTTTTAAAAAAAAGTGGGTTAAAGACTTTTTATGTTTCTTTCATTGCATAATCCCAAGCTCAAAATGCGTTTGAATGTTGACTGAATGCATTATAAAAAATGTACTTCACTTTTTCTCTTACAAAAGACAGTTTGAACAAAGTGCTATCAAAGTGTGGCCAGCTAGCTTTGAAGTTGTATTCCCCTTTGTGCAAGCCAAAAATGATAGGCTTATGATCAGACAGTAACAGAGATAAGTTAGCTTTGCAACTTACCATCGAATATGACATATACATTTTGTTCAGCCTTGCAGATCTATAGTAATTGCCCCTTTGATTGTTAAACCATGTGAATCCAGTCTCCTCTGATGCATCCATAAGGGAGTGTGGGTCCACCAGCTCCTCCCAATTTTCCTTTTCCTTGCCTTGGATGACCTGCCCTAAGGCCTTCCACCTATCTTGGGTATTAGTAACCACATTAAAGTCTCCAATAATCAACAGAGGATTAGAGAGAGCTCTAATTTCAGCCCAGGTAGAACTTCTTTCAGATAAAGCAGTAGATGCGTAGAGTCACACACTGGTAAAATTGAAAGGCTCCTTGAGAGTCACAACAATCCATTGTCCCACAAGCCCATACTGGATATTGACAATGAGGTGTTCATGCTTGAGATCAATACCTATGGCTGCCCCACCATTTATGCTCCTTATTACTGATTCTTTGCAAACTCATATCTAGGTCAACCTTTACCTTTAATTTCCTGCAAGCGCAGACAAAGTCCAAATTGAGATGGAGATTTGAGATCCATTTTTAAATCCTTACAGACCTTACAAGGTCAGTCAAACCCTTGCAATTGAGAAAGAGATCAGAAATTGGATGATTGATTTCTTAATCAATTTTGGAGGTATCACCAAAGATACAAAGCCCTATTAGGATCAGCTGGCCTCTCTTTTTTCCTTTTTGCCTTGCTGATCTAAATTGGGAGTGTTTCCTCCTCTGCCTGTGTCATTAAGATATCAATAGAGTTTAGAGGAGATTGGGATAGCTAATTCATTTCCTCATTGTCTTGGTTTTATAACTCTTTGAAGAATTGATCCACCTCAGTGTTCATGTGTTAGAATTTTGTCACCACCCTTAGGAGATGGGGAATTGATTTGGGTAGCTGAAATGAATGGTTCACCATCATCTCAGTTATCTCTCCACTTTGACGTCGAAATCGGGGGAGGAGGGGATACATTTACAAACAACATTTAAGTGGGCTAGTGCTCATATATCACGCCTTGTAGTGTAAATTTTCTAGCTCAAAATAATAAATCGTGCCAATGGAACTCGACATGTGCAAAATCAGTCCCACCATAGACACATAGATTGCACTAGTGGCTTTGTTGCACGCCAAAAAGTAAGCACTTGATAACGAAACACAGGTTGTCGCTAAAGCCTTTATTAGTGAGTCTCTTGGCTATAGTTGGTTGAAATGAGCATTAACTGAAAGGGCAAGGAGACTGGAACATGCTAATCTCCACCCAGCCATGCCCTATATGGGCCCTTGGCCGTGACTGGTCCTACCCTTGTCCTGACATTACTCCCCCCTTGGCGAAGGGTTTTCGTTCGCGAAAACACAAGTGATGGTATCTTCATAAGAACACTAATTTTTTCTACCGTAACATCCCTCATGGATCCAACGGTTCATTTGTGCGGAACCCGGTTCAGTAGGAGGTTCAATGAAATCAAGAGTAACATCTTGATTTTGTACATTGTTGTCCATTTGTAACCATCTGATGGTACCGGTTCCTATCCAAATATAGTGTGTAGACTCCATTTAGAATGCTCATCAGCATGGTAAACGAGTTTATCACAACAAAGGTGTACCAAAAAGAGTACCTCTTGTCACTTTCCATGAAAGTAACTTGCTGACATAACTCATCAGCCAAGTTTAAGTCCTTGAGTTGTTCCCAATTTTCATCATCAGTAAACAACCCCATCCTAACGAGTGTGCAAGATTGAGAACCTAAGTTATACATGAAGAGACTACTCCTAGTCACAAACATGCTTTAACTTATAGTAAGCAAACTCTAAGTAGAGCAATAAATGCTTACTGATTGAATCGCTTGGTGCTAATGTACGCACTTTACATACCTTCAATACCAGATTACACTTTATAATCTGTCTATCCCGTTGGATAACTGATAGTACTGAGGTGTGTTCCCTCACACTTTGTAATCTGCCTATCCCCTTGGATAACTGACAGTACTAAGGTGTGTTTCCCCCACGATTTATAGACAATATTCCTAGATGACTGGTAAATGGGGAATCACAATAGCGTATAACATTGTTGAGGAATCAACAATGTCCGGAATAACCATCATGGTTAACTTGAAAAATCCACAAACACCCAAACCGAGCCATGACCTCTTTTGGTGATTAGTAGACCCCAAAGGAATCTCATAGAGATAGTGCACATAGAGTGCAAAATGCTTCATAAGCAACAACTTGAGGAATATGCATGCCGTTCCAAATCCGCCTTTGCTAAACACTAGGGCCCATAACACCTAGTGTGCATGCATTTAGCAAAAAACAGATCTGAACCTGTATATCCATGGTGATCCTTGCCAATACCTATGGCAAATGTGATGCGCAGCACACATTAAAAAGGAATGTAAATAGTTCTGAAAAGAAAGTAAATACTTTCAGTTGCAATCTCTTGCAAGCCTTGCTGAAATGTCTGAATCACAATAGAAGGTGAAACATTGATCACTTCTTGGTACAGACAATGAAACTTTTTCATTAACAACTTATAGCCTTGCTATATGTATAAACAACTATCTGTAATGTTTTTTAGCAATACTTGTAGCTGAACAAGTCATTCTAAGTATCCAACAATTTCTGGCCACTAAAATTGCTCCTGATATGTCGTGCTAAAAAATGGTCTAGAAGACCAACACGTAGAGACTTTGTCGTGACACATATTTGAAATAGGGGGCGCTAGTGTCAGTCCTAGAGACTCATATTCGCCACATGTGGAATATGTCTCAACTAAGGATGTTTGAAAAAAGAACATCCTTCAAGTACAAGATATACTTATGTGTGGAGGTAACTCTAAACACTCTACGACAAGAGTGAGAGGGACCCTCATTCATTGCTCCACAATGGCTAAACCGAACTCCTTGAGGTCCTAGACCATGTTGTATCCCATGTGACAACATGTGCCAAATCGAATCCTACAAGTGGATTCATAACAGCATAATGTACTTTGGACACTACGGCCCAAAATACTTGTTTCGACATGCCCTTGGCATGGCCCTGGGGATTGAACTGAAAGGTCAGTTACCTGTATTCAAATGCACAGGAGTACATTCTTCCCCTGTGAAAAAACCAAGCAACATTGCACTAGAAACCCTGGGTGTTGCCTTCGCAATCCAAACCCGTTGGGTAGAATCTACGTAGTCAAACCCCTTGGTAAGACCCTTTGTAGAAACTGCTCAACTAGCAGGTAACGGTAACCAACCTAGTTAACGGTGTACAGAATGATGAGAATCAACTTGAAAAGTTGAATTTTTCCGCTACCGCGTGGTAGATTGCCGAATTCTTTCCTTGAAAGTATAACAAGAATAGATCAAATTGTGATCATCAATGCGTATGGGGTGATTTAATAAGCATCCACAGGGTCATACCCCAAAACTGTGATGCCATAGACACTCGTAGTGCTATAGAGAGAGCAAGAAATCCACACAAGGGAGATGCCTAGCTCGTATCAACAACCATGCCGTCTCAATTGTTTGCTGCCTCTAGACTCCATGGTATAGATCAGCTGATATAAGTGCAAGAGTATCAAAAACTCAACTTGAGCATCGCACTAGAAACATATAGTGCAAAAATGACACATTAATCCTCTGAAATGACAAGACTCTTGCTCGTCCATTAACATCGATATATTCGATGTGTACTCCACTGGGCAGATCTGTTCGATCATAAGAACAATCACCCAAGGAATGCCAATAGTTGGGTCCTACCCAAAATCTGACAATGGCTCTTAGCCAGCTTGTGTGTGGCTCCTAGCTGTTACGGCAATTAGTGTTCAATCGATAAACCGATGAAAACTAATGTGAATGGCATCGTGGCCAATTTCTAGCTGAGAGTTAGAGCACCTTGGCTCATATTGACTCCCAAACAAAACATGTATCAAAAGCTTCTTAGAAAGTTTTCATTATTCTTGAGAGAAATAAGAAAAAGAGAGAGAAGAAGAACATGTTGGGCTGAGGAACTTTTATTAAATTTCAAGAGTGTGTGCTCTTAGGCATCTTATGCCTGATTTGCAGCTTATCCTATAGCATACAACAATCTGTCTGTATGACGCTCACAATGAAAGAGGCAACAGAAAACACAAGTCAAATCTTGACCATCTACTGTGTATGGGTCATGACTGTATGAGGATGACTTGAGTAAGGCACTTTGCCAGTGAATATAGTCGAAATTTTAGGGTCTTTTTAGTGGTGTTGTGCATTGACAGCAACCAAAAATTTAAACAATCCAGAACTTAATTTGTCTGTGACAGGAGTGTCTGGTGTGATAGTGGAAGCATAATCTCTGAAGCAGTGGAATTGATGCCACCTGGTTAGTATGCCTTGCATACGGATTGTTAAGCCCCTTGGCGAGAGTCATGGTCTCAAACGTGAGAGCCAAAACCATTAGTGCCTTGCACAGTCTAAAAACTAACGATATTCCCTACTTTGCCAGTTCCCCGATGCCGTGCTTCATATAAAATTGCCAAAGCAGTTTGCTTTGCACAATGACAGTAATTGCCAAGTAAAGTGTAAACAGGGAAAAACAAGGAAAGCTTAAACTTGGCTAATCTGATCGTTGTTCCTGCAACCAGTTGTCAGGAAATTTGGGAAACACTCATTCCAAAATGGCCCATAGCCATATCTGCACAGACACCTTCGTATTCATAATGAAATAACCTGCAAACACCTTGCCTATTCCTTCCCCATTTTGTATGCTCATAGCATAAGCCAAACGTGGCCAGTTTCAATGCAAGATGTATAAATTGAAGCCTTGCTTCATAGAACTATGTCTGGCCGCATTGCCAACAAATGCTATTGACGATAGAGGTCATAGCAAAGAGAGTCGACCTTGTCGATCATGCAAAAAAAAATCGACCTTGTCGAATTGTAAATGTAAGTAAAAAATAGTAGAACACGTACAAGTTAACACTTCTCGCACCTGCTTGGTTCTATGAATGATGATCGTGATCATTCATTCCGTTGCATACGAGAGTTATCAAGCACATCCTCAATAACTACTCTACTTCATGCTGTCAAGGGCCTTGCCGAAAGACATGTTATTGAGAATCTTGCAAGTGCTCAATAGTGAAAAAGATAGCTTAGTTCGTCGCCCGCAGTTTAGCAAGTTGTATAGGCATAGAAGTGACCTTGCACGAAATGCAGATAGAGTTAGAGCCATGCGTGTGTAAGCTGTGCTACGCAGTTTAGCAAGTTGTATAGGCATAGAAGTGACCTTGCATGGAATGCAGATAGAGTTAGAGCCATGCGCGTGTAAGCTATGCTATTGCCAAGAAAGTCAATGGCCAATGTAAGCTATTATCAAACCCTGCTTGATCAAAGCAACCTTTGCTTGACAAGTTGGTGTAGTGAAAATTCATGTGGTGGTCGACATGGAATTCAACTCATAGCTGTGGATGTCCATTATGCTTCATGTACCTATATTGCCTACCCCTTAGCAAGCTACAATGGCTTTGACATACTTATGTATCCAATGCATAAAGAGATAGGGATCCATGTCCCTGGAACCTTGGTTGTAATCCCTGTTAGAAGCGACTTGTCGAGTAGGATACCATACTGAAAACATAAAATCACCAATAAACTATTGCACAAACAAAGCGTACCTGAGTTATGCAATATTGGGTGCAGACACTTCAAAATGCCTGTCGGCTTCTTGAAGTATAATAATGAGTCGGCCCTACCAAATATCTTTACTGTACAAGTGATAAGCCTGACCAGTACTTACCATACTGCAATTAAATAACTGACCAACTATTGCTCAGAGTCGGCCCTGCCGAATACCAATTATTGCTGACGATTCGTGATTTTCGTCGTCTCGAGTAAAATCCCAATGTTGCACATCATGTCATTCCTGTCTGGCTCGTGCAAGCTCCATGGCTTAGGTAGAAGGATGTTTGCAAACATATTTGCCAAAACTGCCCCAAGTTTGCCACCTGATGCCTCATTCTCGTCTCGTAGCTTCCCGACCTTGTCGGGCATATAGCTTGTGCATTTGAAGTTCCTTGAATGTCGATGCCTAATTGACGTACAAACCTGCCATAAAAACCGTTATGTGGTTCTGCTGCAACAAGTGCGGCAATTAACTCTGCTTCACGGGGTGTGCATGCACCCCAAGCAAAAGTTTCTTTTTTTAAAACAAAAAATTACAAAAAAATTGACTTTGGGCCTTGAACGCCCGCCTGTGGGAAATCAAAAACAGGCTATGGCGTCGACAGCCTATGCAGGTGACAGGGAAGAACCAGGGCGCTTTGCACAACTTGCATGGGGTCGATGCAGTGACGAAAAACCTGCCCGACTGCAGCACGAATCCAACGGATGTGACCATGCAAAATTTGGAGCGGGTAGTACCGTTCGTCTTCCTTCACAAGGCCTCGTGCCCACGTTGTGTCGGTTTCGACTTGCTCGGTTTTGCAGGGACCGCTTCCCACAGCCATGCACACAACCTTGCAACTCGTGTCCTCCATAGACTTCCTCGGTTATGCAGGGACCGCTTCCCACAGCCATGCACACAGCCTTGCAACTTGTGTCCTCCATAGCCTTCCTCCAAAACAAAAGTCATGCTTCGCCATGCGAATCATCCCGAACGCGCGAGAGAGAGAGAGAGAGAGAGAGAGAGAGAGAGAGAGAGAGAGAGAGAGAGAGAGAGAGAGAGAACTTTATGCGAGACCTCCATCTCCCCTCGTCCATAGCTCCCCCCTTCCTCCTCCCACCTCGCTTTGATACCAGCGAAAGGGCAAGGGGATTGGAACATGCTAATCTCCACCGAGCCATGCCCTATATAGGCCCTTGGCCTGCTAAATATAGGGACCCCCTTGACTGCATGTCCATCCTGGCCCTTGGCCGTGATTGGTCCTACCCTTGTTCTGACATTAGCATGTTGGACAAGTTGCTTCTGTTGCAAAAACTAGGGAAATCCCTCCACTTTATAGCGGCTGTAGTGTGAGGATGAGGCTCTCTTAGATTTGTAGCCACTCAGTGGGACCTAGGTTTTGAGTTCTTTCAACCACATGGTGGGACGGGGCTCTAAGTAGTTTTCCCTTAAAAATCATGGTAAAGAAAATGGTTTTTTTTATAAAATCACTGTGGGCCTGTAGCCTCATATTGACTAGTTACAAACCTACGTTACCTACCTTAATAAGGTGAAAAATTAATCTAGTCAACATAATAACGTTAAAAACTACTACATGGAGTCAATTATCCCGAATGGGGAAGAAAGTTTCGGGGAGCGGCATGATGATGCTGGTTTACAGGGCATCCAGAGTGAGACGGCATGTGGCGGGGCATGCGCAGAAATGATGTACCCATCGCACACGCATTTTGTGAGCCCTAGAAAATTAATAATTTTGCATTCCTCTGGTCCTCTGGAGGCCTATAATTATTTTTGGCCCCCACAAAAATGTTTATTATTTATTTTTCACCCCTTCTGCATCATGGGTTGTATCGATGGCTATTATGATAGGGCACACGATGCGTCCATCATATAGTGTGCTGGAGTGACACGTAAGATCAATTTGCAGTGCTGTCTGCATACGTGGCAGACCAAGGCAAAAGAAAAAAGGTCGCTGTGCTGGCTAGAAGCTACTTGGAGATAGAGGTATGGTGAGAGCGAGGAGTACAGGGCTGTGCATCTAAGTAGTAAGGACGACATGGGTGGGAGGTGTTTTTAGTGACGACGTGGTTGTGCCAGGTCAAGCGCTGACTCAGTATAATCCACTCGGGAGTGGGAAGTGGGTACAACAGCAGGAGAGCTCACAGTCACTCAGTGACAGTCAGTGCGGTAGAGAGAAGAGAGAGAATCAAGAGAAAAGAGAGAGAAATCTCTTTCCGCTCTCTGCGGAGCCTGCTGGAGCAGCCAAGCTGGGCAGCTGGTCGAGCCTCTCTCTAAAATGTCGGGGAGATAGCCTATATAGTCGAAGCACTTGTCCCCTTGAGCCGGGCTTGAGGCTTGGGCCCTTGCGCTCTCTCTCTCTCTACATAATGTCAATGCATAATGCATCTCGTTCTCTCTCTCTCTCTCTCTCTCTCTCTCTCTGTTAGCGATGTTTCACACGTGACTCGGAAAGCATGCGCGCGTGCTCCATACCTTCATTTCCAAAAAGCCTAAATATGGTCCAGCTTTTCCTCTTTTTAACCCACCTGCCCCCCGCAGTTTAATTGGGGATAGATTTGTTTAGGCTTTTACTGGCATATAAAAGGACCTCCCTTCCTCAGACAAGTTCTCATGTCTTCTCTTTCAACCTTAAGACTTTGGCTCCCATTACACACACACACATACACACAGACAAACACATACAAAGTTCAAACCCCATCTCCATCTTACCCCCTCTCCCCTGTTCAGACCTTTGTCAGCATGTGAGAATCCACCTCCACTCACCTAGTCATTCTCTTGCATTTGCAACTTGATTTTGAGGATGCCATCCCCTTAATATAGCCAAGGACTTACTGTAGCTCATAGTCCTTAAAACCTGCCAAAGAGGGTACGTTCTTGTGTGCTGCAAGTGTGGGTTGTGTGTGTATATATCTGTTCATGAATGGGTACATGCGTCCGCGAGAGCGCGCCGTATCAAACCCCTCATATGCTTTTCCTTTTGTAAAGAATGGCTTCTTGATTGTTCTACTATCTTGTACATACACATCTATATGGCTAGATTTTGGTGGTTTGACCCATACAATCTTTGCTAAAGTGCTGCTTTTTGTTGCAAATGCTCAGAAACCAAGCTTGATGAAAAGATGGGATTAAGTGCTTCACTCAAGGCTAATCATCTAATAGGGATATATGGGACACCCGCACTCGGCTACAAGATAGAAGATGTGCGGCCACGCGGAGACATCGAGAGGTTCCATTCCCCAGCATACAGCAATGTAAGTTTGCTCAAAGTGTGATTAACGTCAGGATTAATGCCCATTTTGGCCTGATAGGTCTCACATCATAGAGAAATTTATATTGTTTGAAGAGGACCTAGGCTCAAGGATGGCAAAGGGAAACTTTAATGAGAAGTGTGGTCCTGACTCTCCATATCTATATGTATGCTTTTATGAGGTTAAGGTTAAAGCTTCAAAGAACACCATTAATTTGTGTATGTCAGGCTGTGCTTTGTGTCAAATTGGTTGCAAATCTTCATAATCTGGCTATAAGAGCTCTACCAAGATAGGTCTCATGACAAGGCTTTTATGGGGTTTAATGTCAGCAGTACATGCGACAGCCATCCTAATGCGACATAGCCGGAAAACACAAGAGGAGACAATTATACTCTGATAATCAACGTACCAGGATGGGGGCAGATTTGCAAGAGGAAAATCCTTGGGGGTTTGAAGGGTTTGAAAAAAGGCTAGAGGTTGAGTTTGAAGGAGGAAGAGGAGGTTGTGCACAGTTAAATAGCAATGGTGGTTTGAGATCCTTGAGCAGATATCATTTGGATGCGATGTTAAAAGCTGCAGAATGTACCATTGTGAGTGAGCAACACAACCAGTATTTCGACGCATATGTGCTTTCGGAGTCCAGCCTTTTCGTGTATCCGCGACGGCTAATTCTGAAGACATGTGGCAGGACGCGACTGCTTGATGCGGTTCCTGTCATACTTTGTCATGCATCTTCACTTTCTCTGCAGGCAAGGCGTTGCAAGTATTCACGTGGCACTTTCATCTTCCCTGATGCACAGCCATTTCCCTACACCTCCTTCAATGAAGAGGTTCGCATTCTTGACGAGCTTTTTGCACCCATGCTAGTGGGGGGGAGTCGGTCGGCACATATGCTAGATGGGGATCCTGACTCAGGGAGCAGCGGCTGGCATATCTATACTGCCATGGCAGCAAGCAAGGATGCTCCCACTTTTGAAAACGTACATTTGTCAACAGTGGGGGCCTCCTTATCGTCGTCCCACACACATCCCTCAAAAAGCTTAGTAGCAGGGCAAGAAGAGTATACTCCCATCACAAAGGTGGGCAGGGGAGCAGTGGATCATTGTATGAAGGCATCTTCAACTCTTGGTGAAAGCTTTCCCAACACATACACTGTTGAGATGTGCATGACCCATCTGCACCCATCATCTGCTTTGCATTTCATGAATCCCTCCGGCACAAAATCTGGTGCCGACATGACTAGCCTCTCAGGCATTTCCTCCCTTCTTCCGAATGCTCTCATCTCAGATTTTGCCTTCTCTCCTTGCGGCTACTCCATGAATGGTTTGGAGAATGATGCACTTTCCACCATTCACATCACCCCTGAAGAAGGGCACAGCTATGCGAGCTTCGAGATCATGGGCTATGATCCGTCTTCGCTGAACCTACAGGCTCTTGTTAACTGTGTTGTTGCATGCTTCAAGCCAGGCTCTATGGTCATGTCCATCCATACATCTGCCGGCAATGGGCACGGTGAGCCGAAGAGTAAATGCAATTCGTGGTGCACATCACAGGTGGTTCCCCAAGGTTATGTGTGCAAGAATTCTGTGAGGCAAGAACTGGCCGGAAACGGCATTGTAGTGTTTCACACATTCAGGAGGAAGAGGAGCTCTGTCGAGGAAGAGTTTGGTATGATGCCAAAAGCATTGTGTTTTCATGCCAATATAACCAATGCACCAATGGCGGTGGACGAGGGTCTTGTCAGCGATCAAGTGGTAGTGCGGTGCATGCATGAAAAAGGCGGAAGCAAAGCCATGTATGAGCTTGAGGACAGGGCTAGTGTGGAGATGGATGACACTTGCCATACACCCAACACACACTTTACATACTCTCCTTGTGATCAAGTCTTTCCTCTTAGTCTTTTGCCCACTAAAAGAGTGCCTTATGAGGGGCTCAAAACCATTCAATCAATGAGCTCATGCGACGGCTCGGTGATGTTTACTGTTGTAGACTCTGAGCTGGAGCTTTTTCAGTTGCAAAAGTGCCACCCAACCGCGAAAGTGATATTGCAGCTACGGCCAGAGAGCGAAGGAGGCTGCCATGCTGGTTTGAGTCCAAATGTTGAAGAGCTGATAAGAAAGAGCAAGAGGTTGGGACTAGAAGTTGTTGGCATTGCTGTGGATGTAGGGGTGGAGCCATGGGGGCCGCCGGGTGTGGGGACATACAAGAAGGGGGCAATCATAAGGGCAGCAAGCAGAGTGTGCATGAATGCAAAGGCACTAGGGTTGCCTCATCTCAAGCTACTTGCAATGGGGCAGTGTGCATAAGGATTTGTGATGTGAATGCACATGTTCAATATATTACTTCCATTTACAGTTTTTAGGTTGTGATGCTTATCTACTATGGTGGTGGTGAGTGTTAGTGTCGACATCTTCATGGGACCCTATCTACATAATTTTAGCAAAGAATGCTATGCTTTAACATCTTTATCGAAGACAGAAGACGGCCAGCAAAAGATTCAAGTTACTCTGTGCTAAGAGTATAGGCTTACGCTCAAGCTGGAAGAGATGGGCGTATGGGTCGAGCGAAGCTTCAAGTCTTGATAAACTTTATGCTAAGAATCGTAGTTAATAGGCTTATGCTCAAAGCTGGAAGAGATGGGCAAATGACCTTTTGAAGTGGGGAAGGGAGGAGGGAAACTCAGTAAGCCATGGCTAAGATGCTCTAATAGTACACTCTCTCTCTCTTTCTGTCTCTCTCAAAAGACATACATACACACAAAGGTAATCAATTCTACATTGAAGTACACATTGTGATCCCAAAGAGAGACAGAGAGAGATAGCATTCGCTCATATACATACACATGGACTCCACTCTCCCCCCATAGCCACGCAGAGCCATGGAATATGAGTAAGAATATCCCTTTTGTACTAGTGATATTCCTTTTAGTAGAAGTGGGAACCTAGTCACTCCCTTTTACACTTCCTGTGTACTCCGGGCCCTTTTGTAAAATGAGAATAAAGCTATGACCACCAAGATTTTGGATTTTGTCATCTTTGGGCTACAGATCTTAACTTCTTGCAATGCGGCAAAGGAGAGATACACGCATGCTTGCCTTTGACTTTTATTCGATTGGAGGGGAGGCGGGCTCCATCTTTTGTTTTTTGTTTTTTTTCTTGTCTTCATTTTTGTGCTACAAACGCAGTTCACATTGCACAAGGGCCACAAGGCTTATTAACCAAATGAAAATGCGTGCTTCTAAGTGCCGCCATACGCGGAAGATATAGTTCCCAACATGGGGTAAGAACCCAAATTCCCGGACGCCCCACCTTGTAAGGTCTGACGAGACCCCATTATAAACACAATCTCTGGACTAGTAAAAGTACAAGCAAAAGTGGAGTGGGTTGCTCGTTGACCCTCGAGACTATTTGCCTCCGATGGTGACAAGCCCATTTGATGTCATCGACGGTGCGCGAGTGGGGCGCGGGGAGCGAGGGCATCTCGATCGGACACGTGGCGAGTCGAATGGTGGCGCGGGGGCGGGGTTGTCCGTTGCAAGACGTAAACCTGAGCTCATCGGGGGGTTGCAGAGTGCCGACGTGGTGGGATGGCAAGGCAGGCCACGGTGGACGAGGTGGGGTTGGATGAAGTGATTTCAAAAATGTAAGATTGAGGGTTGTGGAGGTAGTTACACCGTGGTACTACGAAGGTTCTCCATGCATGTTCTGCAAGGGCGCGTGGGAAGAGCATTGAGGGATTGCCATCGCAAGCTTTCTCCCCCCCTCTCTTGAATGGCACAAACGCAAGCAAGTATAGCCAATGATGGTGCAATGCGCCATGGCTTTGTGTCGATGCAACTCTCCTCTCCCCATCCTCTTCTGAAAGAGCTCGCCACTTTTGAGCTCTGGAGTGCCAAGCTACATTCGTCATGAAGAATCGACATCTCTCCATAGCCACCCTCGATTGAGCTCTTTCATTGTAAACACGGGTATGTTAGGGTATTGCGATGCAAAATGGGAGAAATTTGATTCTATCAATAGGGCAGAGGATCTTCTTGCCATGGCTTCATGATTGAATAGTTGGGGAGAGGTGGGAAAGTCTTTGTAAACCCGGGCAAGACAGAGAATAAGGGCGACAATGGAAAAAATGTATTGTCATTGGGATTTGAATGAACTCCCAGCCTTTGAGCAACAGCCACAGTGGATAGACTCTTCAAACCAGATGCTTGGGTGACAAGGTTCTCTTGATATGTATCAAATTTATAGCACCTCTTATAAGGAGATGGATGGGGGAGACTCTTGTGATAGCCACGAAATGCAAGATTTGTTTGAAATGGCTCAACAACCATGCCTAGATGCTTTTGCATTTACATCTAATCGATGTTTTGCCTTTGATTGACAAGCATACAGCTTGATGATTGCTTCCATACAAAAAGGGCAAGGACCGACCATAAATTCTCTCAAAATAGTGGACAAACGGGGCCTCTTGGACTTGAGAAAATGGTGACGAATCCAAGCATCATCACACATGGTCACCGATGAAGGTGATATGTATCTTGTCAATAGCACTGGAAAGAGGATTCCATGTATAGAAGATTGGGAAAGGATTGTGTTTTCATGCCACACAAGTGAACATCTTGATTGGACTGCAACCAGGACAACAATCGCAGAAACATGGTGCACCAACATTAGGATGCATGGTATTTCACTTGAATTTGGAAAGGAGGTCCTTGACCTTTGCTCTTGTGCTACAGTTTCAGCTTTGGAGGATAGACATAAGCAGACACGGGATGTGACACAGTGCCTGGGTTTACATGACAGGGGTGAGAGTGCTAGCAAGAGTGACATGTGTATTGAGCAGCACACATTGGCCTTTGCTGATGTTCAAAAAACATTAGATAATGTAGTTGTCAACCACAAAGCTAAATTGGTTAAGACTAAATTGGGCAGTACAAACAGAATGGAAATTTGTGTGCCATTGATGGGGCGAAGCACGAACAAACGGTGAGGAGTGTCGGTGACTCCGCACATCCAAGAAGTGTAGATGCCCCTTCATGGTTTCCAAGACATGACATAGAGAAGGTCACCATATGGGTATTTGGAGGTCACAAAGGGCATGTTCCAGGGTCGTTGAGTGATCTATGTCACCTTTCTGTGCATCCTATGGTGAAGAAGCGATGCATGGGGTTGACACGCCCAATTGCAACGCCCTCCCGTCGTCCCCTTCTTACGCCACAACAATAGACACAGATGGAGGCTCCAGCTTCGCCACAGAGGGACTCGCCAGAAGCCCCCTCGCCTGACCCCGCTGTGCCCACCATTCGACTTGCTCTCTCGCCTACAGAGCAAGCGAGCCTTGCCGCAGAGGTAGAGCGATTGCAGGCGACCTCGGTCATCTGCAAGATTCTCGGCACCCGACCTAGCAGAGGAGAGCTGCGAGACCTTCTCCAAGCCCGCCTTCTCGCAAAGGTGGGAAAGATTTTGGATGTCCAGATTCTTGGACGGGGTTACTATCAGATCGAGTTTGAGTCCTCCGAGATGGCGTCCAAGGTCATAGCTATGAGTCCATTGGCCATTCAAGCATCACGTGCCCACTTTCGACAGTGGAAACATGGTTTTGACCCAGCTTCGGATGTTCTAGTAGAGGAGGCAGACATCCCCATCCTAGTCTGCTTTCCGGGTTTACGGAGGGAGTACCTACCACTTCTTTCCAGGATCGGTTCCGCCATTGGGACTGTCTTGGAGACACCTCGCACGGTAGCATCAATAGCTGCCAAGGTGGCTGGCATTCCCTCAGTTCGAGTTTTGGTTAGAGATACCCACACGTTCCCGAAGGTTATCCTTTTACCTCGGGTGAGTGGGGGTTGGTTTCGACAGAGTGTGGAGTACGCGGGCCTCCCGAACTAGTGCTTCATTTGCCGACAGATGGGCCATCTAGCGAAGGCTTGTCCACGGAGGAGGCCGCGACCTGCACCACAGCCTCAGCCCCAGCCTGCCAGGGCTGGCCCGCAGCCACAGCCAGCGGCACATCGTGCAGATGCAGAGCCACCCTTCGAGCCTGGGGCTCTAGCGGAGGAGGGGTGGTAGCAGGCCCGTGGCCGCCGACGCAAGGGGCCACAGTGTCAGCCTGTCACTCAGAGTGGCCCTCAGGTGCCTACTCAGCAGCAGTGGGTTCCCACGAGGAACCGTTTTGGTCCTCTTGAGCAGGAGGAGATCCCTACGCCAGCCCCCACCTCCGCTTCTCCCTCGACAGCCGCTCCCTCCCCAGAGTTCCCCCCCTGTGCCTCATCCTCCCCACCTTCTGCTCCCGTCGCCTCTCCACCTCGCCCCTTTACCTCTGTCGCCCCATCCCGCCCCTCTTCTCCTCCACTCTCCCCAGCTCCTTCTCCCTCCCTTCCTGCTCTAGTTCCTCAGTCAGGTCAGGAGACTGATCCCTCTCTGGCGGCTAGGAGATCTCTTGGCAGTGCCTTTGCCGCGAGTCGCCTAGCGAGAGAGGGTCAGCCCTTCTTGCGGCCCCCTCTGCAGATTCAGACATCCTCCCTTGCAGTCATCCCTCGTGACATCCGACGCCGCTGGGACTTCTTCGACTACGGGTTCACTCGTTTTCTCGGCGATTCCGCAGTAGACCATGAGGCAGCCTGTTTCAAGGTCCATGTTTTGTTCCTCGCCGCTAGGGGGACAGAGGCCCTAGACTCAACAGTTGGTTTCTCCTTCCCCGCAGGCCATTGTGGGCAGAGGGATTATTGTGCCAGGCAGGGCTCAGTGGATTACTATGCAGGTTCAGGGTGGCCTTGTGGGCTTCCGGAACATCTATGCGCCCAATGTGGCGAGTGCACGTATAGAGTTTTGGTCACAGATTGTTGAGTCTTTGCCGCAGGTCGATCATTGGTGTGTAGGAGGAGACTTCAACATGTTGGAGGACCCTTCTGACACGATTAGTGGCAGCCATGCTACTGTGCATGGAGTCGAGTTGGCAGCTTGGGAGAGGTTTTGTATGACCTTGAGGGTCTCGGATACATGGCAGCACTCTGGTTTTGTGAGGCTCCCAGACAGTCTTGCCTTCTCTAGATCGGACCGCAGAGTGGGAGGAGTGAATCTATCGCGGATAGATCGCTTCTACACTAGTGACCACTTCAGTGACTTGGGGGGTTCAGTGGGCATCCTGGCAGGGACTTCCTTCTCGGACCATGCTCCAGTGATCCTCTTGGTGGCAAACAGGCAGAGGATTGGGAGCACGATGCTTCACATCCCAGAGAGGGTCTTGTTGGACTCAGCACTCAGAGAGAGGGTAGAGGCTCTTTGGACAGAGGGCATGGACAGCCAGGTCTCACCTGCAGATAGAGTGGCCTCAGGCCTAGCTCAGCTTAGCCACTTTTTTCTTCAAGAGTCTCTGGCTCGCCGGGCTGCAGCGAGGGAGGCAGAGCAACGTCTCAGACAAGGCATTGCTTCACTATAGAGGATGTAGGAGCAGCATCCAGACAGTCCATGGTTGGAGGAGCAGTTACAGCAGGCTCCACAGGAGCTTGCTAGCACAGAGGAGAGGCGTCATGAGTTTGCCTTTCACCGACAGGCGTCTCAGTGGACTCAGGTGGGTGACAGAGTGACTGGTGCCTTTTTTGAGACAGTGGGACCTTGGCACTCGCATGCCAAGGTCATTCAGTTGAGGAGGCCCGATCGGTCAGTTGCTTGTGAGCCCGAGGATATGCGTGCAGTTGCTACTGACTTTTACCGCGAGTTACTATCGACTGAGCCTCAGTCAGAGCGGCAAGATGCATGCAGGGAGCAGGTTTGGGCACATATACCATGTCTTGTGACAGAGGAGATGCACCAGAGGCTTGAGATGCCGCTTCATCTTGAGGAGCTACACACAGCTCTTAGGGCCCTCCCTCGTGGTAGCTGTCCAAGTGAGGATGGGTTGACTCCCAGCTTTTTCTTGGAGTACTGGCACCTGCTTGACCCAGATCTTTGTAGTGCTTTTCAGTACATTTTGCACACAGGGTGATGCCTGACAGCATGAGTGAGGGCCTGATCTATCTCATTCCCAAGGAGGGTGGCTCCTTGGATGAGATTCGACAATGGCGCCCCATTACCATCCTTAACTCAGCCTACAAAATTCTTGCCAAGGCTCTGAGTTTGAGGATTCAGCCACTTTTAGAGAGCCTTATACATGGGACTCAGACAGGTCTTGTCAAGGAACGCAGTATCCTTGACAACATCTTTACTTTCTGGGAGGCCTTTGCCCTGGCACGGCTCCGTGGTGAGGACCTTGTGATTCTTCTTCTTGATTTTGAGAAGGCATACGACCGAGTTGACTGGGACTTTCTAGAGGGCACTCTCAGTAGGATGGGCTTCTCAGATGCTTGGATCAGGGGGTGTCAGCTTTGTACAGACAGGCTCACAGTCAGGTGCTTTTGGCAGGGGGGAGAGGTGAGCGCTTCATGCTCACATGCTCGGTCAGACAGGGTTGTCCTCTTGCCCCCTTTCTCTTTCTGTTCTATGCGGAGGTGATAAGCAGATTTTTGGTGTCACAGCAGGTTGGGCCTCGGGGCTTAGCACTCCCTATTCGGGGAGAGGAGCTACTGGATGCTGAGTTTGCTGATGACTCAGCCTTGTACTTAGATGGCCAGGAGGCCAATCTTCACAGATGTGAGCAGGCTTTGGAGACCTTCTGTTGTGCATCAGGTGCACTGATCAACTGGAGAAAGACAGTGGCTTTCTCGGTTGGTAGTGCTCCTGTGCCCGATTGGATGCCAGGAGAGGGTTTCAGGTGGATTCCCCCAGGGACTGCAGTTCGGTACTTGGGTTGTCAGGTTGGTTTAGACTTGTCTCCCGAGCAGCAGATTGCTCCTCTTCTCCTGTCCATTAGGAGAAAGCTGTTACATTGGAGCTCAACACGACTTTCGCTGGCTGGCAGAGTAGTAGTTGCCAACCAGGTGCTGTTGGCGACTATGTGGTACATCACTTTCTGCTGGATCTTCTCGAGTTCTTGTATCAGCCAGGTAGAGAGGCTGATCAGGAACTTCCTTTGGTCAGGACGTGACATTCAGATGGCCCGAGCCAAGGTGGCTTGGTCGGTCATCACGCTTCCTTGTTCTCAGGGAGGGCTTGGGATCATTGATCCAGCACAGCAGAGCAGAGCCCTTCTAGGGAAGTTCATAGTCAGAGGACTTCTTCCAGGTGAGGAGCCCTGGAAGGAGTTCTTGTTGCAGAGGCTTCGTGCCAGGGTGTCTCAATCAGGAGGCCCTTGGCAACCTTCGACCAGATGGATCTTTACAGAGATGCGCCGAGTTGGTTTGAGCAGGAGACTGGAGGACCGCTTCGCTGTGAGTTTGCTTCGTTCTTGGGAGCTCTTGCGGCGTGGCCTGGAGTAGCGACAGCCGATGTGCAAGGAGGAGCACCTACGGCAGCCCCTCGTCTAGAACCCCATGGTTAGCACTCAGAGAGGCCACTTGGTTGGTAGTCGGCCTCATGTTTCCTGGGGTCCAATGGCAGCAGGTCGAGCGCGCTCTCTAGGTGACTGGCTAGAGTTCATAGGTTTGTCAGAGGAGGTGCAGGGTTTCCAGCTGCAAGGGATGAGAGGGGTGCAGAGCATGTGTCAGGACATCTCAGAGTCAATTCCAGCTGAGTGGCTCACGCCTCTCGAGCCACTAGCACCCCGGTGGATGGGAGCCTTCACACGACTGGAGGTTCTCATTTCAGTCAGGGCCTGCTCAGAGACTGTCCCAGCCCTGTTCTTCGAGCTTCAGGGTGGGGGACGATTACAGCGAGTTGCAGTAGAGGCCTCGCAGGTAGCAGAGTGCTGTTTTCAGAGGATCCGAGTTGTGGGCATCTGTGGGAGGACTTGCGTCATTGACCCTGACCCAGCAGCTCTTGAGACTGGACACTGGAGGCTATGGGCTTGGGAGTGTTGGCCACTGGCACGAGTATAGTGGGATCCTGGTGAGTGGCTCTGGAGAGACCCCTTCTCTTCTGCAGACCACCCAGGAGTCCCCTTCTTTCAGTACACTGTTCGGCTTGGACGTCATATACTTGCAGCACAAAGAGAGGCCCCCCCGCTGCAGCACGTCATTGGCAGGAGGAGGGCCTCACAGGCGAGTTCTTGGCAGCCTTTTGGCAGAGGCTGTGGGACTCCAGACAGCCGAGGCGCGTCACTTTGTTTCAGTGGCTGGTTGCACACAGAGCTACAACAATAGGAAGCTGGCTTGTGCATAGTGGTCTCTCAGCCGCATGTGCAGCCTGTGACCAATTGGTGGAGAGTCAGCGTCATTGTCTTTGGGACTTCCCTCGGCCCAGCAGGTGTGGCTACGAGTTCTTCGGCTGATGCCTACTCTCTCCACGGCTAGACAATACACTTGGGGGGCAGCGGCTTGGTCCACTCTCACGGGCCCGACACTTCAGTTTGAGCTATCTTCCACCAGCAGGATGATAGTGATACAGGGGGGGTGTCCTACACTCCAGCCTGCTACAGAGCTTACTCCACAGGAGTGGTGCAATGAGAGAGAGGACTGTTGGGAGATCATCAGTGGCCTGACATTGTGGTTCATTTGGCAGGCCCGCTGTTTCCGCAGTTTTGAGGCCCGCTCTGTGCCGCCAGCAGAGACTGTTCGTGACTTCTGGCTAGAGCTGATCCATACTCTCAGAGGACAGCTTGAGGGACTACAAGGCAGCTCCGACCGCATGCGGGAGCGCCACGAGGCTTTCCTTCGACTGTGGCACCCTGGGCCTTTCTATACCATTGTCCAGGGTGTGCTTAGATGGCACTACCGACCACCTGTGTGGCTTTTCCCTTCTCCCATCCCTTGATTTAGCCTCATTGTATATATGTTGTTCTTTCATTGGGAGAGTCTCCCCATCATGCTTGTTGTAGCCCTCTCTTGCAGAGGTGGTTGTAGCCCTATGGACAACTTTCATTAACTAATAGAAGGATCTTTTTCTCGGGAAAAGAAAGAAGCGATGCATGGAGGATTTGTTTGATGTCGGTATATGTCGCCATGTTGCAAGGATGAGTGTATCTAAAGAAGCCATCCACATCAACATGGTATCTCTTGTAGGGAAAGTATCCTATAGGTTCTTCATGATTCCAAAGGAAATCTAGATGATGTCCTACAAATTGCGCGTCGAAGGTAGTGACCTTTCTGTGGTTTTACTTTTTGTGAATTAAAATGCAGCTGAAGTTTACACTTGACCGGGTTTATATGTTGCCTGCCTGGGTTTATACTTACCTATGTTAACCATATTCATTACTGTAGGAAGGCTTGGAAGTGATGACTGGTCATCAATGTATAGAGAGGCTCTTAAGTTGAAAGAGCAACAAGGTGCTACACTGTCAGCCCTACAACCCTGATGCACTTGAGGAGACAAATCGACCCTTCATTCTAGTTATCCAAGACGATTGGACGCTTCACATTTGTATGCGTTTCTCAAGAAATGGTTCCTGGGCACTAGACTCAAGCTTCAAGACAAATGTATTTGGCATGCCCCTGTGGTACCAAATCGGCATGGTGTGGGATTACCTTTGTGGTTCATGTTATGAACATGTGATGTAGGAACTAGCCAGGAAAAAGTCGAAGTCGCCTTGAAGCACCTACTTCCACTAGTGCGTCCAAAGGCTTGCTTATGTTTCTTTGCCTCTCCATTTTTCATGCTTATGATTGTCTCCCCCCTCCTCACGTGTTCTTGCAGGTCCCCAAAGAAATGCACGACCATATGTATGGTGCAATGGAGAGTATGATGCAATGCTCGACGGAAGAAGAGTTCGACTCGAAGTACAAAGAACTTCTTCGGGGATGCTCGGAGCATGATAACATTCTAAGATACATTAGCAATGAATGGGCTGCAAAGACATGCACTTGGCGTCGATTGTCGCCAAAGTTTGGCCGGATCTTCCCTCTTGGGCACGTTGACATCACGAACTTGGTGGAGAGACTTTGGCAGTACATAAAGACCTTGTTGGATGCACGGATCAATCGATCATCCTTGAACTTGTTGCATGCCCTTATTGGCGATTCAATCACAAAGACGCAGATGGGTGGTAATGCTGTAAAGTTCTTTAGACAAAAACAGGAGTTTGGTAATGCCCCTCTGTTTTTTGTATGCCATGGTTTACCTTTTGCCATTGCGTGGGTTTACATTTGGAGTAATAGTGTCTTTATACTGCAATTTGAGCAATTGTGTCCTTTTTTATACTTGCATGGGTTTACATTCTGAGTAACTTTGTCGTTATATTGCATTATGAGTATTTGTGTCTGTGGTTTACCTCCTTGCCTGGGTTTACATTATGAGTAACTGTGTCCTTGGTTTAGTTCCTTGACTAGGTTTCCACTCTGAGTAACTGTATTTTTATCCTGCATTCTGGGTAACCAATGTGTCTTTGGTTTATGTCCTTGCCTGGGTTTACAATCTTAGTAACTGATTTTTTATACTACCTTTCCTTTTGTAGTTGACTCAGGTAAACACAACATGTATGGGAATGACAAGGGACAAACAAAACGCTTGTCGGGTGGAGAACAAATGCTTTGCAGATATGTAAGTGACCCATCAACCGTTGAAGTGATTGAGGAAGCGGCCCTCCTTTTCAAGATGTTGAGTATGTCATGCCATGAGATTTGGTATCATGCTAGCTTGCAATCCTCTTATTGTGATTGTGCAGATTGGGCAAGCATGTGCAAGCACCTGTATGACATGCGACTAGTAGTAAGAGACTTCTTTCCTCATCTGTGCCATATTCTCTCAATCGTTGACACAGCGAGGGAAATGGCGATGGAGAATACACAAGTGGACATTGGCTCCATAATTGAACGGCCTGATGAGCCTCCCAATGACATGGCAACGGTCCCTTTCGTTGCATATCCTCAACCAATGCATTGAATATTTGAAGAGTGTGTTAAATGAGATTGAGAAACGTATCCCATCTTGTGATGTGGTGCATGTACAATCATTGATAGGGCTGGTACAATCGGCTTATTCATGTCTTTCAGATGAAAGGGCTCCCAAGGAGATCTAAATTCCAGAGAAGGGAAGCATTTCATAATTTAGGGGCATGTGAAAGCCACCCAACTCGGGCATGGACAACGGAGAGTTGTAAATGATGAAACAATCACAACGGTGCCTATTTAAGTCTCGAGAGTAACGGCCAAGCTTAGGAAGAAACATCAAAGGGGCCAAAAGCGAGTGCACTTTGCAAAGAGAAATCGAGTGTATTGCCATCATTGTTGCACCAAGACCTTCTTGGTGGATCAAAGTGTGGAGTCATGCCAAACATACCAAGCGATATTGCCACTCACTTCATGACATGGGACATGAGTTACATGTGATGCTTTAATTGGTCGGAGAGTAGTCTTACGAGGACTCCAACTCTCATGAATGCCTCATTGCATCAGTGTCGTGTGGCTCAAACGAGGACAAAGAGCGTCCTTTCACAATGACTTTGGACACTGGACATAGCATTGAGAATGTGTGGGCATCAATGCATCACATTGTACTTTTGTGAAAAAATCTAAACTTTCTTGAGTCTCACTTTGTGCTTTTATTTAAATATTGGGATTTTTAAAGTTTTATGTAAATTTTTGTAAAGTTTTAAATAAACATTGTAAATTTTTTGAAACCAAAAGATGCAATGTTACCCGTGTTTGCTAGAACTTGTGTTTTTGTCTTAACTTTCCCTTTTGTGTGGACAATTATACATATGCCCTCAAAGAGAGAGAGAGAGAGAGAGAGAGAGAGAGAGAGAGAGAGAGTTTATCCTAATGAGGCTTTGTGTCCCTGGGTTTATGAAAGGCATAGGGGACTGGAACGTGTGATTCTCCTCCCAACCGTGTCCTATATAGACCCTCGGCCTGGCTAAATATAGGAACCCACTTAACGCACGTCCGTCCTAGCCCTTGGCCTTGCCCGGTCCTACCCTTGGCATGGCATTACTCCCCTCTTGGAGAAGCGTTTTAGTCCTCAAAAACAAAAGTGATGATATACTAATGTTTTCCACAGTGGCATCCTTCATGGATCCAGCTGTTTGCTTGATCAGAACACGGTTCAGTAGGAGGTTCAATGAAACCAAGAATACCATCTTGATTTTTCACATTGTTGTCCATTTGCAACCATCTTGTGTTACCGGTCCCTTTCCAATCATAGTGTGTAGACTCCATGTAGAATGCACATGAGCATGCTAAATGAGCTATCACAACAAAGATGTACGCGAAAGAGTACCACTTTCCATGAAAGTAACTTGCTGGCATAACTCATCAATAACAACCCCACTATAACTAGTGTTCAAGGTTCAGAACCTGACTTATACATGAAGAGACCAAACCTAGTTGCAAACGTGCTTTAACTTAAGGTAAGAAAACTCCAAGTAGAGCAATAAATGCTTACTAATTGGATTGCTTGGTGCTAATGTACACACTTTGCATATCCTTTATCACAAGATTACACTTTGTAATCTGTCTATCCCCTTGGATAATTGACAATACTGAGATGTTTTTCCCCATGGTTTACAAACAGTCTTCCCAAAGGACTGGTAAAAGGGGATCACAATATTGTACAACATTGCTGAGGAATCAACAATGCCTTGAATAACCATCGTGGTTAACTTGAAAGATCCACAAGCACCTAAACCGAGCCATGACCTCT
This sequence comes from Adiantum capillus-veneris, assembly GCF_014529385.1. Lineage (NCBI taxonomy): Eukaryota > Viridiplantae > Streptophyta > Polypodiopsida > Polypodiales > Pteridaceae > Adiantum > Adiantum capillus-veneris. The sequence goes on from NC_140944.1 coordinate 86,183,227, forward strand.
ATTGGTGATTGGTAGACCCAAAATTAATTTCATAGAGATACTGTACATAAAGTGAAAAATGCTTTATAGCACTAATGTGATGAATGTGCATGCCGCTCCAAATCATCTGTGCCAATACGTATGGCGAATTTGATGCTCTTAGCACACATTAAAGAGGAATGTAGATAGGTCTGAAAAGAAACTAAATACTGTTTGCTGCAATCAGTTGCAAGCCTTGCTGAAACGTTTGAACAATAATAGAAGGTGAAACATTAATCACTTCTAGGTACCTTTTCATTAACAACTCATAGCCTTGCTATATGCTAAGACAACCATCTGTAATTGAAGGAGTACGAGCGGAAGTGCGACGCGAGAGAGAGTGCGAGAAGAAGAGCACAACGATATGGTGAACTCGCTCTACTGTAATGTGTAGAGCATAGTGAGTTCTTATTAGGTTTTTACAAAAGAATATGTGTACATACCTGGCGGCCCGCCCACTTACCTAGGCGACCACATTGGGCTTTATACCCCAACAACCTCCCACTTAAAGTCCAATGTGGTACTTTAAGTGTGAGAGAAGCTACTATACAAGCTAATATACAAGAGATGTAGAGAAGTGATGTACTACCCTACACCTAACTGCTTGCGAAAATGCGCAAAGCTCTCTGAGGGAAGTCCTTTTGTAAGTAGATCAACAGGATTTTCTGAGGTGTGAACTTTGATAAGCTGAATTTGCTTATCCTCGAGCATTTCCCTGATGAAATGATACTTCACATCCACATGCTTTGTCTTTGAGTGATAAACTGGATTGCGAGCCAATTGTATAGCACTTTGACTATCACAATATAACACATGCATCTCTTCTTTGATTCCCAAATCTGTTACTATTCGATTAAGCCAAATTGATTCTTTGCATGCCTCTGATGCTGCAACATATTCAGCCTCTGTAGTAGACTGAGTAACACAATCTTGTAATCTAGAACTCCATGATACTGCTCCACCAGCCAACGTAAAGACATACCCTGACGTAGACCTTCGGTTGTCTAAGTCACCTGCATAATCTGAGTCTGTAAAACCCTTTACACTTAGCTCCTGACTCCCATAGCATATACGCATACTCTTTGTAGCTTTCAGGTATCTCAATATTCCTTTCACTGCCTCCCAATGTTTCTTGCCTGGGTTTGACATGTATCGACTTACTACTCCCACTGCAAATGCAATGTCTGGGCGAGTAGCAATCATTGCATACATCAAACTACCCACTGCAGACGCATATGGAATCTTATCCATTTCAGCCCGTTCTTCCTCAGACACAGGACAATCTTGTTTGCTAAGTTTCACATATGGTGGCAATGGAACACTCAATGCCTTTCCCTTCTCCATATTGAAACGTTGCAAAACCTTGTCAATATACTCTGTTTGAGATAACCAAATCAACTTCTTTGATCTGTCTCTCTCAATGCGCATACCAAGTATATGACTTGCCTCACCCATGTCTTTCATGTCAAACGATTTTGCCATCTTTGACTTCAAAGCTGAAATTTCTTCCAAGTGCTTGCCAGCAATCAACATGTCATCCACATACAAAATAAGGATCAGCCAACTACCATCCTTAGCCTTCTTTGTATATAGACAGTGATCGAACTCACTACGTTTGTAGCCTTGAGAAAGCATAAACTTGTGGAATTTATGGTACCATGCCCTCGGTGATTGTTTTAAGCCATAAAGACTCTTTAACAACTGGCATACCCAATCTTCCTTGCCTTTCTCAACAAACCCTTCTGGCTGCTGCATGTAAATTTCCACATCTAAATCACCATGCAAGAACGCTGTCTTGACATCCATTTGGTGCAACACCAAATCTAATATGGCAACCAATGCAAGAAAGCATCTCAATGTAGTCATCTTGACCACCTGAGAGAAGACTTCATCAAAGTCAATGCCTTGTTCTTGCTTAAAGCCCTTGGCAACAAGCCTTGCTTTGTACTTTGGCTGACTATCATGAGCGGTGATCTTATACCTGTAAACCCATTTACAGGGTAGAGCCTTTTTGCCCCGTGGTAATTTAACTAGCTTCCATGTTTGGTTTTTATGCAGAGCTGTCATCTCTGACTGCATGGCCAATTGCCAATTCCGGAGTCCTTCATTTGCACTGCTTCCTTGTAACATGAAGGCTCATTGCAATCAGTCAACATGACATAGTTCATAGATGGAACAAACCTATCAGGAGGTCGCGTGACACGTCCAGATCTACGCACAATAGGTGGCTCAGGCTCAGCCACAACCTGTGGTTCCACTCTATCCTGTCCTTGCTCCTCTTGAGCCCTGACATTTTGTCTTGCACGTGCAGGTCCATCTTCTTGGAAGACAACTCTTCTAATCTCCTCAACCCTCTCTGGTTTAGAATGATATTTGGATTCATTAAAGTGAACATCATTGCTGCGGACAACCTTTCTGGATTCGGGATCCCAAAGTCTGTACCCCATCTCACCAGAATTACCATAGCCTAGAAAGATGCACTTTCTACTCTTTGGCTCAAGTTTGTTCCTAAATTCCTTTGGAACGTGAGTATATGCCTCACAGCCAAAGACTCTGAGATGCTTGTATGAGGGCATTTTGCCTGACCATACCATCTCTGGCACTGAATCCTTCTGCAAAACCTTGCTAGGAGATCTATTTACAAGATGAACAGCTGTTGATACAGCTTCAGCCCAAAACCCATTTGGCAGTTGTGCATTAGACAACATACTTCTGACCTTCTCTTGTATGGTCCTATTCATCCTCTCAGCAACACCATTTTGAGGAGGATTGTAAGGAGCAGTAAGTTCACGTTTTATACCTTTTGACTCACAAAAGTCCTGAAAGGCCTTTGAAACATACTCTCCACCATTGTCAGTGCGTAAGCATTTAAGCTTCTTGCCACTCTGATTCTCCACAAGTGTCACAAACGTTTTGAAAACACTAAACGCTTCATCCTTGTGCTTGAGAAAGTAAACCCATACTTTCCTCGAGTAATCATCTATAAATGTCATAAAGTAAGAAGCTCCCCCTAGAGATAGGTTAGGCATAGGTCCACACAAATCACTATGAACAAGTGCCAACTGTGTATCTCTTCTACTGCTTCTATGCTTATGTGGCTGTTGTGTTTGCTTACCATACAGACAATGTTCACAGAATTCAAAATCATTAAATGAAAAGCCAGGCAAATAACCAGAACGAGACAAGATTTCCATTCCCTTCTTGGACATATGTCCTAACCGGCTATGCCACAAAGAAACGTTCGGCTGCTCGGTTACATTGATTACATTTTTAGAGACATTTGATACATAAATCATGTAAAGTCCTCCAGACTTTACTCCATGTGCTACTGTCATAGAACCCTTGGATATCTTCCACATGTTCTGTCCAAAAGTGGTGACGTAGCCAGCATCATCAAGTAAACCTGTGCTGATCAAGCTCTTTGTAATTGCGGGAACATGTCTCACATTCTTCAGCGTGAAAGAAGAGCCATTCTGAAACTTCAATTGAACATCTCCAACACCTAAGATCTCACATGTCTGCCCATTGCCTAGCCGAACATGATCTTTAGTGGTCACATAAGAGGTAAACCACTCCTTGTTTGGAGACACATGAAGTGATGCCCCTGAGTCTATAATCCAGTCACTCAGTGCATTTCCATCAGATGCTGTAAGAAGAGCTGAGTCCATTGTATTCTTCAAGAAGTAGATGTCTCTTGACACTAGACTGTCATCCTCTGCAACAGTGTTTGTCACATTTATTTCTTGGATCTTCACTGAGGACTTGTTCTTCTCACCATGGTCTTCAGATTTCTCTTTGCCTTTTTCTGCTTTCCATTCTCTGCAGTCTCTTTTCATGTGACCCTTCTTGCCACAATGGTAGCATTCTATGTCACTCTTGCCTTTAGCACCGCGAGACTTGCTACGAGACTGATTCCTCTTTCCACCTTTGTACTTTTCTTTGGTCCTTCCCCTGACAACTAAGGCTGTTCCTTTGCCTTTGTCCATTGTCTTTCTATTGGTTTCTTCAGTAAGCAGACTTCCTTCTACACCTGCTATGTTCAAACCATATGGAGGTGCAGAATTACTCAAAGCTGTGCGAAAAGTGTCCTAACTTTCCGGCAATGTGATCAACAGGAACATAGCTCTAACAGGTTCATCAAACTTGACACCTTGAGCTGACAACTGACTATAGATTGTGTTGAATTCATTCAGATGATTGGACATAGGTGTCCCTTCTTTCATCTTCAAGTCAACAAGCTTCTTAAGCCGGTATACCTGTGAAGCTGCACTCTGCTTATCATAAAGATCACTCAGCTTTAACCATGCTTGATAAGCCAACATCTCGTCTGCTACATTGAAGTAAACGCTTTCTGCCAAAGTCAGCATAATGGTAGAAAGTGCCAATTCATCCATTTCGCTCCATTCATCTTCGTCCATATCTTCTGGTTTTATCCCCTTGAGCTTTATAGGTTTTATCGGCTTCTTTTGTACCAACACGTGCCAAATCTGCTGCTTCCACAATGGGAAATTGGTTCCATCCAGCTTCTTGATATTGTAAAGAGCAGTGTCCTGTGATCCAGCCATAGCTACGCTTCACAGTAGTTTACTTTCCTAGGAAAAATTCGGCAGAGTTTCCCCTGTAAACTGACCTCTGAACCAATATCAACCTGTCAAATGAACCAAGAAAGCTTCAGATTCTGCATAAATTTCGGCAGAGTCTCCTTTGTAAAATGGCTCTGGTGTACTAAAAAACAGACCAAAAAACAGCAAAAAAACACTGTCTCTCTGACACTGTAAGCTGTGGGTAAACCTGTCCTGCACCTGTACTGTCTCTGACTGTCCTGTCACTGTCCTGTAAGCATAAACTGCGACAATGCCTCAAGGGCAGTCAAGCAAAGATGCAATCCCAACTGTCTAACTCACAGTCAATACATCCTAGCTGCCTATCTAAGGGTGCTTGAGGGATCGCTCCAAGACTTGTATCACCGAAAGGATCTCAACATTCGAGAATCCCCCAGCTCAATAAAACCTCACTCGACCCTCAACAAAGGCTGCAGTAAATCTGACAGTACATAGACTTCCCACAAAGTCATACATCCACAAATTTCCCACTGTATGCTGTAACCGCTGCGGCGGTTGTTTGCTGCGTGACTCACAGCTAGCAAACCCTCAACAGACATACATCATCTCTGACAATACATCCCATGTGGAAGTACCTGCAATGTCAGGATGAAATCTGGAATATCAAGCAGCAAACATAAGCTACCTGATGAACTAGTGGATGTCGCCTATAGTCTGTGTGTAGATGCGCCCGTGTCGTATGTGACACGCCTCCAAGAACTGTGAGCCGTCCTTCGATGTGTAGACAACCACAAATCAACACTCTGGGAGTGTCGATATCCTCAACACCTATAGTCATAGGCCGAAAACCCCAAATTTGTAGAGTCGGATCTGCACTCGTCGAGACCACGTAGTCGAAAATGGCTTGCGTAGACCTTTGTCGAAGCCGAACAGTGGCCGAGATGACCTCAGAATGAAATTCTGACAACATCAAGCCCTTCGGGCTTACCCACGAGATTTGGGGCCGTGTCTTCGCTTGTCGAATTTCACTCCAATCTGAGCTGGTGGCTCTAGCCTCCTGCAGTGCTGCCCCGAGCCTCGATCTGAGCTCTAATACCAGTTGAAGGAGTACGAGCGGAAGTGCGACGCGAGAGAGAGTGCGAGAAGAAGAGCACGACAATATGGTGAACTCGCTCTACTGTAATGTGTAGAGCATAATGAGTTCTTATTAGGTTTTTACAGAACAATATGTGTACATACCTGGCGGCCCACCCACTTACCTAGGCGACCACATTGGGCTTTATACCCCAACAGTAATGTTGTTTAGCTGCACTTGCACCGTAACAAGTCATTCTAAGTATCCGGTAATTTCTGGTCACCAAAATTGCTCTTGATACGTCGTGCTGAAAATGGTCTAGAGAACAGATTTGACCACCTAGGGACTTTGTCGTGACACATACTTGAAATAGGGGGCAAACAAAACCAAATGAGATGCGTACCTAAAGGTTGAACATAGTGTTCATGAATCCGTAATGAAAAGGCACCTACCCAAATTTCCCGCCTGTAAAGGCCTAGGAACACTAATTGAAAATTAGTGAAATGCAACTATATGGCACATGTAACCTTGGGTGTTGCCTTTGCAATCTAGACCCCTTGGTTAAAGCAACGTTGTTTGGTTAAATGATGCAGGAAAACTACTCAATGAGCAGCCGGCCCTTGGCCTGGTGCGTGACCCCCTTGGGTTTTTCCATGGCATTTCAATACTTTTGAAGTTGAAAGATTTTCACTACCCCTTGGCATTTTGTGGACTTCGTTCCTTGAAAATGCAAGTGTTAAGGGTCCAAGAATTGACCATCAACCTTTACTAAGCGATTTAGTAATCACGCGCTAGGTCACCCCAAATTGTACTCATATAGGCACTCTTAGTGCTAATAGGAGCTCTACTGAAGTTGGAGTTGTAATCACAACCAAATCTTGTTCACACCCAAAAATCCATGATCTTGGTTTTTTGTGAACAATCGTGTTGTTGAAAATGCTGGCTTCATCTATACACCTTGGTAGAGA